>NC_136476.1:25084596-25709596 GCF_902686455.1 Sciurus vulgaris | reverse complement strand
AAAATGAGGGTTTTAAATTGTACTTAGAGCTCCCTTCTGAGACATTTTCTCTCTGTAACATTTCTTTCTTTCCCACAATCAGGTGAAAATGAAATCCTTGCAACTCTGCGTGCCATTTCGAGCAAAAACCAGATCTGGAGATCGTATATTGGCATGGGCTATTATAACTGCTCAGTGCCACAGACCATTTTGCGGAACTTACTGGAGAACTCGGGATGGTAATGTATCTCCTGGTTACAGAACAGGAATACTGTGATCTGCCTGATTCTTCCCTTTCCCCAAGGTGCGTCAGACCCACATGCTGACACCTAGCCCCTGATACTGTCTCTAAGCTCCAGGAACCTACCTGGTTTCTCTGAATGGGAAGTCTCCTCGCTCAAGTGTAGAGGAAGTAGAAGTTTCTTCCTGCTTTTGTTCCCATGACATCTAGCACTCTAAATTGCAGATGCTGGTAATGACTTCCTCTCTGCAACTTAGTTTCTGTACTGTCTTTGAGCAGGATGTCAGACCCACAGGTGGTTGACTCAGGGCTTTATTTCTTTTTGGGGACCCTGAAACTTCAGGCTAGGTCTGAGCTTCCTCAGTGAATCAGTGTTGGAGTCCAGGAGAGAACTCAGTGGGTTGTATTCTCTTAGGATTTTAAGGTGACAGGTAATACACCTCCCTGCCCCATATCTCTGAGTTCATGACCAACTGAAAATGAAAAGATAGTGTCATAAATGAAGATCATAATATTGATTTGATTACTCAGCACTTTATTGACAAAGAGAGCATTTGTATTCTGTGGATAGGCTCTGTTTTTTTCATTTTTAATTTATTTTTATTGTAAACAAATGGGATACATGTTATTTCTGTTTGTACATGGAGTTACAGCATACCATTTGCGTAATCATACATTTACATAGGGTAATGATGTTTGAATCATTCTGTTATTTTTTGGATAGGCTCTTCTTGAAAAGACAAGAGAAGGGCCTGAGTTGTGCATGCTTGGTTACTTGCTTCAGGAGCCTCACCCCTCAGACAAGTCATTCCTGTTCTTCTTGGGGTCTGCAGATATGCTGCTGGTTTGTGTCCCATGTCCACTCTGGCTCTCACTGATCCAACATCCTGAATGCATTTTTGCATTTGAGGAACAACTTGGAGGCTTCTTCCATACTACTTTTTTGGTTTCCTGTTGCTGAGTGCTAAACGTCATAAAGAGCCAGAGGGGTTCACATCCCAGTGCTAAACAAGTAAACACCTTGGACATTCCCTGCCAGGCAGAGGCCATGGCTCCAATAGTGAATGAGGGCAGATCAGGGCATCTGCTGCTTCTGTCCCTTTGGAAATAATAGCTAACCACAGAGAAAGGAGGGCAGGGCCCTTCTGTCCCTCCTCTTTAGATTGGTGCCATTTTACATGGCAGAATATTTGAATTGAAACTTTACTGCAAGTGAAGCCTTAATCCAAAAAGAAGAAGTCTGCTTGGGAATATAGGTATACACCTATTCCCAGTATAAAAACAGAGCTAATGTGGAATGGGGGAGATGATGATGATGATTCCTGAGTGATTTGTTTGTGTAAAAAAAAAAAAAAAAACCCTTTAATTTCAGTAGGACCATTATGATGTAAGGACAGAGTAAATGGTTGCCTCTGCAATTCAGATGTTTTTATAGCAAGGTGCAGAGATTGTCTTTCAGATTAACATATATAAAATCAACTTTAGTAAATGGCAAATCAAGGAATCACCTCAACAGGGTCTTTTGAAATACCCAAGTACTTTTCAAATCGACCAATCTTAAAATTTTGATCAATACTTTGCATCTTTTTTCTGCTTTTCTCTAAGTACCACTGTCATCTGGTGGGTGAGAGTGCTTTGTCCTAGATGCAGTTATCTGTGTCACATCTTTATAGGAACCAGATCTGTTGGCTCGATCACACATGCATTGCCATCCCTGCATGTCACTTTTAGTTTCAATATGCTCCACTTCCTGTTATTAATAGACCACCTAAGAACTTGTTTTTCTTTTTTTTTTTTAATTTTTATTTTTTTGTAGTTGTAGATGGACATAATACCTTCATTTTGTTTATTTTATTAATTTATGTGCTGCTGAGGATCAAACCCAGTGCCCCACACATGTGAGACAAGTGCTCTGCCACTGAGCCCCAGTCCCAGTCCCCAAGAACTCGTTTTTTTTCTGCTTTGGGTGTGTATGTGAATATGTTTGCATTGCTGAGGGCTTCTTTTCCACTGTAATATTAGTAAAAGTCTGAATGGTAATCTCCAAGGTTGATTTCGAAAGCAAATGGCCTGTCTCTCTATCCCTACCCCACCTTAAAAAAAAAAAAAAAAAAGAAAGAAAAAAAGTCTCCAAAGTTCATGAATGGGCAACAGCTCTCCAGCTGTCTGAGTGCGGGCTTGCAGCCTTTGCCCTTGCCCTGGTGGCCATACAGAATATTCACCATATTGCTCTCTGTTCGTGAACGAATGTGTTAATTTACTTTAGAAGCAGCCAGCATTTTGAGAGGGAGGCAGTGTTTTTGTGTGGCCTTTCAGTTTCCATTTTGGGGTGCATATTAAATATTGTTTCTTTCCATTCTCTGAAAGCTGATCTGAACCAGGGAGAGATACTGCACCCTGCCAGCACTGATAGGGAGGGCTGTGCACGCGTGGGTGGTAGACTTCACATTATCATCCTTCTGAATGGTTTCCATAGTGATGGAACCAACAAATTCCGGTGACGTGAGGTGAAAATAAATGGGCAACACAGCCTCGAAAGAATACAAACATTTAGGCCCTTAAAAGAAAATGTACATCAAATCTAGAGTTTGTTTATAGGGTCCACTGTTTCAACTGCTGATAATATCAGTAACTAATATCAGTAACATTCACATTTTCTTTTTGTCTTTCTGTTCTATATAATTTTGGTACCAAGATTAAAATGAGAGACACTCACAAGTGTTTGTCTTCCTGCAAACCCCCACTACCTCCCTCTTTTCTAGTTCCAAAAGAAAGTCACAGCCAAAATGATAGAGAATACTGATTCATTTGAATAAATGTTAATGTCATGTTGAAAATATCAGACATCCTATTTGAGCAGAACTAAAAGCCTTCTTGGATGTGCAGATAATTTTTTTATATACATTAAAATACATGCAGTAACCAACTGAGTTAGTCAGGACATAGACATTATGGACCACAGACACGTTTTCTTTCTTGTTTTTTTTTTTTTTTTTTTTTTTTTTTTTCTTTGCTGTGTGCTAGGGATTGAACCTAGAGGTGCTCTACCATTGAGATACATCCTAGTTCTTTTTATTTTTTATTTTGACACAGGATCTGCTAAGTTGCTGACACTGTCCCTGAATTTGCTATCCTCCTGCCTTAGCCTCCCAGTAGCTGGAACTATGGGTGTACATCTCATTTTAGATCCACTCTGAGAACACATGACCTACAGGCACATGTAAATTTCCTAGAGCCAGGGATTTAGAAAGCAATAATTATCAGTGTTCTTTTTCATTCAAAAGAATTTGCAATTGCCAATTTACAAATGTTGTTCACTTGAATAACAATTGGGCAGTATATTGCCATTTCCAAAATGTTTTATGTATGTGAATCTGATTTGAGTGTTAAGAAAAACCTTTGGTATAGGTGATGATCTCCATTGATGGCCAAGAGGAATCAGCTGGAGAGTTTAGTTACTTGTCCAAGTTCACAAATAATAAGTTAAAGAATTAAAACTAACTGGGCATGGTGGTGCACACCTATATTCCCAGTGGCTTCAGGAGACTGAGGCAGGAAGATCAAGAGTTTGAAGCCAACCTCAGCATAAGTGAGGTGCTAGGTCTGGGGATATAGCTCAATTGGTAGAGTGTTTGCCTCGCAAGCTGGGGTTCAATCCCCAGCAATCCACCACCGCAAAAGAAAAGTGAGTTTCTAAGCAACTCAGACTCTGTCTCTGAATAAAATACAAAATAGGGTTGGGGATGTGGCTCAGTGGTTGAGTACCCCTGAGTTCAATCCCTGGTGTACACACACACACAATTAAAAATAAAACCAAAATCCAGTACTGTTACTACTATTACCACCACTTTTTCTTTTCTTTTCTTTTTTAACTGGTGGTGCTTGGGTTGGAACCCAGGCCTTACGTGTGCTAGGCTACTCTACTACTGAATTATATCCTTAGCCCTTTTTATTTTATGTTTGAGACAGGGTCTTGCTAAATTACAGGGGCTATCCTTGAACTGGTATTTCTTCTGCCTTGACCTCCTGAATAACTGGGAATACAGGTGTGCGCCATGATGCCCTGCACCCAGGCTTCTTAATACTAGATATAGGAAATCTTTGAATCAATGTGCTACTTACAGGAGTATAGACAGGTATGAACTTTCTGGAGAGGAACATGGCAATATGTACTGAGAACTTGGAAACTAATTATCATATATGAATTAAAATTCTTCTAGGAATTTATCCTGAGGAAATAGACCTAGATAAGGTTGTTCACTATTATGCTATTTTTAATATTAAAATCAAATGTCATATTAAACTTGAAAGATCTTGTTAAATGTAAATTCATTTAAATAGGTAACATGAATTAAATAAAATAAATGAAATAAAATTATTTAATACCATAGAACAAATTATATTTTTAAATAATATGTAGTTGTTAAATTGTCCATGGAATAATGTTAACTGAAAACAAAAAGAGGATATAAGACTTGATGATGAATATAATCCTCTTTTCAGATATAAATCTGATTTATAATGTAGAAAAGAGACTGAAATAAATGCACCTGAATGTTAACTATAGTTATCTTGAAATTTTAGGTTTATGAGTAATTTTATTTTCTCAAATAGTTATCTGAGTTTATCAGCTTATTACAATAAATATGTATAACATAATCATAAAAAAGATAGTAAATACATTCCTGGCATACAGAAGGTAGTTAATAAATAGTATCTGATGTATTTAACTTATGGAACATATAGTGAAATAAACATTAGTGTTATTTTTACCATGCAGAGAAAATAAATCACTGTTTAACATTTGATTCACTAGCTTGTTTTTGCAAATTTACAAAAATATCATAGTTTTTATTTCACTTTGAAAATTAATATCTTGAGCTTCTTCTAATGTCAGGAAATATTTATTTATAACATATAAATAATTGCATAATATTAGATGCATGTTTTTAGGTTATTTCACTATTCCTGCTGGTGAACCCCTAAGGTTGTTGCTGGTTCTCACCATTTAGTGCTGCTAAATTCTTTTGGAATGCCATTCTCTACCTGTTGTTTATTCTAGGTCTTTCTCTAAGGATATATTAAATCCTTGCTGTTTTTGAGATGAGCTAGCTGGTACGTGCATATGCCTCTGTGTGTCTGCATACCAAATGATGGTTTTGAGTCAAATGAAAGTGCTGTGTTATCCAGGCAACTCAAGCATATGGCAGGAATACTGCCATTTCTGTCTTCATGGCAGCAAGCCGAGCACAAAGGTCTAGTCTGATTTGAGATCACAGCGGCCTGTTGTCCATGCCTTTTGTGTGACCCCATTTCTGTGCACATTCCCTTTTTAATTGCCTGCACCATGCATTGTGTGCCTCATTCATTCCAGTTCACCACCTGCTTAGAATTTGGCAAAAACTAATTTACAGTTGTTAAGCCAGGGTATTCAAGGAATTAACTGAAGCAAAAATTTATTCTGCTGTATACACACATACACATATATGTTATACTGGTGAGTTCCTGGAAATTATTTAAGTCTTGATATTGTACTGCTTGCTAAGACAAACTCCTCCGCACACTTCCCCTAAGAGAGGAAATGTTTAAAACAAATAAAACCAAAAAGATAAGATATTGATTTCAAAGCCTTCAAAAAACGAATGAATGGAAATATTCCAAAAATGATTACCAGAATAGAGGTGAAAGGAAAAGAATTTGAAGAAATGAAAAGCAAATCAATCACCAAAAACTTTTTCTAAAACTCTATTGGAAATATAAATATAATAGAGATATTTATGAATGTCAGTCTCCTGCAGGTGCAAGAACTCAAAACTGACCCATGTGGTAGTCAGAGCAAATGGGTTTTTGGTGAAAAAAGTAGCAGCTCTATTATAAGTCCTAGTCACCCCCATCCTATCACATTATCTTATTTAAAACATCTATCACTCTGAAATCTGAAACGATTTTATTGTCTCTTTTCTCCCTTAAAATACATTTACCTTGGGATCAGGGACTACTAGCCACGTTGCTTATGAACCTATAATAGTTCCTGGTACTAAGAAGATAGTAAATAATTGAAAGATGGGTGAATGAGCGAAGAAATGGAAAAAATGAAAAAAGGAAGGAACTCATGGGGTTAATTCACATATCTAAAGCCACATTCTTAACTGACAACTAGCAGACATAAGATTAGAATCCATATGTCTATGTGGCCTTCTAGTCATTGTCACCCCTGAATTTTGGAGCTATAGAGTTGACATTCATTGACTTAGCTAGATAGTGAGAATTCTTAAGTAAATGTGTATTAATTTCTTCTTCTTTTTTTTTTTTTTGGTACTAGGGATTGAACCCAGGGCACTTTACCATTGAGCTACATCCCCAGCCCTTTTTACATTTTCATTTTGAGGCAGGATCTTGCTAAGTCGCTGAGACTGGCCTCAAACTTGCAATCTTCCTGCCTCAGTCTCCTAAATTGCTAGGATTATAGGCATGTGCTACCACGCCTGTGCCCTGCAGACATGTTAATTTCTTAGGAATACATAGAACTTCTCCTGTTTAATAAAAAAGCAAATATAAAAAGGTTTCAAATGTTAGATACTAATTCTTGGATGCTCTCATATTATGAGCTGTGAAAGATAATGTGCTTTTTCTTGAGGAAAGATAAGAGGAAGTGAAAGTTCTGTTTATAATATCATAGGTAGGCTCATGTGGATTTTAAGAGATAGTTTACAATGAAACACATATGTACAATAAGATCATTAAAATAGTAATGTTCTGCCAGGTGCAGTGGTTCATGTTTGTAATCTTAGCAATTTGAGTGAGGCAGAAAGATTGCAAGTTCAAGGACAGCTTGGGCAATTTATTGAGACCCTGTCTCAAAATAAAAAATTAAAAGGTCTGGGCATTTAGTTCAATGGTAAAATGCCCCAGGTTCAATCCCCTGTGCTCACCTTTCTCACAAATAGTAACGTAGGTTAAAAAAAAAAAAAATGTAGAGGAAGAAAGATAAGTACTGATTATCCTCCAAACAAAGGATAATATTTTTACTACGATTTAATTCTGCTCTCCCTTACAAAAGCCAAAAGGGATCCTTACTGATGTATAATTCTTAAGAGATTCAGGTACTGAATTCTAAAATGAAGGCATTTCATGAGCTTCTCTAAGCATCAGACAGTTTGAGCATGGTCTTGTGTTTCCCTCCCAGGGTCACCCAGTATACCCCGTACCAGCCAGAGGTGTCTCAGGGGAGGCTGGAGAGTTTACTCAACTACCAGACGATGGTGTGTGACATCACAGGCATGGACATGGCCAACGCATCTCTGCTGGATGAGGCGACTGCGGCTGCAGAGGCCATGCAGCTGTGCCACAGGTGAGAGATTCAGCCTGGGGTTCCCTCCAGGACAGAGACATCCTCCAAGTCCCTCTCCTCCTGCACATGGGAGCAGGCTCCAATGTCCCTGTCAGTGCCTCTGTGACTTGTCTCTCTCTCTCTCTCTCACACATATTGGTATACATGAGAAACAATATATTGGTAACACTGCATTAGTTAGCTGAGGTAACCAAAAAATCTGATTGATATAATAGTGGTTTTTGAAAAGCCACTATTGCTTAACATTACATAAGAGAGAGATTTCATTTTCTCTTACATAATGTTAAGTACAAAGATAACATTAACTTCAGGGATGTTATGGCATCCCTGAGATATTACCAAGGACCCATGTCTGTCTCTCTGCCATCTTTAGCAGGCTTCATCCTTGTGGTCAGCAGATGGCTGAGGGAGCTCTGGCGGTCACATCTATACTGAGGAAGAAGGAAAGGATAAAGGGGACTGCTAGTTAAATACCTCCTCTTTAAAAAGTTTTTTGGAAGCCCTCACTCAATAACTTCCACTTATATTTCATTGGTCACCCTTTCCTGCAGGTAAACCTGGGGAAATAAGGTGTGTTTAGATGGATATATTGCTGCACCCAACATTTTGGGTGTCTGTTACTTTGGGGTGAAGGAACGAATGAATACTGGGAAGAATTGGTAATCTGGAATGTAATATGTAATGAGTATCATACTCTTTTATGATGATACCGTATTCAGGTTACATTAATATCTGAGTGGGTTTTTTCTAACCTTGTTTTCTTTTCCTGTTTTATAAAACATTGTGAGCACCTCTCGATTTCCTTAGTCTGCTTTCTATGCCACGACTTATGTCTCCATGGTAGTACTCAAGTGCATGGAAGCACTGTGATTTATTTAACTCCTCTCTATTCTTTGTTTCTACCACATATTATTAGTAATAACATTTCATGTGTAGCCCTATCATAAATCTTTGTCAAAACTTCTGATTATTTCCTGAGAATTCATTTTTAGAAGTAGTTACTGTGTTGTGATGTACAGTTCATTTTTCTTCCGTTCCTCACCTTCCTTAATTCTCTGCCTCGTGAGTGTGTTAGAGCATACCTTCCTGGTAGAATTCTCATGCTGACGGTCATTTGGTAAATCTACCCATATTCACGGGGTGTCTGTGTGGTCTCGAATGCCCATGGAGTTCTGTTTCTTGGCTCTGGCAGATTGGGGGTGAAAGAAGAGGCCCAAACTCACTCAGCAAATGTGGAGGTCCCTATGGTGGATTCCAGCCATAGGCCCTTCTGCTTCCTGAGCAGCCTTAGGGTGAGTTCAGGTTCTTCTCTCTGTGGGGGAATGGACAGCTACAAAGGAATGTCATCATCTACGCCTCTGGTTACTACTTTCAGCTTTTATTATTATTTTTCCTTTGGATGGTACTGGGTTTGAACCCAAGGCCTTAAGTGTGTTAGACAAGTGCTCTACCACTGAGCTACATCCTGACCCATATATATATGGAGAGAGACACAGAGACAGAGACAGAGACAGAGAGACAGAGATGAGGCCTGGGTAAGTTGCCCAGGCTGTCCTTAAATTTGGGATCCTCCTGCTTTAGCCTCCCCAGTAGCTGGGATTACAGGCAGTATACCTGGTTATTCTGTTTTTCACTGATTTTCAAGTCTTATTACTACCATCTATCTGCTCTCCCTCTCCCTCTTCTTCTTTTTTTTTTTTTTTCTTTTTCCTTTTTGGTACTGGGGATTGAACCCAGAGTTGCTTAACCACTTAGCTAGCTTAACCACTTAGCTACACCCCCAGCCCTTTTATTTTTTATTTAGAGACAGGGTCTCACTAAGTTGCTGAGGCTGGCTGTGAGTTTGCCATCCTCCTGCCACAACGTGCCACCTGCCCCTCCCCTCGGCCCCAGCCTCTGGGATTACAGACTGCATTACCACTCCCAGCTTCCCCTGCCTCTTTGTTATGTGGAAAAGTTCACCTCACACTTGCAGAGCCCAGGGGCTTTCTACTCATGGGCTGCTCACTCTCTGCAAAAGGCCTGACTTGGCTCTTCCCTGCATTCTCATTCCTTGATGTCTGCATTTAGCATTAATCTTTTTTTTTTTTTTTTCTGGTTAACATGTTTAGTGTAATATTTGCTTTTAAAACTCATCAGAAAACAAAGATAATGGCCCCAGAAGGAATGCACAGTTTGTCTTAGTTTACAGCACAAAGATCTTTTCTCTTAATGGGAATCATGCTCTTGGTTTCAGCAATAGGTGAAGGAGAAAGGTCTTGCCCTTTGAAGTTCTGAGGGGAGGTGTGGGTGTCCATGTTGGTATGGCTGGATAGGATATGCTGTCACTGCAGCCCTTCGAGGTCAGAAAGGTCTTCTAGTCTCTGTGGCGTCCACCTGTGGTGTTAGTTCCAGATCTTGAGGAAGCTACCACAGGACCCTGTTGCCATGGCCATGCCATCATTGGTCACCCCTAGGCAGCTAACACAGTTGTTGTGTTCAGCCAAGACACCTGCCCTGTCTGCTTTGAGTGCATCCCAGACACTGCAGTTGAAGTCATCCGCACCTGGAGAGCAGCAGGCACCCACTCTTGGAGAAGGACACAGACGTGATCCCGCATATGATGCCATGGGAGAAGGTCTTAAGCTTTTGGTCTGCACTGAGGTCAAACAGCCTGCAGGTGGCATCATCCCAGCTGGTGGCAAACACATTGCCGTTTGGAAAGAAGCAGATGGCATTGATGTCGGTCCGAATCGTGGCCTATGAAGGTCTGTCTGCACATCCCCTCCTGGACATCCCAGAGCTTGGCCCAAGCACCACAAGAACCAGAGACAAACAGTCTGGTGTCAGGAGCGAGAGACAGGCTCATGACATCTCCAGTGTGTCCAGTAAACGTGGTTGTCTGGTGGCCAGTCTCAATGTCCCAAAGAGCACAAGTGATGTCTCCAGAGCGGGTGATGATCTGATTGTCACCCAAGAATCTGCAACAGGACAAGTAACCTGTCAGCTCACTATTCACAATGCACATTCCCTTTGTGAGTTTTCAGGTTGTAAATGGAGCAAATTGTTGTCCAGGCCACCACAGGCCATGTAGTTCCCAGGAGGATCGTAAGCACAGGTCATGACCCAGGAAGAGTGCAGAGGAATGGCCTGGACCTTGTTTGTGGTGTAGCTATCCCCGATGATGAGCCTTCCGCCCTGTGAACCGCTGACGAGAAGTCTGGAATCTGTGCCCCAATGCATCGGGTAGATCTTGGCCAGGTGCCCCCTCAGTGTTCTCCTGGTGTGCATCTGGATTCTTCCCACTGGGTCGATGATGTTTGGGATCCAGCAGAGAGTTACATCTGCACGTGCTTTTCGAGCATCTCTAATTTGGTTTTTAAGTTGTTCTGCCTGCTGCCTGTGACCGGTCAAGTTCACTCATCTGTAGTTCTTAGTGCTCTCCATGCCACCTCAAAGGATCCGCAATCTTAATTTGGAAGTGCTTCTGGTCTGATCTCCAACACACATCACTTTGTTTCGCTCTCACCCCACACCTTGACTCGCCCGTGCCGCCCTCTGGTGGTCGCGCTCGCAGCCTGCAGGTAGAGCCGATGAGACTGGTCGCTGCGGTGCTCCGGTCCCAGCCACTGTCCTAGCGGTCTGCCCCTCAGACGCCTCTAGCCATCCAGATGGGCGCGGCGGACCCATAGCTCTACTCTTGAGAAGCAGCCCAAAGAGCTTATTTCTAGGAAAAATTTTTTTTTTAAATTGTGCTGTTTCTATTTGCACTTCAGGTCATCGAGACCCTCAGAGTTCTTTTTCTCCAGGTTTATTTAGATTCAGACCGTGCATTCAATGCATTGTGCATTGGACAACCAACCATTTTTGTATTTTCCCGATTCTACCAATTCCTCTATTAAATTTATTATAAAATACCTGTACACTGTGAAAAAGATCCAGACAGTCGAGTGGGATATAAGAAAAGTAAAACCTGCTGTTTTCTCATCTTAGTCCTCTGAAGCCACTATTGATTGTGCATTATGTCTCCTGGGATGTTAAGCGTGTAGCACAGTGCCGATGTACAAACCCACATGTTTTTTCTTTTTATCCCAATGTGTTCATGATAACGAACTGTGAACTCCCATACCACTTTTGTTGCTTGAAATCATGGGATGGTAGAAAGTTCCCAGGGTGTGTGTCTCACTGGTACCACTCTGCTCTTTGTGGTCCTGTACACCTCACAATCCACGTCCTTTTCTTCTTGTATTGAGTGAAGGAACTTAATTTAGATATATTTTTTAAAATATTCCTCTTGCCAATAAAATTCTAAAATGTATTTATAAGATTTGTTTTAATTTTCATTTGTATCTAACCATTGGCCTTTTCTTTGTTATTGTGGTATATTTTTTAAAAATTTGAGCCATTTTTCCAGGTGTAGGATGCATGCCTGTAATCCCAGCACCTTGGGAGGCTGAGGAAGATTGCAAGTTCAAGGCCAGCCTCAGCACCTTAACAAGACCCTGTCTCAAAATTTAAAAAATGAAAAGGACTGGGATTAGAACTCAGTGGTAAAGTGCCTCTGGGATCAATCCCTAGTATGAAGAAAAATAAAAAAAAGATTTGAACCATTGTAAGATTGCTTTTACTAAATGGGGTTAGAATGGGAATCTGATTTAAGTGGAATCACAGTTAATATCACTAGGAATTAATGACTTGGTACTTTTTGCACTATGCTCAGTCTTTACTAAGTGCCATGTTTGCTTTGCATTCTCAGATACTTTGATTTTTTAATGTTCATGTTTGTGCTTTTTCTTTTCAATAGACACAACAAGAGGAGGAAATTTTTTGTTGACCCTCGTTGCCACCCACAAACGATAGCTGTCATCCAGACTCGAGCCAAGTAATTAACTTTATTTTAAACCCAGAGTAATAGCATGCTCATCTCTTGCTCTTTCTCACTTCCAATCTGATTAGAGGTGAATCTGCTTTTTGTTGGGGCCATCGAGTTTTATTTTCCCTCCTACTTTCTTCCAGGGATTTCTGTGGCAACCTCACTGTCATAATCAAGGGGGGTACACAGTGGATTTAGCCACTTTGCTTCTCAGTAATTTACCATGCTGTTTCTGTTAGCGCAAAAAGACCCGGGTAAATGCAAACTTCACAAATCAGCCAAAAGTTTTTATTCAGGAATGGAGTCATGGTTCTGATGGACCCACTTTCCTGGTGGAAAATGAGCCACTGAACAAAGACAGGGACTGGGTTTATATAAATTATTTTGAGAGGTGGTCTAATGAGCATATTGGTTTTCTTGGGCACTCAAGAATTTGAACTTTTTTAGGTTAGGGGACTGTGGGCAGCATCTGGAGAGAATTTACAGTTGAAGGAGATTAACGCCTCCCAGATACTGTTACTTTAGGGGTGATAAAACACCTCCTCCTTGTCTGCAACTAGCACCTGGAAAACATTTGTCTTGGGAGGTGACCTTCTTTTTCATTCCCTTTTCCCCAGGCCATGTTATCTTGGTGAGTTTTCTTTTTCCATATCTATTAGTTTCATTGTCTTTTTATTAAAAAAAAAAAAAAAAAAAAAAATGTGTATGTTACACACACACACACACACACACACGTATATTATTTCAAGTGTTTCAGGAAGTTTAAAAAACAAAGGGAAAAGTAGAACTCACTTGTAAGTATTACAATTTTTTTATGTATCCCCTGCAAACATAGTTTGGGGGAACCCACATGATACCTAGGTGTAATACAGTGGAAGGTGTATTTGCATTTGTTTAGTTCTCTAATCAGAGGAACAAACCAAGCACCACCTCCATTTGTGTGCTTTTGCTTTCTCCTTTGGAAACACCTGGCATTCTTCCCCGACCCCACACAGCCATCCCTGTACCCCTTCAGAAGTTTTTCTAACATGATCATAGAGTTTTAGGAATCTAAGGAAGTTCTTCCTCCTTGTCTTACTAATGTTTTTCCACTTACCTAAAAGTGATCCAAGGTCAAAGTGGTGGTGGCTCTCTTGTTTTAGCTGTTGTTCCTATTGCCCTAGGAAGTGGTGCTCCTGGGTCTCCCTCAGGAGTAGGTTCTCCTGGGAAAGGTTGAAGGAGGGGAGTGCTGGGGGTAAAAGAGAGGGGGAGAAGCTGAGCTGTGGATGCCCTGGGGTTGGTGTGAGGCCCTGTTTCCATGGAAGGGCCAGGTATGAAGGGGGCGGGGCTGGGAGGACACAGAAAATGAATGCTGTTTCACTGAAAAGAAACTGTAGTTCATTTAATTCTTCCTTGTAAAATGAAGGCATGATTGTTCTTTGTCTTCTTTTTTTCCAGATACCGTGAGGTCCTCATTGAGCTGAAGTTACCCCATGAAATGGACTTCAGCGGAAAAGATGTCAGTGGGGTGTTGTTCCAGTACCCAGACACGGAAGGGAAGGTGGAAGATTTTACAGAGCTTGTAGAGAGAGCCCATGAGACTGGGGTAGGCAGACCCCTTGGGGGAGTTCAGGGAGGTGTGTCCCAGCTTTTGTCTATCTATCCGTCCATCTTTTGCTTCGTCTTAATTTCTTTACCGTTATCATAGGAATTGTGAAACTCCTACCTATTCCTTTCTCTTGGTTTATTTTGTTCACCTGATTCCTGGCACACAGCAGGCACTCTGAATATTTGTTGAAAGAATGAAGGAGTAAATGGAGTTCACAGAACACGAGCCAGCTCTGCCTATCTACCTGTCTGTCCTAGATTATTTGTCACGTCCTCTGTTCTTAGGAAGGTAGCAACTACTCCACCCTTTCTTTCCTTTCCAGAGCTTGACCTGCTGTGCTACTGACCTTCTAGCCCTGTGTGTCTTGAGGCCACCTGGAGAGTTTGGGGTGGATATTGCCCTGGGCAACTCACAGAGATTTGGAGTGCCACTGGGCTACGGTGGACCACATGCCGCCTTTTTTGCTGTCAGAGAAAGCTTGGTGAGGATGATGCCTGGAAGGATGGTGGGGGTAACAAGGTAAAGCAGCCCCTGTGGCCCACCCCATCCCCTTTAGTGTGGTTCCTTCTGATCACAAATGTTGATTTTTTCCTTTGAATTTAACTGGTCATGTTGAGTTAATTAAAGTAATGTACAAAACAGATTAAGATGAGAGTCTGGAATATGAACTAGTACTTCTCAAACACCCTACATTTTGTACGTATTTGAAGAAGTGTGTGTATAATTTAGAATGTATTGGCGTTTAGTCATGTAAGTACATTCGTTTAGGTTGACAGAAGCTTTAAGACACTAACTATTTTAGGTGTGTTTGGTGTCTACCTAGTTTCCTTATGGAAAGTATTCTCACGCCACAGTTACGTAAAGACACGTGCAATGAGAGATGATGAAGAGCACATTCAGTGATTCCTGTCACTTCTCAGAGGCATCTGCCACTTTTCAGATGTACTTTCTTGAGTGCTTCTTATTTTATTTTATTTTTTTTCCAAAAGCACTGTTTTTATTTATACAGAGTCCTAACCACTTCAGTAGTAGGAGTGGGAGAGGTTCCTTTATCAATCCAGGGCCTCCGTAATGTTGGTTTGTTGTTACCAAACACACAGGCGAGTGGATTTGGTAAACTAATGACAATGTCTAGTCTCTTTCTGCTAGAGCAACAAGGTGAGCATCAATCTCTGCTTCTGTAAGAATCCTGAATTTAGGATTTTCAACTGTAACTACTCCAACTTCTATTTCTGAAGGTTTGAAATCAATTGATAGAACAGTAGACAGGCATGTAATTGCAGTTTCTACTGTCTGTTCAAATGTCCAATCAAATTTCTTCTTCACTTTTTTTTCAAGGAAGCTGGTTGATTCAGTTTGTTTAACACCTGCTGCAGTGGCTTTAAACCCACAGTAGTAACCTGCAGGATCACACTTGTACACCTGAGGGCCTTGTTCTTCATCGATACCAATTAAAATCATACAACAACCAAGTGGCCTCATTTCATCATTCTGTGTGTAGACCTGAGAAATATCAGCAATTCTTTTACACAGCATGTCCACAGGAATCTCATAGCCATACTTGTATTTCCAATTAGCTGCCTCATAGCGTGCCCTTTGTACCTGAGATCTGCTGTCAGCTGTCATTCCAGTCATCACACAGCCATTGTTTTCAGTTATCTTGAATAAGTGAGTCACTGTGCTGGAATCCAATAATTTGTCAGGTACTTTCTTCTGTGTGACAATTACTGCACAGTCTTTCCCTCTGACAGCTACTGATGTAAGACCACCCTGGTTTATAGCCTTAAAAGCATATTCTACTTGGTAAAGCCGACCCTCTGGCGAAAAAATGGTAATGTGGCGGTCAAAACCAGCGCTGGAACCACGGGACATGTTGGTACACCCACTACTTCAAACACAGTCTCCGGGCCCCGCAGCTCCGGCACCAGCCGTACAACGCCCCCGGAAGTTGCAGTGCGAGTGCTTCTTATTTACGAAGCTTCTCAGATGAAGAACTGAGGAGTGCCAGGACTATTATTGGGGATATTTATTATTTATTTTTTGGGTGCTGGGGATCGAACCCAGGGCCTTGTGCTTGCAAGGCAAGCAGTCTACTGACTGAGCTATCTCCCCAGCCCCTATTATTGGGGATATTTAGCATCATTGTTTTGCTAAAAGCTGGACTACTGAGCATAGTGAATGATGTAAGGGTGACATAAAATTTTGAAATACTCTCAATTTGTGTAACAGCTTTTTAGTGTAGAAACAGTTTCCTGCCTTTTTTTTTTTTTTTTTTTTTTTGCGGTGCTGGGGATTAGAACTCAGGGCCTTGTGCTTGCAAGGCAAGCACTCTACCGACTGAGCTATCTCCCCAGCCCTAGAAACGGTTTCATCAACTACTCTTGCATAGGCTTATTTTATTGATGCCTCTTTCTTCATCAGAGATGAGACAGGGCTTTCATTTAAAAAATTTTTAAAAAATTCTAATTAGTTATATATGACAGTAGAAAGCATTTTGACACATCATGCATAAATGGAGTATAACTGCTCATTTGTCTGGTTTTACATGATGTAGAATCACACTGGTCATGTAATCATATATAATCATATATGCACATAGGGTAACAAAGTCTGATTCATTCTACTATCCTTCCTATTCCCATGCCTCCTCCCCTCCCTTCACTCCCCTCTGTCTAGTCCAAAATAGTTCTATTCTCTACCCCCTGTCCCATTGTGAATTAGCAGAGAAAACATTCAGCCTTTGGTTCTTTGGGATTGACTTATTTCACTTAGCATAATATTCTCTAGTTCCATCCATTTACCAGCAAATGCCATAATTTCATTCTTCTTTAAGACTGAGTAATATTCCATTTTGTATATATACCACAGTTTCTTTATCCATTCTGTGGAAGGGCACCTAGGCTGGTTCCACAATCTAGCTATTGTGAACAGAGCTGCTATAAACATCGATGTGGCTGCATCACTGTAGTATGCTGATTTAAAGTCTTTGGGTATAGGCCAAGGAGTGGGATGACTGGGTCAAATGGTGGTTCCATTCCAAGTTTTCTGAGGAATTTTTATACTGTTTTCCAGAGTGGTTTCACCAATTTTCAGTCCTATCAGCAATGTATGAGTATAACTTTTCCCTCACATCCTTGCCAACATTTATCGTTGCTTGTATGCTTGATGATTGCCATTCGATACAGAGGGCTTTCTAATTAAAAAGTTAGTATATTAATTATTGTTAGTTTTTTTTTTTTTTTTTTTCTGTTTTTTCGTTTGTTTGGTACCAGGGATTGAGTTCAGGGACACCCAGCCACTGAGCCACATCCCCAGTCCTATTTTGTATTTTATTTAGAGACAGGGTCTCACTGAGTTGCTTAGGAACTTGCTAAGTTTCAAAGGCTGGCTTTGAACTCAAAATCCTCCCGTCTCAGCCTCCCTGAGTCTCTGGGATCACAGGCCAGTGCCAACCATACCTGACTTATTGGCTTATTTTGATAATAACTTTTTTCTTTCTGAAAAGTGGACCCCATAAGTTATATGTTGATGAAGCTTAGATTGAGTCTTGTCTTATCAAAATTTCCATTTGTATTAGGGAGAGGAATATTTTAGAAGCAAGTAAGTCTATTAAGATTATTTTTTTGTGTGATAATAGCATTCAGTTCTTTTTGTACTTCTGGTACAAAAATTCAATTTTGTCAAGTATTTCCCTTTTTCCTCTGTTGCCAAGAAGCTCAGAGTAAAGTTTAATTTAACGTTATTATGTTAGGCAGTATATTCCTGGGAACTTTTATTCCCATATTTCTAAGAAGTCTTATTGTATATGAGTGCCTCTAAAGTATAAACTAAAACTCATTTAGTCCTATTTAAAAGAAAAAGTTTTGGAAATTTCTTTTGAACTCACACCCAAGTAAATTTTCTGAATTCACTTCATCTGGGAAGGAAAGAAGCTGTTCTGCCAATGGCACCTCCTAGTGCTATGATTACCTGTGCTAACTGGACACCTTGTCTTGGTCCAGGGATGCCACTGGGAAAGAAGTGTATCGTCTTGCTCTTCAAACCAGGGAGCAACACATCCGGAGAGACAAAGCTACCAGCAACATCTGCACAGCTCAGGTAAATCACATATCTGACCTGAGTATCAGTCTGCAGAAGTGAGCTGCCGGGGTCCAGCCCTAGCAGGGGTCGTGGTGGTCACAGGTGACGGAGTCGGCGTCGGTGAGGTGGAGAACAAAGCAACACAAACTCAAGGAATGGATGCTATGTTCTAAATTTTATTTTTCCCAGCCAGCTTTTTATACATTAAAAAGTTGACAGTTACACATGTTTTTTCAGAACAGGAAAAAGTCACAAGGAGAAAAACAAAAATATTTTGTATGATCATTACTAGACTAGACAATGAAGTATTCTAATTATTCTAGTAATTGTTTACTTGTGATAACCTGTAACTAAACAATAAGACATATTAATATTTAACTGATCATAAAGGTTAAAGCAAGTTTACTAGGGTTGAATAAACGTCAGTCATGTGACTACTGCTGTAGTTAATAAATGGTAGACATTTTGAGCTAACAAATATATGATATCATCTTATACTGTGTGAAATTAACATTGAGGAACCCTTTATTTCTTCTGTTCCTGTTATTCCTTCCTGATGGGGTTGGAATTATTTGCCTACGTGTTTCAGGTCATCTGAGAGTAGTCAACGGGATCGGCAGCTAGAATCTGTTTTTGCATTTTCTCATAGCAGTCTTGGTTACTCAGAGTTTCATAGCAAATTAGTAAATCTGAAATCACTGTTCCATAAGAAGTCTGATTTTTATGTTCTAACCCTGGTTCTGTTAAGACCCCTATTTTCAGGGAAAACACATAAAACATTAATAGTAAACCTACACATATTAAGCAAGCCAGGAAGGAAAGCCCACAACCCAAATTCCCAATGAGATGAGACTTTGCAAACATCTTTATTACTCAGCGGAATCCTTGTCAAGCACTGAGGGGAATTGCAGGTGGCGTAACAGTGAGCTACCTTACAGTCTGCAGGAGTGAGCTACTTGTTCATTCATTCCTCCGATCACTCATTCCCCAGCTGCTGAATAGTGTGCACACCAGAAAGGCAAGATCTTGATAGAGAAGTCTTGTGGTCTTGTCAGAACCAAAATAGAGTGTCTTTTACTGATGTTCTGTGTAGGCACACATATCACCTATGTATTCACTTCATCGTGAGTGTTTTAATAAAAAACAAAGAACATTTTTCATTTTTATTTTACCTAAAAAACACATCTTCAGATCTTGGACAGGCTAGAGAAAAGACAAAGGGGCTATTCTTGATTTTTTTTTTTTTTTTTTTTTTCCCTTGGCCTTGGGGCAGATCCATTCTGGGTGGAGATTGGGGCACTCTCTTTAAGACTGGAAAGGACATGCTCCAGGAGTAGGATCTGGAGGGCAGAGGTGCTGGAGGGGATGGTCCACATTGGCCAACTGTTGGTGGCTATGGGGCACTCTCAGAGTTCATGAAAAGCATTCCTGAAAAGGATGGGATAAAGGGAGGCACTTTCTGGGCTTTTGACCTTCATCAAACTTGCTCCAAGACTTAGGTCAGAGGGTTTTGAAACCCAACCAACTCTTAGGACCAAGTGGAAGACAACTCCTGAGCATAGTATCCATGCTAGGTGCATCTCTTCCACTAAGGGTTAGGGAAAGTGAAAAATCTCAGACACTTCAGTGGGAGTTTTGGCATTCTTACTTCTGAGGGTGTTGGCTCCAAGAACCACCGGTAGGTTTTAGAACACGTTTCCACATAGGCAGTGGATAATAAGGTCTTTCTATAGTTGGTTCTACAGCCACTGCTCTTGATAATTTTCCTATTTTTTTCCTGTGTTACTTTTGGCCTCAGGAAGGTGGCTACCCATTTTCAGGTGAAAGATCTTCTAGTCAGCCAGTGGCACAGGAAGGAGCCAGTTGTTAAAGGCTTTGTTTGCCTTGAACAATAAATTGATCTTTATATGATGCTTTTCCTTTCTGCAATTTCTGCTCCATTTGTTGAGTCCTCTGCTCTGTGTCTTCTCTTCCTTGGCAGCTAACTGCTCCTATCTTGCCCTTTATGCCCATGTCCTTCCAGAAGTTGTTGGGTCCTGAGTCCATTCAGGGCCTCAGTTTCCTGCTTCCAGGGTTGAAATTCATTTTCCAGGCCAACTGGGTCTGCCTTCAAGGAACAAAAGTTATGTTTCTGCTTCTTAATCTATTCCAGTTCACATATAGCCTATATTTCATTGTTTACCTTGGGTTGTAAAAGCTCTATATATTTTTTTGTTTTGGTACTGGGGTTCAACCCCAGCCCTTTTTATTTTTTTATTTTGATACAGGGTCTTGCTAAGTTGCTTAGGGCCTCACTAAGTTGCTGAGGCTGGCTTTGAATTTGCGATCCTCCTGCCTCAGCCTCCTGAGTCTCTGGGATTACAAATGTGTGCCACCATGCTAGCAACTATCTTTAAAAAAAAAAAAAAAAAAAAAAAGCAATTATTAATATGATGTTTGCTCCTGGGATAGCCAAACTGTCTTGTCTGGTTTTTGTCTTTTCATTTTGATAATCTTCTAATTCTCCATCATCTATCTTATTTTATGTGTTCCTTTTTGTAAATGTTGCATAAAACAGCTATGCATATAGCTCCACCATTGGCCTGTTTGTGAGTGTGGGTCTACCCTTCTTCGTTAGGAGATAACTGATATATTTTGAGTTGTTCCTTCTGTGCTGTACATTGCTGGCCTTCTGCTTCTTGTAGCAATTGGTTCATATTCTTTTTGATGCTGCATTTTTGCTCTTGGCATTATAGAGTCCAAAATGGATTTCTCTTATTTTTGAACTGTTAATGGGGCATGACTGTTTTTTAAAACATCTCTGGAAGTCTCTTAATGGATTATTTAAAAAATCCTTCTATAAACTTGTGACATTACAGATGTTGGAATTCTCATCATGTTCTCTTTATGTTCTCCTATTTCTCATTGTCAGCCACAGATTGCTCTTTTATTAGCTTTTCCAAAGTCAGGTGCATTGAGAAACAATTTACATTTCATTAGCTTTTTAAAAAAAATTTTTTTATTGAGCTACAACTCACCACCAAACTTACCAATTTACAGTATACAGTTCAGTGGATTTTAGTATATTCAGAGTTGTGCAACTATGAGTATTTAATTTCAGAATATTTTCATCACTCCAGAAAGAGACCTTTTCCCTTTGAGCAGTCATTCCTCATACCTCTTCCTTCATGTAGCACCTGGCAATCTACTCTACTTTCTATCTCTATGGATTTGCCTATTCTGGGTGGTTCATATAAATGGGATTGTACAACACAGGGGCTTTTGTGCAATGACTTCTTTAAATTCGCATGTTTTCAAGGTTCATCCATATTGTAACATGAATTGGTTCTTTATTTTTATGTGAATAATAGTTTCCTGTGTGGATGTACTATATTTTGTCTATCCACTAAGCCCCTGATGGACATTTGCATTGTTTCCACTTTAGGACATTATAAACAAGGTTTCTGTAAACATTTTTTGTGCAAGTTTTTGTGCAAACAGGTTTTCAGTTCTTTTGGATAGATGCCCAGGAGTGAAATTACTGGATCATATGAAAATTCTACGTTTAACTTTTTGAGAAACTTCAGACTATTTACCAAAATGGTTGCACCCATTTACACTCCTACCAGCAGAGGAAGGTTTGAATTTTTCCACATTTTCCCCAAAACTTGTTACTGCCTGTCTCTTTTTGGTCTAGCCATCCTCATGGGTATGAAGTGGTATCTTGCTGTGCTTTTGATTTGCATTTTCCTAATAACTCATGACTTTGAACATTTTTTCATGATTACTTGTTACCTTTCATTAAATATCTTGATTATATTTTTTAAGTTTCTCTTTGTATCAAAGAAATTTGAATTTTCTTGTTCTCTGTTTCTCTGATCTTGCTATTCTAATGCCTTTTCAAACTGAGCACTGAAAAAAATGCTTTTCAAAGGTTTTCATTTTTCATGTAAAAATTTTTAATTTAGTTTACATTTAGTTTTATTTATAATTTTACTTATTTATCATTTTATTTATTTTTCATTGGTGGGGATTAAGCCCAGGACTTCACAAATGCTAGGCAAGCACTGTACCACTGGGTTATACCCTTTTCAAAGATTTCTAAAAGTGATTTTATACTTCTCATCAATTTGTTGTACATTCATATGGTTGTCCAGTCATACAGTCTCTTGTTTGTAGAAAGAGTCATTTCTGAACTAAAAAGGGACATAAAACAGCCTCCAGAAGGCTGTAGTGAGGGAAGCTTCTAGGGCATTCTATGAATATCAGGCCTGTTTCCTGTTCCCTGGCAGCGTGACCATGAGCATTTGAGCACATGTGTCCTGGATTCTTTACTTCATGCTGACCCTCTCCACAGGTGCAAAGTGCTGTGATCCTTTATGATTGGTATATGAGGTCTGTAAGCATGTCCCAGGGACTTCCAGTCCAGGAAAGTCTATTTCTTTGTTCTCTGATATCATCTCTTCTTCCTCATTTTCTTCATTGATTGCTAACTTCCTTTATGACATCATTTGCAAGCTGTTTCTTGTTTTGCAATGACCCCTAGAGAGATTTCTTCTAGCAGAGAAAAGGTGGATCTATCTAAAATAGATCCCATATTGAACATTATCCAACTTTTTAAAAGTATTTATTGTATTTCTCTGTTGAATACAGTGTCTGTTTTGTGAAATGCCCCTTCCCACCCTGGAGTGATTAGCCATGAAGGTAGACCTTGAACTGTTGACCTTGAACTGCTCACCAAGTGCATTAGAGATCACACTGCTGAACAAGTGAGATAGGAGGGACTGTGGGAGAATAGAGTGGGCTGGGCAGGTAGCAAATATGAGACTTGAATTTGGATCAGTTCCCTGGGGTGACAGTGAATGGTTGGAATGTTGCAGATTCTAAGGTGAAAGAGCAGTGAGCAGTTAGACCAAGAGGAGAAGGAGGAGGTTGGGTCTCCATCATTGTCCCCTGAGACACCACTCATTTTGGCTTCTGACCCTAGCCATCTTCTTTTTATCTCTCCCCCACCCCCTTTCCTGTTCCCCAAACAGAATCCTCTCACAGGAGCATCCTGAAGTTGGATCCCTTATCTCAATGAGTTTCCAATGCTCTTCTCCAATTTCTGGAGAACTCAATTCAACTCAACTCATACATCCCTATAAATACTTTTTTGAAACCTCAATCCAATGACTAAAAGAGAGCTCTTTACTTTAGAAAGTGACCTTGTTTTCACTGGGTCATCCAGTGTATGTCCTACCAGCTCATTTTGGTTTTATTTCTGTTCTTCCCACATTTTTATTTTTGGCAATCCATGGTCACAAATTCTCCATTTCTTTTATGAGGGCAAGTGTTGGGGATCAAATGCAAAGTTTTTTTTTTTTTGCAGTACTGGGGATTGAACCCAGGGCCTTGTGCTTGCAAGGCAAACACTACCAACTGAGCTATATCCCCAGCCCTTCAGAACTTTTGATCACATACCAAACTTGCACTTTGCCATTAGCTACAACCCAGCTCCTGATTGGGTGAAATTCAGTTTCTGGTGTTCTATATAAGACTTCAGGAGAATTGTTATTTCCTGCATTTTGTTTCTTTTCTTTTTCTTTTTTTTGTAAGCAAGGATTGAACCCATGTGCACTCAACCACTGAGCCACATTCACAGCCCTTTTTATGTTTTATTTTGAGACAGGGTCTCCCTTAAGTTGCTTAGGGTCTTGCTAAGTTGCTGAGGTTGACTTTTTTTTTTAATTTATTTTTATTGTAAACAAATGGGATACATGTTGTTTCAGTTTGTACATGGAGTAACAGCATACCATTTGCATATTCATAAATTTACGTAGAGTAATGATGTTTGATTCATTCCGTTATTTTTTTCCTTCCCCCCACCCCCCCACCTCTCTTTTCCCTCTATACAGTCTCACTTCCTCCATTCTTGTCCCCCTCCCACCCCCCATTAAGTGTCATCATCCGCTTATCAGTGAGATCATTTCTCTTTTGGATTTTTGAGATTGGCTTATCTCACTTAGCATGATGTTCTCCAATTTCATCCATTTGCCTGCAAATGCCATAATTTTATTATTCTTTATAGCTGAGTAATATTCCATTATATATATATATATACATATATATATGTGTATATATATATATATATATCACAGTTTCTTTATCCATTCATCAATTGAAGGACATCTAGGTTGGTTCCATAGTCTGGCTATTGTGAATTGAGCCGCTATGAACATTGCTGTGGCTGTATCTCTGTAGTGTGCTGATTTTAAGTCCTTTCGGTATAGGCCGAGGAGTGGGATAGCTGGGTCAAATGGTAGGTCCATTCCAAGTTTTGTAAGGAATCTCCACACTGCTGTCCAGAGTGGCTGCACTCATTTGCAGTCCCACCAGCAATGTATGAGTGTACCTTTTTCCCCACATCCTCTCCAACACCTGTTGTTGCTTGTATTCTTGATAATCGCCATTCTAATTGGGGTGAGATGGAATCTTAGTGTAGTTTTGATTTGCATTTCTCTTATTACTAGAGATGTTGAACATTTTTTCATATATCTGTTGATTGCTTGTACATCTTCTTCTGTGAAGTGTCTGTTCATTTCCTTAGCCCATTTGTTGATTGGGTTATTTGTATTCTTGGTGTAGAGTTTTTTGAGTTCTTTATATATTCTGGAAATTAGTGTTCTATCTGAAGTATGAGGGGCAAAGATATTCTCCCACTCTGTAGGCTCTCTCTTCACATTGCTGATAGTTTCCTTTGCTGAGAGAAAGCTATTTAGTTTGAATCTATTTCAGTTATTGATTCTTGCTTTTATTTCTTGTGCTATGGGAGTCTTGTTAAGGAAGTCTGATCCTAGGCCAACAAGGTGAAGATTTGGACCTACTTTTTCTTCTATAAGATGCATGGTCTCTGGTCTGATTTCAAGGTCCTTGATTCATTGTGAGTTGATTTTTGTGCAGGGTGAGAGGTAGGGGTTTAGTTTCATTCTGTTGCATATGGATTTCCAGTTTTCCCAGCACCATTTGTTGAAGAGGCTATCTTTTCTCCATTGCATATTTTTGGCACCTTTGTCTAGTATTAGAAAATTGTATTTATTTGGGTTTGTGTCCGTGTCCTCTATTCTGTACCATTGATCTACCTGTCTATTTTGGTGCCAATACCATGCTGTTTTTGTTATTATTGCTTTGTAGTATAGTTGAAGTTCTGGTATTGCGATACTCCCTGTTTCATTCTTCCTGCTAAGGATTGCTTTAGCTATTCTGGGTTTCTTATTCTTCCAGACGAATTTCATGATTGCTTGCTCTATTTCTGTGAGGTACATCATTGGGATTTTAATTGGAATTGCATTGAATCTGTATAGCACTTTTGGTAGTATGGCCATTTTGACAATATTAATTCTGCCTATCCAAGAACATGGGAGATCTTTCCATCTTCTAAGGTCTTCCTTAATTTCTTTCTTCAATGTTTTGTAGTTTTCATTGTAGAGATCTTTTACCTCTTTGGTTAGATTGATACCCAAGTATTTTATTTTTTTTTGAGGCTATTGCAAATGGAGTTGTTTTCCTCATTTCCCTTTCAGCTGTTTCATCGCTTGCATATAAAAATGCTGTAGATTTATGTGTGTTGGTTTTATAGCCTGCTATTTTGCTGAATTCATTGAGGTCTAGAAGTTTTCTGGAGGAGGTTTTTGGATCCTCTAAATATAGAATCATGTCATCCGCAAATAGTGACAGCTTAAGTTCCTCTTTTCCTATTCATATCCCTTTAATTTCTTTAGTCTGCCTAATTGCTCTGGCTAGAGTTTCAAGGACAATGTTGAATAGAAGTAGTGGAAGAGGACATCCCTGTCTTGTTCCCGTTTTTAAAGGGAATGGTTTCAGTTTTTCTCCATGAAGAATGATGTTGGCCATGGGCTTAGCATAAATAGCCTTTACAATGTTCAGGTATGTTCCTACTATCCCTATTTTTTCTAGTGTTTTGAGCATGAAGGGGTGTTGTATTTTGTCAAATGCTTTTTCTGTGTTAATTGAAATAACCATATGATTCTTATCCTTAAGTCTATTGACATGATGGAATACGTTTATTGATTTACGAATGTTGAACCATCCTTGCATTCGAGGAATGAACCCCACTTGATCGTGGTGCACAATTTTCTTAATATGTTTTTGGATACGGTTTGCCAATATTTTGTTAAGGATCTTTGCATCTATATTCATCAAGGATATTGGTCTAAAATTTTCTTTCCTTGATGTGTCTTTTCATGGTTTGGGTATGAGGGTGATATTAGCTTCATAGAATGAGTTTGGTAGGGTACCCTCCTTTTCTATTTCCTGGAATACTTTGAGAAGTATTGGAATGAGTTCTTCTTTGACGGTCTTGTAGAACTCGGCTGAGAATCTGTCTGGTCCTGGGCTTTTCTTGGATGGTAGATTTTTAATGACTTCTTCTATTTCATTGCTTGATATTGATTTGTTTAAATCGTGTATGTCCTCCTGGTTCAGTTTGGGAGGAGCATATGTCTCTAGAAATTTGTCAATGTCTTTGGTAGTTTCTATTTTGTTGGAATACAGATTTTCAAAGTAGCTTCTCATTATGTTCTGTATCTCAGTGGTGTCTGTCGTGATATTTCCTTTTGCATCATGTATTTTAGTAATTTGAGTCTTCTCTCTCCTTCTCTTTGTTAGTGTGGCTAAGGGTTTATCTATTTTGTTTACTTTCTCAAAGAACCAACTTTTTGTTATGTCAATTTTTTGAATAGTTTCTTTTGTTTCAATTTCATTGATTTCAGCTCTGATTTTAATTATTTCCTGTCTTCTACTACTTTTGCTGTTATTCTGTTCTTCTTTTTCTAGGGCTTTGAGCTGTAATGTTAGGTCATTTAATTGTTGACTTTTCATTCTTTTCTGGAATGCGCTCCATGCAATGAATTTTCCTCTTAGTACCGCTTTCATAGTGTCCCAGAGATTTTGATATGTTGTATCATCATTCTCATTGACCTCTAAGAATTTTTTAATCTCCTCCCTGATGTTTTTTGTATCCATGTTTCATTCAATAGCATATTATTTAGTCTTCAAGTGTTGGAGTAATTTCCTTTTTATATTTTGTCATTGATTTCTACTCTCAGTCCATTATGATCTGATAGAACACAAGGCAGTATCTCTATTTTTTTGCATTTCCTAAGGGCTGCTTTGTGGCATAACACATGGTCTATTTTCGAGAAGGTTCCATGTGCTGCTGAGAAGAAAGTGTATCCGCTTGTTGATGGATGGAATATTCTATATATGTCTATTAAGTCTAGGTTATTGATTGTGTTATTGAGTTCTATGGTTTCTTTGGTTGGATTTTGTTTGGAAGATCTATCTAGTGGTGACAGCGGTGCGTTAAAGTTGCCCAGAATTATTGTGTTGTGGTCTATGTGATTCTTGAAATTGAGAAGGATTTGTTTGATGTACAGGGATGCACCATTGTTTGGGGCATAAATATTTACTATCGTTATGTCTTCCTGATTTATGGTTCCCTTAAGCAATATGAAATGTCCTTCTTTATCCCTTCTGACTAACTTTGGCTTGAAGTCCACTTTATCTGATATAAGGATAGAAACCCCTGCTTTTTTAGTGAGTCCATGTGCGTGGCAGGTTTTTCCCATCCTTTCACCTTTAGTCTGCGGATGTCTTTTTCTATGAGATGAGTCTCTTGCAGGCAGCATATTGTTGGGTCTTTCTTTTTAATCCATTCTGCCAGTCTATGTCTTTTGATTGAGGAGTTAGGCCATTAACGTTTAGGGTTATTATTGAGAAATGATTTGTATTCCCAGTCATTTGGCTTATTTTTGGTTTTTAAGTTGGCTTGGTTTCTCCTTTGAGTCATTTTTCTCTAGGTTAGTTCCTCCCTTTGCTGACCTACATTGTTGTTTTTCATTTCTTCCTCATGGAATATTTTGTTGAGAACATTCTGTAGTGCAGACTTTCTATTTGTAAATTCTTTTAACTGTTGTTTATCATGGAAGGATTTTATTTCATCTTCAAATCTGAAGGTTAGTTTTGCTGGGTATAGGATTCTTTGTTGGCAACCATGTTCTTTCAGAGCTTGAAATACGTTGTTCCAGGCCCTTCTAGCTTTCAGAGTCTGGGTTGAGAAGTCTGCTGCTATCCGTATTAGTCTCCCCCTATATGTAATCTGATGCTTTTCTCTCGCGGCCTTCAAAATCCTATCTTTATTTTGAATGTTAGGCATTTTCATTATAATGTGCCTTGGTGTGGATCTGTTGTGATTCTGTGCATTTGGTGTTCTGTAAGCCTCTTGTATTTGATTTTCCATTTCATTTTTCAGTTTTGGGAAATTTTCTGATATTATTTCATTGAATAGGTTGTTCATTCCTTTGGTTTGTATCTCTGTGCCTTCCTGAATCCCAGTAATTCTTAAATTTGGTCTTTTCATGATGTCCCATGGTTTTTGGAGATTTTGTTCATGATGTCTTACCATCTTCTCTGTTTGGGTACCTTTATATTCAAGATTAAATATTTTGTCTTCATTGTCTGAGATTCTGTCTTCCAAGTGGTCTAGTCTCTTGGTGATGCTTTCCATTGAGTTTTTTATTTGGTTTATTGTCTCCTTCATTTCAAGGATTTCTTTTTCTTTTTTTTTTTTTTTTGAGAATCTCTATCTCTTTGTTGAAATGATCTTTTGCTTCCTGCAGGTGCTCTTTCAGCTTACTGGTATTATCATTCATTGCCTGCATTTGCTCTCTTATCTCATCCTTTGTTTCGCGAATCATCTTAATGATGTATAATCTGAAGTCCTTTTCCGACATTTCTTCTAACATACTGTCATTGGATTCTATTACTATAGAATCTAGATTTGTTTGGATCATTTTCTTCCCTTGTTTTTTCATGTTGTTCATGTATCTTCCCCTCTAGCAGTGCAGATCTGGGGTATTGCAGATTTCCCCCTGTAGGCTTATAGTGGCCCTATAGGTTTCCAAAACCCTTTCTTTAAGGGGAGATCAATATTAGCAGTGCCCAAATCAGACACTATGCAATCCTAGATCAAATAGCCCCTATGGGGACAATAACAAAATTGTCATAATAAACAAAATGAGTTCAAATGTTATCTTCGGTAAAACAAACAGGTTTGCAATAAGGTGTGCAGTTTCTAATGGAGGACAAAGAGGAGGTAGAGGGATGTAGAATATGGCTGTTAATGGGATAAGAATAGAATATACAGAAGTTCTAGAAAATAGAAAGGGTGAGAGTGTAATCAAAAGAAATCGGATGTTAGCATGCAAATAAGGGAGAAAGAGACTCTGAGGGAACAGGTAAACAAAAGGAAAAGAAAGCAAGAAACGTAAAGAAATAAAAACTTAAATTTTTTTAAAAAAGGAGAAAAAAGAAAATCTACTATATAATAGTTATATACTAATGAAACCTCCCAGTGTTCAGTAGCCTGATGTATGAGAGGTACCTGACAATGAGCTTCAAGCCTCCAGCAGGCGTCTCAGGATGGGATTTGCCTCACCCGAAGATCGAGCTACGGCTTCCAGGATTATCCAAGATGGCTGCTCTGGCTTCCAAATGTGTTGGCAAATGGGGAGCTGCAGCTCAGGGGTGGACGTGGTCAGCTAGAGGTCCTGGAGACAGGATGCAGTTGGTCTGTCAGGGGTCCTGGTGGTCAGGTATGTTTGATGTGGTTGTGGGATCCTGGAGGCCGGGTGCAATCATTTGGTCTGGGTTCCCGGTGATAGGGTGCAGTCAGTTGTTCTGGGGGTCCTGGCAGCAGGGAGCAGTCAGTTGATGTGAGGGCCCCAGAGGCAGGGAGCGATTGGTTGGGCTGAGGGATCCTGGAGACGGGGCTCAGTCAGTCGGGCCAGGGGTTCTAAGGGGCCTGACTGTTGTCTCAAAATGGCGGCAGCCACGTGTAATCAAACCTGCAGGTACTGTAACAGAGAACTTCCAGGTGACAGCAGGCAGCTGGTGCTCCACTGGCGGTCTGCGGTCAGTCTGCTGGCAGCTGTCGGATGATTGGGAGGTGAACCTCAAGCGTTGGGTGATGGATAGGGGTAAGGCAGGCGATGGACAGGCGAGAGGCAGGCAAATGGCGGATGATAGATGCCTGACAGTGAGCCCTGAGGTTGACTTTGAACATGCAATCCTCCTGCTTCAGCCTCCCCAGACCCTGGGATCATGGGTGTCACACCTGGTATCACTGAGTTTTTGAGTGTTTGGAAATTGCTTGCTGCTTTTATTTATTTATTCATTTATTTATTTTTTGGCTTCATTCCTGAAGAACTGTTTAAATATAAAATTCTCAGATCTCACTTCTTTCCTCTGACGTTTTTCTTGCTCCACTGTCTTCCTATATCAAATATTGCTTTTTCACGTCAGATGGCAGCCTGCTTGTCCTCCTTATGGGTGTCGTGGTTATGTTGCATCAGTAAGATTCCCTTTATAGTGATTAAATTTGAAAGTTTAGTATAGTGACTTCAGAGTGTTTCGGATGCTGTCTTTACCATCAGGTAGTCAGGCAGTTCACAAATGGTCCCCGACTACCATAGAAAATGCAGGAAATATGGTCATTTTGTGTAGTTCCTGTTTTCAGTTTTGGCATCCCAAGGCATGTAATTTCTCCCTCCCACTAATCGCCTTCTGTGCCATTGTTGCGCCTGGTTCCCTAAACGTTCTTTTATTCTTTTAGGCCCTCTTGGCAAATATGGCTGCCATGTTTGCAATCTACCATGGTTCCCACGGGCTGAAGCATATTGCTCGGCGGGTACATAATGCCACTTTGATTTTGTCTGAAGGTGAGTCAATTATCTGTTTCAAAATTTTGAGGCAAAACAAGACTGATAAATCTGAGTAAGAAAAATTGAAAACTTGGAACATGTCTAATACAGAATGCAAAATTCAAAGTCAAATGAGAAACTGGGAAAAATATTTTCAACATCCATGATAGGCTGAGTGTTAGTAGTTTTAATATATAGAGTGCTCTCTCCATACCCATAAACACCAAAGAGATGAACATTCTGATGGAAAAATGAGCAAAGGACACTAAATGTAATTTAGAAAGAAAAAAATATACAAATAAATGGCCAATGAACATACAAAATTTCAGCCTCACTGTTAATGAAGGAAATACAGTGGATAGAGTATCACAGTATTTGTCTATCACTTTGGCAAAGACTAAGAATGCTGAACTAGGGGCAGTCTACATGTCTGTACTCCCAGTGACTCAGGAGTCTGAGGCAAGAGGATCCCATGTTTGAGTCCAGCCTCTGCAATTAAGCAAGATCCTGTATCAAAGTAAAAAAGAGTTGGTGATATAACTCAGTGGTAGAGTGCCTCTGGGTTCAGTCCCCAGTACCATAAAAAATAAGAAATGCTGATAACATGTGGGTGACTTTTATGGATGACACTTTATATAGCAAGTGCTTTAAAAATGTCCCTACAATTTTATCTAGAAATTTTATTTCTAGGAATATATCTAAAAGTCATAATAAAATAAGTGTGTAAAGAATGGCCATTCAAACTTTGTTTATAATAGCTGAGTCTTGGAAATAGCCTACAAGTTTGTGTGTTTGTTGCAGCAGTAAACTTGATGTTTAGTAATTAAACTATTACTTAAATTTAAAAAGTGCATAGAAAAAATAAACATGTTTAAAATCTGTTTTTTATAACTGTGAATACTTCTTTACTTTTACATTCAGTCTTTTGTAGAGAGCTTTCAGTATCATTTTTTGAACTATTAGATTGTTTTCCTTCATCCTTGTCACAGGGATGGACTTTAGAAACATTTTCCTTCCCCTGCCCCACCCCAAACCAGAAACTTGAAAGAACACAAGAAAAAACAAATAAAAGGCAAGATCTGTTTACATAATAAAGTTTAACAATGTGATTAAATTATGGTATACATCCATGTTTGACAGTCATACAGCTATTGAAAATAATGATAGATATCATGTTTTAGTTATAAAAAAGTACAACAAAATATATATACCTGGTCCCTACCTCGCCCACATGCACATATCACCATTTCTGGAGGAATATGTACCAAAATGTAAGCAGTACTGATTCCTTGTTGGTGACGATGATGATTTTTCTTCTTTTCTAATCTGTATTTCATAATTTTCTGTAGCATAGTAATAAAGGTACCTATTTTTTAAAGCAGCCACCAAAACACTGGCTCGGACCAAGAGTAGTCTGTGGTAGAAGTCCTAATCTCTCTGTGGGATGTCAATGGGTGAGGAGCAGGTTTCTGTGTCAGTGACTGGTGGCTCCCCATCTTGTATAGGTCTTAAGCGAGCAGGGCATCAGCTCCAGCATGACCTATTCTTTGACACCTTGAAGGTTCAGTGTGGCTGCTCAGTGAAAGAGGTCTTGGGCAGGGCCACCCAGCGGCAAATCAATTTTCGGATTTTTGAGGACGGCACAGTAAGTCAAGTTTTCTGCATTTTTACCAATTCCTTAAGTTTTCACGAGTTTTTCTCATTAAAAGCTTTCCTTTTCATTAAAAAAAATATTGGAACTTTGGACACAATATTTGTAAATAATTTCCAGTTTAGAACACTGGGACCTTTTCAAATAGTTTGCCTACAGCTTTCCTCAAGTCTTTGTGTTTTCATACAGACTGTTCAAGGACAAGGCTCTATTAAATGATATAAATAAAGGAGGTTAAGCGGAGAAAAAGTTAAGCATATTTAGTTCTAATAGGAGTGCCCTTGGACTTAGCAGCCATTGGACTGTTAGAATCCATAAGTGGCTTGCAGAACTCTAGCCTTGTGAAGTCGCAGCCTGGTGTAGTTGCCATCCCTTACGGGTCACCTTGGACTGACTGGTATACTGATAATTGCAATGACCAGGAATTTTGTTCACGACTTTCTGCCTTTGATCTTTCCTCTGGTTCCTCCACTGATCTTGGAGTTTAGAGTTGATGTCTTTTGTTTTGCTTTTGTTTCTGTAGCTTGGTATTTCTCTTGATGAAACAGTCAATGAAAAAGACCTAGATGATTTGTTATGGATCTTTGGCTGTGAGTCATCTGCAGTAAGTAAAATAAAATCACGCATTCCTCATAATGACTCTTAGACGGGGTGTTTAAGATGGCTTTGCCACTTGTGGGCCTGAGTGTGAGGGAGAGAGGGCCCAAGTATGACATTGGGTGGCCTGCTGTTAAAATTACGCCACTGACTCTCCCTTGTTCCTGTGAGTGCTGGCAGCTCAAGGTCATTGTTGTAAGGCTCCAGCCAGGACCGTGCAGCCAGGCTAGTTGGAAGTATCACTAATGGTGTTTAATTGAAACTGTTCCTAATACAAAGATTCATGACATTAGCATCTTGGTTTATGTCATTTCTGGAGAAAAATTATGATAATCATTTATTTATAAATAATTATCGAGAACCTAATATATGCCAAATACTGTGCTAGGCCCTGAAGATGGAGTGGTGGATTGGGCATGACCCTGCCCTCACTGAGCATGTAGTCCAGGGGGCTTCCAGGCACAGAAGCACAACATTGCAACCCAGGTGACACCATAGGTGATGTGTGAGGATGCTCTGGGGCCCAGAGGGTGCGCTCCTCAGCAACACTTGCGTTAATTGGTCTGAGATCTGAAAGACGAGTAGGGGTTGTCCCACATGGCCCAATGGAGGAGGGAGGTTTTAGAGGAATTCCAAGCACTGGGGGGAAATAGCCACAAAGACCAAGAAGAGAGAGATTGCATGAGAAATGTGATCACTTCAGCATGACTGAGTTGGTTTCTGAAATAATGCAGTAGCAGGGATAAGCCAGGAGAAGGGTTCTGGTCCCATGGGAGGAGAGTAGTTGGCACCTATCTAGACACTGCATTGCTCGGTGCTTAGTGATCACTCAGTGACTATTTGTTGAATGAGTTAATGAAGGAAAACCATACTGCCGAGGTAGAGACAACCCCAGAGTGCTCAGTGGCACCCGATGCCAATCGTAAATGGCAAAAGAAGCTTCACAATATTTTTTTTCGAATTTCACTTATTAATTAACCAGGACTGAATAAGTTCCTCTCCAGAACACTGCACAAAATTTAATTACATTTATTTGGTCTCTCCATTGGAAGACTGTTTCTGGGGCCACTCATGCAGGGCTCAAGATGGCCATGTATTTAATCACATATTCTGGATATTAAACTCTTATCAGATATGTGGGTTCCTATTCTGTGGGTTCTCTTGACGTTCTTTTTCTTTTTAAAATATTTTTTAGTTGCCAATGGATCTTTTATTTATTTATTTATATGTGGTACTAAGGATGGAACCCAGGGCCTCACACATGACAGACAAGTGCTCTACTACTGAGCCACAACCCCAGCCCACTCTTGACATTCTTGATAGTGTTCTTTGATGAACAAATGTTTTTAATTAATTAATTTTGTGGTGCTAGGGACAGAACCCAGGGCCTTATGTATGCCAAGCAAGCACTCTCTGAGCTACACTCTTCCCAAATGTTTTTGATTTTACTGCAATCACAATTTGTCTTTTGCTGTTCTTGCGTCTGGTGTCCTATTCAAGAAAGCCAAACCCAAGGCTTTATAGATTTGCCCCTATATTTTCTTCTAAGAGTTTAATAGTTCTGGGTTTTAAATGTATGTCTTTGATCCATTTTGCATGTCCTGTGGCCTAGCTACCTGAAAGCCTGGATGTCCACTGTGCTCCCAGGCACAGCTCTGGCCCTTGAGTTTCTCTTGTCTCTCTGTGTAGGAACTGGTGGCTGAAAGCATGGGAGAGGAACGGAGAGGTATTCCAGGGTCTGCATTCAAGAGAACTAGCCCATTCCTCACACATCAGGTGTTCAACAGGTTTGTGTGGCTTGGATGACTTCTGTGTCTTGTGTCTTGGCAGTAAGCTAGGGAGCCCAGTAAGGAGCTGCTTCTATCCTGATTGTGATATGGTCTGGGTCTCTGTGGCTCACCTGCACCTACTAAAAATCAATACCATAAAGATATCATTCCTTGGATAAAGAAAATGTGATACACACACACACACACACACACACACACACACACACACACACACACACATTGGAATATTACTCAGCTTTGAAGAAGAATGAAATTATGGCATTTGCTGGTAAATGGATGGAGTTGGAGAATATCATGCTAAGTGAAATAAGCCAAACCCAAAAAACCAAAGACTGAATGTTTTCTCTGATATGCAGATGCTTATAAACAATAAGGTGGTGGGGGCGCTAGAGAAGACTAGAACTACTTTATATTAGGTAGAGGGGAGTGAAGGGAGGGGAAGGGGTATGGGGTTAGGAAGGATAGTAGAGCGAAACAGACATTATTACCCCATGTATATATATGACTATATGACCAATGTGATCCTACAATATGTACAATCAGAAAAATGAGAAATTACACTCCATTTATGTGTGATCTATCAAAATGTATAAATGCAGTCTACTGTCACGTACAACTAATTAGAACAACAATAATAACAAGATATTATTCCTGATTTGGGCCAAGCGTGCCTTGTTACTTGGCCCCGCTCCACTGGCACTGTTGGGGGAGAGGGGAGTTTGGAAGTATAATTGCCAAGCTGAAGTTTTTACCCAGGAACCCTGTCTTCTCTTCTTCCCAACTTCCTCTCATGCCCACAGTCAGCTTCTTGAATCAGGTGTTCTCTGTAGTCATAGGGGTTTTGTACCCTTCCTTCTGATGTATAGCTGACATGTTGCCCATGGCCAAAATTTCTCCGTATTTTGAAGGTAGATGTCAGTGTGTCTCTGCAAGATGTGCATGGACTTATCTGATATCATTGGCCCTAACCATGTATCTTGTGTTCACAGCTATCACTCAGAAACAAATATCGTCCGGTATATGAAGAAACTAGAGAACAAAGACATTTCCCTTGTTCACAGCATGATTCCACTGGTAGTTGTTTGTGGCCTTCCTTCTTACCTCTAGTCCTACCCTGATCTGACCCCTTTGGGTCATATCTAATACACTGCAAGAGGGGTGAAGGGGCAGCCATGTGGGGAGAGAGGAGGGTTGATGGATGACTGTAGCAGATCACTAATGTGATACATGTTGGATGTGCTTCTTAAAGGGATCCTGCACCATGAAGCTCAATAGCTCATCTGAACTCACAGTAAGTAGGTCACTTCTGTTAAGAGGGTATTTACTAGGTGTTTTCCAGCTTGTACAGAAACTGGTATCTACAGAAATCTACCAGGGCTATGACTTAATAATTCCTTTAATAATTTTTTGCCTTGCTGTTCACCAATCTTGGGAGAAACCATGATACTTCATACAACTTGACTATTTAAATGTATGGGTAAAATTACCTTTTTTGGGGGGGTGGGTGTGCTGGGGATCAAATTCAGGATGCTGTTCATATTCTATTATTATTATTATTATTATTATTACTACTACTACTACTACTATTATTTGGGTTCTTATTATGTTGCCCAGGCTGGTCTCAAATTCATGGTTTCAAGCAACCTTCCTGCCTCATCCTCTCAAGTAATTGCAGCTATAGGCATGTACCACCATGCTTTGCTATGTCAAATTATTTTTTAAAAATTAAAATAATTAGATATATAGTATTTGTGCCTTCATGTCCTTTTTAAAATTTAATTTTTAATTTTTTTGACAATACAGGGACTTGAACCCAGGGTGCTCTACCACAGAGCTACCTCTCAGCCTTATTTATTTATTTATTTGGGTACTAGGGATTTAACACTTTATTACTGAGCTACATCCCCAGACCTTTTTATTTTTTTTGTGACAGGGTCTCACTAAGTTGCTGAGGCTGGCCTCTAATTTGCAATCCTCCTTCCTAAGCCTTCTGAATCACTGGGATTACAGGGTGTACCACCATGCCTGGCTTTATTTATTATTTTGAGGCAGGGTTTTGATAAGTTACCCAAAGTGACCTTGAACTTGGGATCCTCCTGAAGTCCCTGGGGTTACAGGCATGTGCCACTGCATCAGCTTGATTTTATTTTTTTTAATCTGTTATAATAAAAACTTTAATTTTATCAGTTTGTAATTGTTAACCTCAGATAGAATTAAGAACCTTAAGCCTTCATTCTACAGAACATTGTGTCAGAAGGGTATGAATTTGGGTCTGGGGTTGTAGCTCAGTGGTAGAGCACTTGCCTAGCATGTGTGAGACCCTGGTTTCAATCCTCAGTATCACATAAAAATAAATAAATAAAATAAAGGTATTGTGTCCATCTACGACTAGAAAAAATATTTTAAAAAAAAGGGTGTGGGGGGATGGGAAGGGAAAAGTCAGAATGAATTGGACATCACTTTTCTGTGTTCATATATGAATACAGACCAGTGAAACTCCACATCATGTACAGCCACAAGAATGGGAAGTTATATTCCATCTACGTATGATATGTCAAAATACATTCTACTGTCTGTCTAACTAAAAAGAACAAATTAAAAAAAATGAAAAAGAGTATGAATTTGAGGCTTAAATTTTTTCCTAATGCCAACAGGGTATTTGTGTAACCTGGTGTTTTGGTTGATAAGTATCTCTACAAGGCCAGGATCCTTTTAACAAAGTTAACATTCCTTTTATTTATAGGATTATTCTAATGTGACAAATCACATTAGAATCACATTAGGCAAAGGAAATCATTTTATATTTTGAAAGGATATATTTGCTTTTATATTTATGCCTTGTTCTGCTTAATGAAGAGAATAATATGTATACATGTAAGAGTTTGAAAATACTCACTGTGTTTCATGGATGTAAATCTACTTGGGGGCCTTTTTATCCCTAAATTTTTTTTATAGGTTCCCTTTGTGACCTTTGTGTTGCATTGTACATTGAAGATAGTGATAGCACTGAGTTAATAAGACTGTGGTGAGACTAAGTGAATTAATATGTTTAAGTGCTTGGAATTGTCCCTGGCACAGAGGAGGCATTTTTTGGTTCTAGGTATCGTCATCATTATCCTTAAAGTTGCTGCAATTACAATATTCATATATGCACTTTTGACCTTTTTTCTTGTTCTTTAGCCCATCACATGGAAAGAATTTGCAAACATCCACCCCTTTGTGCCTCTGGAACAAGCTCAAGGATACCAGCAGCTTTTCCGTGAACTTGAGAAAGATTTGTGTGAACTCACAGGTTATGACCAAGTCTCTTTCCAGCCTAACAGGTAAGGGGATTTATTTTCCTCCTATTTGTTATCCATTGTCATATAACATCCACCCCCACTAGAGACTTAAAATAGCATTTTATTTTGTGTCATCCTGCGAGTTGCTGGGCATCTCCTGTGAGTTGACTGGGGTGATGGGGCCAGAAGGTCCAAGCTGGCCTCATCACCTACCTGGAAAGTTGGTGATGCTTCGTTGACTGGGAGTGCTGTTGAGGATATTGGCCAGAGCCTTGGTTCTTCCTCTTCCTGTTGCTCCTTGAGCATTCTTACCACATGGTGTCCAGGTTCATAATGGAATTTTCCAAAGTGAAGCATGCAAAAGCTGCAAACCTCTATGGTTTCACCCCTGAAGTTACACAATATCACTTTTAAAGCATAAGGTCTGTTAGAGCAAGTCATTGTATCAGCCCAGGCTGAATGTGGGAGGCGACAGCATATAGGTCTGAATGTTGGGAAACATGGTTCATTGTGGGCCATCTTTGGAAACTGGCTACAACACCTGTCAGTAATACAGCATAAGAATACGTCTTCAGCACACATAGTAACTCCTAACAAGCAGCAGGGTCTTGATCTGATGGGGCCAGGCAAACTTGGGGCCTTCTTTGGTTCTCACTAGCTTTGAAAGTTCCCTTTCCCTCTTCCAGTCTCAGTTTCTTTAATTGTGAAGTCAAAACTGTGAAGAACAGTGATTTTTAAAAATTATTATTTAGCTTTTAATTTTTTGCAGACTGCATTTTGATTCATTGTACACATTTCATTTCCATGGTTGTACACAATGTAGATTCATACCATTCGTGTAATCATACATGTACATAGGGTATGATGTCTGTCTCATTCCACCATTTTTCATACGCTTCTCCCTCTCATTTTCTTTTACATATTCTAAAGTTCCCCCATTATTCTCTCATCCTCCACTTATCAGGGAAAACATTTGGCCTTTGGTTTTTTGGGAGGAACAGTGATTTTTTTTTTTTTTTTTTTAATACCTTTATTTTTTATTTTATGTGGCGCTGAGGATCGAACCCAGGGCCTCACACATGCCAGGCAAGCGCTCTACCACTAAGCCATAACCCCAGCCCGGAACAGTGATTTTTAAAAGTAGTCTTCAGCAAAATCTCCTGGGCACTTGATAAAAATGCAAATTCCTGAGTTCTGCTCCAGATCTATTGATCATAATCTCCTGGGATTGGTACTTAAGAGTCTTATTTTAAGAAGTAACCAAATGATTCTGTGAGAGAGTCCAGGGGGCAGGGGAGGGAGCAAACAGGTGATCAGTGTGTGTAAGATGCCATCTTTGAATGCCTTCAGAGGATGAATCAGTCGTCTGAACCGCCTCTGTTCTAACTGTGACCATGGCCTCAGCCCTGGCATCATCTGGAGCTCATCAGTAATACAGGATTTCTGTTTCAAAATAACGAAACTAAGCAATTTTAAAAAATGAAACATCATTTCTAAGAAAGCAGATAGAACCAAATCTTGCCTCTTCTTTGGTAACATAGGTTACCCAGCAGAACCATGTAGTTTGTAAAAACAACATACCCTATAAAATACAAATGATTTAGGAATAGGGCATAGGGCAAATGAAAGGATACAGCACTCTTTATAATAGCCTCTCAAACTCTCATTTCATAAAGAGGAAGGTGTTGATATCATAAAAATCAAGTTTTTGTGTACCTTTGTTGAAAACTCATCATTCTACCTTTAAAAAAATATGTATTTTTTAAATGTTGAAAATGAGCAAATTTTGCCCTCTAGTGATGGAATATGATCCATCTTCAGCATCATAACTCTTAACAGTAAGTTGAACTCTGATCCAGGATCCCAAAAGTCTCACCTATGTATGGGAAAGGTCAAGGGTGACATAGAACTGTAATCCCAGAGACTCCAGAAGTTGAGGCAGGAGGATTGAAGTTCAAAGCCAACCTCAGCAATTTAGTGAGACCTTGTGCCAAAACAAAACAAAACAAATGGGCTGTGGATGTGATCTCCTGGCTAAATTCCCAGTACCAAAAAAATAAGAGTGGAAAAGTTTGACTTTACTTAAAGTAGTGGTTCCCAACTTTGGCAGGAAATTACAAACACATGGTGCCTATAAAAACACTTGATGTTCAGGCACAATCCCAGACTGAATTATACTCTCATCAGGGAATGGCTGGAGTTAGGGAAGGGACCCAGCATGCGTGATTTTTGTCTCCCCCGGTGATCCCAACTTGTGGTCAAGTTTGAGAACCACCTTGAATTTTGTGGTGGTGTTTTCCCCAGTGTACCCAGTGCTCTTTGTCCTAATTCCCTCATTCTTATGATTGACAGTATGTCATCCCAGTCTTGCAGGAGGGTTAGAGATCTTTATCAGGATGTAGTGCCTGGAAGTGGTGTCTTATCTAGCTCCTCAAAGTCCAAAAAATATAACATCTATTTCCAAGAGCAGACTGGAGAGCAACAGGAGTTGTACACTGTATGTAGGTTTAGAAGAAGAGGCAATGTGATGTCTTCATTTGGGGAAAAGAGGAAAGGATATACCACATATTCCATCATCCTCCTTACAACCTTATTTTGCCTTTATTTATTTTTATGTGGTGCTGAGGATTGAACCCAGTGCCTCAACTGTGTTAGGCTAGTGCTCTACCACTGAGCCGCAACCCCAGCCCCTACAACTGTAATGACCGGCTACCCGGTGACGAGAAGTTCCACTTCCCCTGATGTGAAGATTGGACACCCGGGGAAATACCATGGCAAGGGTAGAAAACAAGCTTTATTTAAAGAATAGTAACACAGACTTCTCCACAGAGAAGGGGGCCCAGAGCTGGGTGAATCTTGGCCTTTTATAATTTGCAGGCTTCTTACTTCTCATGTCCCTCCCATTATACCACCCATGTGGTGAAAAGGTAAGGAGAGGAGCAATTCACGGGGAGCCACCCAGGGAATACTCATTAATAATTCTCTGCTGGCAGGGACAGTCTCCCCGGAGGCAGGGGACTTTTGGTTATCCGTTAGGGGAGGGGGATGTGTCCTGTAGGTATCAACATTCCATTCACCTATGAACCAATTTCCATCTTCCGGACCTGACCCAAATTCATCTCTCTACACTAAGTGCCTGATCTTTGTTCTTGCTTCACAACCTTATTTTGGTTTGTTTGTGCTAACTTCTGTATGAATGGATTGTAAATTCCTGGTCTTATAATCCTTCTGTATATACTTCAAAACTTTCTACATATTGGTTAATTCATTATGATTTACGGTTGGCTAGCATCCACTTAAATTTAAGGGGCCTACATAGCCTTCATGTGTATTGTAAGCAGAAACAGTTTGACTACTGTGCACAGGGGAAGAAATTCAGTGCACCTTGTGGATCACTATAGTTATAGAGGGTGCAGTCAGAAATATTAAGGGACCATTTCCTTATATTTTCATTATACCTAATTAGAATTGTTTAGGGCATCTCTAGATTCCTAGAGTCTAAGTTGCAAAACAGTTTAAATCTGAATATATTTCCTTTTTTGTTACTGTATGATATCTAAAATATAATTTTTAGGAAAAATAATATATATACACATAATTTTTAGGAACTATATTATATATACATATAATTTTAGGAAGTAGTAATATAACTAAAATTTTTATTGGAATAAAAAATTTGTGTGTGTGTGTATGAGATATTTACTATTTCAACCATTTTTAAGTTTAGTCTTTACCTTTTACCTTCAGCACCATCCATCTCCAGATTTTTAAAATTCTATTAAACAATAACTCCTTTCACACTTTCCCAGCCCCTGGTAACCACCATTCTGCTTTCTCTATGAATTTGTTTTATTTATTTATTTACTTATTTATTTTATTATCATTATTATTTTGCGGTGCTGGGGATCGAACCCAGGGCCTTGTGCTTGCGAGGCAGGTACTCTACCAACTGAGCTATATCCCCAGCCCTTCTCTATGAATTTGACTACTCCAAGCATCTTCTACATGTGGAATTGTGCAGTATTTGTCCTCCTGGGCCTGGATTATTATACTGAGCGTCATTTCTTCAAGTCTCATCAGTGTTGTAGCAGGTGTTAGACTTTCCTTCCTTTTTTTGAGGCTCTTATCTTGTATGTATATGCGAAATTTATCCACTTAGCTGTCAATGGACATTTGAGTTCTTCCAAGCTTTTAGCTATTATAAATAATGTTGCTATGAACACCAATGTGCAAATATTTGAGTCTCTGTTTTCAGTTATTTTGGATACACATCTAAAAGTGAATTATTACATTTTTAGCAATTCTATGTTTAATCTTTCAAGAAAGTGCCATAATGTTTTCCACAGTGGCTATACCATTTTACATATCCACCAGCAATGTGCAAAGGTTCTAGTTTCTCCACATCTTTACAAACCCTTGTTAGTTTCCATTTTTTTTTTTTCCTTAAATAATAGTCATTCTGATAGATGTGGAGTGGTAGTTCTTTGTGATTTTGATTTGTATTTCCGTATGACTGGTGACATTGAACTCTGTTCATATGCTTATTAACATTGGCATGTCTTCTTTGGATAAAAAGTTTACTCAAGTCTTTTGACAGTTTTTAATTGGGTTATTTGGAAGTTGTTTGGAAGTTTATGGTTGAATTGTAGGCATTCTTCACATATTCTGAATATTAGTCTCTTATCAGATATACAGTTAGTGAATATTTTGTCCCATGCCATGAATTGTCTTCCCATTTAGTTGATAGTGTCTTTTGATGCACAAAAGCAACTCTAAACTTTTTGGTTCGTATGTAAAGAATTTATACCTCATCTAGTACTCTGTAGCTGTGGCCTTATTCTGGTAAATGTTATCCTTTTGTCAACAAGGATAGTCTCTTGTCAATTTCTACTATTGTGACTTACTGTGGTGCAGTTTAAACTGATCTGTGTTATTTGCCCTGAATGGTCCTTGGGTATCTAGAGAGAAGGAGTCCATGCTAGAAATTTTATGCTGTTGGCCTGGATACGAGCCAACTCTGAATATGGCAACTCTATCAAAAGAGCCATTTTTCTTCAGTATGCTTGTGCCTTCATTTGGGTTTCCTAAAATCAGAAACTGAAACAGATTTAAATACAGTGAGTTAATCTGCAGGCTCATCACAGAAAGCACAGTGAGACAGTATGGAAGTAAGTTGCAGAAATGAGAAAAGCCAGAGAAGATAGCAGGTTGTCACTGATGTTCTGGCACTCAGTCCCATTGGGGGACATCATGGTAGACTAGTGGAACATGCCTCAGATTTGTCCCAGTAGGAAGTAGGGAAGCTAGAGTATTTACCAACTTTTGGCTGAAAGCCTCTCCTGGGTACTTCTGTACTTCTGACTTGTCCCTTCTCTGCTCAAGCACATGCCAGCAGAGAACACCCAAAAATGGAGAGACACAGGTGCTTGAGTTATAGTGCTTTTATTTTGAATCATAACTGTCTACAGAGACTGCAAATGAGCTTCAGGAAGAGATGAAGGACTATGGGCAGGACAACAACCACTCCATAACAGCTTGTTTCTAGTAGGTATGGCCTTTGTAAATGGATACTAAGACCATAAGAAGGGTAAGGAAGGAAAAGAGATGCTGATGCACTTTAGAGGAAGATGGCAGCCCAAATGGGTCCAGAATGGAGAAGTAGACTGACAGGCAGCTGGGGTCAGGAAGCAGAGCACTTGGAGATATGAGGCAGGGAACCTTGGAGTGATGATAGGAGCTTTTTGGAGCCTAAAGAGATTTAAGCTCATGGAGATCTACAAACCCTAGATGGGAAAGTAGTCAATCTGAAGGAGTCTTCCTATATAAACTAGAAGGGTTCTTTGCTTTCTCCAAGGAGTTTCAGGGGAAAGTAAGATTTGGATCACGTCCTCTCTAATTTTGAGGCTGAGAACATTCTATCCTTTGTAGGTGGGGAGATTCTCCTCTTAAGACACTTGGTGTCCTCAATAGAGGACTGACAGTTTGCAGACTGGTTCTGCTGCTGAATGTGTTGGAACAGTTTGTAATGAGCCCCAAGGGTGAATGGAGCTATATCAGACGAAGGAAAAAAGCCATGTGCCTCATTAGACCCATTAGCAGAGAGAGTCAGAGCCTACGAACAGGTGGTCCTGTGCAATTAGCACTGCAGGCAATGGAGTGAGGCAGAGTTACCCAATAATGACCTCAAACTATAATCCCAATATCTGTAATCCCAGACATTCAATGATAAGTAAAAAATCCCAGACATTCAATGATAAGTAAAAAAGACATTCTTTTTTTTTTTTTTTTTTTTTTTTTTTTTTTTTGCGGGGGTGGGGGATAGATACTGGAGATTTAACTCAGGGGTGCTTAACCAAACTTTTTAATTTTTTATTTTATTTTAAAATAAATATTTTCATTTTTTTATTTTAAAAACCAAACTTTTTAATTTTTTATTTTAAGACCAGTTCTTGCTAAATTGCTTAGGTCCTCACTGTTCCTGAGGCTTGAACTTGTGCTCTTCCTGCCTCAGCTGCTGTGATTACAGGCATGTGCCACCCACTGTACTTGGCTTATAAAAAAGACATTCTGAAACTAAAACTATGGGCTGTAATTCTAAAATATCAGGGTGGTATACTGTTGAAAACCAACTTAAGTGACTTGGAAAGTTTCTCAAAAGAAATACTCCAAAACACAAAACAAAAATAGAGAGATTGAAGATGTGAAGGAAAAGTTAAAAACTCAGAAGATAGATTCAGAGCATGGCATTTTGGAAGGAGAAAATGGAAGTCAGTTCATATTCATCTTAAGAATTGAGGAAAAACAACCATATAACCAAAGTGATTATAGGACAATGGAATTATTGAGGATAAAAATGAACATGAATGGGGCTGGGGAGATAGCTCAGTTGGTAGACTGCTTGCCTTGCAAGCACGGGGCCCTGGGTTCAATCCCCAGCACTGCAAAAAAAAAAAAAAAAAAAAAAAAAAAAACATGAATGACCTAGAAGACAAAATATAGTAAAAAGAATAAATACAAATCTGATTATTTGAAATGTCCAATAAAATCAGTAAACACCTGGACTTAGAGGTACATATGCATGATTATTGTGCATTTGAGCCTGGGGACTTCTAGCCTCCAAACTGTGAGCTGTGAGCTGAATAAGTCTCCTTGCTTTATAAAGTAAAAGAGAGAGAGAGAGAACCTCTTTTCATATCTGACTATTGAAATATGTGTGTGTGTGTACACACTCACACATATGGAGTGAGAAAGGAAACAGTCATAGATATATGCAAGATTTAAAGAACTATAAAAGAATATTAGCATATGCTACCATATATATGTCAACAAATATGAAAAGTTAACAGAAGATCTGGGGATGTAGTCCAGTAGTAGGGTGCTTGCCTTGCTTGCTCAGGGTCATGGGTTTGATCCCTGTACCACACACACATATACAAACTCATTCAAACTTAACAGAAATAAATGATTTCTTAATGGAAGGTTAGGGGGGAAATGGTGTGTTAAAAGCAGATTAAAAAGCGATTTCTCTCAGTAGGAAGCTTTACAAAAAAATCAGAGCTGTTGAAAAGAGCATACTGCTGCAGGCAGATTTGAAATGGAACATTGATTTTATTTTGATCAATAAATCCAGATAACACAAGGGGGAAAAGTGATTTCTCTGATCACAAAGGAATGAAATTAGAAATTAATAACAAAACCCGGAAACTTGCAAATGTATGGAAACTGAATAGTATATTCATATATAACCAATGGATCAAAAAGAAATCCCAGGGAAGTTAGAAAATATTTTGAAGTGAATCAAAATGAAGACACAGGGCTAGAAGTATATATAACTCAGTAGTCAAGGGCTTGCCTAGCATAGGTTCAGTTCCCAGCACCACAAAAGATTAAAATTGAAGATGCAACCTACCAAACCTTGTGGGATACAACTAATGCAGCATTTAAAAGGGAAATTTATAGCTGCAAATGCCTGTATTAAAAAGGAAGAAAATGACAAACCAAAGAACTAAAACAATGGAAAAAGAGGAGCAGTTAAACCCAAAGCAAGCAGAAGGAAGGAAAGAACAAGGATTAGAGCAAAAATTAATGCTGTGGAGGGTGGGGCAGGAAAGGAGAAAAGTCATAGGAAAATAAGGTTAAGTAAAACAAAAGTAGCATACAGATCATGAATGAACCTGGGTCCTGGGCCTCATCAGAATGGATCTGCGGCATCTTGATCTTGGGTTTCCCAGTCTCCAGAACTATGAGAAATACTTTGGTTGCTATAAGCCACCTCATCTATGGTATTCTGTTATAGCAGCCTGAATGGACTTAGGACAGTAACCATAAACTTTGGCATGAAAACTTTGCCTAATGTAGCCAAGTTTTCCCTGGTCTTTTTATTTCTTTGGGACATTTAGAGCTGGAGGGTATGTAAAGGGCTGAAACAAAAATGTCGAGAAACTTATTCCTATTTTCTCTTATTTATTTGTCAAACCACAAACACAGGGAGTTTCCAGCTTAGTGGAGAAAAAAGCAAACAATATTTAATTATCTTTACATTACCCACTGAGCCTGGCGTGGCTTGCACGGGCTTATTCCCCATAATACTCTGTCCCTCTTGCAGTCATTCAGCAGCATACAAATACACTCTAGGACTTGCTGGTTTAGAGTCATGATATAATGTTTAATGCAGACAGAAACAGTAATTAACCATTTCCATGGATAGTCACAGTGAAAGACAAGCCAGAATGTTGTTAGCTCACGGGGCTTCTCGGGTTGAGGAAGTTGTTTTGCACACACTATGGTGTGGACAAGGGCTCTCAGTGGTTCTCAAAATTTATTGTACATGAGAATCACTTGGAGGGCTTGTGAAATAGCTAAGCCCCAGCATTTCTGGTTCAGTCAGTCTAGGTAGGGGACTCAGAATTTTCTAGCAACATGATGCTGGTGCTGTTGGTTTGGGCATCACCCTGTGAAAACCACGAGCGTTGCAGAGGTATTCAGACCTGACTGCAAGTTAGAATTACCTGGGGAATCTTTAAGAATATTGATGTCCAACACCCCTCAAATCAATGATCTTCGAATGATTGATGGGTATTGAGGATTAAACCCAGGCGTGCTTAACCACTCAGCCACATCCCCAGCCCTTTTTATTTTTTTTTATTTTAAGACAGGGCCTTGCTAAGTTTCTGAGGCTGGCTTTGATCTTGTGATCTCCTGCCTCAGTTTCCTGAACTGCTGGGATTACAGGTGTGTGCCACCTTTCCTGTTTTTTTTTTTTTTTTTTTTAATTTTTTACTGTTAAAACTTACTAAATTTTTTGCTGTATTTATATTGACTAGCTGCCCTGAATATCCCCACCTGTGATGATAGGGCCTAGATTTAGTCATCACAAAACCATTGAAGTGCATCAACTCACAATTTATTTTCACCTGTGATTTCTTGTACTTACATAGTTGTTCTAGTTTCTTCTAGAGCACTGAAATTCTCCTGGATTTTTTGTAGATGAGTCTGGGCTTTGGAAGAAATCGTCTGCTTGTTTTCTCTAATTCTGTGTTAAAGAGTAAAATATGCATAACTTCCTTCATCAGCCTAAATGACTGTTATCCACTGGAGGAACTTTAAGACAGTGTCAGTGTGCTCTTAAGTATTTCTGTGGGTTTGAGGCTCCCCATGCATTGGCATCATCCTCTCTGAGCTCCTGACTGCTAACCACCTCATTTTAATAGATGTCAGAAAACCCTTGTCCTGGCTTCTCTCCACAGGTAGTGGTTTTCTGATTTAGGGTATGCAGATTATACTTTTCCACCAACAGATGGCACTAGTAATTCCCCAGTAGTAGGCTATGTATGGCATTTAAACGTATTTGTACTTTTTGAGTTGAAATGTATTTGATTTTTAAGAGCATCTAAGGCAAAAATCATCCAACATTTCCAGGCAAATCTTTTGCATGTTGCCTTCCTCTCAAATTTACTTCTAGTCTACACCTTGATTGGTTTTGCAAAAGACAAATACAAGTGATGAGAAAAACATAGGGGTAAATAGAAAATAATGTTTGTTGAAGTTCCCTACTGATGACGTTTGTGTGGCATTCAATTTTGAACAAATTTTCTAAACATTTATTGTAGAGCTACTACATGCAGAGTATAATTCTATGTATTCTCTGTGGGGAAATGTTCAGAACTCCAAGTCCCCGCTCCTCCTTTCAAACCTTACTCTAATTGAGATAATACAGGCATGGGAAGTGTGACATCTGTAATAATTTTCCATGTATGGTGCATGTATATGGTGGTATTACCAGATGAACATGTGCAGGAAAATGCTATGACAGGTTTGGAAGAAGTAGAGGGTCATCGATTCAATCAGATTTTTTGTTTTTGTTTTAGTATCAGGGATTGAATCTAGGAGTGCTTAACCACTGAGCCATATCTCCAGGCCTTTTTATTTTTATTGTGAGACAGGTCCTTGATAAATTGTTGAGGCTGGCTTTAAACTTCCTCCTGCCTCAGCCTCCAGAGTCTCTGGGATTACAGGCATGTGCCCAGCACCGGAAGATCAATCAGTATTTATGGAACATCCTTTTTGTCAGTGTTTCTGGGATAGAGAATAGTTAAGAACAAGATTCTTGCCTCCAGATAAAACCTCTCTGAGGAAGTAGCACTGAAGCTAAGGCCTGAATATTGAAAAGAAGTCAGACCTGAAAGGATCTAAAGGAGGAACTTTACCAGTACAAGGAATTGGCTTGATATATTTCAAGGCCCGTAGGACACCTGGGTGGCTGGAGCATGTTAGAAGACACCAGTGTAGGCAGGTTACAGGATGCCCTGGGGTTTGTAGGTGCTTGCAAAAAGCTGGATTGGTGAGTTTGGAAAATGCTTTGTAAAAAGTTAGAACTATTTGAAGAATGGGTAAGATCAGTCAGACTAGCGCTTTACATGTATTATCTATGTATCACATCTACCCTATGAGGTAGGTGCGGTTGTTATCCCCACTTTACAGATAAGGACACAGGCAAGGGGAGACTAAGTAACTAGCAATGTGAGTGGCTTGTTGAAGTGTGGCATGTACATTTTTTCATTTCTTAAAATAAAAAAGCATTAAGTGGGCTAGCACTTGTTTTTCAGAATCTAGGAAAACAGGAGAATAGTCTATGCCTTTCTCCCTGGAAGACAGCTGAGAATGGCGAGGCTGATTCAGTGCAGGGAGCAAAGAGTTGGGTCTCAGGTCTTGTGAGATAGGCTTTTTCTCCTCCTCCTTCCCCTCCTTCCCCCCAACCCTAGCTTTTCACTGAACCTCCTAGTTCAATCAAGCAGATGAAGGTCTGTGAAGGAATATCAGCATTTGTTCTCGTGATTCTCAATCCTCGGGAACCAACATAAGAAGCAGTTCTGATTGCAAAGAAAGCACATGGCTCCTTGAGACAAGCTGTCCCCACAGGAAGTTTCCATTTGTCACTGTCGGCTCTTTGGGTGGGTAACACTTTGACATTAGTTTCTTCATGTGTAAAATAGTGCGCAATGGAGGACATGTGCATTTGAATGGCACTAAAAAAGCTCTTACTCATTTCCCTTTCCTTCCTACGGGGTACTAAGAACATTAAATAACAGTCTATAGTTGACTCAGGCTGCTCACTGGAATGTTAGTCACTGTTCTGAAAGAGATGCCTGCAAGGCTGTGGAGATGAGTGTGGCAGCCATCCGCACGTGGGTCTTGGGAGAGCAGAGACCCCAAGACTCACAGGAATGGTGCCACATTAAAAGTGCAAAGTTCCCTTGGGGACATCCTAGTCCCTGAATCAATATTTGATAATGTTAAGAAATTAGTTCAGTATCTTAGGTGTGATAATATTGTTGTAGTTATATTTAAAAAAAAAAAATCTTTCCTTTGATAGATATATATTGAAGTGTAAGCTGATAAAAGATGATGTCTGAGGTTTGCTTCAAATGACTTAGCTCAGCATGAAGGGCGTTAAGTGAGGGTAGTTGGGAATGAGATTTACCATAAACTGATACCTGTTAAGGCTGAGTGATAGCTATATGGTGGTTCCTTAATTTTTTAGTTTATTTCCATATCATTTTGAAATTTTCCACAATAAAAAAGTTTTTTTTCAGTGTGTGGTCCTTAGTGGAAAGTTCCATCTTTGGTTAGGAGTGGGTGCACTTTAGTGCATAGACCAAATGCTGTTGTATTGGTTGTTCCAGACCTTTTGGCTCATGCAGAGATCCTAGGTGAGCTTTCCTCTGTGTCTGGGAAAGTGACAAAGCTTCACACACTGGTGAACATGTGGCCGGCACCCAATAAATATTGAACAAGTCAGTAAAAGCGAAAAGATCAAAGCCCTGATCCTTTTCTTCTTGTCTTTGCAGCGGAGCCCAGGGGGAATATGCTGGACTGGCCACTATCCGAGCATACTTAGACCGGAAAGGAGAGAGGCACAGAACGGTGAGGGTGGACAGGTGGGGCTTGCTCACTTGGGGTGGCAGTGGGCCCAGCTCTTAGGGTCCCTATTGTTCTGTGGGTTACTCCCTCTAAGCTTTCTTGGAAGCAGATGAGGAACATATAATCAAGGAACAAATTTCTGTGAATGGGCCATTCGGATCCTGGCCTCCAAGGCCATATTGAGGGAAAACATTCAGAGATAAAAGGTTTTTGCTCAGACCCAGAATGTAAGAGTCAGCCAGTTGGCCGCAGAACTGCCCTCTCTAGGGAGCAAAGGAAGGAAGCGGGCAGGAATGTTGCCATTGCAAGCCTCCTCTTCTTGGCTCAGTCCTGGCCCTGGGCCTGGACAAAGTGCAGAGACCACACTTTAATTCTTCTATAACCCCTACTGTGCCTAAGCACAGTTCTCATCATATGTATGCTCAAAAAATATTTATTGAGTAAATAAATTCCCCACTAGATGACTCTCATCTCTAAGCAACAAAAAAAGACATGGAACTGAGTTCATGTTTCTGCTTCATTATTTGCTTTGGGTATGAGAGTCCAGTCTCCAGGATCCAAATGGCGCCTGGGGACCCTTTGGGGACCAGCAGGTGTTAATTGGCATCACTAATCCCCAGTGGCAAAGCTTTTTGATCCACTTCAGGCCTCAAGTTGAAGCTGAAGGTGGCCCGTGTTTCTGGTTCCTTTGTTTTGGTGGCCAGAGCTATGCTAGGGTTTCTACTGAGCTGTGGAATTGGTTTTCTTAGAGGAGCATTGGGTAGTGGACTGGAGCAGGGCAAAACCCTTGCCTTTCCCGGAAGAGTTTGAGAAAAAGGTGCAAGGTGGTTCTAGCTGCCCAAGTAACTGGTATGGGGTGGGTGAAGGCCCAATTTTAGTTCTTTCCTGGTTTTATTAAAACTGGAAGATTGTTTTGGCCAGCTGCCTGGCTTGCACTGAAGATATTTGAAACCATTTCACTTCTTCTTCAAAAAGGGAAAAGAGGAAAGATTTTCTCTTTCCTTCCTTTACTTATCCATCCTGATTTCACAGGCATGTCTTCCCAGGCCTTTGTACTTGTCGAAGGATATAATTGATTTTTAAAGATCTTTGAAAAACAAGCCATTCATGAATTCAATAAACTGTTGAATCCTGGCCATGTACAGGGAGCTTGTGCCAGACAGAGAGAGATCAAGGGAGAGCCCGGCAGACACAGACCCTGACCTTCCAACTTGGGTTTATTCACTGAGGTTTTCTCATGGTTTTGAATTCTAAACTTTCTAAGGAAGGGTTAGTTTAGACTTGTAAGTGCCTCAGAGGCTCAGCACTTTTATAGAATCAGAAAGGAAACTTTGGAACTCAGGTTGTCCCATGAGAGGATGCCGGATGCCACTTTCCTGTTTTTCCTTCGTGGTTCCCAAGTGCTTAGGTATTCCCTGAAGTTCCTGGTCATTACCCTCTCTCTCTAGAAGGTACTGGGGATCCTATATGATCAACTGGGCTTCGTGTTGGCAGTGTTTGTAGAAGGGCCAGCTAGAATCCAGGTTCTTTCTGCTCTGAGGCTACCTACCCCTTGATGTGTTCCCAATTCTCCAGTCTGACACCAAGAAGTAGCTGTGAAGTTGTAGAGGCTGGGGCTCACGCCAGAAGGGTCAAGGAGGATGAGCAATCTTGTGATTTGGCCTGGGCAGCATTCTTCGGTGGCTCAGTGATTCTTCCTGACTCCTGTTCCTCTGTCTGTGCTTTCCCATCCCCGCATGGCTCCCCATCTCCTTGTGTGTGACGTTTCTCTTGACGTCATGTCTATACTGCTCTCAATGAAGTGTTGTGAGGGGGCATTGCAGTCCGAAGGATGGAGAGGAATGGGATTCTGCACTTCAGGGACAGGGGGAAAAGGGAGAGGCAGGAAAGACCACCTGGTTATTGAACTTATGGAAATATAAAAATTATGAGCCTGGAAATATTGGCATCCTTTTAGATTAAAGATTTTAATTAAATCCTACTTTAAAAAAAAAAAAAGAAAGAAAATGATTTATTATTCAAGTAATCAGGGAAGATTTTTCCACATCAGCGATGTCTGAGGCAGCTGCTCCCACACAATAGGCTCTAATGGAATCTAGTAAAATAAGATCCTTCTGTTTGGAAAAGGAGTGTGGAGAAATCATGTGCTATAGAACCGCCTTGGTTCCTGATGATTCTCTCCTTTAAGCTCTGAAGTTATTTTCACATTTGCTCTTGGGTTAAATTTCAGAGGTTCCTGAAATGGAATGCCTGCATTCTTGATTTACCAGTTTAATTTGGGAAAATACAAATTTATCTAACAAATACTTTTTTTTTTTTTTGGTAGTGCTGGGGATTGAACCCAGGGCCTCGTGCATGTGAGGCAAGCCCTCTACCCACTGAGCTATCTTCCTAGCTCTACTTAACAAATATTTATATAGGGATTACCACGTGCCAAGCACTATCCCAAACAGCTTATAATTAACATCTCAACTTGCTAGTTAAATATTAACTTGTTGGCTGATTAGAGACTGAGTTGCCTATAAGAAGGGCAAATATTGAGCTCCCCAAATACACGTATTTGAGAATTTCTTTCTCTTCCCAACTGCCTGCAGCCTTTAGTCGGTGGGTTTTATCTATGGTAAAACATCAGCCCCCCTGTGCAGCAGCATGCCTCCTTGATTCTCTCCTTCAGCAAGTCTTTGAGGAAGATCCGTGCCCAGCTCCTTGGAAGTTAGGAAAACAGCCTCACTTAAATGGGTGTAAATGCACCAAAAGCTGGATTCACTTTGGATAAATTAAAACATCAAATCTGGGTTCTTTTGTTTTCAGGTCCCTCATGACGCTGATTTTTCAAGTAAGGGAAAATTAACGTTGTCATAAAGTTCCTTCAACTCACCTTGTTTGTGTGGAAAACAAAAAATGTCCAACAGCAACATATAAATGAGCCATTGATAAAACCACTGAAAAATTCTTCTTTTTCCTCTATTCTTTATACCAGAATAGGTATTGGTTTCCTGTGGCTGCTATAACAAATTATGGTGGCTTAAGATAGCACACATTTATTTTCTTACTTCCAGAGGCCAGACTAAATCCAAAATTAGATTCACCAGGTTTACGATCACAGGTTCCTTCTGGTGGAGTGTGGGGGATGGGGGCTCTGTTTCCTTGCCTCTCCTGGTTTCTGGAGGCCATCTGCACTCTCCGGCTCAGGTCCCTTTCCTGCCATCACTCCAGCTTCTTGCTTCAAATGTCACATCTCCTTCCTCTGTAATCCAGTCTCTCTCTGATGTGGACACAACCAGAATTGCAGAATAACCTCCCCATCTTAAGATCCTGCCTAAACTTGCTCACATCTGCAGAGTCCTTTTTGTCATAGTACGTAATGCCCACAGGTTCCAAGGATCAAGACTTGGAGATGACTTAGGGTGGTTGGCATTTTCAGCTGGAATGCTTTTGTTGCATCAGAACTTTCCTGGTGGGAATCCTTAATTTTGGCCTTCTATGAATATTTTATATTCATTGGTAATATTCTCCATTTCCTTCCTTTATCAGTATTCTTCCCTGAGGAATTCTTTATTCAGTGATCATTTCAGAGAATAAAAATGCCTTGTGAGAGAGGACAGTGACTTTAGCTTTGGTATGAGAAATTAAAGGAAAAAAGTTAGCTACCAAAGGGAAGCATTTAAACAAGAAAAAGTATTTGTGGCCAATAGAGCATAGCCTGCATCTGACCAATAGCTCTTCAAAAGGAGCATGAGCCTTCTATCAGCAGAAGAGTGACAAAGTAATTCCATTTTGCCTTTGGTTAAAGTTCTGTGTGTGTGTGTTCTGAAATAGACTACTTTGCTGTTTTTGAGAAAATAGCTGGAAGCTAAGTTTTCCCTTCATAAGCCCACTTTTATAATGTCCCTTTCTCTACAAAGGGGTTATAATCTTGATTCTGGGATTAAAAAAAAAAGGAGTATTAGTTTTAGAGTAATCATTGCTTCTCATTGTTGCTTTCTGTTGAAGAAAACTTTGTGATGTACTTTCCTTTTGTGGTGCACTACAAGAGCGTGTGTGCTTGCTTGCATTTGTATGATGGCTTGGAGGACATGAAAAAATGATTTGAATCTGGGAATTCTAACATTTCACCTCCATCCACCGTCCCTAAAAATTCAAGACTGGGCTGGGAGTGGCACTCAGTGGTAAAGCACCAGCTTAGCAGGTGTGAGGCCCTGAGTTCAATCCCTAACACTGCAGAACAACCAACCAACCAACCAAAAGTCCAGCACATATTTAATCTGTAACTTAGTAGCTCTCGAGAGTTACGATGGCTGCTCTAACAAATTACTATAGATTTTATGGCTTAAGACAACATGCATTTATTAATTACAGAGGCCGGATATCTGAAATTGGTTTCACTGAGCTTACAGTCAAGGCATTGGCAGGACCAGTTCCTTCTTGAGGAAGTTTCCTTTGATTTCCCTAACTTGAAGTTTCACCCCATTTTTTCAATCTCCTGTTGTCCATCGGACTGTAGACATGCAACATCCATTCGCCAGGGTTGTCAGTGGGCAAGTCACGTGAGCACAGGGCAGGTGCCGATTGCTTTCCATCCTCAGTTTGATTCTTATGGTAGCTAACAATTGGTTGTAGAGTAAGCATCCATGACATGTTGACATAACTGGTGTGTTGTCACTGGGAGGCCCTGGGTTGCATCTGTTATTATCATCTGTCCTGGATAAGCCCAGAGAAACACTGAAGCAGCTGTAGACATTTGAGTCCTAGAGTTTAACTCCAATGTCATGTTCTTATAAGGTGCTTTCTATATATTTTGACTAAGGCCAGGTTAGAATAAGTACAGGCCTATTTTTAATGGCCAAAACGAGGCGAGATATTTTAAACATCTTTAGGGAACAATATTTGAGGATTCAAACGGAAACTGTTTAGACATTGTTTTGTTCTAACAGTTAAAAATTAAATTGTAGCAGATTTTAAGGCACTCAAGTTCAGCTTAAATAAAAGCATATGGTCTCTAATTTGTGCTACAAGTGTGTTGTGGGACTTTTCTGTCATTATTAATAGCCTGTGATTATTTTTTTCCCTCTTTCTTGCTTCCTTTCCATTTTCAAGGTTTGCCTCATTCCGAAATCAGCACATGGTACCAATCCAGCAAGTGCCCACATGGCGGGCATGAAGATTCAGCCTGTAGAGGTGGATAAGTATGGGAATATCGATGCTTCTCACCTCAAGGACATGGTACTCATCTCCCCCCTGACAGATGGGACAGGTTTGGGTTGGGAAGAGGAGGTGGGTGGGGAGCAGGGACCTGATAGACTATGTAAACACTATTTTCTCTTGCATTCTTTTTTTTTTTTTAATATTTTTAGATGTCGATGGACCTTTATGTTATTCATTTATTTATATGTGGTGCTGAGGATCAAACCCAGTGCCTCACACATGCTAGGCAAGTGCTCTACCACTGAACCACAACTCCAGCCCCTTTCTCTTGCTTTCTAGTGAAACTACTACAGTTCCTCCTTTGAATGGGTCTGAGGGAAAATGGTGTAAAGGCAGAAACCTAACAGTCTCTATAAGAAAAAAGAAAAAGAAAACACAGCAGTGGTGTTTTTGGTCCCTAATAAAGCTTACTGTGTCTACTCTACCCCTCCCTTCACCAACTGGATGAAGGTCTTTTAAACTGAAATCCTCATCTTCTAATCATGCCTGAGAAAGACACTGAATGAATTATTCATGGTAGGAAGAGCACCCCTTGCAGGATCTGCCCGCTTCTTATGACTGACCTTCCCTTTACTTCATCATCTTCCCGCACTAATAATCACAGCTGGCAGTCAGTGCCACACAGTTTTCGCGTTGGGAATTAAAACACAAATATAGATTTTTGCAAATGTTTGTGAATGTGCCAGCCATACTGTGCTGAATTCCAGGCAGCAATCCACCCTGTTTCCTCCAACACCAACCCCCACTCTCAACCTCCCAACCTCCAGGAAGAGGTTGCTTAGCAACCATATCTGCTTTCCACCAGTGGACTGGAGGCTGCATCTTAAGCGGGAAGGAAATCCGTGGAATAGCAATGTGATTTTTGTCAGGGTTATTAGGCATCGAGACTGGGAACCTCATGTAACTCCTCTTTCAGAGGGAAGCTGCAAATACACGGCACTACTCATGTCTTCCATCCACCCCTACTCTTCCATCGCCTGATGGAATTTTTTCCAACAAATATTTTGGGCCAGTCGTTATAATTATCAAATCTCTCCAATATAGGATATGACTTTATTTTTCTCCCATTTCCACATGCCCCTGCTCTGACTTCCTGTCTGGAAAAAAAAAAAAAAAAAAATCTAAAAAGCAAAAAAAACAGACAACACCAGTAACTAGTCTTTTATATATACTTGCCTTCTGCAAAAAGGAAATTTTTATCAAATCAGTAATGCTTCTTATGGGTTTTCTAATTTCAAGAGAATATGAGGGAAAGGGAGTAGGGATGGGTGTGGCAAGATGAGCAGAGAGAATAGACATGTCTAGAACCAAGGTAGCCCAAAATAGTTATTGATATGAATCAATTAAAACCACCTTAGAGAGTTAGGCCCAAAATATCAACAAATCTTCCGAATAGTCCCCCACCCTCACTGTGTTGGGGATTGAAAAGGCCTTATGCATGCTAGTCAAGTGCCCTACTACTGAGCTACACCCCAAACCCTTTTTATTTTGAGACAGGATCTTGTTACGTTGCTGAGGCTGGCCTCAAACTTGTGAACCTCCTGCCTCAGGCTCCTGAGTCCCTGAGATAATGTACAGGTGCCCCTGTCCCCAGCCTAAACAGTCTTTTAGGTATTGACTATACATAGAGTCCTAGCCTGAAAGGATCTTGATATTTCTTGAGAAGATTCATGAGGGGGATAATGGCTGTTTATCTTTTATTGCCATTATTGTACTTTGATACAGTGCCATGAATGCAAAGACTAAGACTTCATCTTTCATTAATTAATCCTTTAGGAAGCAAGGGTTTAGCCAAGAAAGAAACCTTTCCTCCCTTTGTTTCCCTCTGCCTTCTTCTCCCCCACAGGTGGATAAACACAAGGAGAACCTGGCTGCCATCATGATCACCTACCCATCCACCAATGGGGTGTTTGAAGAGAACATCAGTGATGTGTGTGCTCTGATCCACCAACATGGAGGGCAGGTCTATCTTGACGGGGCAAATATGAATGCTCAGGTGGGAACCCTCAGAGAATTCTTAGTTCCCCTGAAAAAATGGATTACCCCCCCCCCCCCCCCCCCAGAAAAAAAGTTCCCCTCTGGCTTTTTGAGGGACCTCTTAAAAGATAACACTCAGCTGCGTGGTCCCAGTGACTCAGGAGGCAGAGGCAGTAGGGTCACAAGTTCAAGGTCAGCCTCGACAGTGTAGTGAGATCCTGTGTCAAGAAATAAAAAGGGCTGGAGATAGGGCACAATGGTAAGGTACGCTGGGTTCAATCCCTAGTATAGCAAGAACATAAAAAAAAAAAAGACTCTAAATTCAGCACTGAAGCTGAAATTCTTTGTTGCCAGTTTCCCATGGAGCACCCTAATTTCACTGGGATTATAGATGCTGGAAGAAATGATGGGGGTCCCTGGGGAGGAGGTGTAAACACTGAAAGGAAGTTGGGGTAAACTGAATTTCCTGATTATCAGGGAGTACCACCCCTCTGGCAGTGCTTCCTGCCCACGCCTCCCAATTCCTTGGCTGAAGGAATTTAGACCCACATTGTGGCAACTGGTAGATGCTGACCTCCCATGGCCTTGGACAAACCACTTGAGCAGGTTTCTACTTGTCAGCTGTAAAACAGCAGCCCAAGGGTATATCCTGACTACCTGAGTGGCTGAGGGTCTGTGTAATGTGAACCTCCTAGGAAGTCTGCCGGGAGCCACTAAGAGAAGATTGTCCTAGTCTCCTTGAGAGTCTTCTCAACTTCTTAGTGTTTCTCCCTCCTTCCCTCCTTATGCGTTGCTTTCTCTGATTCCTTTCATAGGTAGAGTCCAGGAATTGTCTTCTGCTTGAATAGCATAGAGCAAATTATCTTTGACCACAATCAAACTTAGCTCTAATGCCAAAGGGGCAGAAATACCTGTTGGATGTCAAGGCCTGTATCTGGATTATCTCAGGAGAACGGCAGCTTCATTCCCTCTCCCTCAGTTCAGAATCATCTTTGGTGGCCCTCTGGGCCCTTACGTCAATGTGCCTGAAGGGGCATTTGGTAATGTGCCTAGTACCTGGATCTGAACAGGCAGAAGAGGAAGAACAGCTGGGGGAAAGGTCGCCAACTTTAATAATAAAGAGGTCCTATCTTTTCTTGGTTTAATGACACTTCTCTCCACTTCTTTCAGAGCAGATAATTAAAAATATCCTGTTTATTCAAATCTGTATTTTTAAATCTCAGTTGGGCTCAATGGTCAGCTGCTGTTTCCATAGATACCACAGCTACTCTGTAGGATGCCAGGTTTCAACAGCAGAATTAGGCCAGTATGAAGGACATTTTTGTGAACACCGTGGATGTGGCTTGCTCTACCTGCCTTTCCTCAGGGGGAGAGGCAGCACCAAAAGGTCGTGGTCTTTGCTGCAGAGGGCCCTGCCAAGCTCTTGATATTTACCTCTGGCTCTTTCCCTTTGTGGCAGGTGGGAATCTGTCGTCCTGGAGACTTTGGGTCTGATGTCTCGCACCTAAATCTTCACAAGACCTTCTGCATTCCCCATGGAGGAGGTGGCCCTGGCATGGGGCCCATTGGAGTGTGAGTTCCGGGCCACTGGTTTCAGGTTGGCTCTGGAGACAGAATGGCCCCAAACACACTAATTTTCCCATCAAGGTCTTCAAGTGTCCAGGATGCCTTTGTATGTAGGGGCTGGGCGAGGACCAGAGAAAGGAGAGCTTCTGGGGTGTGTCCAAAGACAGTGTTTGGCTTCACTGAGCCAGCGAATAGTAAGTTTATTAACAGAAGAAGGAACGAGAGACTTTACTTGAATATTAGGAGTTAGAGTTGGAATATTGGTACTTGGAAGTGTCTTTCAGACTTAAGTCTAGATTTCAAGAAAGTTTTTGTTTCTCTTTTATTTTTCTAATCAGCAAATGGTTACATTGAAAGTGAAGGAGAGGAAAGGCATTGAAAAATTATAGTGTGAATTCTTATTACATCTGAGATAAGAAAGGGGAAAACAACCATTGGATGAAATCACAATAAGACTGAAGGAATCCTTGTCAGCTTTTATACTGTGGTGACAGCAGCCCCTTCTGGGAACTTATTCCATATTCCACAAATGTGCCAGAGGGGACAGTTTTCAGGATTGATGAGATCGTGACTCTCTTGCTTTTGTCTTTGATTAGTGTTATTATAGATAGTGGGTGATCCCCAGTGCCTCAGCAGTTTGTGTGTGTGTGGGGGGGGCGTGGTGGTGGTGGTTATGTACTGACTTCCAAGATGCAGGCCCTGGGGCGACATCTCAGCACTCTCCTATGCCTCATAGATACTCTGTGTGTGTGTGTGTGTGTGTGTGTGTGTGTGTAGGGGGCTGGGAGGGAGAGCTGCAGGACTGGAGCTGGGGTGTTCCACATCTTGAGCCCATGGGTCTACATGCTACCCCTACTGAATCTCCTCTACAGGGTGAGCTGCTGGGACTCTGATGGCTGGCAGAGGAGGAAAGAAGGAACTCTTTCTTCCTTGATGCCTTCCTTCCCTGCCATCAGCCTCTTAGCAGATGTCAGGTCCCTTCCACAGTTAAGTTCCTCCACTAAGAATAGGCCTTCCCAGGAGGAACTTGCCTGTTTGGTTCAACTGGATCTTTTTTACATCTTAAAAAAAAAAAAAAAAATACAGGAAGAAGCATCTTGTCCCCTTTTTGCCCAGTCATCCCATCATTTCAGTAAAGCCAAATGAGGACGCCTGGCCTGTGGGGACCATCAGCGCAGCTCCATGGGGCTCCAGTTCCATCTTGCCCATTTCCTGGGCTTATATTAAGGTGAGAATTTGAGGATATGTGTGGGTGGGGAACTGGAGACTGCATACTTCCTTCTTGAGTTAAAATCGAAGAAATTCATGATGCAAGCTGTGTTCAGTGACACTGCCGTTGCTTAGGTGGGAGAAGCCTTCCTGAAGAGATCTGCTAGAATTCATCTCTTCTTCATTATGATGTTTGCTTTGGGTTCTCCTAGAGAAACTGATGATCCAGATATATTTTTCCAGACACAGTTAAGTTCCATGAGTCATGTGGCTGTTCTGGCCACGTCATTTGGTTTCCTGTAAGATTTAGGCAGCCTCTTGCAAGTGCACATACTAATTATTACACTTTGTTGAGATCCTGGGATACATTTTAGGAACAAATCTCACTTCACTTATATTTCTTGGTGACCTGGAGGATAAGATGAATCAAAATGTAAAAATAAAAAAAAAAAAAAAAAGAAAAGTAGCGGAAATTTGCTTATGTAATGGTTTTCAAAAGCTCTTTGCCCTTTAGGGCTTGTGGAGCTGCGTTTTCAGGGGTAATTAGACGTTGTCAGAGACCAGGCTTCCTCCTTTTGTCTTTCTCCAAAATACACTAGGGCCAGAGTTTATTTTATACAGCTTGTGTTCAAATAGGCCTGCCCACCTCCTGACTGTCAAGCCTGTGGATAGGAATGTTGTGTAAGCTGCTAATTAGAGCAACTTCCCCAAACCAGTGGCCCTCATTAAAGGAAGGGTGGCTGCTGGTGGAACAATATCCCAAACTCAGCTAAGCAGATCACGCCAGATGACTGTAGGGTGGCTGTTATTCATGAACAGTGTGGCATTTATGATTCTTAATGAAAAGTTTCTTGGAAGCCGGAACAGTTCTGCACCTCAGAGACTAGAATGTGTTTTTAGAAATGATACTCAAGTTGTTTTGCAAAGAGTCGTAACAAAAACAATCAGAATAAAGGTCCCTTTCTTTGCAAACTGAGTCAAATTCCCATTTCCCTTTGATCCTTGGATTCTTTAAATCTGGGTTATTTGTATGGACATATTTGGGTTGGAGATGATTTCCCACATATAGAAAATAAATGTTCTGCGGCTGGTTTGGCCATATGCCTGGAATACCAGACAGAGTCTCAGTTTAAACACTAAATAAATAAAGTAGTGTTTAAGCTAGTCCTCTGACCTGGGGCTTTCTCCTATTTCAGGCTGTTGTTGTTTATCCCCTAGACTCTAGCAGGAGTCTCTCCTCTCCCTGCTGTGGTCCTTCTTGGACACTCCCACAGGACCACTAGCCTCACCAGCCTCTCCTGTTTCCTACTGTCTTTACCACTGGTTTTCACCAGCATACGCCATGTGCCTTGGCTCCATCCCAGGGACAGCATACATAGGGTTGGTCTGGAACCATCAGCATTTTCAAAAGATGCTTGGTGACTCTGAGATGTATGTGGAAAGGCAGTTGAACCAAGGCCATCGTTCTTAGGGAAGCTTTGAGACTTAGAAAATGTAGTCACAATCCACCTTGTCCTGCAGTGACTCACAGATGACAGGCATGAGCCTTCTTCTACACTTCGGATTTAGTCTGTCTTCTCACTTGGAGTGCCTCCCCCTTTCTCTTTGCCTAACCAAATTTTGCCCATTTTTGTTCCCAAATTCTAACTTGTATTCCAGGGTTATCTTTCTTAGACTAACCTGGGAACATATGTCCTCTCCTTACTTTGGATTTTGATACCCCTGTTGCTTTCTTTGGTGATTTTTCATTTACTTTATATTAGTTATGTATGTAATATATGTTGAGCCTCCATCATATAGGAGGCCCTTGGGGAAGAAAGTAGGCAATGAAAACTTAGAGTCTTGAAAATTTGTCAGTCTTGATTTTAAGCTCTTTGCTAGTGGTGACATTTCCTTATATGATCACAAGGACTTATTAACTGCTAATACAGAGTGAGATCGAACCTGGTACTTGTTAAACATAAATGGCCTTCTCTGTGGACAATAGGAAAACAAACTGTACAAAATTGATTCAGTGGAGATTTTGACCAAGATCTCATGAAATTCCTGGCAATTATCAAAATATCTTAAATTCATAGTAATCAAATAAACAAAAAACTACCCCAAAAATATCTGTACCTAAAAACAGTTATTTTTTCTCTTGAGGTAACACAGTAGCATCAACTTTGTAGATTTTGTTACTATAATAAAAAAATGTAGCTGTTCAATATCATATGCCTATAATCTCAGCAACTCAGGAGTGAGGCAGGAGGATTGCATGTTCAAGGCCAGCCTTAGCAACTTGGTGAGACCTATAGCAACTTAGAAAGACCATGTCTCAAAATAAAAAAACAAAAGAACTGGGAATGTAGCTCAGTAGTAAAGTGCCCTTGAGTTCAATCCCCAGTATGGGGTTTGGGGGTTGGTGAAGTAAAATTAATGCTTAAAGGAGAAAACCAAAAATTATTTCAGGCTCAGAAAAGACTGACAGATATCCTCCTTAGGGTTTTCCATTCATCCTTAATCCAGAGAGTTATGGTAGGCTGACATCTTTTTTGAGTGAGGTTTATCTGGGGCTGTCTGATTAGTATCTAGATGGGTGGGTTTACCTGTTCAATGATTGCTTTTTTTTCTCCTTGTTGCAGATGATGGGAGGCAAGGGCCTTAAACAGGCCACAGAAATTGCTATATTAAATGCCAACTACATGGCAAAACGATTAGAAAAACACTATAGAGTCCTTTTCAGGGGTGCAAGAGGTAAGTGTCAACTTGAGACTATCATCACCCTTTTTTTTTCCTTGGCCCAACTAAGTTGACTTACGATGTGGGAGGGAGATTTCTGTTTCTTAGCACATACTAGAGAAAAGTGTAGAGTTGGGTTTTTTTGTTTGTTTGGTTGGTTTTTGTTTTGAGGGATTGAACCCAGGGATGTTTAACCACTGAGCAACACCTCTAGACCCCTTTTTATATTTTATTTAGAGACAGGGTCTTGCTGAGTTGCTTAGAGCCTCGCTAAATTACTGAGACTGGCTTTGAACTCATGATCCTCCTGCCTCAGTCTCCTGAGCACTGGGATTTCAGGCATGCACCACCATGCCCAGCAAATATAGAGTTCTTGAAAATAACTTTGGTTTAGTTAATAGTATTACTATAAGAAGGCTATCCTAGGCACTGAATCTACACAGCCCATTTCAACAAGGAACACACACTACTGAGAGATGTGTGTACATAAATACTATGAGCTGGTTACTCACAAAGTGCTATTGGGATGCTCCCAAAGAGTGGAGCAAAGATTGAGCAAGGCAGAGTGAAACAGTAGAGAGAGCCTTCTGGCAGGAGCTAGTTGAAATGATCCTGGAAGGAAAGCAGCAGGTGAGATCCTGGATGAATAGTTACAGGAGCAAACCAGAGAGAAAGGAGTTACCTGGGCGGCTGGGTAGAAGGTAGGGGGAAGAGGGTTGCTATAGGATTCATTAAGAGACTATTAAAATCATTAAGACAGTGGCAAGGAATAGACCTGCTCTTTAGAAGCAGAATCGGTTGAATGTAGTTACTGATTAGTTGAGTATGAAGAGGAATTTTAGGTAAACCTTATAGGCTTACAACAGAGGGACTGATGAGTTGGGGAACAAAGTCACCCTAGAAGTGATGGGAGGTGATGGAACTAAGAGCCAGGTAGACATTTAGACATTGGCCATGACCACAGAGTCTAAGAGCAGAGTCTTGGAAAGAAACCCGAGGAAGGAGTATTAAGAAATGGAAGCAAAACACCTCCACAGGGTGGAGACTGTGTGCTCTATTTTTCCAGCACCCATACCTGGCCTGTCACATGTAGTCAACAGATAAGTGTGCATGATGTTGTATGACAAGGAAAGGAAGACTATAGAGAGAGAGGAGCTGATTTTATTTCATGAATTCATATTTTTCTATAGCTTTATTGAGGTGTAATTGATAAATCTGATTTTATAATATGAGTTTTAAAAAAGAACCTTTGACTTCAATAATTAAGAAGCCTTTGGTAACCTTTGAAAGTAGTTTGGGCAAATGATGAGGCACATACCAGATAGAAATGGAAATGGATCGAGGTGTTAACGCAGGATTGGGAAGGAGAAGGGAGAAGCTTTCATGGTTTAGAAGTTTGGTAGTGAAAGGGGGTTAGGGTGTTTCAGTATGAAAGTTATGTAGTTATATAGTTATGTATTCTTTTTAAATAGGAAACTATGATTTTAAGCTGCCAGGAGAAAGTCGATGAAGCAAGAGTGAAGCTACAATAGAATAATAGATGGGGGAATAGAGTCTCTTGAATGGGAAAGGCTTCCAAGTAGACCTTTGGAAGGTTGGTTGTGGCCCTGGAATGAAATTAGAGCAGACACTGAGACCAGCAGAGAGAAGTCAGGCACCAGTGGGCCAGACCTGGGCAACAGCAACCAGGCCCCTCCTGGGCTCTTGATTTCTCCAGCCAGGCAGAGTGCACATCTACATCTGTGATCTTAAATTTAAAGTCTGGTCTCACCTTATAAATATGTATCCAAAGGGCTGGTTCGGGAGTTTGAAAATAGGAAAGAAGTAAATATCCAGAAGCTCTGGTTAGGAATGCTCCCCAGAGAGTGGAAAAGACCATGTGTAGGCCATATGTTTCTAAGCAACATGAGAAGATGCTTCTGAGGTGAGTGCTAAAGAAGCTGCTAGAGCTACTAATTAATTCAAATTTAGCTCCTGTGTGATATGTATCCTGCTTGTTGGGTATTTGCTTTAAGGATTAGCATAAATATTTTGTCTGGTTATATAAATAATATATATTATTCAACATGGACATTTTGGAAAATAAAAAAGCATGAGGAAGAAAAATTAAATGGTCCATACCTCCATCAATCAGGCATAGCCAAACTATTAATATTTTGCTGTGTTCCTTTTAATCTTTGTTTTATACAGCGAGATTGTCTTTAAAATGCAGGGTTTTTTGTTTGGTTGTTGTTTTTTGGTAGCAGGGATTGAACCCAGGGACACTTAAACACTAAGCCACATCCCCAGCCCCTTTTTTTATATTTTTATTTAGAGGCAGGGTCTCACTCAGTTGGTCCTTGCTAAGTTGCTGAGGCTGGCTTTGAACTCGAGGTCCTCCTGACTCAGCTTCCTGAGCCTCTGGGATTACAGGCATGTGCTACCCCACCCAGCTAAAATATAGTTTTTAATCCTATTTTTAAACTTCATCTTATATCAGGAGCATTTTCCATTGGCATTAAATATTCTTTGACATTGGCTATATTGATACAATTAAAAATACACTTTTTACATTATTTTTAAACTTTGTCTTATGAGTATTTTTCATGGCATGAAATATTCTTTGGCATTGGCTATGCTGACTGTTGTATGGATGTGCCATTATTTAACCAATTCTTTAGTTTTCTTATCAGTTCTTTGTATTTATAACAACACTCAATGAGAATCCTTCACTTAGATTTTTTTTTTTTTTAATTTGATTATTTCCTTAGGTAAGAGTCATAGAAGAGAAATTGTCATCTCAGAGGATAAGAATGCATTAAGCTCTTGATAACTAAGTCCTCAATTTCCCCCCAGAGACTTTGTGCCAATTTATTTTATGCTAATAGCATCTGAGAGTGACCATCACATCAGGGCCCAGTGAGGACAGAGCATCAGGTTAAAAACAGTAAAGTAAAAAAATGAAATACCTTTGCCAGTCTGATGGATGAAAAATGACCTCATTGCTTTAATTTTTAAGACTTATTTTTTGCCTAATTGCTTCTTTATTTTTTTAACTTTTAATATTTATTTGACTGCTTTATTGAGATAGAATTCACCTATTATACTACACAATTTACCCATTTAAAGTGTACTACTATTCAATGATTTTTAATATGTTCACAAAGTTGTGCAATGCAACAGTTACTTAGACAAGAATGAATGCAATTTAAACTGTGTGGGGTGGTTGGCACTTTGGGGGAGAGGGGACAGGTACTAACATGTGCTTAGCATTTAAATGCTGGTTTTAAGAAGGGACTCTCATGGGGGCTGGCGTTGTGGCTCAGTGATGGAGTGCTTGCCTTAGCATGTGTGAGGCACTGGGCTTGAGTCTCAGCACTGCATATAAATAAATGAATAAAATAAAGTTTCATTAACAACTGAAATATATAAAAATAATTTAAAAAAAAAGAAGGAACTATTCACATCCTCCTCCCTCCCCCTGCAACTTGCCCACTGTCCTGGGGGATGTGTGGTTCAAAAAGATAGATGAAATTTCCATTTGTTTTGACATTTTACCCCAGAATTAAATAACAAATAGTATTTCTCATTCCAAACAGAAATAGATTGGTACATTTATTACCCAATACCAAAGTTCATGAAACCAAAAATTGTCTCATATTTGGTCTGGTAAACACATTCGTTACACAATTCGTTACACTTGGGTCAGCAGTGTACTTCCCTAGGGCGCCAAATAGAAACATCCTAATAAACACATTGTATTCTAAAACGTCTAATGGCAATATTAGAAGACTGCCATTCATCTTAATCATGTTTACCAGCTCTAAGGAAGACTTTGGAATTGCGTTTGACTATGAGGCAATTGCTTTAATGAACTCCAGGCTTGCCTTCATATGAGCTATTTCTTTGCAAAATTTGAATATGAGCTAAACTGTTGGAATCTTATGGTTTTTGAAACAAGGAAGTAATAGGCAAGAATTGGCAGGGGTGAGGTTGGAAGAGCAGTGGTATGAGTTCTGTTAGGATGAGAAAAGAAAGGAGTTACCTTAGGTAATATGATACATTTTTAAAGGAAGCATTTTAGAAACTTTGCAGGTTTTTGATCTTGGGAGAGGTCCTCAGCTTCCCGTGTGAGCTGAATGGAGTTCTATGAGCAGGAAATGACTTCTTTAGTATACCAGTGATTTATTATGTTAGTTTCTTATAAGCTATCTAGGCAAACCTAACTCTGCCTGCAAATTCTTGTCCAGATGGCTCCTGCTTTGTAAATGGGCAGAGGCCCTAGGGCCTAGGCCCTTATATCTCCAGTTCAAACTGACCCTGCTGAGACCAGAGGCCCAGTGCACCTGACCACATTTTCAGGAAATCAGCCAGAAGTTTAGATTCTGTTGGTCATGGTTCCTGAATTACCACTGAAGAACTTGAAGGAGCTTTGATTGCCTACCCAAGTTTTACAGAATAATTGCCTAGACCCAGTATTCCTAGGTAGCCTCTTTTTCGGGGGCAGGGTACTGGGAATTAAACCCAGGGATGCTTTACCACTGAGCTACATGCCCAAACCCTTTTTATGTATTTAAAAAATTTTGAGATAGGGTCTAAACTTATGGCCTCGCTAAGTTGCTGAGGCTGTCCTCAAACTTATGATCCTCCTTCCTTAGAGGATTACAGATGTGTACCACCATGCCCAGCTCCTAGGCAGTCTTTGAGGACATGGGGTAATCAGGGTTCAGTTGCTGGCCTTAAGAAGGATCTTTGGAAGCCCTACTTTCCCACAGCATATTCCCATGTTGTTTTCAGCTTTGCAAGATGATTGGAACGAGACAAGGTGGAACCAACAGTTAAGCCACTTTTCTTTTGCTTTTTCCATCATCCGCTTTTCTTCTCTCTTTCATGTTCCTTTGCTTTACTATCTTTTCACACTTAAGCTCTAGTTAGTTGGGCATAGCTAAAAAAAGCTACTTGAAAATTAAAACTTGCACTAATCAGTTTATGCGATTTCTACTTCAGATTGTCCTGACTCAACCAAATGCTATAGGAGGTTTCTTTCTCCTAAAAGTTGCAATGATGAATATCTTGGTACCTGGCCTCTGATGACCACCAGGTTTAAATTTCATCCTTCTCAGGGCTCATGTAGAGAAAGACATGCTGAAGTTCTGTTTGAATGCAATAGAATATGGATTTACACAATAACATCTGAACCTCATTTTAAAAATGGAGCTCTTCCCAAACCACTTGGCTGTGGTGGGGCCTCTGCAGATGAAGTCTTGGTATTAGCCATGCTGGGTTGGGCTTGGCTCGATGGTGCCTTTCAGCTATTACAGAGCTTTTGCTTGGAAGACTCTCCTCTCAGCCTGCCAACAAGAGCGATTCCTCTCCCCCTGACTGTGCATCACTGCCTTCCTGCTGTCTGCATGTCCTTCAGAGCAGTGAGCTTCCATTAGCCTTCTGTCTTTGCCATAGTACCATGACCTATTGGCAGCCAGAGGTTCAAAGAAAGGGCGAAGGCTGGCACTGGGCTCCAATAGTGGGATAGTATAGCAGGTCACTAAAATTAACAGTTGATAAGGTCTTAAGTATTCTCATGGTTTTCTCCTTGAGGATTCTACTGGCTGTTGCTTTTTAGCACTTTTCCCAAGTTTACCTACTCATGCATAGAACTTTCTATTTTTGAATTACACTCTACCAATTCACTATTGTTAGAAAGTGTATTTTAAAGATGTACAGTTTTAGTGTCTTGGGTTCTCATACTTTTTTTCCCCCCAAACAAAACCAATCCTTTCATGTTTCTTCATTATATAAGATGCAGAAAACAGTTCACAGATCATCTGCAGGGGTTGTTAGTGACTGGAGCTGTTCTTGACAGGCTTGGGAAATTTTGTCTGCTCTGCTCATTTGTAAGTGGATCCACTATTTGCTGAAAGTCTGGAAAGAAAGTTGAATATGTTATTGTCTCATGATTAGAAACTTCCCTTAAGAGAGACTCACCAGTTGGTCAACTGTAGAATTTGGGAAGCCCCCAGAAATGTTTTGTTATCAAATGCTGACTCACTTTTTTTTTTTTTTAAATTGACAACAGAGGGGTGGTCAGAAGCTCATCTGTGTACAAATTAGAACAAAGTGAACTGCCGCAGACTTTGCCTCATGGCTTCATTGCCACTTTAGCATACTGTTTGACAGCACCTATGTCTAATTCTTGGTCTGCATGCGAACACCCAAAGCTTTTTTGAAGAATTACATAAAATTCTGTATGTGTCCTATGGACATATGTTTAACACACACACACACACACACACACACACACACACACACACACACACACACACACCCCCCCCCCAGAAGAAACTTAGTTGATGTTTAGGGTAAAGTTGCTAAAGTCTACATGGATCTTTGGCTCTAGAAATATTTTGTATGAAAGGAGCAGTACAACAATGTTATATTTAATTGTTGCATGTAGATTTTAGGTCCTCAGAGTAGAAATAATCTCATCTCCATACAGCACCTGCTGAATACTCCAGTAATGCCTCCGCTTCCCATCAGCTGTGATCAGGCTCATGGGTGTGTAGTGAAATCAGATACACATGTAAGGAGAGTAAATGAAGGCTTCATTGCCAGCTGTAAACTTACAAAATATTCATAGTTTCTTGGTCCTCATTAATATGCATAAAGAGCTGAATTATTTGTTTGGGTAAAACAAACTGAGGCTAATCTTGAAGTGAAGCAGTTTTTTTTTTTTTTTTTTTTTTTTTTTTTTTTCCTGAATAGGTTTTGTGGCTCATGAGTTTATTCTGGACACAAGACCCTTCAAAAAGTCTGCAAATATTGATGCTGTGGATGTGGCCAAGAGGCTCCAAGATTATGGTAAGTGAACTTAGGGTAAGTAGCTCTGACATTCATGCAAACCTCCCTTATGGCTACAGACCACTTCTTCAAAGCACAAATGGAATATTCAGGCACCACTGCCTAAACTGATTTGTGGGACAAATGGAATCTAGGATTATTGGCAGCCTTTAATAGTGAAAAATTTTTCCTCTGACTACACTCCAGCCCTTGGAAAGACATTAAAAAATGCATCCTGGATGCATCAGAGCCAAGAAAAGGAATCTTGATAGTTAAAATGTCAAATCCCAAAGAAAAGGATTGCTGTTTCTTTCCTGTGTTTCTGATAAACTCCTACCCCTCTCCCATTCCTAGTAAATATGGGGTCCATGAAAAGGTATGCTGCTGGAACGGGGAAGGAAGCAGACGGGTGACCTGTAGAAGTGATAGGAGACACCTGGCTCTAGAGTTATACAACCACCTTGGTCAAGGCATAGCCATTGCAGCTGCTTCTGGAGATGAAGAAATAGGTGCATGTTGTTTTCACAAAAACTCAACTTTCTCCAAATTATTTTGAGAGGAATAGGTCCCTTTATATCTGTATTTGTAGGAGTTCATTTGCCACACACCTCATTATAATAACATTTTCTTAGTGAAACTACGAATAATATCAAGGATCCTGGAACTCACAGAAAGGCTAAGTAAGGTGAGGAGAGCCTTGCCTTTGGAGGGATGTGGAGTTCCATCTGAATTTTAATATCTTCCTATTACATCATAATGGGAGCTCTGCATGTGTGATTAAATCCTCTCTTGAATGAATAATATTATGCAGAATTACACTGATAATAAATGGGAAAGCCAGAGAAAGCTATTATCAGTGAAATTAGCCATCGTAGCTCCCATTACCTGACAGTAGAACTCTGTCCTTCTGACTCACCCACCCAGCCAGGAATTGAGCAATGGCCAGTTGCGGTGAAGATTTTCAATGCTTACATGCATTGTTTACATCACCACACCCAATTACACTGCACTGACAGAGAAAAGGGTAGGTGGGAGGTGGCAACTGATGTCACAACTCACTGTGTCCAAGTCATACTTTCTCTCCCAACTTTGATACTATTTTGATGTTTGATAGAATTTCCACACTTGTCCAAAGCCCAGGTGCCTGGCACATAGTAGGCACTCAGCACGTTTTAATAAATGAGAGTTGGAAAAAAAATGAGTTGGAATGAATAGCTAAGTGAAAAAGAAAAAGAAATTAACAACACAGGTTCTCTCTTAGCCATACCTACTGAATCTGGATTTAATCTGTATATTTTACAGATTACTCACTAAGTCTTAGGCCAAACTAATTATCAGACTCATTTTCAGAATCTGCCTGGAGTTAATATTCAGCTCCTACCTGGACTTCCTGAACCAGGGTCTAGATCCAGAAATGTGCTCCTAAAACATCTCTGATAGCTCTAGGTATAGAGACCACTAAAAATGTTGGACTGAATTTTCTCACACAGTGAACTGAGGGCAGACTTCAATGAAATCAGATTATGGTTAAAAAAATAAACAGTCCTCTACTGTTGGATGACACGAGTGTAGGCATTTGTTAAAACTCATCAAAGGTACAGATAAGACTGCATTTTGTTGAAGATTTTCTCAAAAATGTGTGACTAAATATTGAATTTTAGTTAATATATGCATATTGAAGTAATTAAGAGCTAAGTATACTGATGATTGCAATGTGCTTTGAAATGCATCAAAAATAAGCTGGATGAATGTGATAAAGCAAACATTATAGAAACTAGGTGATAGGTATTTGAGTGCTCACCTACAGTGCTTTCAAATTATTTGTATGTTTGAAAATTTTTATAATAAGATGTTGGGGACATAATTTCTTATGGTATGCCAATATGATTACAATACTCCATATCATAATGCATGCCAGAATTTGAGAACCACTGAACTGTGGGGCAAGATTAGCTGACAGGTGTTATCAACCTAGGAGTTACTCTTTTTTTTTTTGGGTGCTGGTGATCGAACCCAGGGCCTTGTGCTTGCAAGGCAAGCACTCTACCAACTGAGCTATCTCCCCAGCCCCCTGGGAGTTACTCTTCATCTTTTAAAAGTCTCACAGAGGGGCTGAGGATGTAGCTCAGTGGAAGAGTGCACAGGGAGTATGCACATGGCTGTGGGTTCAATCACTAGCACCACCCCTAAATTTTTTTTTTTTTTTCACAGAAAAATGTAAAAAATTTTGCTTTTGTTCAGGAAATCTTTTTTTTTTTTTTAAGTTATCAATGGATTTTTTAAAGTTTTATTTATTTGTATGTGGTGCTGAGTATCAAACCCAGGGCGTCACATGTGCCAGGCAAGCGCTGTACCACTGAACTACAACTCCAGCCCCCGTTCAGGAAATCTTTTGATCACGTTTCTTGTTGACTCATCTTACATATGAAAACATTTGGAAATAGGTTTGGGATTGTGGCTGAGTGGTGGAGCACTTGCCTAACCTGCATGAGGCACTGGGTTCAATCCTCATCACCACATACAAATCCAAATAAAATAGTTATTAAAAAATCCACATAAAAAAAGTTTAGAAAGAGAATACCGCATGCTGTGTTTATGCTTTCTCGGTACTAACCAAGCCTCAGTTTCCTCATTTATAAAATGGGGACAATATTTACCTTAGGCTCCTTAATGTCTATTACCTCATTACTTAAATTTGCATAGGTCATATTTTTATTTCTCTTAATTGTTAGTAAGGTATGATCATTGTAGAAAGGTATTTGTTTTTTGTGCTGTGTGTGTGTGCATATGCACATGCATGCTAGGTATTAATCCATGGCTTTTGAATACTAAGCATATGCTCTATCACTGAGCTATACCCTCAGTCTTAGAGATCCTAAAACAGGGGCTGGGGATATAGCTCAGTTGATAGAGTGCTTGCCTTGCAAGCACAAGGCCCTGAGTTCAAATCCCCAGCACTGCAAAAAAAAAAAAAAAAAGCCTAAAACACACTCAAAGTGAGACCTGGTGATAACCTCTGTTAGTGTTTAGTATTTGTCTTTTTTGTTGTTGTTCTACCAAAGTGGGATAGTAAGTAACTTGCTTTTTACACTTAATTTTGAAGGTTTGCCCAATTTAACAAATATGAATTTATATATTTTTGAATGTTTTCAGTTATTGTACGGGTGTCCTATAAAATGGACTTAGCTAATTCCTATTGCTGGTAATTAGCTTATATCCTAAGTTTTTGAGTGACCATGCTAAGATGAATCTCCATGTATATATGTGTATGTATACATGTATATGTGCAGTATGTATGTCTATACATGTATAGTTGCATGTATGTGCGCACAAATTTATTTGATGATTTCCTTAGGGTAAATTATAAGGGGAGGCCAAAGTAAGTGAGGCAAGTTCTTCTATTTCCCTTTGCAGGATTTCATGCCCCTACCATGTCTTGGCCTGTAGCAGGAACCCTCATGGTTGAGCCCACTGAGTCAGAAGATAAGGCAGAACTGGACAGATTCTGTGATGCCATGATCAACATTCGGCAGGAAATTGCTGACATTGAAGAGGGCCGCATCGACCCAAGGGTCAATCCACTGAAGGTGCATAGGTGCTGGTACTTTATTCAGATGTCCCACCGAGTAGGAAATGGTGTCTGGACAGTATGCTGGCAACTCCTGAATTCTCATCTGAAGATATTCTTGCCTAGAATAAGACAATTCTTCTGAGAAGATGTAGTCATTTCTTAGCAGTTTAAATCTTCTTGAACAAAATGATTACTTGGATATAATGTGGCGGTGGCAGCTACATACCTACATGTACCCAACTGATTGCCAAAGGAGTGGGTGGAGGCTGAAGGACTTGAAGCATTCTTATCCTTCTAAGTCTCTGCATTGTAGTCAGATTTATAGCAGAAATAGAATTTATGCATTTACTTCTCAACTGTATAAACATGTGTTCTTGTATTGGAACAGTGGCCTCTGAGAACGTTTGATCTGGCCTGGATGTTTTGCAGTGTATATGACCCATGTTGGAGAAAAGCTTGTTAGGCATTACCCTACCTCTTCCACAACATGTTAATTTTCTATCTGGTTAGAGTCTTAAGTTTTGGTTAGGTTCAGATATTGGGCTGGAGGAACATGAATTGAATATACCATGAGGGCTATCTATGTGGTGTCTTTATGACTATAAGCCAGAAAACAACCTAAGGCAAGTTGGTGTGTAGGGGCCACTGCGTAGGAGAAAGCAGGCCCTTGCTAAATATGAGGAATATATTTTTACTATCATTTTTTTTTTCTCCCTGGATATTGATTCTTCCAGGATTTCGGCTATTTTAAAAAAGGTAATAGATATCTCAAAGAACATAATACTGAGTTACAGAAACAGGTGGAGAATGCTTCTCATAGGTTGATATGTTTAAAAATGTGCCAAATTATGCTATGTGCTGTTTGTTAATGTGTAGTAAAAACATGAGACTGATCAACCCCACATTCAGGAAAGTGGTTATCACTGGGGAGGAGCACAAGCTGTGAGAAGCAGAGGGGAGTTACAGCTTTAACTATGTAATGTCTTGTTTTAGAAGGTAAAGCAAGTATGACAAAATGTTCATGCGACTTTGCTGGGTGGTGTATGAGTATTACCTACCCGCCTAATAACTGAAATATCTCATCAAAAAATTTCCTATCCCCCAAACTGAAATACAACTCTTCCCTATGGGCTTCCAGCAGAAGCAGAATGATCGAGGTGTAGTGCAGAAGGCAGTGCATTGCTCTGACTGTCATCCTTGTCTCTCACAGATGTCTCCACACTCCTTGACCTGTGTCACATCCTCCCACTGGGATCGGCCATATTCCAGAGAGGTGGCAGCATTCCCACTTGTAAGTTCTTGGAAGCTGACTGTGTCAACTGCATTGGTGTTTACTTGCCTAGGCCGCATCCCCTGAGGGATTGATTCCCTTTCCTGCAGTCTCATTAGAGAAACCCTATGTGTCACACCTTGTGATATGTGGGTCTTGGTGAACACAAGACAAAGGCACCTGAAGTCAGAAGCAGGACATCTACCACAGGTCTAAAACTCCCAGTAATAGAGGGATAGAGGAAGAAAACTGAATAGTAGGGGATCTCTATCAGGTAGATTAACATGTTTTGTACTACCATTCAATAGGAAATGGACCCAAGAGCAGTCTGCCTTCTTTCAGATATTTATATGGAGAAATACACTGTAGTCTGTTGGGAGTGACACAGGGACAAGGCTCCAACATTGGATTTTTATTTAAATGTATTATTGGGGATTGAACCCAAGGGGCATTCTACCACTGAGCTACAGCCCCTGTCCCAGACAGGTTCTTGCTAAATTCTGAGGCTGGCTTGCTATCTTCTTGCCTCAGCCTCAGGTTGGACTACAAGAATGTGCCACTACTAAGGCAAAAGTTGAAGTTTTTGGAGGGGTACTGGGGATTGAACCTAGAGAGCCACATACCCAGCCCTTTTTATGTTTTAAGATGGGGCATCCCTAAGTTGCACAGGGCCTTGCTAAGATGTTGAGGCTGGCCTCAAACTTGTTATCTTCCTGCCTTAGCCTCCCAAGTTCCTGGGATTAAAGATGTGTGCAACTGCACTGGCTGGTTTTTTTTTTTTTTTTTTTTTTTTTTTTAAATTACAGAATAGCTTTCAGTACTTGTTGGGCTAATGGTATCTTGGGCTATGGGAACATCTTTGTGGCTTCCTTTTCCCCAAGAACAAACTCCTACAACATCCCCTAGTATTTTCATATTTTGTCCTTTCCAGCCCTTTGTGAAACCAGAGAACAAATTCTGGCCAACCATTGCCCGGATTGATGACATATATGGAGATCAGCACCTGGTCTGTACCTGCCCACCCATGGAAGTTTATGAGTCCCCATTTTCTGAACAGAAGAGAGCTTCTTCTTAACCTTCTCTCCTTAAGTTCAAGGTACTGAGTTGGTGCCTCTCGCTGGAGCATTTGATAAGCAATAAATATTTCATCTTTAAGTAGGCTTTAAGTAGGGGTTTTATGTACTTTATATTTTTGTAATCTCTCTCAAGGTAAATGTAAATATAGTTAGCATAGCAAGTGGCAGCTGACTGTTGGAAGACTGGTTTTGCTTCAGTACTCTGTATCCAACATGTACCAGTTGATTGAAAGCCATTTAATTTTTTTTGCATAGAAAATTTGGGATATACTAGAAACTTTTTCAATGTGGCAACTTTGCAGAAGTTAGAGGCTTCAATAGTCACATTTTTGTTCCAAATAAGTCCTTGTGGACTGTGCCATCTGTGGGAAATCCCCGGGCAAATGTTTACATTTTATATCCACTGAAGAACTTTTTTCCTGACTAATTTGCCTAGTCTGTAGTAGCACTTCAGTGTGTTCATTTTCTGTTGTTGTTTTTTTTTTTAATCTGCATTTATTATTATTCTAATAAACAATTCAATTTGAAGAATGCTCCCTTTTATAATTTTACCATCACACCCCAGATTCAAGGGGAATTGAAGGACAACAAGAGTACCCAGCCCAACAACCATAGTTACATTATCCGTTTTGCCTTTGACTAAAGAAAGGTTGCTTGTCCTGGTCACCAGTGAAGGCTACTTTGGCCCTTTAGAATTGTGTTGGGATGCATGTAACTAACATTCAACTATAGAATTTCAATTTAAATAGTAGCTTTTTTTTTTTTTTTTTTTTTTAAGTCCAGAGCTAATAAGCCAAGGGCTGATGCTCGTTCAGTCTTGCTGTTTTGCCTGCCTTTGCATTTCAAAGTGTCTACTGCACATCCAGGTATCACATAGCCCTTTAGGATAGGAAAGAGGAGGAAGAGCAAAAGACATTAGGCACATTCCATCCAAGTTTGCTGCTTTCGAAATGCTCTCCAAGAAGTTCCATCCAGGAACTTATTACTTTTAGCTGGTCAGCATTGGTTCAGATCACCACTCCTAACTACAAGGGACGTGGGGAAGTCTTTTACTTGGGCATGCTTCTGCCCCAGACAAAATCAGGAGTTTGTGAAAGAAAAGGGGAATGGTTTGGGGTAAGCAACTAGCATGTCTGCCACAACTTTCCCCCAGAAATAGCAAATGCTTGGGATGCTCTTGATAGTTATCAAGCACTTGCTCTAACACTGATTTCTTGGTTCTTTGTGTGGCAGGTTACAACAATAACTCAGTATCACTAGACTTTATACTAATGATCTGGATAAAAGATCTGAGTGCTCTATTGAATTCTCTTCAAGAGGCCACAAAGTTTATAAAACAATGTTAGCCTAACAAAGTAGTCCAGTAACAATGGGCTCCATGGTTCCTTTTTTACATAGTACCTGAAATGTAATTAAATATTAATTACTACTCTAAGCGAAGTGTTTGAAATCTCATTTGAATACTTCTCCACTTTTACACAAAGGAGATATGGAGAGATGTTCATGGACGCACAGCTGGTACAACTAGGCTGACCAGCTCTAACGCCTCAGCCCAAACAGGATACCCACTGCCATGGTGACTGCAAACTTGGAACCTTTGCCCTTCCTGAGCTGGAAACTGTTTTCTCAATACAGGCTAGCTATCAGGGCATGGAGCAGCCCCTTCTCAGGAAGTACCAGCAAATGAAAATAAATAATTGAAGCAAAGAGTGGTTCTCTTCTATTTTGTCAAAGAATTTATAATTGAGTGTCAAAGTTGTTTCCACAGCTGGTCATCCATTGTTTGCCTCCAGAATATATCAGAGGCAAATGCTGGTAGTTGGAGTGTCAAAGTGAATCATATGTCCTTCACTATTAAATCACTCATATATTTACCTAATGGTTGTGCCACTCTTTCCCACTTCTGGGTCTTGGCTTATATGGTTTCCTCTACTTGGAGCACTCTCCTCAGCCACCTTTGCTTTGCTGGCTCCTGTTCACTCTGCATGTATCGGCATGGAGGATCTGCTTGATCATTTGACTGTGAATGTAGGAGGGATCCTGGGATGTATGATTAATGTTGTAGGTGTCAATGACTGATTTTCTTTTTCTTACTGCCACATCTTTCTCCCTTTTCTGTTCATATCTTGTAATTCCTATCTGTTGGGCCACTGAATATGTCGTCTCGTCCTGTTACTCCTTTAGTATTTTGGTTAAGGAGCACTGTCACTCTTTGCCAAACTAGCTTCTTAGCCTTCGGACATGTTGTACCTTTCACCTGGAGCTTTTCTCCACTTCTGCTCCTTACCTCTCAAACATAACCTCCTGGAGATGGGGCTAATTTCCTGATTTTTATAAGTTCTAATTCTGTCAGATCACCCATACCAACATTTGTTTAGAAAATATAGTCAGTTTGGGACATGGGTGGTCTCTGGTAACTAGAATTGGCAAAGGTTTTTGTTTTTTGTTTGTTTTTTTTTTTTTTTTAAATAAACAAACTACTATTAAATTATGATTTAATGGACTTTGGCTAACCAGGTAACCAGTAACCAACCCCTTTTCTCTATACCATTATTCCAATGGGGAATATTTGTACAAATTCATACAAACAAGATCATTTCATTTTTCCACCTGCATCAAATCAAAGACTAAGACTTTCATTTTTTTTTTTTACAAATTAACTTATAAAATGCAAGTTGGAGATTGTGTATGATTTCTTTTGAATTCAACAGGATCTACGGATTTGGGAAGAAAAAATATATTTTTTTCTTTTTTTAAACAGAACTACACAAAAGGAAACAATTTCCTGGGTGCCCTAAGAGCAGTTTAGGGCTAAACTGATGCAACAAAAATTTCAGTATGGTTTTGATCTGTTTGCTGCATTGCATTTTAACTTCACTAATCAAAATATTTGTATGCTTGGTTATGACATTTAAAAAAATTTTTTTACAAGCGTTATTAAAGATCATTTGAAAAAACAAAGCTGAAAACTTGGTAGACTCGGAAGACTTAAGTGCTTTAAAAGCAGCCAAAGTTATAAACTTCCAGAAAAAAGGGTGGAATCCAAAGGCACTAGGATGAGGTTAGTCAGTCTAAAAAACTGTAGACTTTCCCCCATGCTGTTACCACTGAGTACTCAATCCAAAACTGCTACTCACTGCAGAAGACCAAGCAGTCAAAGAACTAGACGCAAATATTCTTTTTAAAAAAGTCTGGCATAAAGAAGGAATGGAAAGTTATTTGTGTTCGAGATATTTTTGTCCAATATGAACTACCCACAATATTAAAGATCCACCAAATAAAATGTTCTTAGTGGTTAAAAGCTGCTGCTTCAAATACATTTCAAAAGACAATAAGAAAAATATTTCCATGGAAGGAGACAGCTGGGTAGTCTGTTAAACAGATTTACCAATAGCAAAGCAGTTGAGTATAGAATGTGGTGCCAATCATTTTGGAAGGTGTAAGTGGAGGGCTAGCTGGCAACACTATTTCTCTATTTTCTCAAGATAGGCTTTAGCCTGGGCTGGGGCTGTGGTAGAGCACTTGTCTGGCATGTGTGAGGCACTGGGTTCTATCCTCGGCACCACATAAAAATAAAGATAACACTATTTAAATCACCCAGTCAAATGCACAGGACAGAGTAGATACTCAATAAAGTAAAAAAAAAAAAAAAAAAAAAAAGTTAGGCTTAGGCCTGGGAAAGCATCTGCCAAAGAAGCACTGTCAATCTGAAGTCTAATGCTCCTGAGCATGAGGCAGTTCTGAGAATTGCCAAAAAATTGAACAAGAGTCCTTAAACAGTCTCATTATTTCCTAGAAGTTAACTGCAGTTAGGGATTATGGTTTGAAAATAAGTGTCTAAAAATTGCAGTAATGATTCTCTAGTAATTTTAGATGCAATTTAGTCTGGTTGCACATTATTTCTCTTTGGAACAGTGTTCAGCTCGTTTGTCAAATACTTTAGGAGAGTAATATCCTTCAGTTTAAATTCTAGACCCACCAATGAATAGCTGTGACTTAGGGCAAGCTGTTAAGCCTCTTCCTTGCCTATAGAATAGAGATAATGCCATTTACCTCAGAGTATGAATGGTAAGTACTAACCCAGGGTAATAGCAGGAAACAAATTTCCCACCTCAGGCCATGGGTTGAAACAAAGTCACCCAACAAGAAACTTGACTGCGTGTTACTGCAGAAACCAATTCAGATCATGTATATAGTGAAGTCACATTCAACAAAAATATAACATCTTGTTCAGTTTCAGGAAACTATGCAAGGTCCTAAAAGAAAATTCTCTACCCCAGAAGAAAATTCTCCAAAGGAAGAAACTGTCCATAACCATGCAATGAACAAAAGCTTCTCTGAAGAAAACTTCTTTGAAAGATGAACTTACAAATACATGAGTTCACAGATTCAAAATTTTGAAATTCAATGTTAAGCACCAAGAATTATTAAATGGGAAATATTAGGGCTTTGAAATATGTTTAAATGCTCAGAGATAATGGAAAGACTAAAATTCACAAATGAGAAAATATTATTAAATAAGAACAGAAAAACTGGAAAACAAACAAACCCGGAAGTAAAAGAACTTATTTAGATGGATTAAACAGACAAATGAGAAAATTTAATGAAAGAATGATGTGAAGGAATCAGAACACAGCACAGAAGGAATAATGAGGGGTAATGTAACAAATATTAGGTTAGGGAGGTTAAACTGAAAATTTCTAGCAGTTCAGGAAAGAAACTGGGAGAGAGGCAGTATTTAAAAAAAAAAAAAAAAAAAAAAAAAAACTGTCCAGAACAGAAGATGTATAGTTTCAATTTGAAGAACAATGAGTTCTAAAAGAAAACAAATTATTAGACTTATATTAGTTTCAGTGAAACTCAGAAGCTATTAGAAAATACATCCTTCAAAGAAGTGACAAATTAACATCCAATTTTTTCAACAATACATGCCAGAATACAAGATGCTAACAATAGAATTGTAAACCCAGTCAAATTTTAAAAACCACTGTAAAATCTAAAGGCATTTTCAGACCTACGAAGATTGAGAAAATTTCCTGTTCGTAGACTGTTATCAAAAGGTCTAAAGGTACAAAACATCTTAAAGTACTCAATAAGAAACAATGAGTGAAGAAATAGACAAAACTGGTCAGTAAATTTGATGCCATCCCTTTTATTTCATGTGCTTAGTCTCATTAAGGAAGTTGGTTTCTGTGCTGACATGTTGGTATATTGGGTCTACATTTTCTTCTACATGTGGCAGTTTCTGGTCTAATTCCTAGAACTCTGATCCACTTTGAGTTGACTTTTATGTGGGGTGAGAGGGAGGGGTTAAATTTCATTCTTCTATATAAGGATTTCCAGTATTGCCAGCACCATTTGTTAAAAAGACTATCATTTCTCCAATGTATGTTTTTGGCATCATTGTCTAATAGCAGATAACTGTATTCATGTGGGTTTGTCTGTCTTCTGTTCCATTAGTTTTCATGCTCATTTTCATGCCAGTACTATGCTGCTGTTATAATAGGTCTGTAGTATAATTTTACTGCACAGCAAAGGAAGCAATTTAAGAACATGAAGAAAGAGCCTACAGAATGGGAGAAAATCTTTGCCACCACTTCCTCAAGGCATTAATATCCAGAATATATAAAGAACTCAGAAAACTTTACACCAAAAAAATGATCAGCAAATATATTTGAAAAAATGTTTAACATCTTTAGCAATTGGGGAGATGCAAATTAAAACTACATTGAGATTGCATCTCACTCCAGTCAGAATTACCAAGAATATAAACAACAAATGTTGGTGAGGAGGTAGGGGAAAAAGGTACACTTACACAGTGTTGGTGGGACTGACTGCAAATTAGTGCAACCACTCTGGGAAGCAGTATAGAGATTCCTCTATGAACAATGACCCAAACTAAGGAGCCAACCTAGATGCCCTTCAACAGATCAATGGATAAAGAAAATGTGGTATATACACAATGGAGTATTAGCCATAAAGAAGAATGACATGATAGCATTTGCTGGTAAATGGATAGAACTGGAGACTATCATGCTAAGTGAAATAAAACAGTCCACAAAAGTCAAATGTCAGTCAAATGTTTTCTCTGATATCTGGAAGCTAATTCACAATAAGGTGTGTGTGTTAAAATATAGAAGAAAGATCAGTGGAGTAGACAAAAGGGACTGAATTGAAGGGAGGATGGATGTGATAAAGAACAGAGGAATTAATCTGACCTAATTTTCCTGTGTGTGTGTGTGTGTGTGTGTATATATATATATACATGAATATATCAGCAGTGAATCTCACCATGTATATCCACAAGACACTACATTAAAAAAAGCTATAAATAGCAGAAAGATCAGTAGAGGGAGGGAAGAGGAAAGGGGAAGTATTGGACACTGAATTGGAACAAATTATATTCCAGGCTTTTATAATTTTGTCAAAATGAACCCTAATGTTATATACAACTTTCAAGAACCAATAAAAAGTAAAAAGAAAATGTATTCACAGATGAGTCACTATGAGATTAAAATTTAAGTAAATTAAGTTTATAATAAAAAAAATGGATTTTGAAAAACATTCAAAATACTAAATATGGAAAATAATGTCTTAAATGTAAGGTGATTAAATTTACCTATTAAAAGAGAAGGCTATCCTAAAGGATAAAGCTGAATGAGCCAGTTCAGAATACATACAAGATGTCATTTGTATAAATTTTCATTATAATACTTGAAATACATTTTGTTTATAGCTACCTGCGTGCATCCTTACCTATGTGTACATGTAAATAAAGTGAAAAGGCATCAATAAAGTCATGATGTATGAATACACTATCAGTATAACTGTACTTCATGTTCAACCACAATAATGGGATCAAAATTGTAATGGGTTGCACCCCATGTATACATGTCAGAATGTACCGTTATACATATATCTTAAAAAAAGAGTCATGATAATTTCTAGAGGGGAATGGGAAGCATGCCAAGTTTATCAATTTCATTTATATTATTTTCTTCTTTTAAGAAATAAAATACAGGGGTTGAGGACGTATTTCAGTGGTAGAGCACTTGCCTACCATATGCAAAGCCCTGGGTTTGATCCTTAGCACCACAAAAAAGAAGTTGCATAAGAAATACAGTGTTAACAATGATCAATACTGAGCAGTCTGTATGCAGTGTTTGTTATAGAACTGTTATTTTCTATGTTTTAAAAACAAATCTAACAGGCTTAGAACATGGCATACATGTTACTTTTCTTCATGGGCTGAGCATTCCAAAGGAATGTGAAAAAAATGACTCAGTAGGAAAAGGCCCATTTGATTATATTTATCCTATTCCAGGAAAATACCATGGGGGAAAAATACCCATCCCCCTATCACTGAGTCTGGCTGAGGCTGTGGAATAAGTCCTGTAGACCATCCCTGTCCTGCACTGAGTGACCAGCTGTAAAGTGGCAGTTCCCCCCTACCCATCCTAACTACAGGTTGAAGGAGGATTATGGAGAGAAAGGAACTTGAGAAAATAATTCTTTAAATATTTGTAGGATGTCCTGGGCAGACCCAAGCAGATTGTGCATGGCTTTGAAAATTAAACTGTCTAGCTTATGAAAGCGGGCCAGAACATGCATTCTGAACTGTGCATCAGCTTCTTCCCTACCATAACCAGAAGACCTGACAAGAACAATTTTAGAAGAGGAAAAGTTAATTTGGAGATCTCAATCCACAGATGTCCAATTCCATCACTCTGGGCCTGAGGGGAGGCAGAACATCATGGCAGAGGGGTATGGTGGAACAAAGCAGCTCAGGACATGGTACCAGGAAGCTCCAAAGTTCTTCAGCAGGGATATAATATATACCTCAAAGGGACGCCCCCCCCCCCACCTCCTTCAGCCACACTCTACTTGCCTACAGTTACCACCCAGTTAATCCTTATCAGTGGGTTAATGCACTGATTAGGTTAAGAATCTCATAACCCAATCATTTCATCTCTAAACTTTCTTGCATTGTCTCTCACATAAGCTTTTGGGGTGCACCTCAGACCTAAACCTAACATGAATGAATGTTTTTACTTCCCTTACAAAATAAGCAAGATTTAAGTAGGAACCAGAATCTTACACTACTCAAAATGTCCTGGATAGAATGCAAAATTATTACTAATATCAAGGACCAGAACAATCTCACTTTAAGTATTATATAGATCCAAATACAAATTTTAGGATTAAAAACTACAGCAAACTCACTAGAGTCAAAAGAAGAATGTAGATGACAAATGAAAGAATCAGTAAACTTGATCTTTAGGGTTATCCAATCTGAACAGAATATAAATTGAATTGAAAAATGAACAGAACCTCAGATTTGTGGGACAATAATAAAAGGTCTAAGAGTCATGGAGTTCTAGAAAAGTGGGGCAATGAAACCATGTTTGAAGAAATAATGGCTAGAAACTTCCCGAATTTGCCAGAAGACATATAGATTCAAGAAGTTGAGTGAAGCGAAAACAAGCCCCCCAAAACTCATTTTCAGATATATAATCAAATAACTGAAAAAGAAAAAAAAATCTTGAAAGTAACAAGATCATAGTAGATTTCTTATCAGAAGTCAAAGAGGCCAAAAGGAAATGGCAGGACATATTCGAGTGCTGAAAGAAAAGAACTGTCACCTAGAATTCTATATCAGGTAAAAGTATCCCTCAGAAAACAATTTGATAAAATGAAGACATTAGACATTATTGGACTAAGAAAACTAAGAAATTATCACCAGCAGATCTCATCTAAAGGAATATTTGTGGGGTAGGGATGGGTACTAGGAATTGAATCCAGGGGCACTCTGCCACTGAAATACAGGCCTTCTAGGTTTTTCAGACAGGGTCTTGTTAAGTTGCTGAGGCTGGCAATCCTCCTGCTTCAAGCCTCCTAAGGATCTAAAATTACAGGTGTGTGCCAGTGCAACGGCTAAAAAATAATGAGTAAAATAAGTTCTTCAGGTAAAAAGGAAATAAGAAACTCGGAAAAATCAAGTTTGGAAGGAGCAATTGCAAGGGAAAATATCTGGATATAAATTATTCTTTTCTTCTAGAATTTTAAAAGTTATGTTTGACACAAAGTATGATCCATAAAACCCCAAATTGGTAACTTAGAGATTATATCACAATTAAAAAGCCTGGTAAGACGAGAACACAACAGGATGGGAAACATAATTGCAAATCACCTATCTAATAAACAACTAGTATTCAGCTAGGAAAGAACTCTAAACAGTAAGAAACAATCTGATCAGAAAGTAAGTCAAAGATTCACTAGATACTTCATGGATACATAAATGGCAAATAAGTACATGAAGAGATGATTAAACCATTAGCTATTTTGGGAAATATAAAATAAAGTCATAATGAGATACCACTATACATCTATTAAAATAAAAATAGAGTGCTGGCAAGAATGCAGGGCAATTGGATCTCTCATATTACTGACAGGAATGTAGAATGGTACAGCCCTTCTGGGAAACAGTTTGGCAGTTTCTTATAAAGTTATACACATACCTATCATACAACTTTGTATTATGCCACTGTGAAAAGCTTACATAAATGCAAGAATCTGTATATGAATATTCAATAGCCTTGTTTATAACAGACAAAAACTAGAAACAATATGTTAAGTCCTTAAATGGGTGGATGGATTAAAAACCTAGTATGCTACCTAACAATAAAAAGAAATGAAACTATTTGCTATTTGTAATAACTTAGATGGATGTCAAGGCTGTCATGCTGTGGGAAAAAGCCTACCTCAAAAAGGTACGTATTGTGTGATTCCATTTACTATCATTCTTGAAACGACAAAATTATAGCTATGGTGAACAGACAAGTGGCTGTCATGAGTTAGGATTAGGGTATGGCTCTAAAGGAGGAGTATGAGGGAATTGTCTGATGATGATGGAACACTGAGCATCTCCATCAGGGTGATGGTTACATGAATCTATATATGTGATAAAAATTTCATAGAACTACACACAATCCAAAATGAATTCATGTAAAAACTATAGTTAATATTGTGCCTTTGCCAATTTCCTAGTTTGGACAACTTACCATGATTATATAAGATGCTATTATTGGGGGAAGCTGGGTGAAAAGTACATGGGAACTCTATTGTTTTTGTAACCCTAGTCATATTATTCTAAAACATTAAGTTTTTAAAGGTTTTAAATGTGAATTGAGGGAACAATATATAACTGAAGTGTTTTATAAAGACTTATTGTTCTGGGAAGATCACACATATTTGAGACTTTTTTTTTTTTTGTTAATGTCATTTGTGACCCAAATAAAAAGTTTATGTTTGTGGGTGGGTGAAGTTTAATTTCGTGATGGATGCATATAAGCCCAAAAAACTCATAGAAATTTTACTATGATTTCTTAACCAGACACCAACCAGAGAGTACCTAGTTCACAATCTTTCAGACAAGTAGAATAAAGGGTAGTTGTGTATAAAATAAGGGGCACCTCAAAAATTTCATCTACAAGTCTGGCAGAGATTTAGTTAGAAGGTGCTTGGAGACAAAGGATTTCCGGGTAACATATCCATTAGATTGCTGAACATCCTACCTGTTATTTCTCATCTATTGTAATTGACTAGAATTTTTAAAAAAATATTTTCAAGAATAAAATGCTATCAATGAATTTTAAAAACCTTGGCTATGGTTGGGAAAGAATATTTCAGAAATAAGTGAATACTTGGTTACATCATAATCTCAGTTGAGTCTATCAATAAAGCAATCTTACCTGGGATGTTTTAAAGAGGAAAAGTGAGTGTCGTTCATGACCATTTTGGAGTAAAAAGTGCAAACTGGGTTTGTCCTGGGCCAACTGGCACTTAATGTCTCTCTATTTGTATTACTTGTCTTTGGCTGCTTAAGAAATTATCCCAAAACTTAATAAATTAAAACTACAGCATTCATTATCTATTTCTATGAGTCAGGAATCCTGGAGTCTTAGAAGGATACCTGTGGCTGAGGGTCTTTCACAAGGATGCAATCTCAAGGTTCCATTGGAGGAGAGCCCACTTCGAGGTTCACTTGTGTGGTTTTGCTAGGCTGCAGGACCTTGCTGGAGGTTGATGAGGCATAACTTTCTTGCCACATGTGCCTCTCCATACAGCAGCTCTTAACATGGCAGCTGGTTTCCTCCAGAGCAAGAGAGAGTGGGCATCCAAAGTGGAAGAAAAGTGTAACCTTGAAAGTGATATCCCATTATTTCTGCTACATTCTAATAATTTTAAGAGAATCTGAGTCCAGCCTACACCTAAGAGTAGATTAGAGCAGGCATGACAACCGAGAAGTGGGAATCATTGAGGCCACCTTAGTGTCTTACACATTTTCAACTGCTCAGTCAATTGACTTAGATATTATAAGACTTAGTTTAAAAACAGTGAAAGTCCTATGTAGAAAATTAAAAGACAAATTAACATGTAATTCCATAGCTATAGGTAAGTTGAGAAAGTCAGGAATTTTTCTGTAAGAATAAATTTAGATCATACTGTGCAAATAACTCAAAAACTTCTTGGGTTTGAAAATTTATTTCTCATGTTGCATGAGCACCACAAGTTGGACTGGGATTCTGTCATTCTCAGTCTGTGATCCAAGCTAATAGAAAAGTCTAACCTGCAGTGCTTTTGGTCTCCATGGAAGGGAAAACTTTGGAGGGCAATGAATCTCTGACTAGAAATGATACATGGCATTTCTACTCACAAGTTACTGGCTGTGTTAGTCAGCTTTCTATCACTTTGACAAAATACCTAAAATAAACAACTTACTAGGAGAGAAGTTTTATTTTGGCTCACAGTTTTAGAGATACTGATTTATGGTTGGTTGGCCAGTTGCAATACAGCATATCCTGGCAAGAGCACGTGGTGAAGAAAGCTGCTTACCTCATGGCAAGTGGGAAGCCAAGAGAAAGGAGGGGCTGGTGTTCCATTATCTCCTTCAAAGGGATGCCCCCAAAGACCTAACTTTCTTCCACCGAGCTCCACCTCAAAATGGCTCCACCACCTTTCAACAGTGCCATGGCTGGGGACAAGCACATGGGCCACTGTGGGACATTTAAGATCCCCAAACTATACCATTCCACCTGTGGCCCCCAAAGGTTCATGTCCATCTCACAATACAAAATGCATTCAGTCCATCTCCAAGAGTTGCCAAAGTCTTAACAATTCAAAAATAGCACTGCTCAAAAGTCCTAGTCCAAAGTCTCCTCTGAAACTCAAGGCTGTGAGCCCCTATTAAAACAAAACAACAATGCTACAATGGTAGGACAGGCATAGGGTAAACTTTCCTATTCTAAAAGGGAGGGATAGAGACACAGAAAGGAAGAATCATACCAAAGCAAGACAGAAACCAGGGGGTGGGGGGCAAACATTAAATGCTAAGTCTCCATGTCTGGCAACCAGGACACACTGTGGCAGAATGTGGGTTCCCAAGGGCTTGGGCCGCCCTGCCCCTGTGGCCTTGCTGGTTACCTTCTTTTGCTGCAGCTGCCCTTGGCAGGCATTCCACTTTCCTGGCTCTCTAATTTCCTGGAGTCTCCTTTGCAGCTTCAGATTCACTCACAGCTTCATGCATCACCATGTCACATGCTGCTTTCAGGAACTCTGACCCTGCCACACACTGCATAGGCTTCAGATGAAATTTTGAAACCTTGGTGAAAGTTAAGATCCCATAACTTTTGCATTCTGCATGCCTGCAAAACCAATTTCACAAGGATGACACCAAGGTCTGTGCTGTGTCCGGGCTGCTTGAATCAAGACAAGCAGTTTCTGAGAAATAAAATGAATCATTGGACAAACAGTATCCTAGACAGTCCTGCAGAAGTAGCATGAGTTTATACTTTCACTTAAACAGTGAGGATTGCCAAGATGCTTCAAGTTATCTTTTCTATTGTCCTGGTGCAAAGTAGTTGCCTTTTTAATGATGTTGATCTCTTGAGCAACTTCACATGCTTGACAGCACCTTTAAGCATACTCCTTTTATAGTCAACTGCAAGTTTTCCAAAGTTTTGTGCTCTGTTTCCCTTGCTCTGGATTCTTATAGCATGTTTGGCTAAAACTATTCAGTAATACCCATATCACTGTCTGCATAGTTTGCTGCCTTGTAATTTTCTCTACTGGATTAACTAGTCCATCACCTTTCAATTCTGTTCCCACAAAGTCTCAGTGCACAAACACAATGTATCCAAATTCTTTGCCAGTGTAAAAAGGATGGCCTTTAGTGCAATTCTTAATTGAGTCTTTATTTCCATATGAAACATCATAAGCATTACCTTTACTCAGTTTATATCAGCATTATTTTTTTAACCCCTCATTAGAAACACCCACTAAGCTCCACTTATTGCATTCTAGGCTTTCTCTAGCTCACTTCTCCAAACTTTTCCAAACTCCTCCACAAACTAATTCCAAAAGCTGCTAAACCATATCAGGAATAGTCACAGTATCAATCCCATTCTTGTTACCAATTTTCAGTGTTAGCTTTCTGTTGCTGTGACAAAATACCTGAGATAATCAACTGGTTAACAATGGAAAAGGTTTATTTTGGATTATGACTTCAGATTTCAGAGCTTTCGGTCCATGGTCACTTGGCCCTGTTGCTTTGGGCCTGAGGTAGCATAGTACATCGTGGTAGGAGTATGTGGCAGAAGAGCGCTATTCCTTTCATAGTGGTCAGGAAGAAAAAAGACAGAAAGGAGCTGGGGTCCCAATATCCCTTCAATAGCATGCTCAATAGTGACCTCAACTTCCTTGTCTTAGACCCCACTCTCCAAAGGTTCCACTACCTCCCCATAGAGCTATGGGCTGGGGCCAACACTTCAACATACAGACCTTTGGAGTAGATTTAAGATCCAAACTAAGAGGTGTGCAGCACAAGTGTGGATGAGGTGAAAAATCTAATGTAGAAATTCGTGATTGAGTGTGACTCACCTGGATCAATGAACCAGTAAACTCAAGGAGAGTCCTACAGAAATTCACACTGCCGAAGATGTCCCAATTATTTCAGAAATACATATGATTTCTGAGGATGATGACATACAGACATAAGACAATTCCCCAGAGAGGCTCCAAGAACAAACTGATGAAAGAAAAACCACTAGCTAAACTGTAAAATTCTTGACAAGAGCCTAGCTTTGAATGTGACTGCCCAGCAGAAATGGCCTTTACTGAGAGCTTATAGAAGTGGCCTCTATAAAGGTGAACTTTGCGAATTCAATAGTAAACATTTTTCTGATTTAAGCATGTGATCTGAAGCATAAGCATACTGATTCAAGTGTGTGTTAAGTATACAAGGAAAGCTTCTGTACAAACATGCTTCTGATTGCACATGCCAAACTACATGAAGATGATCCCTAAACTTATAAACTGTGATTACAGGACAGTAATTTTTGAGAGCCTCAGCTGGCATACTGCAGAAACCCACTTTAGTGATCACCTCTATTGGTGTGAGTGAACTCTACCACATTTCCAGGAGAACAGCTGCAATGTCAGTATGTGTCAGCTCTGTGAACATGAAATGAATGATCCAGAAGACCTCTATAGCCATTTGGTAAATGAACATGCATGTAAAGTAATAAAACTACAGCCTCTTAAGCAAAATTACCTTTGACAAATGTACAGACTTCTTTGTCAAGTGTATGGTTTTCAGAGTAACCTCATACAAACTTTAACAGGCATGTTGCTATTGAACATAGTGAAATATATATATATATATATATATATTTTTTTTTTTTTTTTTTAAAGATTCAACCTATAATATTTGCCAACTGGTCACATGTCCCTACCCAAATACAAGGAGGCCAAGAAGTGTAATCCTATCATGTGTACTTCAGATCCAGAAATACTTGAACAACACTTCAAAAACACTTGAACAAATGACTACCACAATCCATTGTGTCACCAAATATTCAGTTCACTCACTTATCTCTTACTCCCTCTATATTCTCTCTAGAATGATTACAAATTACAAGTGATAAAACCAAGTATGAGGCAACCAGAATTCTCAAACACTGCTGGCATGAATATACAATGGCATAAACCACTTTGAACATATGTCTTTATTTTTCTGAGTAAATAACTATTAGTGAAATGGATGGGTTGTATGGTAAGTACATATTTAATTTTTAAAGAAGCTGTCAAACTGTTTTCCAAAGACTTACATAGCAGCTTTATTCATAATAGCAAAACCCTGGAAACAACCCAAATATCCATCGGTAGATGAACAGATAAACTGTGGCATATCCATATGCAACAAATTACTTGGCAATGCATTCAAGTTTTGGCAGTATCCATTCTGTTTTGTCTGTTGCATTTTGTTTATACAGTCATGTTTAGTTCCAAGAATCTTATTCTCAAATTACTCTTCACATAGCTTGTTTTTACTCTATCAATATAATACAACTTCATACTGGAGGATATAGTTTTAAAACTTCTTTTTTTTTTCCATTGGTGCTGGCGATTGCACCCAGAGCCTCACACATGCAAGACAAGTGTCCTTACTGCTGAGCTACATCTCCAGCCCTTATTCTTTAATTCAGTTTTTCAGTGGCAGTCATCTGCCTCCTTGGTACTTTTGAGCAGTTTTTGATTGCTTATATCCAGTGACTGGTATTTAGTTTTTTGTTAGTCCCCCAACCCCTCCCTCTATAGGATCACATTGGGCCAGGTTACTAGATACTGGGTCCATTCAGGCATTTTTAAACTCTAGTTGTGGGGAACAGTCAGCATTCAGTGGACAAGCAAGAATAACTCTTTTCAATGTATGCTAGTGGTGAATGGGCCATTAAGCTTGATTCCCTCAAATGAGGGGTATCTTGAATAATGGGGAAGGTTTAATCCTTAATGAGAAAATAGCAGGCAATGGGCAAGGCAGAGCAGAACTCTACCCAGCTCTTACAAGTAAGCTATATGGTGAAATCCAAAGCTGTAAGTATAGAGATAATGCCTCTTCTGTTACCTAAATTGTCATATACATACACCAGGTTGTGGAAAAGCTAAGGGTATATCTTTAGATTGTCAGCTTCACAAAGTTTGGGTTACCTAACATCTAGCATACACATAATTGTTGAATAAGCTATATTAGCTAGAAGTAAGTCTTAAAACTAGGGACTTCATCTACTCTAATTAGAAAAAATTTTTAAAAAATCCATGTGTATGAAAGTGGTTGAGTACTTAATAGTAATCACTATAATCTACTAAGTGTATTAAATTCCAGATTCTTTTTAAAGCTCATCTTTCAAACTTAAGCCTTAGAGACCCTCAGGTGTTATGTCTCTGGAAGGACAACCACACAACCTATAAAGTCTTACCCTCTTCCCAAAGTCAAATCCAAATCATATCATGATTTAATTCTACTACCAATTCATAGAAAATGAAGATAAACATTTAAGCTACACTAAAAGGTTACTTCACCAAAATCTACTTGTTTAGAAACATTTCAGAACCAACTCAATTTCAACATGCAAAGTATAAATGGTAAATAAAGAAAAAAATGTTTAAGAGGATAAAATATTAAGAGGATATATATATTTAATTTAATATATATATATTTAAAAATACTTAAATGATAGCAATCACAATGTGAGGTCTTTATTTGGATCCTAATTCAGACAAACCAACTAAAAATAAAACACCCAATGTGTGGGACAAGGGAAATTGGAACATTTACTAGATACTGGATGATGTAAAGAATTTAATTTTTTTTAAATGTGTGACAATAGTACTGTGGTTTTTTTCCTTAAACGTACCTATTTCCTAGGCACAAACTATAGTACTTACTTAAAAAAAAAATTAAGCTCACACACAAAAACTGCTTACCTTGGGCCATTCTTGGTACTTTAGCAGTACCAAACTAGTTCGAATAGCTGAAATTCAGGCATATTTCCCACCCTCCATTTAATATGGCCTATCCTAGAAGGAATGCAGCACTGGATAATACAAATTAATGATTCACTTTCAATCTAAGAAGGCTCTAATTAAATTCAATTCTTCACAAATTTAGGGATTACTTACCAAAGTTGGAATCATTGTCACCTCCTAATCACTATGCTATATGTGTTTCTCAGAACCTGATTTTGAATTTAACTGAATGCAGGGAAAGCAATGAAATTAGTATGTTATATAGTCAAGGGCGAGAGTCTATGTAGCAGATGTAAACAGAAGTAAAGATCACCAGACTGCCTAAGCTTACAGCACAGTTCTGCCACTTATTTGGCATATTATAGCCTTTGGAAAGATACTTAACTTTTACCATGCCACTGAGGTTCATCCATAAGTGGGTGTAATAATACTTACCTCTCAGAGTTGTTTTGTAGGATCAATCAAATACATATAAAAATGTACAAGTGACTAGTACTGATTAAATGTTAATAAATGTTGGCTATCTATCTATAGCTATATCTGTTTATAGATATGTATATCTAGGACTCTAGGGGTGAGAAAACTGACTCAATTGCATCTAAAATTGTCTCTGAATGAAAATACAGCAGTATAAAGAATAGTACAATGTTTTAAGATATTCTTATGTCTGAAATAAGCACTCATTATATTAGGGTGAACAAAAGACAGGAGTTACAGATCAAAGAATGGTCACTGTGTTCTTATTTTGAAAAATTTCCACATCTAGTAAGAATGAAAAAAAAAAAAAATCAGAGTGAGGATGAAATTTGTTCTTAGACTTCATTCTAGTTCTCATGACCAAAATCAGAGTTAAAAAAAGTCTGTTTCGATAAAGAGAAAAACAAAACAAAACAAAACAAAAAAAACATCTCTGGAAATACCTGATTCTTAAAAATCCATAATATAACCTGGAAAAATGTAGGAAAGTAAAGCAAAATGAGCTGTTTCTGATCATAAAATATTTATTAAGGTATACTTTAAAGGAATATAGTGAATATAAAATTTAAGATCACAATATGAAGCAATTTCAATCCTCTCAAAAGTTAGCACAGCCCTCAATATTCTGCAGATGTAAAAACACTGGTGAGACTCACTAAAAGCAGTTTGACTAGTACAGAAGTGGCTTTTCATAAACATTTACAACTAGAACATCAGAATACCTCTTTTAACTGCAAAACCACACCACATTACACTAATGCAGCAACAATGCATTCATATTGTTCTCATTAGTCATTAGTAGTCAACTTGCATAAAACACCAGGAAAAAAAGCACAATGGAGCTCACAAAATGGGCTAAAAAAATGAACCTTTCCTTGCAAAACACACACTTGTAATGGAGGAAAAGACATTAAAAAAAGTATTATGCATAATACAGAAGCTGCGTTCATTCCAAGAATCTCAAGTTTCATCTCCTTTTCTGTAAAATCAAATTACAATAACCAGGCACAACTAATATTTGGGAGGCAGTGTGTAGCTAAAATCTCATTTAACTAATTATTCAATGATTTTTAAAATTCCCATAAATCTTTTCTGTCCTGAGGTAGTTGCAAAATAAATGATAACTTGGATATCAACTAGAGAGCTGAAGCTTTGACTTTTTACTCATTAAAACTAGTTGTTACTGACAGGAACTACCTTTTGATATTTAAAAGACAGTTGAGAAATGGGCCTCTTACTACACACAAGATCATGGCTATGTGGGAAAGAGGAATAGCTGCTTCAGAATGTGAGAGAAATGGTCCACCATTGCTTCCACCTCCCCAACAATTTTAGATTCTTTATTGTCCAAAAAGCTACCAGGAACAACACAGAAGCAGGCAGATCATCGTCCTTTGCTGTATCCAGGGAAGAAAAGGTCAAGTAGAGTCTGAAGAATCTCATTGGGAATCATGATGTAATTCTGGCCAAGATCATGCCGACAAGCAGGGCAGGAGAAAACTTGGGCTTTAAAAGAGCGTTGTAAGCAATCCTAAGGTAAAAACAAAAAAAAGAAACACACACGTACACCCAATTCCATCAGAGGGTCAAGAATGAAGAACTAACCAACTCAGGCTTTTAAACAGAAATCTGAATCTTAATGTTTGTTAACAAGAGAAATATGCAGAATAAACAGCCATAAAGGCCGAATCTGCACTATAGTCAACGCTTTAGTTCCACATGACACATATTATGAGATTTTAGGTAAATGACCTAACTGTTGTTTCAGTTTCCTTATTCAGTAAAATAATGGTGTTGGAGAGTATGTGTGGTTTCACTAGACTAATATATTATATTGGATTTTAGTCCTGTTCTTTTCTGATAGAGCCCTAAAAGAAGGAAAAAAAAAATTCAGAATTCTCTTAAAACTAAATTATATATTTTATCAAGTTGCTTAACATATAATAGATCCTCCAAAAATATATTTCACTTTACTAAATAAAGAGAATTAACTGACACAAGGTCAGGGACAAACACATTTGTAGGAGGTTTATTTCCATTTTACAAAGGAAACTAATGTTCTGAAGTTAGGTTAAGGTACAAAATCACCACTTGGTAGAACAAGATTTCAACTCTGGTTTGACTAAAACTCAAATTTTCCTTTTATATCATACTGATAACACAACACTGAATTCATTTGCGCTTCCTACCAGAAACAGGATGCTTTTTAGATTTTAACGTTATATATATATATGAAACTATTTTAGATTTTTAAATTAAGTGCATGAAACTATTTTAGTTTGCACTATAATATATAAAACATATATAAGCCATTACATAGAAAGGAGCAATGATACCTTAATTTCTTCTCCATTTTAATCCCTCCTCAATAATTCCAAACATGGTGGATTACCTCAAATAACATATTAGAATTATATTATTAAAATATATTTACATATTGTATTATTCATGTTATATTAGAAATATATTACTTCAAATAGTATATATTAGGAATAATATATATTATAATTATTTTTACCATTGAATTAAAACATGTTTTTACTACAAAGATGTAATTAAATGCTTCTTAACTGAGTTACAAGAACGTTCCTTAACGTTCTTAACATTCCTATTCTCCTTCATGGAAAAATGCTTCACTGCTAAAGCAAATATACAGTTTAGTGTACTTTCAGCACTACCAAGGTAAAGTGAGAGGGGAACTCTACTTACTTTACAGACATTGTGGAAGCACTCTGTTGTCACAGGCTGGTAAACTAGCTCCTGGCAGCAAACACACATAAAAGACTGTTCCAATTTTTTCAGAAAATTCTACAAGGGTACCCAAGAGGAAGGAAAAAGGGTTATCAGTTCATAATATACTCAAGGAATTCTAAATTATCAGGAGAAAAAAGTGTCTTCATCACATTTAGTATGTATTCTATTAAGAAAACTAAGTAGTGATTTTTTTTTTTTTTTTTTTTTTTTTTACCAGGGATTGAAGCCAGCGGTTTTTACCACTGAGTCACATCCCAAGACCTTTTTAAAAAAATATTTTATTTATAGACAGGGTCTCACTGAGTTGTTTAGGTCAGCTTTGAACTCTCGATCCTACTGCCTCAGTCTCTGGAGCCTCTGGGATTACAGATGTGTGCCACAGTGCTTGGCTCCATATAGCGATTTTAATTAAGACAAGCTAACATGATAGAAACTGAAGAAACCCTAAAGTCCAGCTAAACCTCATATCCCAGGGATAACTATTTTTCACCTAAAAAACAAAAGCAAAAACAAAATGGGCTGGGGTTGTAGCTCAGGGATAGAGCACTTGCCTAGTATGCAGAAGATCTAGGTTCAATGCTCAGCACTGCAAACAACAACAAAAGAAACAAACAAAACATGGACAGCTAGTCTCAAAGTTATTACATATTGATCTTTTTATCCATCAGCTATACTAAACAGCATACTAGTATATGAAATGCATTACCTAGTCAATTTTTTGCCGTTATAAAACTTCATTTTTTTGAAGTTTAAAAAGAAAACTCTGGTAGTATCTATGCCACAAAGTATCAGCATATTTATTTTTCTAGAATTTTCTGTAATATTTTGTCTCAACCCCAAAATCCCATATTCTCCTAATGCTAATGTTTCCTTGAAGTGGGATGAAATTATAAAAAAAATAAAGTCATCTAAAGCAAACATGATCAAACATGAAGATACAGGATACTCTATATCTTCCGAAGCTATTACTGGTTCAGAAATTACCCTGGTAATATTTTTGTTTCAAACTAGGGGAAAAAAGGCATTTTTTAAATAGTTATAAGGATAATCTTCCATTCAAGTACTTTTGGTAGTGAGTATATTTTGTTTTCCCTTTTTATGAATAGAAAAAGTAGAATTTACAAGAATTTTAAAAAGTGTTACATTTCAAAAGATACCTTGATACTGATATATTAACATGGATTATGAAAGTAAAGTGAATAATAAACACATTAAAGGAGGACTCAGAGGAGTCTTCTCTAGCTACCTTTTTCTAAAACAACTTCTATTGGATTTTTTGCTTTAACTTGCTTTATTTTCTTAGTAACCACTATCTGAAGTTTATTTTTTTGTCTGCTTTTCTATAGGAATATAAGTTCCATTAGAGCAGAGACTTTTTATCACTGTGTAGATGAGTATCTAGCATATTATGCCACTTAGGGGGAGATGTTAAAACAACCAAACTTGCTGGGTGTGGTGGCATATGCCTGTAATCCCAGCAGCTGGGGAGGCTGAGACAGGAGTATCTCAAGTTCAAAGCCAGCCTCAGCAATGGTGAGGGGCTAAGCAACCCAGTGAGACCCTGTCTCTAAATAAAATACAAAATAGGGCTGGAAATGTGGCTCAGTGGTTGAGTGCCCCTGAGTTCAATCCCTGGTACAAAAAAACAAAGCAAAACAAAACACCTGAACTTTATACCAGGCACCTCTCTTTGACAAGCTACTTTGTTAATAACTGATATGTTCCTGATACCTCTACCTCCACAGTATCTAAAATATGGGCATATAATATAGATATTTTGAGTTTTCATAATGTGCTAGATACTCATCTACACAGCGGTAATAAAAAGTCTCTGCTCTAATGGAACTTATATTCCTATATAAAAGCAGACAAAAAAATAAACTTCAGATAGTGGTTACTAAGAAAATAAAGCAAGTTAAAGCAAAAAATCCAATAGAAGTTGTTTTAGAAAAGGGTAGCTAGAGAAGACTCCTCTGAGTAGTGTAATATGAAGGAGTGAGGCACATGAAGCTATAAAAGGAGAGAATTCTGGTCAGAGACAAGATGTATGTAAAGTCCTAGAAAGTTCAGTGTGTTTAAGTAGCGCAGACAGAAGTGCAGACAAAGCAGACTGAACACAAGAGAGTAGCAAGAGGAAATTATTGAGTAGGTGCAGGTGTCAACAGTAGAGGGAGTTTGGTCATAAATGTATACATATTTATATAAAAGTCCCCATAGGCTAACAACTTGTTTCCCTGGCTTACTAACAATGTTCCTGGTTATCTGAAGAGAATGGAAACATATCCAGGGTAACATTACATAAATATCCAGAGTAATCACTAGCAGCAAGGTCATAATAATCTAATCTAGGCAGGTCAGATCTTGTCATAAGCAGGACAACATCCACAGGGAAGAGAATTTCACATGTCCTCAGGTGATTTTTCCTCCATCTGTATCTGCTACTTTTTCCCCTACCCACCAATACTTGGGACTCACCTGATTTATTACTAACCAGGTGTATCCTCCCCAACAACAGAATAATTAGACACCAATTAACAACTGATTGCTGTATCCTAAATAAAAATGCATCTAGCAGTCATACTGTACAGTCTCTAGGCTAAAAAGCAAATAATACTTCTCAGAGAGCAAAATCACTTTCCTCTGTCTTCCAAATATACAAGATTCATTTTATCAAGGATAACCCAACATACCACATTTATAGGCAAAGAAAATGATGATTCCAATGTAAATTTAAGGAGTATTTGATAAGTTTCACTAAACTCCACTTTCTCACAATATAGAAAGATATTAGGAAGATTCTTAATACAATAATGATGACTATCTCCCAAACAAAAAGCAACACAAAAACTCTTAAGAGTTCCCTTCAACTCTAGACAAAAAGTACAGAGATAACCCCATTTCAGACATGACAAGTTCTAGCAAATGTAATGAGAGCAATAAAGGGAATGATAGAAGGAAGAAATTACCAAAAGATGCTAAGATGGAGTTTGAATTAGAGTTCATCCACAATAGCTGCACATTCCAATACTTTGGAAGTTAAAAAAAGAAAAAACCCTAGAAAACTAACTGTACTATAAATAACAAGGGGTCAATATCTAAGAGATGATCCAAATTTATAAGCAAAGTTAATTACGTAATAAAAGCAGATAAAGAAGAACTGATAATTCATATTTGAAGCCTCCAACTTTGGGGATTTATTTTTTTTTTAAAGCTTCACTTGTAGAACACAGTTGAACACAAAATCCAAACATTAACCTTGTAATTCTTTTTACTTCAAAATTTTATGAATACCAGAGGGGGAAAATTTAAAAATATATAAAATATTTAAATAATACTGGTTCATTTTATCCCTAAGTTAACACATGGATTTTGAAAATTATGTACCAAATTGCTTAAGAATTATGTTATTAGATAACTGAACTATGACAAAAAATTTCCTGGTGAGTTTTAGATTCAGTTGACTGTTTCATAACTGAAATTCTTCCCAGGAATAGTATCTCAATGTAAATTATTATCGTCATACATACAGAAGTAAAAATTCAACCTCTAAGAGGTTTAAAATAAATCTAAAAGCATTTAAACTTATTGTCTCTAATCATAATGCAGTCTGTAAAAAAAAAAAAAAACAAAAAGGCAGAAAGTTTCAAATCTGTTGTGATCATGCAAAGCTGGCCTGCAATTCCTTTTTCCAGTAGTCCATTCCTAGTGTAATTTTGCCAGAATCTTTTCCTATTCATTATTGTAATTTCTCACAGAATTGTTGGTACGAGTGTTTTCTTGATGTCCTTACAGATGTATATATAGTTTAACATTTTTCCCAAATTAATTTCCAACACTGTTCATAGATTAAACTACTTATTTAATAAGGGGAAAGATAAACTTATTGCCTCTGATATTTTTGAAAGATGGATGAGAAAGCTGAATAGAAGTCAACAGAAGTCAATTTTGAGTGACTTGTAAAAAACATACTTCATAAGGAAATTATTTTTCATCAGTTGTTAACAGTACAATATTCTTATTTTAAAAAGCCTGTACATACTGGTCCTTCCACAAGAGATGCAAGCACTTCATCCCACAGCTTTTGGTTCTGACAGTCTTCTCTGATTAGGTGCTGCTGTTGAGGGGTGAGTTGGAAGGCTTCGACTGCTTCTGCTGAATCTGATGCTTTGAACACTTTAGAGGCACTTGGACACTCATCTATATTTATTTTAAAAAAAATGTCAGCACACATTCATAGTTCTGTTTAAAACTATTAAACAGAACCAGTAAACAAAAGAGTTAACTGGTACCAGTAATATTTAGCAGGAAGATACCCACATAAAGTAGCATCTGACTTTAGCATTTAGGATAATATAATTGCTTCATTATGGCTCTGACACTACTAAAATGTACAAAAAGAGCCATCTCTTCCAAAATAACAACAAAAGCCCTTAGGTTTTAATTTCTTGTGATTCTCTCAATTAAGATTTTCTATATTAAAATGTATGTTATTAGGATATATACTCTGCAATCATTACTCACCATCTGAAACTGGTCTTTTTGTGGCTTCGCTGGCCTGCTTCTTTGACTGTCCTTTAGTCTTCTTCCCTTCTTTATCTGAAGGGTAACCTGCTGGATACTGATGGGGGTGGTGGATGAAAAGGACAATAAAGACTTACGCCTCATAGAGAGGGGAAACTCTAGATCCCAGTGAGAAATGTTAAGGGGGGTGGACTATACTTTCACAAATTTTAAGAATTTACACAAAGGAGATACACAATTAAAAAAGAAGATTTCAAAGGATAGAAGGCTAGTAAAATCTCAATCCAATATAAAACCATATAACTTTTCTAAAACATTTCATTTTATAATATAATGATCTTGGTTTCAGATCTAAAAAACAAAAGAAATCCTGAGTTATGTCTAGGTAGTTTGAAAAGTTTAAGAAAAGGACAATCAAGGTAAAGTGAAGATCAACCATAGAGCACAACAGACAGTAATCAAATGGGATTACAGCAAACTGGCGTCAATCTAAAATAAAGAATTAAGGGACAAATTTCTTATCTTCCAAAATTAGGTATGGTGGCGGAGGGAGTTTTAGAAAACTTAAAGCAACTTAAATTATTAAATTTTCTACCACCTAACAGACTTTTTAAAAAATGCTTTTATTAGTGCATTACAGTTACACATAATAGTTGGGTTCATTTTGACATAATCATACATGCATGGAATTTAATTTATTTCATTTCAGTCTCTGGTAGGCCCCCCTTCACTTTCCCTTCTCCTATTCCCCCTTATTCTACTCTACTGGTCTTCCTTTCACTAATTTTTTATTTTTAATTGGTGCTTTATACATAAAGCCACCTAAAAGAGTTTAAGGGATAAATTCTATCTATCACCCTTATGTTTTATTGACTACCTTTTTCATGGGTTAGAGGTGGAGCAGGTGGGGAAGGCTTTTGTGAAAATGCGCTTGTTTATAAAGATCCATGCATTTAGGGCCTAATCAATGATATTATTAACTCAATATAGTAGATGGACTTATATGCTTCTGCTCACAGTCTCAAATCTAACCTATCTAGAACAACACTCTGAACATTGAGATCTGAAAAATCTCTCTCTTTTTTGTACCAGGGATTGAACCCAAGGACACTCATCCACTGAGCCACATCCCCAGTTCTTTTTTATATTTTATTTAGAGACAGGGTCTCACTAAGTTGCTAAGGCTGGCTTTTGAATTTGTGATCCTCCTGCCTCAGCTTCTCAAGCTATGGAGATTATAGGTATGGGTCACCATGCTTAGCTTGAAAAATTTTTTGAAAATGGATTTGAGAAAGGATTTTTTGTATATTTAGTTATAAAAACAATTTCTTTGGTAATTATTTTAGCAGCTGATGGATCTCATTTAAACAATTCTATGTATTTAAAAAGAAAACAAAACAGAAACAGATTTGCACTAGAAGACACACACTCACCTGCCAGGGTGGTCAGACACTTGCCCATAGTTCAGCCCCTACACATGCAGTGTGGGCAGAGCCAGGGGAAATGACAAAGCTGGCAGTCTTTACGGGAAGCACATCAATGGGGAATGATGGGGGATGAACTCAAACCATGCTCTGACATCAGTGTTAGGGACAAACTCTAGGGTATACAGGCAGTGAAAGGGGAATGCAGTCATACCATCCAGTATGCACACAAAACCAACAAAGTCTTTTATGGGTTAGCAGCTGAACATGGGCAAAGGGGAAAAAAAGGCAAAGCACTAAAAGTGATGACAGGGCAGGAAGCAGCTTTGTGGGGGAAGAGAAAAAAGGGGTGAGGAAAAGTGAGAAGGGTAAAAAGCAGAACACTCTTAAAAGTCACCTCCCCACCCTTCCCCTACCAGAGACATACCCACTGTGCCCTCTAGGATAGATGTGTGACCTCAAGTCTTCCTAAACTGAAATTTCATGAATCCCTTTTCTTCATACTTCAAATCATTTCCAAATCCAATTGGAAATATTTCATTTTTCATTGACAAGTTCAGTTTTTCCCAAGCACAACCCTTGGTCCTAGGGTAGTTTGACAACTGGGATGACACTTTCTTACTTCTTTTGCATCTATATACTTGCATGATCTTATTCCTCACCCCTTATATTCCACCGATCAATTGCTATGAGTTAAGTCCACTGTTAGGCACATAGATAATATAAAGGTAAACATTCTTATGAACACAAGTAGCCCAGAAAAATGTAATCTAACCTGTAAACGCAGACATAATCTCCTTGATCGTTCTATTCCTTCTGAGGTCCAAGGAGCAGGTTCAACATCATCTCTTCTTAAAAGATAACGCCAAACCAAGAATCCGTGGCTGGACGAAATCTCTGGCCAGTATTTCACCACCTACATCATAATATTTCAGTACAAGATTGAGATTTAGAGTTTAGACTTATTTATAATCACATCAGTGGTTTAAGTAAATTTGCCAGAATTAAGTATAACTTCAGAAGAAGATACTTGCTTTGCTGTAAGAATAGTAAATAAGTCAAGAATATTCATTAAAATATTGTTTTGATCTTGTCTTCTATTAAGATAGTTCTGATGTAAGGAAATATTGCTTAAATTTAATATATTAACAAAATTTTGCTTATTCAATGAATTTTCCATATTAGGTAGATAATAATGGTGGCAACTGATGCCACTATTTCTAAACAAAGAATACAAATCTATTTTAATATTATAATGTGTTCTGCTTTGAAAATCTATTATAATCATTAAAATCAAAAGCATTCTTATACAAGGCCCCAGTTCAATCCCTAGCACTGCAAAAAAAAAAAAAAAAGGCATTATTAGGCATTATTGCTGGGTGCAGAGGTGCACACATATATTCCCAGCAGCTTGGGAGCCTGAGGCAGCAGGATCCAGAGTTCAAAGCCAGCCTCAGCAACTTAGCAAGGCTCTAAGCAATTCAGTGAGACCCTGTCTCTAAATAAAATATAAAAAAGGGCTGGGGATGTGGCTTAGTGGTTAAGTGTCCCTGGGTTCAATCCCCAGTACCCAAAAAAAAAAAAAAAAAAAAAAAAAGCATTCTGAAAAGATATAAGAACCAACACAACATTTATAATGGCCAAATTATTTAAATGTTTTATCAGAGAGAATAGTGCTTATTTAAAAGATCTTAACCCACAATAACTGCACTTAGGAACTTCAAATAAGCTTTTTTAAAAAAAGTATCAAAGTTAAGAGTTCACTTTGTGTATCTCTTAGATTTCCAGAAAAGGTAAAAATAACAACACTAACCCTACTTTTCCCCGTAGCCCACCCAACAGTAGTTCTTTGTAGCAGCCCTGTCTTGAAAGCCCAGGAAGAATGACTAACAAGATGTCATGCCAGATAGAGCACCTTATAAATGCCATCATATCTGTTGCCTTCTTCAGGAGCATATTTGCTGATCTTCCTCCCTTTAAAACTGCGTATCACTCTGACTGGCTTACCAGCTCTCCAATTCCGAGATTCTGCTCCAATTTTATCATCCAATGGAGCATCACAGTTTAGGGCCAATGCCCTAAAAAAATAAAACAAAGTCTTTATACCAAGTAATCTTTCTTCAAGTATATAATCGAGTCATTAGCTCAATTAAAAGGTGAATTATGCCTTACCTGATAGTTAAGATTCTATGATTCTTTCCATATTATTCCAGATAATAGGATTATGCTTTCCCCCACCAGCAGAGAAGACAAATCAGTTTTCTGATGTCACCCCCAAGCCAGGGGATTGGTTCTCAGATAGCCTGTAGGGTTCTTCTGAAAGTAACAACATCTGTGCCACGTATAATAGAAAACAACTAAAAATACATGGAATTTTCTTTAAATAACGTTTGTTGAAGGGAGGGAGAACGTTGGAAAACTAAAGCAAGTGATTGTTTTAATAGTTATTTTTGATAAGGGAGTGAGGCAAACTGCTGGAATAATATAGAAAGAAATCCAGAAAAATAAATTTGTCAGCAAGGTACAAATGACCTTCCTATGTCTACTTTCCACATTTCAGACAAGAAAGTCCTGAAAGTTTAAAGGATATTAAGAACAAGGGTAATAAAGAGAATATTCTTTTAAGGTCTCCATAGAAAGATGAATTTAAATAAGAATGAAGAGTCAAAATGCTTGTGCTACATCATGACATTAAAAATTTTTGACTATCTGAGATGTCACTATCAGTTATAGACAAGGAGGAACAGTGAGTTGGAATGAACATCTGACAGCCAAATTTCCTTAGTGTGTGAACTCACATTGTAGTAATAAATCAGTGAGCTAATCAGATGTTAGAAGGCCTTTCTTAGGAGAATCTAATTCTACCAAAAATATTACAATTTGTTTAAAATCAGTATTCTTCTCTAAGATACCTATTTTCTAACTTAAGTGACAAGAAAACATTGAGAACACATAGGCTGAGGAAAAAATAGTATGCCCAATCTGGTCAAATCATATATGATATAAAATACTTTTTCAGGGCATGGTTCTTTTATGTAGTCTTTAAAAGTAAATGTTAAGACTAACATATTGAAAATCAATCTCTTGATCACAGTTATATTTTTAAAGTAAACAAGCTTAAAGTATTTTGTTTTTAAAAACAACTTGTATACCTGTGACCAGAAAGCTTGAAGTATTTTGTTTTTAAAAACATCTTTTATAGCTGTGGTCAGAATAAAGTTTACCAAATTATCTTTTTTTAAAGGGAGATAGATACTTTTTACAACTTTGGGAGGTAGAAGAAAATATAGCCCTTAACTCTATGGTTAGTATTATGTCTTACTCATGGAATACTTATCAAGACAAACATACTTTAACTGGGCACAGTGGTCCACACCTGTAATTCCAGTAGTTTGGGAGGCTGAGGCAGGAGGATTACAAGTTAAAAGTCAGACTCAGCAATTTAGCAAGGCCCTAAGCAACTTAATAGGACCCTGTTTCAAAATAAAAAATGAAGAGAGAGCTGGGGATGTGGTTCAGTGGATGGGTGCCCCTAGGTTCAATTCCTGAGAAAGAAAGAAAAGAAAAAAAAAAAAAGAAAAAAGAAAAGAAAAGAAAAGAAAAAGAAAGCAGCAGCATACTTTTATTTTCTTTTAAAGGGCTAGGATAATTACTACCTTCATTTCAATGAGTGACATGCTTTAAAGCTCAAGGAGTCTTCACTCATAATTACTGCCACCACTGACTGGCATTGTCAACTTAGTTCTGGGTTTAGATAAGTATAAACGTCATTCAAGAATGAATGACAGATGAAACTAGGCAAAACAGCAACAAAGCTCTTCCACTACTCTATCTGTTGCTCACCCAATCATTTTCCTCTAACTTCCCTGATAAAGGATGGCCAGATTATCTTGCTACCTTCTTCAGTTCCTTAAAGTCGAAGAGCTGGGAAGAATTAGGAATAAACTTCTCAGAAGCAAAAAAGTGTTAAACTTCTTCTCGGCTGAGAAGCAAAAAAATTATTCTGTTTGGGAAAGTGTATCCTAATGGGTTAGACCTAAAAGACTCTCACCCCAGTTTTCATGTTCCTAAGATATAGGTCTCTTTGCCCTGAAGGTCTTTGCAGTCAGAAGGTGTAAAATTTAATGTTTAAAGTAGCCAAGTGAATGTTAAAGTCTATATGGTGAGTCAACCCTAAATTTTCTTCAGTTAATATTTCATCTTCACAACATTTTTACTGGTCAATTATTTTCTAAAGAGATTTTCACAGTGCTTATTAGGTTTGTATGTACAAAAGCTTGAAAGGAATCTACAAATATGGGTACTGATGAAAGAAGTTTCATTCAAGTAAAATAGTCTCATTATTAATAGGAAAATATAATTTTCATATTTGACAACTTTAAAAAGTCGTTTTGCACATTCAAGATATATTTTCATTGACAAATATACATCAAACTATTTCTAACTTCTTTTAAGATCATTCTTCCTGAAGAACTGCCTTCTTGGTAGAAAAGGTACAGCTATGGTCTGGACTCTTGCCTCAGGAATTTTTTTTTTTTCACCAGCAAATCTGACCTGTCTCCTCTGCTGGTTCAGTAAGATAATCCTACTGTCAGAAATAATATACAAGACATAAAAACAGATTCTGTGTGTAACTCGGTATGCAGTCAAGTGTTGAAATCATACTGGTATGTTTTCTACTTCACAGGTAATCAGAAATTAAGGAGACACTATTTAAAACTGAGTGATTTAGACTCAGTGAAAATACTTTTACTAGATAATGCACAAAATACTCTTAATAGGATACACAAAATTTTAATTATATGAAATGATCACAAAAATTTGGAGTGACATGTTATAATGTGATCTTTGCTGTCTGATGTTTAGGTTACTTATCTATTATTAATATTGATATGAGCATGCATTTATAAAACAAAATATTATGAAATCAAATTTTCTGTTCCCATGGAGCTAGAGGGTCATTAATATTTCTACAGAATAAAGGTCGGCACAAGGTGGCTCTTTCGTAATGCCTTAAGATTTATTTTGAAAAGACCATTTGTAACTAAACAAACCTCATTTATAACACTCAAAAGGCAACCTATTAATATAAATGCTTGAGTGCAGATCTGATTAAGTTATTTGATATTTCACTTATTTGCACATGTGGCTCCTAATCACAATACTATTTCGCATGAGTGAGTCTCCTCTAAAACGAAGTTTGTCAATTTAAAAGAAATCTGTGTTGAATAGAACATCACTTTATTTTAGCTTACAGGACAGTAAACAAGCCACCTTGTCTTCAATTTCATTTAAATTATATAGGTTCCTTTCCTTTAAAGGTATCAACATTTTTTAAAAAATGTACAACACATGTATTAAGTAAGACTTGGAATTATGCCATTTGAAAATTAACAGTACGAAGAAATAAGAATGTTTACAATTATACAGACAATGAAACTTTAATTTCAAATCTTTATGCCCTGTAGCATAAATTATAAGTAATGACCCTACAATCAAATTTTCATACAACATCCAAATTCTAAACATCTTTATAATAGTACCTGTTCATGTTTGTTAATGTTTGATCAGCTGATGGTGCACCAATTCTTTTATTACCAGCAAGATTTTTACCACCACTTCCAGTATATGTGAATTCATCACCTCGGTCCTATAGGAGAAGATTTTTACATTAAGATACTTAAACTCAAGTATATTCCACCAATTCTCTTTTTAGAGTTAGAATGTTTGGTTAGAATATTATGAACTGACATGTTCTCTTGTGGTCTATCAAAATAACGCAAAATTCAAATGCAATCTTGTGTGTAGTACATCGTCAAGTTATACCACTTGATTTAAAGTTTCACTTTTAAGTTCTAACTTCCAACATCTCCAAACATGGTTATTCTCAAGTTATGTATGTAGTCAAATATCTATAGAATGTTACAAGACAAGGTCCTATGGGCTGGAAATATCAGTTCATTTAGTTCAATGTTAATAAACATATCAATACTAACTTTTTTTTTTTTTTTTTGCACAACACAGGGTGTTGAACTCAGGGTCTTACATCTGCTAGGCAAGTGCTACACCACTGAGCTAGACCCCCAGCCCTTTTTATTTTATCTTGAGAAAGGGTCTTGCTAAATTGCCCAAGTTGGCCTCAAACTTACAACACTTCTCCTTCAGTTTTCTAAGTAGCTGGGACTACAGGTCCCACCATATCTGGCTTTTATTTTTGTGGTGCTGGGGATTGAACACAGGGCCTTGCCCATGCTAGACAAATGCTCTGAGCTACACCCTCAGTCCTTAGAGTCTTTATAGAACAGTACCACTTTCACAAATACTCCATAACTGAATTCACAGCTGTCATCTATACCATGCCTAAAACTTGGTGACAAATATTGACATTCTAATGTTGGTATTAAAAAATTTTAGGAGGCAAGTTTATCTTAAAACTTCATATTAGAATTCCAATAATTCATTTTCTACATTTCATACTCTGAGTTCATCTGTAATACAGTCAGGCAAAATAATCATTTTACTATTAAAAAACTTGGAAATTAATTTAAAAATTAAAGAAGTATTTAATATCTACTACATGTAAAAGAAAAATACCAAAAGAGGATATTATACCAACCAGTTGCACAATTATTTCTGTAGTAGCTAAAAATTTATAGTGTATTACTAAGTCGCTAACTCAAAAGAAGTTGAGAAAAGTAAAGTAACTATCAGTACACAACTGTTTTGGGGGGTGCTGGGGATTGAACCCAGAGTTGTTCTACCACTGGGCTACATCCCAGCACCTCTGCCCCCCCATTTTTGAAACAGAGTCTTGCTAAATTGCCAATGCTGGCCTCAAACTTGTGATCATCCTGCTTCAGCCTTCCAAGGTGTTGTCACTGGGATTATAGACATACTCCACCACATCCAGCATCAGACAACTAATTCTATCAACACTATCTAAATATTGATTTTTCTTTAATGCAAAATCACTTTAATTGGTGTTTTTCCTGATGTTTTTATCATTTTCTGTACTAAATTTGTACTTGCTATGAGGTCAATTATACAACCCTGGCTTTTTTCCTTTGGATTAAAAGCCTAACTAAAACCCCGTGCTTTAAAAGTGTTTTTACTGGTCCAAAACCCTTGAATTCACTTTTTGTTGATGAATATTGAGGTCTCTATTTAAAGAAAATAAGACATCGAGGAATTTCATCTTTAGTGTATATTATAATTGAAGGAATTCTAGTGAGTGTATCTAGAACCCCTTTTTAAAAATTGTCTCATTTTTAAAAAAAATTAATTTTATTTACATTTTCAGTACTGGGGATTGAATTCAGGGGTGCTCTACCACCGAGCTATATCCCCAGTCCTTTAATTTTTATTTTTAGAGACAGTTTTTGCTACTGAGCCTGATCCGAAGTGCAATCCTCCTGCTTCAGCTTTCTGAATAGCTGGGATTACAAACATATTTCTGATAGTTCCTCAGGCAACAAAAAACCAAATAATCAAAAATGATATAAAAAATAAGGATCAAAAATAAGAGTTGAAATTCTGTAATATTAACTCATCTGTAATTCAATGATTATAACAAAAACAACTTTATATTATCAGAGGAATCAAAAGATTTGCCAGATTCTCAAGAGTTCAGCCAACATTATTTGAGACTATTTTTCCTAAGGAAATATTATCAGCCTAAATTTGTTGCATCTCCAAGTCCATGATCCACTAACTTGTGCTCCTAGCAGGAGCCTAAATGAGGCTGCTGCCTAGGAAGAGCTCACAGAAAAAAAAGCTGTCTCTTCACAAGGGACATGATGCTGCCCCAGAGTAATGCAATTTCCCAGTCTCTCTTCTTTCAAGTTGTTGAAGCAGCTGCATGTTCCCATTCCTACCATCAATCTTATCACATAGAAGACATTCATCTTAATCTTCTCAACATCCCCCATAATCAGATAAACTATCTTAAAGCACAATTAAAACAACAATACTTTTCCCAGATACTATTAATGATTCTTTAATTCAAGTCTACATAGAATAGAACTTCATTTTTTGGCCAGTTTCTCTTCAACAATACCCTTTTCATGCCTGCAAAACTGGGTACCACTACAACTGATAATGCCTACCTTGCATACACTTACTGTGTATGTGGGGTTAATAAGCACTTTACATGTAATTAATTTAACCTTCAGGTCAAGCCTATGAGCTTAGTGTGTAAACTTCATTTTACAGATCAGAGAAAGGTACCATAACACGCTTAAGGCTACAGAGCTAGGAAGAGATGGCTCCAGGACACAAACCCCAAACAGTGTGGCTCCAGAGTTTTTTGATTGCTGAGTAAACTACTTTTCAAAACAACTGAGAAGAGGCAGATCACTTTTTAGGGTCCTCATTTTTCAAGTAAGGTCACCCAAACACGGGACACAAAAACTAGCATTTGATTAATTCTCAAGTTACTAGACTCAATATTAACTAGTTTACCAACAGATACTCAAGAATTTCATGTCCATTCATCCAAACAGAACAAAGATCACTGGTTACATGAAAGTTACACCAAATTCAAGGTTTCAGAACAAAATTTCTCTTGAATGAGAAAAGCTTATTTAAGTTTCCCTCATCTATTCCTTGCCTATAATAGAGCAAAAGGTTGAAAACACTTATGCATTAATATCTGCAGGTACATCTAAGGAGGCAAACTAAGTCTGTATGTCATCTCAGTCCTAAAATAAAGTATTCTTTACATTTAACAGACTCAGAATTAAATATTTAACACAGATAATAACAGTTCATTTCTCCACAAATATTTTAGTGTTCAACTAGTAACTATATTCCAAAAATGGAGAAAAAAAAGGAAATAGAGCTGCTCAATTCACAATAGCCAGATTGTGGAAACAACCTAGATGTCCTTCAATTGATGAATGGATAAAGAAACTGTGGTATATATATATACAATGGAATATTACTCAGCCATAAAGAATGATAAAATTATGGCATTTGTAGGCAAATGAATGAAATTGGAGAATATTATGCTAAGCGAGAGAAGCCAATCTCCAAAAACCAAAGGACGAATGATCTCGCTAATAAGTGGATGATGACACATAATGGGGGGAGGGAGGGGTTAGTGTTAGGGTTAGAGTTAGGGTTAGGGAGGGGGCAAGAATGGAGGAAGGAAGGACTGTATAGAGGGAAAAGAGGGGTGGGAGGGGTGCGGGGAAGGGAAAAAATAACAATCAAACAACATTACCCTATGTAAATTTATGATTACACAAATGGTATGCCTTTACGCCATGTACAGAGAAACAACATGTATCCCATTTGTTTACAATAAAAAAAAGAAAAAAAAAGGAAATAGAAACACCATTCTTCCACTTAAACGTGGTACTCATTTTTAGCTTTACATGTAGAGTTTGCTTCATATCGTTAAGATAAGCTTCTTCTACAGAGAATATAATTACCATCTGAGTCCTTGTTATGTTTCCAGGACTACATAATTTCATATAACCCTCTTTTTAATATAAAATGTTACTATTTTTTCTACTTGACATATGGGGAAGTTTACTGGAGTTAAATAATTTGCCCAAAGTTTCATACACAACAAATGTCAGAGTCCAGATCAAATATAACTTCCCAGATGTTAAAAAATAAATGCTAAAGAGATTCCATTTCTAGTTGGTTTTATTACAGAGTTCAAAAAGTTCTAAAGACTTTAATATACTACATAACATCAGCACTACCTCTGATGAAGATATAGCTTCAGAACATGTATATTAAAGAAGTATGCAAATGACTAATGAATATTTCCATTTTTAGTTTCCTCTGCCATGTTAATATAAATATGCTGCTAAATTTGCCTATTAGAAAGCTGGCAAGCTTTTCTATTTTTGTCTAAAAGCACACCATAACTGTGCTCTATAGCTACTCTAATGCATCATAACATCCCATGAAGGCAAGCAAATAAAACAGACTGGGAGAAAATACAGGTTGAACAGCAAGAAACCAAATAATCTAATTTAAAAATGGGCAAAAAACCTGAAGAACTACACTACCAAAGAAGCTATAGAGATGACAAATAGCCAATTAATGATGTTCAACATCATCAGCCATTAGGGAAATACAAATTAAAATAAGAAAAACTGCAGGGCAAAGTGGCATGTACCTGTAATCCCAGGTGCTTTGGAGGCTAAGGCAGGTGGATCTCAAATTCAAGGCCTGCCTCGGCAATACTGAGATCCTGTTTCAACAACAACAACAAAAAAAAAAAAAAAAAAAAAAAAGAAAAAAAGGGGGGAAAAGCGGGACAGCACTGGCAGTGGCTAGGGATATAGCTTAGTGATAAAATGCTTCTGGGTTCAATCCCCCCAAAATCCTAAAAATGAGATAAACTATACACCTATCATTGTGGCTAAAATAAAAAGTAGCAAAAGCAGCAAATGCTGGTGTGATGCAGAGAAATTTAATCACATATACCTTGCTGATAAGAATGTAAAATGGTACACAATGTACCATTTACATGGATTGTAAAATGTTTGACAATCTTTCTTTTTCTCTCATAGCTTTATTGAGGTAAAATTCAAAAGTTTGGCAATCTTTTGAAAATAAACATGCAACAATCACATGACCTTGGAATTGTACTTCTTGACAAGAATTGTACTTCTTGTTTATCCCAAGAAATAAGGATTTATGCTTACAGAAAAACTGTACACAAATGTTTACTACAATTTTATCCATAATAGCTAAAAACTGGAAGTAATCCAGATAATTCTTCAACAGGTGAATGGTCAAATGGTGGTACATTTATACCATGGACTAGTATTCAGCAATAAAAAGGAATGAACTATTGACATGTCAAAATCTCTGGAGAATCATCTTAAGGGAAGAAAGTCAGTACCAAAGGTTACAAACTACAAGATTTCATTTATTAAAAATAAAAAACTTTCCCCCCCATGATGCTGTTGATTAAACCAAGGGCCTGGTATATGCCAGGCAAATGCTCCATCACTGAGGTACATCCATAGCCCCATTTGTAAAAATTTCTGAAGTGACAAAATCATAAAAATGAGGAGCAGATTAATGGTTATCAGGGGTGTGGGAGAGCTTGAGGATCTAGTATAACTATAAAAGGGCAACAAGACAATGGAAATTGTGATAAAAATGTTCAGCATCCTTACTGTGTCAATGTCAATATCCTGGTTGTGATACTGTGCTGCACACGGTTTTGTAAAATGTCACTACAGGAGGAAACTGGATGGAGGGCACAGGATGACTGCATTATTTCTAATGCTACAATTAATTATTGTGATCTACAATTATCTCAAAGTAGTAAGTTTAATTTTTAAAAACTGAGTTCCATTGAGAATGTAGTATCCTCAGAATATTCAGTTACAAATGCAAATGTGTGTGTGTGTGTACATGTAAAGATTAGATACTGCCAACTGTATACAACTGTATACAACTGATTGCTTCAATATAAAAACAATGCTTTTAAATAGACAGTTTTTGTTGTAGCCTAGACAAAAATTTTGTATTTTGCTGAATAATCAAGACAGATTCTAAAGAAAAGGTCATATCATGACTTACTACTTCGTCTGCAAATCCACCAGCCAGGACAAGAGAATAAGCCCCATCATTACTGCGACCATGAATTCCACCAACATGGGGCCTATGAACGCCTGCTTCGCTCACCTATAAGATAAGTAAAATGAGTCCACATTACCTCTGAACAGTTGAGTTATATTTAGAAAATTCTTTCTTATATATTATTGGACATTGAAAATCCAAGAGCCATGTCTCACCCAGAGTTGGATCTTTTGCTTTTTCACTTTAGTTCTTCTCCCCAAACCCCTAAAAGCACTGAGCGATAAGCCTAAAATGAGTAGGCCTAGAATTCTGAGTTTCATATTAACTATTAAATAATGATCTTCTTTTGTAACTGGAACTCCCAGCTCAACTCAGTTAAAAAGGAACTTTTCCCTCTTTATCATCTTTTCAATTATTCCCTATCCAGTTTGTCAAATCATTCTAAACCTCATACTTCTCCTGTATTCCCCCAAACCATTGGGTTACAGGGACTCACAAAGATTTACCTTCTAAATCCCTTAAATCCATCTTTTTTATTTTTCTATTTCAATTGTGCAACCTCAGTTTGAGGCAGGAATGCTTATAATAGACCCTTTTTCACTGCCTCCAGTTTGGTTATTCAAACCCACTGTATTTATGATAAACAAACTTCAAACCCATTGTATCTATCATAAACAGAATGATCCTTTTTAGAAGAATTGAGTCTGATTTTTAACTTCTTCAGAATATATTAAATGGTCTCACATTATCCAGCCCAAGTTAAGCATGTCAATCAACCTCTCTCAATCTGGCTTCTATTTTCCAAGCTGTATCTCCTGCATCTCCTTCATGGAAACTATATGCTTATACCAAAACTATTTGATGTTATTCAAATATTCTAGCTTAGTGATGCTATTCTATTTCAATGGCCTTCTGCTTTTTCTCATACATCTTGAATTCTGCCTCACTGAAACAAGTGTTACTTCTTTGTTTCAAACTCCCTTAGAAAGGTATTATAATTTATCTTTTTGTCATAAGACTGTTCTTAGTCAAATAAAGGAAGCTGAAATTCAAGCTTGCACAGTGAGCATGAGAAAGATGGCACTTTAAAAGCCAACAAGAAGTTCATAAGAGCAACAGAACCTGGAAAGGCTTAGACCTTGAAAACACCCGACACTTCAGCAGGAGATGGGGCTACTTGCTTTCTCCACCTCACTAACTACGGTAAAAATAAGTCTGTTCTGTCTCTTTTTCTCTAAATGGCAAATCCAATTTATTCAATGAAATAATATCAGAAAATTTCCCAAATCTGAAGAATGAAATGGAAAATCAAGTTCAAGAGGCTTATAGGACTCCAAATACACAAAATTACAACAGACCCACACCAAGGCACATTATAATGAAAATACCTAATATACAACATAAAGACAGAATTTTAAAGGCTGTGAGAGAAAAGAACCAAATTACATTCAGGGGGAAACCAATACGGATATCAGCAGATTTTTCAATCCAGACCCTAAAAGCTACAAGGGCCTGGAACAACATTTTTCAAGCCCTGAAAGAAAATGGATGCCAACCAAGAATCTTATACCCAGCAAAACTTTACCTTCAAATTTGACGATGAAATAAAATCCTTCCATGATAAACAAAAGCTAAAAGAATTTACAAACAGAAAGCCAGCATTACAGAACATTCTCAGCAAAATATTCCATGAGGAAGAGATGAAAAACAAAGAAGCAAATCAGCAAAGGGAGGAATTATCCTAAATGAATTGTCAAATAAAGGAGGAACCAAGTTGTGTCAAACAAATAAATAAATAAAATTTAAAAAATGAACCAAATGACCGGGAAACCAAATCGTATCTCTATAATAACCCTGAATGTTAATGGCCTGAATTCATCAATCAAAAGACATAGACTGGCAGATTGGATTAAAAAGAAAGATCCAAAAATATGTTGCCTGCAAGAGACTCACCTCATAGAAAAAGATACCCATAGACTAAAGGTGAAAGGATGGGGAAAAACATACCATGCACATGGACTCAGCAAAAAAGCTAGAGTATCCATCCTCATTTCCGATAATGTGGACTTCAAGCCAAAGTTAGTCAGAAGGGATAAAGAAGGTCATTTCATACTGCTTAAGGGAAGCATAAATCAGCAAGATATAACAATCATAAACATCTATGCCCCAAACAGTGGCTCATCCATGTATGTCAAACAAATCTTTCTCAATTTCAGAAACCAAATAGACCATAACACAATAATACTAGGTGATTTTAACACGCCTCTCTCACCACTGGACAGATCTTCCAAACAAAACAAAGAAACCATAGATCTCAATAACACAATCAATAATTTAGACTTAACGGACATTTATAGAATATACCATCCAACCAAGAGCGAATACACTTTCTTCTCAGCAGCACATGGATCCGTCTCTAAAATAGACCATATATTATGCCACAAAGCTAATGTTAGTAAATACAAGAAGATAGAGACACTACCATGTAGTCTATCAGATCATAATGGATTGAAATTAGAAATAAATGAAAGAGTAAAAAACAGAAACTACTCCAACACCTGGAGATTAAACAATATGCTATTATATGATGAATGGATAACAGAAGATATTAGGAAGGAAATTAAAAAATACTTAGAGGTAAATGAGAACAAAGAAACATCACATCAAAATCTCTGGGACACTATGAAAGCAGTACTTAGAGGGAAATTTATTTCATGGAGCGCATTTAATAAAAGAAGTAAAACTCAACAAATAAACGACCTAACACTACAGCTCAAAGCCCTAGAAAAAGAACAGACCAGCACCAAAAGTAGTAGAAGACAGGAAATAGTTAAACTCAGAGCTGAAATCAACGAAATTGAAACAAAAGAAACAATACAAATAATTGACAAAATAAATAGTTGGTTCTTTGAAAAAATAAAATTGATAAACCCTTAGCCACACTAACAAAGAGAAGACGAGAGAAAACCCAAATCACTAAAATTCGGGATAAACAAGGAAATATCACAACAGACACGATTGAAATACAAAACATAATTAGAAGCTATTTTGAAAATCTATACTCCAACAAAATAGAAAATTTCGAAGACATCAACAGGTTTCTAGAGACATATGAATTGCCTAAACTGAATGAGGAGGACATTCACAATTTAAATAACAATTTCAAGACTGAAATAGAAGAAGTCATCAAAAGCCTACCAACAAAGAAAAGTCCGGGACCAGATGGGTTCTCAGCCGAGTTCTACAAAACCTTTAAAGAAGAGCTCATTCCAATACTCCTCAAAGTATTCCATGAAATAGAAGAGGAGGGAACCCTCCCAAACTCATTCTATGAAGCCAATATCACCCTGATATATAAAACAGACAGACACATTGAGGAAAGAAAATTTCAGACCAATATCCTTAATGAACATCGACACAAAAATTCTCAACAAAATTTTAGCAAATCACATACAAAAACATATTAAAAAGATAGTGCACCATGATCAAGTGGGTTTCATCTCAGGGATGCAAGGTTGGTTCAACATCAGGAAATCAATAAATGTAATTCACCATATTAATAGACTTAAAGTCAAGAATCACATGATTATTTCAATAGATGCAGAAAAAGCATTTGATAAAATATAGCACCGTTTCATGCTCAAAACACTAGAAAAACTAGGGATAGTGGAAACATTCCTTAACATTGTAAAGGCCATCTATGCAAAGCCCATGGCCAATATGATTCTAAATGGTGAAAAACTGAAAGCATTCCCCCTAAAAGCTGGAACAAGGCAGGGATGCACCCTTTCACCACTTCTATTCAATATCATCCTTGAAACTCTAGCCAGAGCAATTAGACAGACCAAGGAAATTAAAGGAATACGAATAGGAAAAGAAGAACTCAAACTATCCCTATTTGCTGATGATATGATTATATACTTAGAGGAACCAGGAAATTGCACCAGAAAACTTTTAGAACTCATAAGTGAATTCAGTAAAGCAGCAGGATATAAGTTCAATGCTCATAAATCCAATGTGTTTTTATACATATGTGATGAATCTTTGGAAAGAAAAATTAGGAAAACTACCCCATTCACAATAGCTTTGAAAAAAATAAAATACTTGGGAATCAATCTAACAAAAGAGACTCGTTTTCAAGATGGTGGCCTAGAGGGTGGCTGCATTTCATGTTGCTCCAGGACTCAGGATTCAAAAGAGGAAATATTGAGAGACTTGGGACCAACTCAAAGCAGCCGGGTGAGTCTCTCCCGTTGGGGAGGCGTCCCGGATGGGACAGTAGTCCCTGAACGCAGGAAACATTGTGAAGTAGAGCTGCCCGGTGAGATGCCCCTCCCCCCGCTGGAGCAGTGAACTCGGACAACTGGGAGCATCAGAGAGGAGGCCGCTCAGCACAGTGCGTGGACTCGGAGCAACCACTGGGGCTCCGGTGGCTGCCCGGGGGAGAAGCGGCGAGGAGAGCTATGTGGACTCAGAACACCTGGGCCTGCCCTATGGAGGAGGAGGAGGAGCGTGGCCGCTTGGATTTGGAGTGACTATACCAGAGCTACAGGCGGTTGCCAGAGGAGAGCCGTGCGGCGAGCTATTTGGACTCAGAACACTTCTGAACACCAGGGCCTGCCCGGAGGAGTAGGAGGAGGGGGAGGAGGTGCGTGGCGGGTCGTTTGGACTCGCAGTGACTGCATTAGAGCTCCAGGCGGCTGCTCAGAGGAAAAGGCGAGTGGTGAGTTGTTTGGACTTAAAGTGACTGCTCCTGAACACAGGGGGGCTGCCTGGAGGAGAAGCTCGGTGGGTCGCTTGGTCTCGAGTGGCCACACCAGAGCTCCGGGCGGTTGCCCAGAGGATGTGTGCAGCGGGTCATGTGGATTCACAGCCACTCAGAGTGACTGCTCCTGAACACCCGGGGGGTTACCTGGAGGAGGAGGAGGAAGGGTCATATCGACTCAGAGAGATCGATTGCCCACGGCTACGGGTGGTTGGTGGAAGGAAGCACGCAGTGAGTTGCTTGGACTCCTAGTGACCGCACCGGAATACTGGGCGGCTGTCTGGAGGAAGAGGTGTGTGTCGGGTCTCTGGGACTCAGAGCGATTGTATGGGACCCCAGGTGGCTGCTCAGAAGAGGGGCCGCATAGCCAGGCGATTAGGTGCACAGCAGGGTCCCAGGATCTAGGAGGCTTCTTGGTGGAAGAGCCCCACAGAGACACGCTTAGGGGCGCAGCGAAGGTTCCAGGACTGCGGGCAGATTCTCTGAGGAGGGGCAGCCTAAGGAGATTCATCTGCGAAGGGTGAGGCTCCCAGGCCAAGGAGGTAGGGCCGGGCCCCTGGGAACTTTGCAGAGGAAGGCAGCCCAGCCCAGGCGGTAGCTGTAAATTGAGGGGAACCTCTAGGAGGGGAACTGACCAACTAGACCTCCCCACCAGGTGAGTCTTCCCTGCCAGGTGAGGTTTCCCCAAAAGGACGGTAAAACCAGAGACACAGGCCCAAACAGGCCTTGCCTCAGCCCGCAGCCTAGGTCCCCTTTGGATGACCATTGGTCAACAAGTGGAGGCACCTCTGCCCACGAGCAGGGAATATACCCCACCTGAAGGCCACCACCCCTAGAGAGGCAGCTTCCTTGTGGAGCACCGCATTATCAACTTCCTCTAAGACTTCAGCCTACTGAAGGCTAAGAGGGGATATATATAGAAATCTTCAGGGACATTGTAAGTCAATAGAGGAAATCTGCAATATCTCAGCGGTCCACTGATACCTGAACAATATGAGAAAACAAGGAAAGAAAATGCCGCAAACAAATCTAGATGATATATCAATAAAACCCAATGACAGCATGGCAGAAGAAATGACAGAGAAGGAGTTCAGAATGTACATAATTAAAATGATCAGGGAAGCAAACGATGATATGAAAGAGCAAATGCAGGCACTGAATGATGAGATGAAAGAGCAAATGCAGGCACTGAATGATCGCACCAATCGACAGTTAAAAGAGCAAATACAGGAAGAAAAGATCATTTCAATAAAGAGTTAGAGATAATGAAAAAAAAACAAACAGAAATCTTTCACATGAAGGAAACAATAAACCAAATTAAGAACTCCATAGTAAGCATATCCAGTAGGATAGAACACCTGGAAGACAGAACCTCAGACATTGAAGACAAAATATTTAACCTTGAAAACAAAGTTGAACAAACAGAGAAGATGGTAAGAAATCATGAATAGAATCTACAAGAACTATGGGATATCATGAAAAGGCCAAATTTAAGAATTATTGGGATTGAGGAAGGCCTAGAGAAACAAGCCAAAGGAATGAACAATCTATTCAATGAAATAATATCAGAAAATTTTCCAAATCTGAAGAATGAAATGGAAAATCAAGTTCAAGAGGCTTATAGGACTCCAAATACACAAATTTATAACAGACCCACATCAAGGCACATTATAATGAAAATACCTAACATACAAAATAAAGACAGAATTTTAAAGGCTGTGAGAGAAAAGAATCAAATTACATTCAGGGGGAAACCAATACGGATATCAGCAGATTTTTCAATCCAGACCCTAAAAGCTACAAGGGCCTGGAACAACATTTTTCAAGCCCTGAAAGAAAATGGATGCCAACCAAGAATCTTATACCCAGCAAAACTTACCTTCAAATTTGACGATGAAATAAAATCCTTCCATGATAAACAAAAGCTAAAAGAATTTACAAACAGAAAGCCAGCACTACAGAACATTCTCAGCAAAATATTCCATGAGGAAGAGATGAAAAACAAAGAAGCAAATCAGCAAAGGGAGGAATTATCCTAAATGAATTGTCAAATAAAGGAGGAACCAAGTTGTGTCAAACAAATAAATAAATAAAATTTAAAAAATGAACCAAATGACCGGGAAACCAAATCGTATCTCTATAATAACCCTGAATGTTAATGGCCTGAATTCATCAATCAAAAGACATAGACGGGCAGATCGGATTAAAAAGAAAGATCCAACAATATGTTGCCGACAAGAGACTCACCTCATAGAAAAAGATACCCATAGACTAAAGGTAAAAGGATGGGGAAAAACATACCATGCACATGGACTCAGCAAAAAAGCTGGGGTATCCATCCTCATTTCAGACAATGTGGACTTCAAGCCAAAGTTAGTCAGAAGGGATAAAGAAGGTCATTTCATACTGCTTAAGGGAAGCATAAATCAGCAAGATATAACAATCATAAACATCTATGCCCCAAACAGTGGCTCATCCATGTATGTCAAACAAATCCTTCTCAATTTCAGAAACCAAATAGACCATAACACAATAATACTAGGTGATTTTAACAAGCCTCTCTCACCACTGGATAGATCTTCCAAACAAAACAAAGAAACCATAGATCTCAATAACACAATCAATAATTTAGACTTAACGGACATTTATAGAATATACCATCCAACCAAGAGCGAATACACTTTCTTCTCAGCAGCACATGGATCCGTCTCTAAAATAGACCATATATTATGCCACAAAGCTAATGTTAGTAAATACAAGAAGATAGAGACACTACCATGTAGTCTATCAGATCATAATGGATTGAAATTAGAAATAAATGAAAGAGTAAAAAACAGAAACTACTCCAACACCTGGAGATTAAACAATATGCTATTATATGATGAATGGATAACAGAAGATATTAGGAAGGAAATTAAAAAATACTTAGAGGTAAATGAGAACAAAGAAACATCACATCAAAATCTCTGGGACACTATGAAAGCAGTACTTAGAGGGAAATTTATTTCATGGAGCGCATTTAATAAAAGAAGTAAAACTCAACAAATAAACGACCTAACACTACAGCTCAAAGCCCTAGAAAAAGAACAGACCAGCACCAAAAGTAGTAGAAGACAGGAAATAGTTAAACTCAGAGCTGAAATCAACGAAATTGAAACAAAAGAAACAATACAAATAATTGACAAAATAAATAGTTGGTTCTTCGAAAAAAGAAACAAAATTGATAAACCTTTAGCCACACTAACAAAGAGAAGACGAGAGAAAACCCAAATCATTAAAATTCGGAATGAACAAGGAAATATCACAACAGACACGATTGAAATACAAAACATAATTAGAAGCTATTTTGAAAATCTATACTCCAACAAAATAGAAAATTTCGAAGACATCAACAGGTTTCTAGAGTCATATGAATTGCCTAAATTGAACGAGGAGGACATACACAATTTAAATAGACCAATTTCAAGTACTGAAATAGAAGAAGTCATCAAAAGCCTACCAACAAAGAAAAGTGCGGGACCAGATGGGTTCTCAGCCGAGTTCTACAAAACCTTTAAAGAAGAGCTCATTCCAATACTTCTCAAAGTATTCCATAAAATAGAAGAGGAGGGAACCCTCCCAAACTCATTCTATGAAGCCAATATCACACTGATACCTAAACCAGACAGAGACTCATCAAGGAAAGAAAATTTCAGACCAATATCCTTAATGAACATCGACGCAAAAATTCTCAACAAAATTTTAGCAAATCGCATACAAAAACGTATTAAAAAGATAGTGCACCATGATCAAGTGGGTTTTATCTCAGGGATGCAAGGTTGGTTCAACATAAGGAAATCAATAAATGTAATTCACCATATTAATAGACTTAAAGTCAAGAATCACATGATTATTTCAATAGATGCAGAAAAAGCATTTGATAAAATACAGCACCCCTTCATGCTCAAAACACTAGAAAAATTGGGATAGTGGGAACATTCCTTAACATTGTAAAGGCCATTTATGCTAAGCCCATGGCTAATATCATTCTAAATGGTGAAAAAATGAAAGCATTCCCCCTAAAAACTGGAACAAGGCAGGGATGCCCTCTTTCACCACTTCTATTCAACATCATTCTTGAGACTCTAGCCAGAGCAATTAGACAAACCAAAGAAATTAAACGGATACGAATTGGAAAGTAACTCAAACTATCCCTGTTCGCTGATGACATGATTATATATTTAGAGGAACATGGAAATTCCACCAGAAAACTCTTAGAACTCATAAGTGAATTTAGTAAAGTAGCAGGTTACAAGATCAATGCTCATAAATCCAATGCATTTTTATACATAAGTGATGAATCTTCAGAAAGAGAAATTAGGAAAACTACCCCATTCACAATAGCCTCGAAAAAAATAAAATACTTGGGAATCAATCTCACAAAAGAGGTGAAAGACCTCTACAATGAGAACTATACAACACTAAAGAAAGACATTAAAGAATACCTTAGAAGATGGAAAGATCTTCCATGTTCTTGGATAGGAAGAGTTAATACTGTCAAAATGGCCATATTACCTAAAGTGCTATACAAATTCAATGCAATTCCAATTAAAATCCCAATGATGTACCTTACAGAAATAGAGCAAGCAATTATGAAATTCATCTGGAAGAATAAGAAACCCAGAATAGCTAAAGCAATCCTTAGCAGGAAGAGTGAAACAGGGGGTATTGCAATACCAGATCTTCGACTCTACTACAAAGGAATAGTAACAAAAACGGCATGGTATCGGTACCAAAATAGAAAGGTAGATCAATGGTACAGAATAGAGGACACGGACACAAACCCAAATAAATACAATTTTCTCATACTAGACAAAGGTGCCAAGAATATGCAATGGAGAAAAGATAGCCTCTTCAACAAATAGTGCTGGGAGAATTGGAAATCCATATGCAACAGAATGAAACTAAACCCATATCTCTCACCATGCACAAAACTAAACTCAAAATGGATTAAGGACCTCAGAATCAGACCAGAGACCCTGCAGATTATAGAAGAAAAAGTAGGTCCAGATCTTCAACATGTCGGCTTAGGACCAGACTTCCTTAACAGGACTTCCATAGCACAAGAAATAAAAGCTAGAATCAACCACTGGGATAGATTCAAACTAAAAAGCTTTCTCTCAGCAAAGGAAACTATCAGCAATGTGAAGAAAGAGCCTACAGAGTGGGAGAATATCTTTGCCAATCATACTTCAGATAGAGCACTAATCTCCAGAATATATAAAGAACTCAAAAAACTCTACTCCAAGAATTCAAATAATCCAGTCGACAAATGGTCTAAGGAAATGAATAGACACTTCACAGAAGAAGATCTACAAGCAATCAACAAACATATGGAAAAATGTTCAACATCTCTAGTAATAAGAGAAATGCAAATCAAAACCACCTTAAGATTCCATCTCACCCCAATTAGAATGGCGATTATCAAGAATACGAGCAACAACAGGTGTTGGCGAGGATGTGGGGAGAAAGGTACACTCATACATTGCTGGTGGGGCTGCAAATTAGTACAGCCACTCTGGAAAGCAGTGTGGAGATTCCTTAGAAAACTTGGAATGGACCCTCGATTTGACCCAGCTATCCCACTCCTTGGCCTATACCCAAAGGACTTAAAATCAGCATACTACAGAGATACAGCCACATCAATGTTCATAGCTGCTCAATTCACAATAGCCAGACTGTGGAACCAACCTAGATGCTCCTCAATTGATGAGTGGATAAAGAAACTGTGGTATATATATACAATGGAATATTACTCAGCCATAAAGAATGATAAAATTATGGCATTTGCAGGCAAATGGATGAAATTGGAGAATATCATGCTGAGATAAGCCAATCTCAAAAAACCAAAGGACAAATGATCTTGCTGATAAGTGGATGATGACACATAATGGGGGGAGGGAGGGGTTAGTGTTAGGGTTAGAGTTAGGGTTAGGGAGGGGGGCAAGAATGGAGGAAGGAAGGACTGTATAGAGGGAAAAGAGGGTGGCAAGGGTGGAGGGGGAAGGGAAACAATAACAGAATGAATCCAACAACATTACCCTATGTAAATTTATGATTACACAAATGGTATGCCTTTACTCCATGTACAGAGAAACAACATGTATCCCATTTGTTTACAATAAAAAAAAAAAGAGTAAAACAATGTAATACGAAAGCATAGTTCATCACTAAGTCTGTGGTGTATGTTCCTGTCTGTCAACCTCTGAAGAAGAGCATACAACCCAAAGAAAATCTTTCATTCTAACAAATGAATACCATGTGCTACTAGCAAGGTTAATCAATAGATTGTTAACATTTTCTTTTGATTGTTAACCTTAATTCCATTTTAACTATATCCAATTTTACCCTTTCATCTAAGCCAATTTAAAAAACATACCTGAACTCTAAATCTCCAAGTTGATCCAACAGGAATTCCAGGAATAGGTCCATAATGATTAGAGGGGACAATAGTACATTCTTTTGTACGACCAACACAAGCCATTCCCTATAAAGTCACAAAATGATCTGTGTGAGAAATCAATTATATTAAATCTTAATGAAAGACAATATGTGAATAAAACAGAAAATCAACTATTTATGTAATTTAAGTATTGCTGATAGTAACAATTATATTGTTTAACCTTTTATATCATTACTACTATTGGTATCAAAACATTCATTATATACTATAACTTGCTACTAGGAAAAAGAGGAATTTCTTCTTTACCCTGCCCCAGTCTCTCCGGCTTTCAGTACTAGCAGATGGCATCTTTGCTTTCTTTTTACTCATCTTGAGTTTTTCACCAGCCTTTACAACCTCACTGGAATCAGTTTTACAGCAAGGACAATACCTTTAAAAGAAAAAAAAGAACAAATGAATTTTGATAATACCATATTAAGGTCAGTAACAGAATAATGGCCTTTCTAGTTTAGAATAAGTTTTAAGATGAATTGGGGGGGGGTTATATTACAGAGTTTCAGCTGGCATTGAACTTCTTAAAATATTTATATGACTAGACTGCTGTAAAAATATTCCTGTCATTCTTTTAGAGAACTTAAATATTTAATGTTAAAAATCCTCAAATACAGTTCAAAAAGTCAGACAAAATGATGAGATTCAAATGACATCAAGAACTCTAACCTCATCACTAACCCCAAGAACAGACATTACTCATTCAAAATTCTTATAATTAAAACAAAAATAAAAAGAATCAATGGTTCTGGACCAAACACTGAACCACACAACAGATACATATCCTCGTCAGGGATGAAGTGGTGGTTTGGAATGGGATGGGGGGCTCATAAAAAGAAAGATTCTAGAGAACAAAATTTACTAATATATTAGATGTAGAGTAGCGGAGGGGCAAAAGAATAATCAAGGGTGAAGTTTAGCTTTTGGTATGAACAAGTGGATGACAGTACTACTTACCAAAGACTGGGGGAAGGGCAGGATTTTAGGGGAAGTGTTTGTGAAAATCAAATCTCCATTTGGACTAATTTTGTAACAGTGGTCAAGTAGGCAAATGGGTATAGGAATATAAACTCAGAGATTAGATTTCAAAACAAAAATTCAAAATTATTAGCTTGGTATTTTAAAATCTCACGACTGGATGAGGTCATCAAGGAAGCGAGCATAGAGAAAAAATAAGGAGGCAGTGCTTTAGGTGAACTCTTGAAATCTAGTAGGTGAGGGGGAAATGAGAAACTAAAAAGGAAAGGCCAATGAAGTGGATGAAAAAATCAGGATCATGTAACATGATAGAATCTATAAAAACAGAGTAACCAGCTCAGCAATAAAGAGGCCTGAGAAGTGACCACCATGTTTATAAACAGAAAATATCTATAAAACCTACATAAGTACACATAGGAACAGTGGGAAGGAAAGCCAGAATGGAGTGCTGTGAGGTGTGAAATGGGAGGAGAGAAAATGAAAACAATCAGTGAGGATAGCTCTGGAGAAGCTTTTCTATAAATGGAGTAAGAAAAAGGGTAGGCAGATGGAAATCCAGATAAAAATGGAATCAAGAGAGGGGTTTTGTGTGTTTTGAAGACTCAAGAGGCTCTAGGATGCTAAAGATGTGATGTGATCTAGTAATAGCAATTCAGGAAAGGAACTAATTGCAGGAACGAAGATCCTGGAAAAGCAAAAAGATATGTAGCTTGAGGTCAGGTAGAAGGGTTTCCATTTCCATTTTAGAGAAGCAGAAACAAACTATCCACTGAAACAAGAGGGAAGAAAAATATGAGACTTTGGAAATAGAGTTAGCAGCAATGGTAAAATTTAGAGTATGACCATGCAAGCTACTGTGATAGGAAGAAGTTATATTCTTTTTCCCTTTCTTTCATCCCTCCAGTCTCTGTCATAACACAGCAACTCCTTTCCAAATAGGCTAAGACCAGGAGAACAATCTGTTCTTCATGTTGATACTGGTTATATGCTTGTGACATCGGTATTTCTACCTGTCATATCCATTACTTTTTAAAAAACCCTCAATGACAGTAATATGGCATATAGTTAAAAAAAATAACAACTCCTCAATATGGTATTAAAAAGTTCATTATTGAGGCTGGGGATATAGCTCAGTTGGTACAGTGCCCACCTCGCATGCACAGGGCCCTGGGTTCAATCCCCAGCACCACTTTGGGCACATTTTTCCCAGTCTTTCCTCTAATCACTTTTTAAAACTGTATTTTAAAACTTCTTTGTAATGGTGCTATATTTATAATGCACAAAACATAACTTGATCAATTTCACTCCCCAGTATCTTCCTTTTCACTCCCCATTTCCTTGCTTTACTGATCCCCCTTCTATTATTTTAATTACACACATGGCAGGACTCACTGTGTCATATTTGTACATGGACATACTATAATTTAGTAGATTTTGTTTTCTAGTACTTCTCCATGCCTTTTCCTTCTCTCTCCCTCTCAATACCCTTCTTTTCCTCTGTTGGTCTCCCTTCTATTTTCATATATATATTTTTTTCTTTTCTCCCTCTTCTAGTTTGCACATGAGAGAAAACATATGACCCCTGAGTCTGTTTATTCCACTCAGCATGATATTCTCCAGCTCTACCCATTTATCAGTAAATGAAATAATTTTATTTTTCTTTATGGCCAAGTAAAACTTTGTGTGTATATATACCACATTTTCTTTATCCATTTATCTGCTGATGGGCACCTAGGTCAGTTTCATAACTTGACTATTGTGAACTGTGCTACTATAAACATTGTTATGTTTTATCACTGCAGTATGCTGATTTTAGTTGGTTTTTGTTTGTTTTTATTTTATCTATTTTGGACAAATTCCAAGAAGTAGCATAGCTGGGAAATATGGTAGTTTCATTCCTAGTCCTTTGTGTAATCTCCATGTTGCTTTCTAAAGTGGCTGTACTACTTTTTGGTCTCACCAACAATGTATAATTATTCTTCCCCCCACATCCTCACCAGCAATTATTGTATTCTTGTTGATCGTCATTCTAACTGGAGATGAAGTCTCAGTGTAGTTTTGATTTGCATTTCCCTGACTGCTAAGGATGTTGAATAATAGTTCATGTTTGTTGGCAATTTGTATTTCTTCTTTTGAGAAATATCTCTTTTGATCATTATCCCATTTATTGATTGGTTGTTTTTTGTTTTTGTTTTGTCAAACCATTTAGGTTCTGGAAAGCATACTTGGTGCCCTCTTCTACTTATCAACTTCATGGGATTAGATATAATCATCCATAGATAGCATTTTTTAAGTGTCAAGCATATTAAGTAGATAATAGTTATTAAGTATGATTACAGAACAAAACAGGAACATCTAACATAGTTGGAAGGGGGAAGCATCCAAAAAGTCTTATTGGAAAATGTCATATTTAAGTGAAAAGTTTAAGTATGATACCATCTGAACCTAAGCATAAGAGGAAAATACTTCCAAGAAGAAAATGTGTCAAGTGTAAAAACCCAGATATGAAAAAGAACATGACTTATTTAAGGAGTTGGAAGATATTTAATCTAGCTAGAGTGTACAGTATTTGGGAAAATGGGAGAGGAAAGTAGTGATACAGCTGAAAAAGCAATGAGATAATGTCATGCAGGGTTCTGTAGGCACAAAAAGCCTTTGAAGCAAAGTAGTAACAATCAGATTTGCATTTTTGAAAGAACACAGACTCCATACTGGAAAAGAAACTGGAGGAATTAAAATATGGAGCTAGAGACCAGTTCAGAAGTTGCTATGGTAATTTAATAAAGTATCAATGCCAAGTAAGCATTTGTCTCTTAATATTTTAAGCACTTTACTACACACCATTTATCTTTAGAAATACACTTTTGGTAATTCAAATACATATTTTACATTTGATTCTTTATAAAGCAAAAACAACAATAATAAACCCTGATGATCATACCAGTATTCTTCTTCTGGGACTTTATCCAAAGGTGGAGTCAGGCAGTAAATATGATAGGCCATATTACATTCATCACACAGCAGCTGCATGTTGGGGTCACGCTTCTCACCACATTTATGACAAGAGCATGTACGGCATTTCTTATCTGGATCTCCACCACACAGGTCACATTCAGGGTCATTTTTCCCTGTCAAGAAGAAAAGTATAGTAAGTACAAGTATGTGCCACTGCACCCAGCTAGTATACACTTTTTTAAATGAAAGGAACCAAAAGAGATAATCAAATGTGAGACTTTTAAAAATAAAAGCCTGAGTCTCACCCTACACTTACTACATTAAAATTTCAAGGATGAGGCCCAAACATAATTCAGGGAAAATCTAATAACCTCTAAACAGGATGATAATATTTACTTTTTATTTTTGTATACTTTTTTCAAGGCTGAGGATTGAACCCAGGGCACTGCACATGTGAGGCAAGTGCTGTACTATTGAGCTACATTCTGGCAATATATACTTTTGCCTTAAAATCTTTCTTGTAACTGGGCATGATGGCACATATCTGTATTTTTAGTGACTTAGGCAAGTCAGGAGGATTCCAAGTTCAAGACTAGCCTTCGCAACTTATTGAGACCCTATCTCAAAATAAAATACAAAAAGTGGTTGGGGTTGGGGTTCAGTGGCCTAGCACATGCGAGGCACTAGGTTCGATTCTCAGCACCGCACATAAATAAAGAAAATAAAGGTCCACTGCCAACTAAAAAAATAAAAAATAAAAAAAGACTAAACACACTTTAAAAAAATATATATATATATAAATAAATAAAGTGCTGGGGATGTAGCTCAGTGGTAGAGGGCTTGCTTAGTATACGTAAAGCCTTGGGTTTAATACACAGCACTACAAAAAACAAAAACAAAACCACGCCCTAAATTATATACATATTGATCCACAGTTTTCCACATATGCACTAGTTTGACCCATGTAATGAACTCACAGGGCACCAGAGAGAAATATAATTTGTTGAACAAAATAACTTAATAAATGGAACAGTTCAGTGTTTCTTTTGGCCTACAGATGCCATGAAAAAATTACTGAGACATTAATGAACCAAGAAAGCTTGAGAAACTCTGGGCAAGACCTTAGGAAAAATTCTTAATTCCATCCAAAGAGAGACAAATTGATACTTGGGGTCTTTAATCCTATTAGAAAAAAATTTTAAATGTTCAGTATTGATAAGGAATTGGAAAAACTAGAACCTGTTGTTGAGAATGCAAATTGATATACATTTGAGAAGTCAATTGACAATACTCAGAAAAACTTAGATTCTTTTATTGGAAGGAATTCCTTCTCTGTCATCTTAAAAATAAATTTATGTCTTCTAATTCCTCCAAGTTATCCACTTGTCAGTAAAAACAAATTTCCAAGTATACATGCAATCTAAATTCAAAAGAAAATACATACTTAAAAACTTTCCATCTGCAAATGAAATAGGATGCGCTCCAGGCTTCTCGATCTTGAAGATTTCATCTACAAATATTACTCTGCAGTCATTTAATGTACCTTCAGAACCTCTGTTTAAAAAAGGAAGAAAGGTTAACTTCTACTGACAAAACCTAAACCATGTGCAAATATTAATTAGAAATCAGTGTGGAAACTGAATTTTGTCCATTTACATATTGAGATTGTAGTTAGTCCAATCACTATATATTATGATTTATCATAGTAGGAAGAGTCCAACAGTGATTACTTAATATTCATAGTTATAACTTTAGGGTATAATCAGGAAAAAAAATTCAGAGACTTCATTACTTAGGTTACTTGGGAAGAAGTAGCTATCTTGTAAATTTAGCATTAAGGAAAAATTACCCTGCCAATTAAAATGAAGTATTTCAACATATTTCTAATAAGTACAGTAAATTTCTGGGCAAAAATAAGATGATTGCTTCTCAAAAACAAAATCTTTAAAATACAAAGCTGTAATTGTCTCAGTTTATACCTATTTGCATGTTTCTTCAAGTTTCATACTACTAATGTGAATTTGTGCATTTCTCCTTTTATTCTATTGGCTTTTGCTATTTCTGAAGATACATTATTAGGTGCATACAGATTTAAGAATTCTAAATCATTTTATGAAATGTTTCTTCTTCTAGTATTGCAGTCTGCATCATGCCTACACATTTCTTTCTTTTTTGGTTAGCATTTCCTTGGAGACTTCCCCATCCCTTCAAAACTTTTAATGTCAAATACACACAAATGCAGAAAGCTATATAAATGGTTAAACCAACTGTAATGTGCATATCCTTTATAAGCAGCTATCAGAGAAGATAGAACTGTCAACTATCTGTGAAGTCCTGAACAGGCCCTAATCAATGACATCTTCATACCATCCCATGAGTTACATTTACCTTAATTTTTCTTCAGTCTTGTCACCTATCTCCCTACACCTACAGTGTAGCTTTGCCGGAGTTTTAAAAGTGGCTAATCTATAAATCCCAAAACCATTACTCTCTTCCTTATAATTTGTTGAAGAACCCAAAACATGTATCCAATAATTTCTTAGTCGTGATTTTGAAACTTGCATTCCCAAAGTGTAGCTGAACCAACTTTTTTGGGTCATCTATATGTCTGTATATTAGGAGCTGGATCTGAAGAGGTCAAAAAATCTTGGCCCACTGTTTTTGTAAATGAAGTTTTATTGGAACTTAACTATAACAACTTGATTATGTATCTATCATCAATGGTTATCTCATGCTACAATGGCAGAGTTAAATAGTTCTGACAAGAGAGCATATGAACCACAGAAATTAAACTATTTACTCTCATGCCCTTTACAAAAAAATTAAAATGTCAGCCCTCACACAAGGCTTCACTGGATTTAGGTTCATATTTTGGTAAGCTATTTTATAGGTCTCTTTCCATTTGGAAGTGGTTGATTTTTTTCCCCCCATCATGACAGTAGCCACTGATGCTCAATGCCTGGATTAGTTCATTGGAGGCTAAAAATATTGACATTTTAGTTGTATTATTTCCTTTATCATTTACTTGCTGAATAATTTGAGAAACTTTAAAAGGAAATATTTTTCAATATTTGATGATCCACTGGTATAGTTCATATAAAAGGCAGTTAAATGCTTATTTGGTAGGGTTTTTTTTTTGTAAATTACTTTTTTTCTTTATATTAGTTTAATATACCAAAATGTGTAAAATAGATGCTTAAGAAATATTTTCATTCAGGTTTTTTAATTTGCTCTTTTTAGGTAGTAGAGTGTATTTTGACATAGTATACATACATGGAGCATAACAATCTAATTAGAATCCCATTCTTACAGTTGTACATGATATGGAGTTTTACTGTTCAGGTATTCATATATGAATATAGGAAAGTGCTATCCAATTTATTCTATTTTTCCCATTCCCATCCTCCCTTCCTTCCCCTTTATATAAATCCAATGAACTTCTACTCTTCCCCACTCCACTTATTGTGAGTCAGCATCCACACATCAGAAAGAATATTCAGTCTTTGATTTTGGGGCACTGGCTTAGCATGGCTTAGCATTTCACTTAGCATGATAGTCTCCAGTTCCATCCATTTACAGGCAAATGCAATAATTTCATCTTCTTTATGACTGTGTCTACATACCACATATTCTTAAGCCACTCATCTGTTCAACAGCACCTAGGTTGGTTCCATGGCTTAGCTTGTGAACTGAGTTGCTATAAACATTGAGGTAGCTTCATCAGTGCAGTATGCTGATTTTAAGTCCTTTGGGTATATGCTGAGGAGTGAGATAACTGGGTCAAATGATAGTTCCATTCCAAGTTTTCTGAGGAATTTCCAAACTGCTTTCCACAGTGGTTGCACCAATACGCAGTCCCACCAGCAATGTATGAATGTACCTTTTCCTCCACAACCTTGCCAACATTTGTTATGTGTATTCTTGATAACTGCCATTCTGACTGGAGTAAGATGGAATCTTAGGAGAGTTTTAATTTACATTCCTTTAATTGCTATTTTTTCATATATTTTTTGGCCCTGTGTACTACTTCTGTGAAGTGCCTGTTCAGTTCTTTTGCCCATTTATTGACTGGATTTTGTGTGTGTGTGTGTGTATTGAGTTTTTTGGATACCCTGGAGATTAATGCTCTGAGGTGCAGGTAGCAAAGATTTTCTCCCATTCTGTAGACTCTCTGTTCACACTCTTGGTTGCTTTGCTGGGAAGCAACTTTTTAGTTTACTGTCATCCCATTATTGATTCTTGATTTACTTCTTACACTTTAGGAGTCCTGTTGAGGAAGTCAGTTCCTAAGCTGACATGATGGGAGATTTGGTCCTACATTTTCCTCTAGCAGGCTCAGGAGTTCTGGTCTAACGTCTAGGTCCTTGATCCAATTAAGAGTTGTTAATCTGCATGCAGGGTGAGAGAGCGGGATTAAATTTCATTCTACTACATATGGATTTCCAGTTTTCCCAGCACCACTTGTTGAAGAGGCTATCTTTTCCCCAACATATGTTTGTGGCACCTTTGTCTAGGATGAGATAACTGTATTTATGTGGGTTTGTCTCTGTGTCTTCTATTCTGCTCATGTTTGTTTTGGTGCCAATACCATACCAATTTTGTTACTATAGCCCCGTAGTGTAATTTAAGGTCTGGTATTATGATGCCTCCTGCCTCACTCTTCTAAGGATTGCTTTGGCTATTCTAGTATTTGGCAGTTTTTAAAAAACCAGTTCTCTAATAAGTTTTTGTACTGTTATGAACTCATGGATTTAAACATAGTTGATGTGATTCACTCTACTATATTCTCCTTATTAATGTTCAAATTGTTTCTTCACTGGACAACAGGAGCTTCCAGCTGACTCCTAAACCCTACTGACAAGAACTCAGCAGCCTTTGTAGACTTTGTTATTTGTATAAGATATTCTAGGTTCATCTTGAACATGTTCTGTCCTCAGTCTGGAGTCCCCATCTCCAAGATACCCTGGTTTTGTTTTATTTGGCTTTTAATTTTTTTACAGACTGCAGTTTGATTCATTATACACAAATGGGGTACATCATTTCGTTTCTATGGTTGTACACAATGTAGATTCATACCATTCGTGTAATCATACATGTACAAAGGGTAATGATGTCTGTCTCATTCCACCATTTTTCATACCCACCTCCCTCTCATTTCCTTCTACATATTCTAAAGTCCCCCCATTATTCTCATTCCCCACTCCCCCACCCCCATTATATATCATCCTCCACTTATCAGGGAAAACATTCGGCCTTTGGTTTTTTGGGCTTGGCTTATTTCACTTGGCATGATATTCTCCAATTCCATCCATTTATCTGCAAATGCCATAATATTCTTCTTCTTTATGGCTGAATAGTATTCCATTATGTATATATACCACAGTTTCTTTATCCATTTATCTGTTGAAGGGCATCTAGGTTGGTTCCACAATCTAGCTATTGTGAACTGAGCTGCTATAAACATTGATGTGGCTGTGTTACTGTAGTTTGTTGATTTTAGGTCCTTTGGGTATAAAGCGAGGAGTGGGATAAAGTTTTCTGAGGATTCTCCATACTGCTTCCAGGTCAGTACCCTGGGTTTTTTAAGTGCAAAATATTTCAAGATCACAATCTGGCATTAGAAAAGCTTATTACATCTCAGTTGATAAGTGTTCATTGATTTTTTCCAGCACGTGAAAGTATAAAATTTAAATAAAGAGTACAACACACATTCAAACAAAATATGAGTTCATATTAACACTTTCTGTTCAAATTCAGCACTGAAGGGTATTTGCATACATATATTTATGTATACACACACTTTTTTGAGGTACTGAAGAATATGTTTTTTCTTTTTATCTTCAACTAGAAAATCCTGGCTCTCAAGGACTTCAGTGATAACTAAATTAAAACAGCATATAACTTTTTCTTTAGCACATGCAAGACATTCTTGCCAATGACCAACATAAAGTTTGAACTTTTTGTATATTTTCCCCTTTCTCACATTTGCAATATAGTTTTTTCTTTTGGTGGTGGTGGTGTTAAGATCAAACCCAGGGCTTTAAGCCTTCTAAACAAGTGCTCTACCACTTAGCTACACTCCAAGCCCCCTAGTTCTAGTTCTAAATATAGAAATATTTTAGCAGAGTGAGGTGGCGCAGGCCTCACTGCACCCAGAGACTCAGTAGTTTGAGCCAGGTGGATCACAAGTTCAAAGCTGGCCTCAGCAATTTAGCGAGACCCTGTCAAAATAAAAAGGGCTGGGGACTTAGCTTGGTGATAAAGCACTCTTGAGTTCAATACCTAGTATGTATGTATATATAAATAAATATTTTAAATATTTGTCACCACTCTATTTCAAATTCTCTTCAGTCATCTTGGTTGTCTAAAGCTAGTTCCCAAGATGATTTCTCAAGTACAGTTGATAAATAACAATATCCCCCTAGTTCCTACAAGTTAAAAGAGTTTGTCTGCAGCTACATACTAATTTGACTAATTTGACTAGAGTTAAAATCTTTGGCTCTTTTTTTTAAAAAATATATTTTTAGTTATAGATGGACACAATACCTTTATTTATTTGATGTGGTGCTGAGGATTGAACTTAGTTCCTCACACGTACTAGGCAAGTGCTCCACTACTGAGCTACAATCCCAACCCCTTGATTCTCCTTTTGTTGACTCATCTTTTCTTGTCTTTCTGGGATATTTCATTGTCAGCAAGGATTTTATCCTGTTCCTTATTTTCTATTTATCTTGTAACTTTGTATGGAAATTGATATGCTTCCCTTTTTCTTGTTTTTATAAAATAAATTTCCTGAAACTAGAGGCTGTGAGTTCACCTAGTTTTTTTATTAATGAACAGCAATACAACTCACCTTTTTTTTTTTTTTTTTTGGAGAATTCAAAACTCTGACAGCTAAAATCTAACCTGATAGGAAATAAATCATTGGGGCAACCCCTATTGGGTTCCCTCTATCCCTGTGGGAGTTCTCTCTTTTCTTCTCACTTAAATAAATTCTACTCTTTTATGCTAAATAAATAAATAAACCCCTGAGGATGGTGGCAGTGACTGTAATGGGGCATATGAGAAACTTTTGGGGTGATGAAAAAGCTCTTGATTACAATGGTAGCATGGGCATATACATTTTTCAATGTTCACACAACTATACACTTAAAATAAGTATATACAGTCATGCCTCAGTATCTGCAAAGGACAGATCCCAATACCCTTCATACCAAACTCTGCAGATATTCAAATCTTTTGTATAAAATGTTACGTTTCATTTGCATATCACACACATTCTCCTGTATATATATTTTTTAGATTACTTATAATACCTAATACAATGAAAAAGCTAAGGAAATAGTTACTACACACTGTATTGTTTGGGGAAAAAAAGTCCTCAGGTTCAATGCAGATGAACTTTCAAAAATATATACTTTTGATCTGTGGTTGGTAAAACCATGGGTGCAGAACTCCTGGATATGGAAGGTCAACTATATTATTATTGTATGGAAACTATAGTAAACCATACCTCAAAAGTGACTTACAAAAAAAAAAAAAAAAAAAAAAAAAAGACACTGTGCTACAGAGGTTGAGGTAGGAGGATTCCAAGTGTGAGGATAACAAATAGCACCTTATGAAGACCATGTCTCAAATAAAAATTAAAAGGGTGGAGGGAATCTGGGATGTGATAAGAGTGCCCCTGTGTTCAAACCCTTGTTTTCTGTAGTCTTCTCTCCTGGTTCTATTCTCTTGTTTTTGGACTCCTTTTTCCTTTGTCTCTATTTTTCTTGACCTATTCAATTTGGATTCTACACTTATTTCTTCTCAATATGAGCCTCTCTCCTGGAATAGAGCTTTAGTTGATTTTATATTTAAAGAGTTTACAGGAGTCTGATCCCTTCAGACCTGACTGTAAATTATTTGTACTTATTTGAATGGGAATGTACACTCGTTTTAGCTTTAGCTGCTAAATTATCTGTTGCTGAAGTCAATGCCACCAACCTGCACTAAAATTTATTCCAATTTCTATGGGTCAGGAATTTGGGAACAGGTTAGCTGGGTATTTATGGCTTAAGATCATTCATGAGGTTGCAGTCAAGCTGTTGGTCAGGGCTACAGTCTCACCTAAAGGCTGTACTGGTGCTCAATTCACAATAGCCAGACTATGGAACCAACCTAGATGCCCTTCAATTGACGAGTGGATAAAGAAACTGTGGTATATATACACAATGGAATATTACTCAGCCATAAAGAATGATAAAATTATGGCATTTGCAGGCAAATGGATGAAATTGGAGAATATCATGCTAAGTGAGATAAGCCAATCTCAAAAAGACAAGGGACAAATGATATCACTAATAAGTGGAGGATGACACATAATGGGGGGGAGGGAAGGGTTAGTGTTAGGGTTAGAGTTAGGGTTAGGGAGGGGGGCAAGTATGGAGGAAGAAAGTACTGTATAGAGGGTAAAGAGGGGTGGGAGGGGTGGGGGGAAGGGGAAAAATAACAGAATGAATCAAACAACATTACTGTATGTGGATTTATGATTACACAAATGGTATGCCTGTGCGCCATGTACAAACAGAGAGGCAACATGTATCCCATTTGTTTACAATAAAATAAAAAAAAAAATAAAAAAAAAAAAAAGGCTGTACTGGGGGAATATTCACACATCGCCTGAATATTCTCATGATATGTGGCTGATTCACCCTAGGAGTGATTCAAGAGACAGGCTAAAATGGAAGTCATCTGTTTACAACCTAATTGCAAGGTGGTATACTATGACTTCTGCCATATTCTATTGGTCACAGAGAGTCACCATAGTTAAATACAGGAAGGAACTATACGAGAGTAAGTACCAGACAGCAGGAACAAGGGGGTCATCTTGAAAGATGGCTCCCATAACTGCTACTCTCAAATTAGATGCTAATTTGTTATTACTTTGGAGTTCTTCAGACCATCACACATTGAGGAATTACCTTCTCTTTTCTCTAGTGATATCACACAAGGCTTTGAAGTTTTCTGTTGTTTATCTCACCAGCTGTTTTGGGACTTATGGGGAATAAAACATAATCCCATTTTATTGTAGATGTTGCCTAAGAGTTTTTGAATATTTTAGTTGCTCTTTTTGTAGGTGCAGGCAGTTTATTTTTTAACTATGATATGCATTCATGCAACATTCAAAAATATTAGAATTCACAGAATACATACTGTTCATATTGTAAGTGCACACACAACACATGTTCATATGCAGTAGTCATAGATTTATCCTCCATACAATGACTGTGTGGATGTGTACTTTCAAGGGAATGCCCTATTAGGCTCAATCTCTAAACCATGTAGGTAAACTATGACAAAACTGATTTGGGTTGTGCCAGAAAAAAACAGAAGACCCAGATGATGGGAATAAGGAATTTTCTTTTAGGTTTTTTTAAAAGAAATAATACGTTTCCTTTTTGTGGACATTTGAAGAGTTTAAAAGTCTGTGCTGTTATGTTCCTAGAGCCCCAATTATCCTTCTCTTTTCAACTTCTATGACTTTATATTCAAGGAATGTTTATTATAAGCAGCATATGGAATTTTTGCTTTAATCTCTTTATTGATCTTTAACAGGAATATTAAAATAACATGTAGTTAATTTAATGGTTGATAGAGGTAGTTTGTTTCTACCACTTTACTATATATTATATATTCTTTTTTATTTATTTTCATCTCAATTGCCTTCTTTTAGATAAATCTAATATTTCATTTCCATTATAAAGAACTGTCAATAAACCCTTTCAATTTTGGTTGTTATCCATAAACTAGACTTTGCAAACCTACATATCAATCTATTTGGTAAGATTTAGTCTGCTTGTTTGCTGCAGCCAAGCAGTTTTCAAACTAAGAGATCATCATGTATTTATTTGTGAAGCCACTCTACCGGTGATCCCTAATTTTAATGTTTTGCCTTCTAAGATTGCTGAAAATTCCACTCTTTTTTGCTTACAGTTTTAGTCTCCTTCCTAGCAGAAACCTGGTACCTGGCAAAGTCCAAAGGTGAAAACATGCTATAGGCTTGAAACATCCAAATATCTGCTGAAAGCTCTGATTTCTGTGCCTACACTGCTCCCACGTGCTCTCAATAAGGTTTTTCACTGGATCCAGAATTGGATTCCCCAGGGCAAAACACAACTACAAAACCAGCAGCCTCCTAAGGTTATTCCTTCTTCAGTCACAACCACAATAGTTTTCTTTGACACTCTGCTGCCCTCAGGTAATTATTTGAGTTGGCTGCTCCAGTTGTTTTAGCTAAAAGTGCTGATCTACTGCCAGCCATCCCACCTTATCTGGAAGCAGATGCCTTTCTGTGAACTTCTTAAGTGATCCCATAATTGTCACAAAAACCAACAACTTGAAGGTGTAAAATTGCCTTTTCGCTTATTTCTCATTTTAGTCTAAGGCTTATCCAGACAACTATTTTCTGTACACATAACTGATGGAGTCACAGAATATACAAAACATACAAATGAACTGTCAATTCATTCCCTCAAGAAATAGATTTCACTTAATTACTGGTTTAAAAAAACACAATACTGGTTTAATAAACCAGTAATTGTAAAACATTATTTTATATATTGCCAAAAAAAGAAGTTGAGCTGAAATGGCACAATCCAAGAATCCCCAAATAGAGCTGAATCCCCAAACAAACCAGTTATAAGGCACATTATACAATTTAACAAAATAAAGACTCTGAAAAGAACATCCCAGCCAGGCATGCTGGCATATGCCTGTAATCCCAGTGGTTCTGGAGTTTGAGGCAGGAGGATCATGAGTTCAAAGCCAGCCTCAGCAAAAGCAAAGCACTAAGCAACTCACTGAGACTTTGTCTCTATAAATAAAATACAAAATAGTGCTAGGGATGTGGCTCAGTGGTTGAGCGTCCCTGAGTTCAATCCCCAGTACTCAATCCCCCCAAAAGACAGATATCCAAAAGGTCTCTTATTGTTAAAGATAAATGGGAAGGGCTAGGGTTGTGGCTCAGTGGTCAAGTACTTGCCTAGCATGTTCAGCACCACATTAATAAAAAAAAATAAGTAAAAATAAAGTTAAAATGATAAATGAGAAATAAACTACCTTAACCATAGAGAAAGTATTAATATTACCACTGAGTATATGGAGTAAAAGCATTCTCCAAGGATTGAACCAGGACTAGGATTCATGAAGTTTCAAGGGTCTGAATTCACCCTATGTGTGTTACCTAAAAAAGTTTAAGCAGAGAATTTAAGTTAAAGTTAAATGGCACTACGAGAGGACTGATAGAAGCAAACTCAAATCTCTAGAAAAATTTAACTTTAGTCAGTTCAACAACCATTTTAAGATAAAATTTGATTTCAGAGATATTAAAATATTAAAAACAACTCTTCTCAGAATCCATGAAATTCTGTGTTTACAGAAAATCCATTAAACTAGTCCCTAGAACAGGGCCTGGCACATATCAGTAATAAAAATAGTAGTAGTTAGTAGTAGTAGTAGTGGTAATAGTAGAAATAATAATAATAATAATAATAATAATAATAATAATAATAATAATGGCATTGGTGATACACATGACAGACAAAATGTGGGCCCCAAAGGAATCCCTGTCCTACTCCCAGGAAACTATGAATGTTACTTTACATGGCAGAAAGGATGCTGCAGGTATGATTAAGGGCCTTGAAATGAGATTATCCAGGTAGGCCCAATACAATCACGAGGCGTCTTAAAAGTGGAAGGGAAGAGGAAGCAGAAGAGCTCAGAAGGAAATCTGACTAGGAAAGAAGGGGCAGAAGTTACAAAGTGGCTGTCTTTGAAGATGGAGGAAGCAGACCACAGGCTAGGGAATACAGGAGGTCTCTAAAGCTAGAAAAAGCAAAATAAAACAAAACAAAAACTCCAAACCCAAAACAGATTTTCCCTTAGTGTCTCCAAAAACGAACACATTCTTGGTAATGCTTTGATTTTTGGCCAATGAAATTCAAACTCAAGAATTACAACTTTCAGAACTGAAGTTGTATTGTCTATGCCACGAAGTTTGTGGTAATTTGTTGCAGCAGCAATAGAAACTAATACAAATGATATGAGACAAATAAGTGTCTGGTGATAATACTATTTAAAAATGTCAGAGTAAAGGAGAATTCAAGTAACCCATGCCCGGTATGTGTGCTTTTTTTTTTTTTTTTTTTTTTTTTTTTTTTTTTTTTTTTAACATAGGGAATTGAGAAGACCACTCTGAAGTGATATTTAAGCAGAGATCTGAAACACAATGAGCAGACCAGACAGACAGTAAGTACAAGGTACCTGAGGTGGGGGCATGTTTTACATGATTAACCAACATGTGGAGGGTAGCTTGCTGGAGCACAATGAACTTTGAGACCTTCATATGGACATAAAATACGTATTCTGTAAAAACAACATTCACTGATGATAATATTACTGAAGAAATTTTGTGATAAACAGGTATGAAAAAAATTTACTATGTAGTTTAATAAATCTTGAAAACAAAGCAAGTATATCTACTGTTTTAGTAAGACTGAACAAATTTTCTTGCTAAGGATACAACTATTATTTTACTTGTGAACATTTAAACTATTACAATTCTGTGTGGTATTTAATATTAAACATATTACAATGGTGGTAAACAAATTATTTTGAAAATGTTATTTAAACCCCAAAATGTGTTGTGAATTTTCTCTACAACTAAATAAAAACAGAAAAATAACTTAAAAATAGAATGTTAACTAGAATTAGATATTTCAAGTATATTCACTTTTTGATACTCACAAATTAAAAATAGAAACAAGCATGAACACATTCCAAGTTCCCTTATCAAATCTCCAAAACAGATTAAAAATCATGTCCTGTATTTGTTTCTTTCTTTATACCTTCAACACAAAAGAGGGAATTAAAGCTGAAGGTTAATCTTTGCAAAAGTCTAAAAAAATTGATCAATCTGGCTAGAGATTGGTCAAAACATCACAAACTAAATTCAGGGATAAAAAAGAAATTTTACAGTAGATACTGCACAAATTAAAAAGATGTGGCTAACATTTTAAAATTCAGATACAAATTATCAGAAATAAATTCTAGTTCAAGAATAAAAAATAAGTGGTCCTATAATCATTAGAGAAATTGGAATAATCACAAAAACTTCCCACAAAGAAAACTCAGCCCTAGGACTTTACTGAGGAGTTCTACCCAATACTGAAGAACACAAAACTCTACCATAAAACAGAAAAAGTATATTCCTCATTACTTTATGAACTACCATAATCCATAAAGGAGAGTTAGGACATTTACTTAACACAAATGTAAAATCCTACCCCAAATATTGTGAAACCAAATCTAGGAAGCATATCTAAAAAAAACACCTATAATCAAACACTATGATTACTGATGAAATTTTAAAAATTCTCTTGGCAGTAAGGAAGAAAAAAGATGCTATATACTGAAGGGCCCAGCTACTGAATAAGATGAGAAAGAAACAAAATAAAGGACAAAACAAAAATGTCATAATTTGATTATTATAACCATAAACATTTCAAAACATCTACATATAAATTTTAATCTACATGTAAATGAAAATTAATAAATTATTAAAACTACAAGATCCAAGATCAAACTTAATTTTATTCCTATACAGTAGTAAGAGAAAATGACTAGAAAATTCGAACTCGAAGTACACAGAGCTAAAAACGTGTAAGACCTACCTGAAGAACAAAGTCGGATGACATGGATAATAAAAGAGCAACTTTATGATCTCTGGGAATGAAAGTTTCTTAAGCAAGATACAGAAAGCAAAAACGTAAGGACAAACTTTCTTGAATTTTGGAACCTTAAGTATGTGAAAATTAAGAAAATTACTATTCAAACATTACAAGGAGAAAAAAGTCAGAGTTGAAAAGATATTTTGGTCACCTACAACTGAAATGATCTAGTATCCACAACTGGAATTCCTAAAAACCAAAACAGACTACCCAGCTAACAACAAAGAAATGCAACAATGTTTGCAGGTAGATGGTCAAAAAAGATACCCAAACTGCCCATAAACAATCAAAAAATACTCTGAACTCCATTAGCTAGTGAAATGTGAACTAAAGCCACAAAGAGATACTATTTTATTATGCATTCACCTGATAAGCAGAAACTCAAGTTTGACAAAATTAAGTGTGAACGTGAATGCAGCATAATGGAAACTCTCATACTAGTGCAAAACTGTAATCTGATACAGTCATTTAAATATTTGGTTCTATCTACTAAAGTTAAAGATGCACAGGTTCTATAATTCAGCAATACTACTTCTAGACATGTTACACACTAGAGTAAATAATGTACATATGCACAAGGACAAGGGTTCAAGAATGCCATGGCAACAAGTTTGTAACAGGCCTGAAGTATTAAGAGCAGAATGCATTTATACTTTCATGCTAATTATTTATCCACTCTTACCTGTGAAGGGAAAAGATTTCTTGTGAAAAAAATTTTTTTTCTCATCCACAAGCCACCCTAATTTTTTGGCTCTTATGCTTCTTACACTTTCAGTAAAAACTTACATGAGAAAACAATAATTTACAGGACAGTGTGTTTTACTATCGGGATAATTATCCCAATCATTCTGTTAAGCTAGTATTTGCCTATCCATCATTTCCACCAAATCTTAGGTCTAGTCTCTAGGCCACACATACTCTCTCAGAATCAGGTGGAGAAACATTTTCAATACTGAGGATTTTTTTTTTTAAGCTCAGTGCTATGAGTTTTGCGGTCTCTTCCTATTGTGTACACATGCTTTTTTAAGACTTTCTACGTTCAAGTACATTATAAGGCTCCCAACACAGCTGATTCATTTAGGTGGTTTCTCCTTCATGAGTTGTATCCATATCAGAATTTTAAGTTGTTTAGAAGTGTGTAACTGAATTAAATACTTCATCATCCTGTTTCTATATAAAGTTCTGAAATGTTTCCTATGAGAACAGTTTTGATCTTTAGCACCACAAATAATAAAATTTAAGTATTATTCAGCACATTGTAATATTCTTTTTCCTTCTCTCAGGAATCAGCAGACTTTTTATACATAAAGGGCCCGTCTAAGTTCTACAAGTCAGATGAGATGGTCTCAGTTGAAACTATTCAACAATGCTGTTTAGCATGAACCAGCCAGAGATAATACATAAATCAGTGGATATTGCTAGGTTCCAATAAAACTTTCTTTACAAAAGCAGGCAGTTGGTGGGCTATAGTTTACTTACCCTTGCTTTATATTTTTAGTCATAAGCAGATGTTTGCTCCCAGATTTGTCACCTTGTGTTACTAACCTAGTTAACTAGAACTTGACAGGAACATAAGTTTGTTATTTTCCTTATGTAAGAAAACTGTCAGTGCCATTCTAAAATCCTCAGTGCTCAATACAACAAATTAAAGAATTCATTATCAAGAAAACTGCACAAAAATGAATATAGAGGGGCTGTGGTTGTGGCTCAGTAGCAGAGCACTTGCCTAGCCTGTGTGAGGCACTGGGTTTGATCATCAGCATCACATAAAAATAAATAAATAAATAAAAGTATTGTGTCCATCTACAACCCCTAATTTTTTTCTAAATAAATATAGAAGAATGCTTAAACATTATTTATGGCAAAGCATTGGAAAGTTTAATAGATTTTCTTTATTAAAAAGAGTAAATTATGTGCAGTGGCACATGCCTGTAAACATAATAGTCAAAAATGTGCAGTGGCACATGCCTGTAAGCTCAGTGGCTTGGGAGGTTGAGGCAGGAGGATCGCAAATTCAAAGCTAGCCTCAGCAAAAGTGAGGTGCTAAGCAACTCGGAGAGACCCTGTCTCTAAATAAAATACAAAGTAGGGCTGGGGATGAGGCTCAGTGGTCAACTGCTCCTGTGTTTGATTCCTGGTATCCTCCCCGCCAAAAAAAAAAAAAAAAGGCATATTAGTCATTATTCAACCAATAAACTGTTCAGATTAAACAGACAGAGGTGGTGGTAATAATCTCCTAGGTTAAACAGTAACTGAAACAATACCTAGTACTTCATTATGTGAGATAAACCTTTAAAGTATTTCTTAAAGAATTAATAACATAAATATCTAAGTGACTTGGTTTTTCAGGTGACTTTTTATATTCTGAATTATCTTCATTAAGTTTGTCAAATTCTTTAGGTTGAGAAAAATTCTGGTTTGTGTTAGAAGTCTAGCAGATAGCCATTTAATAGTCATCTATTGTTATTTTATCAATTTAGCTATTAAGATGCTTTTGTATATTGTTTAATTTATAAGAATCCTGTGTATAAGTAAATTCTGTATATTTCTCTAATGAGATTTTCAGTTATTTCCAAGATTCCTCCAAATATCTCCAACCTTAAAATGGAGATAACGATTTAAGACATTCTTAATAAAAATTCTCAAGATATTCTCCTATAGTAAGGAAATTTCCATCTTTCATAAACTCGACCTTTAAAAAAAAAAAACAAAACTAGGAACATGAGCTTTATACCTAAAAGTTCATTCCTTAATTCAGTGACTAAGTAGCACGTGAAGAGAATCTTACCCTAAGAAGATTTTCACACGAAGTTCCTTTTTGGTCCTTGAGATTGTCTTCAATGTGGTAATTTCTGCATCATACCAAAATCCTCTTTTTCCTGGATTTTCTACATTGTAATTAACCATTACTACATCACCAACGTTTAGTTCATTCCATTTCAAAATGGTTCTAGCTCGTGGTCGAAGATCCTGGACATTCATTTCTAAAGTACCACTTTCTGGGTATCTGAGGAGAGAAAGGGGGAAAAAAAAACACAGAACACAACCTATGATAATCACCAAAGATGACTAAATCATTTGCAACATTTAGAAAAAGTTAAGACAGTTAGTAGTCTAGGAGAATAAGTAAAACAGGTTGCAATATCTTTAAATAGAGGGTATATTTTGTTGACCTCTCACCTGTACTGTGATACATATCTACAGGCTGGTTTCTTAAGTGTGAGCATGAACCGTTCACTACCCTTGCTACACTTTAGGGATGCAGGTCTCTTCATGGCTTACAGTATGCCAACCAGGCATATGCTCCATGTTCAAGAACCACTACCATATCAACTTTCAGGGGGCTACATACTATTTATGTAACATCTACTTAGTCAAATATTACCATTATAATCTGGATATTATGAATGAGTATGTATTCTTCTTAATGACACTTAAATGGTATATAGTAATAATTTTAATTACCACAGCAAAATAATTATTAAAATTTTAGGAAGATATTCATTATCAGCTGTGGAGTAGAGGGTGTGAGGGTGGTAACTTCAAACTTGCTTCACATTTTTTTAACCCAAATTTCAGAATTATCTTAATAGGCTTAGATGTTGGCCTCTCCCTGATCTAGGAACCAAGTCATTGAATTCTGTCATTTGTCTTATGCACGACATGAACTTGAACCTAGCATGCTCCAACAGCTTTCACTTACCCAGTAAGAGAAAACTCTACTTCAACATGTCCAGCTTTCTAGTAATGTTTAAAAATAAAATAAAAGTATAGAAATTTATATGTATCAGAAAATAAAATTGTGTAAAAGAATTCTAGAAGCACTTGGCTTTATTTCCTTCTATAGTTTTAGAAGAATCTTCAATTTTAGGCCTAACTTACTGATATCATCAGGACTAAAACAGCAATTTAATAGTCCACACTAGTTTTTGTAAAATTAAGAACTGCTGTCTTTATATATTAGGTAGTAGAGGGACAAAAAAAAAAATGTAATATTGAATTTCTGCTCTTAAAAAAAAAAAAATCTATTGAGGTAGGTCAAAGTGCTATAGTAGTGGTTCTCCAAGTGTGGTACAAGGACAAGCAGCATCAACACCACCTGGAGATGTGTTAGAAATACATATTTTTGGACTCCACTTCAGACCTGAGTTAGAAATTCTGGCAATGAAGCCTAGTAATATATTTTTAAATCAGTGGTTCTAAAACATGTTCAAGTTTGAGAACTTACTATGCCATAGGAACATGAGAGTAATTAAATATTATATACCCTAAGTGACAGCATTAATAGGGTAGAAACTAAGTTGTTTAGGGGTTAAAGATTTCTTCCTTATGTGTCCTGTTCAATATGAAAGTGGGTCTGAAGTTGGAAGATACTCCAGCAGTTAGTCCTTATTTCTCCAATCAAACAAGGACTATGCAAGTCTAGGACTGAGAGTACACTGAACTCATTTAGAATAAATGATACTATTTATGGATGAAATCTTTAATCAAGTCTCTAAGTATTAGTTAATGGGGGACTGACAGGGATTGCAGGATTGGCAAAGGGCCTCACTCAGAGAGATTATCTGGTTCATTTACCAGTGGCTTCATCAGTGCCATAATTACTTTCAACAAGCCTTCCAAACATCAGCCTCTGCTCAGATAATAAATTTTTAAAAAAATTTTAAAAATTCATTTTCAGACAATAAATTATGAGGGCTTTCCCCCCACCTTGGGTAAAGAGTTATTTACCCACATAAACAAAAAGTTCAGGAATTCCATAGGGGCTTAGTTTATGACCTGTGACCCTAAGAAAAGCCATGCTGTTTTCACCAAGTTCTGATGCAGGAAACGACACTTGATGGATCAAAGATAAGCTTTTGCAACTTACTCTACACTTTAGTTCCAAGAAGAAATACTCCACAATGGATCTAATATTTGACAGTTTAAATCTATCATCTTCAATCACCTTCTCTAATCAAAACATTATTTTTAGGGAATTTTCTTCAACTCATATTACAAGATTTGAACCCATTTATCATTCTAGTGTCTTCACCCAAAATATGTTCTATTTTCAACCTGGTTAGGTTTACACTTCCAGTTTTGGTTCTTGCTACTGTCTATCCTTTGGAAAGTTACTAAACATCTGTAATAATTCATTATCTGTAAAATGTAACTAATGGTAATTGTACTTCTTATGGAGGTTTCGAGAACTAAAGCCAGAAAATCTTTATTGTGCTTAAAACAGAACATGAAGGATCAGTTGTACTGTTGCATTTTGTCATTAAAACATAGTAATAATCCTAAAAAAGGAAACTGACAAGTACAAAGTAGTGTCCATATTTCACTCTTCTTCCTATTTCAATCATACTGTTTGATGGTCAAACCAAATTTCAAGTTTTTAGTCCATCATCTGGTATTTATATGTTCGTATTGTTTCATATAATTTGGTCAGAAAATAAATATTTTTCTCAGCCTATAAAATGAAGGTAAACTTTATCTTTTAAGGTTTTACTAATTCTAAAGTTGTGGTTTTTTTGTTGTCTGCTTCAACACTCTTAAGACCAAATGAGAAGGAAGACTATTTTAGATGAGATTCTTTTCTCAGCTATTTTAAAAGTTGTAATTTGGGCTGGGGTTGTGGCTCAGTGGTAGAGCACTTGACTAGCATGTGTGAGGCACTGGGTTTGATTCTCAGCACTGCATATAAATAAATGAATAAAATAAAGGTTCATGAACATCTAAAACTATTTTTTAAAAAAGTTTTAATTTGACATGACATTATCATCATTATGTTTTAAAAACAACACAGTAAAAAACCATGTTTCAATGGCAAAAAAGAAAGTTCTCCATTTGAGTCTGTCAAAATTAGATACTTAGAATGGAAATACCTTGAGCAAAATAGAGAACTGGAAGAAAGTTTTAAAATTAAATTTAAAATAATGTTTATGTGGAGATGAAGCAAAATAAAGTCATCTCATACACAAGAATAAGGGAATTTGTGTTTACAATGTCAAAATAGAATAATGTAGGTTATATATATGTACACAAACATGTCTGTAAAAGATATTTCATGAAAATGAAGTGAATACTTTCTAATTCTAGCCAGAGAGATGCTACGCTAATTGCTACAACAAAACAAAAAAGAAAAAAAGGAAGTGGTACCACAACACTACTTTTGACAAAGTCAAGAACCTGTCAAGTGCTCAAATATGACCTAACATTAATGTTATTTTTTTTTTAAAAATTTTTTTAGATGTTGACAGACCTTTATTTTATTCATTTATTTATATGTGGTGCTGAGAATTGAACCCAGGGCCTCACATGTGCTAGGCAAGTGCTCTACCACTAAGCCACAACCCCAGTCCATGATGTTATTCTTTTTATCTACATATAACATTTACATAATGACAAATCTAAAATTCCTATACTTTTCAGAGGCCAGGTGCATTGCTGCACACCTATAATCCCAGTGACTTGGGAGGCTAGGGCGGGAAGGTTGCAAGTTTGAGACCAGCCTCAGCAACTTAGCAAGGCCTTTAGCAACTTAGTAAGACCCTGTTCAGATAAAACATAAAAAGGGCTGGGGATGTGGTTCAGCGGTTGGGTGCCCCTGGGTTCAATCCATGGTACTAAAACAAACAAACGAACAATAACAAAAAGAAAAAAGAAAAAATCATTTTTTGAATCCTATTTTTTAAAATTATTTTTTTAAGTTGTTGATGAACCTTTATTTTATTTATATGTAGTGCCGAGAATCAAACCCCGTGCCTCACACAGGCTAGGCAAGCATTCTACCACTGAGCCATAACTCCAGACCTGGGATTCCTGTTTCTAACTCTACCTCTAACCCGGAAGTCTAGAAGAACCCCACAGGAATCCCCCTACCCCATAAGCTGTTTAGTTATACTCTCTGGTAAAAACCCTTCATGCTCAGAAACTGGGGATTTATCCCCAGTTACATATTCTTCTCATTCTAATTATATATTATTATTTTTTTTTAGTTGTAGATGAACACAGTACCTTTATTTTTATGTGGTGCTGAGGATTGAACCCAGTGTCATACATACTAGGCAAGCGCTCAACCACTGAGCGAAAACCCAAGCCCTAATTACATATTCTTTTGATACTAATTTATTGTAATGCTACAATTTTAGTTAAGGTCTGCATTTCTCAGATAAATGTCAAGGCCCAATGCATCTATTCATTTTTAAAGATCACAACTTCCAATCCTTATCACACTTCTGCCAAAATGAAGATTCTAAAACACAGATCTACTTAAAATGTTTTGTGAAGCTTGATATAGACTAGGGAAATCAGGTATTCTCATACACTGCAGACAGAAATACAAAGTGGTACTTGACTCCTTGTGGAGGGGACTTTGGCAATGGCCAGAAATTTTGCCTATACATTTACCTTTTGACCCAGGAATTCCACCTCTAGAAATCCATCCCCAACATAAATAACAAAAATCTTCACAAAGAGACACATATAAAAGGCTATTTTACAACTACACTATTTGTATTAACAGGACTAGAAACAATCCATAATAGGAAACCACTTAAGATAACATGGTACACTTATATAAGGAAAGTTATGTTCCTATAAAAAATGAGGAACATATGTGCTGGAGTAATCTCTGGGCTATAGTAACTCAAAAAGAAAGGGACAAATCAGTAGTGTGCTATTTTTCTATCTAGTATGTAAATGTGTAAATGCAAATATTTGCCAGAAATGGAGTCTGTTTCTTTTCCTCTGCTTTGTTTTGGAGATTTAACTATAAGCCATGTAATGTTTCACATGATTATAAAACAAACTAAATAAAATGTGAGAAGTTCCTAAAAACCAAAAGCAAAATGAAAAAAAAGTACACAACTGGTGACTTAACTACACAGAGAAAAAACTGTGACAAGTGATTTGAAAACATAGTAAGTTGACTACATAGCCCAAATGACATATTTCCTAAGGACAAAAAAATATTTGAAAAAGCAACCTTCACATCATTTGTGGTAGTAGTACTAAAGGTTAGTCTGAAACTACCATGTGAGTAGGATAAAGCAAATTAATGGTAATATTAAGAACCATGATTGTTAGGGTAAAACATAAAATTAAAGCTATTAAATTACAGTCCTTTACTTCTAAATTTCATTGAAAATATCAATATAAACTCAAACTATATTTCCTAGTTTTGTCCTATGAAAAGACCTAGACACATGCCCAAGTAAGTATCAATGAGTAGTTTAAACTGTGTTCTAAATATAATTTCTTACTAAAAATAACTGAAGATTCTTGAGGAAATGGCTGAACCCAGGCCTCGGACATCCTCTTGTACCTGAATACAAAGAAGCACTCAAAAATTATGTTAGGTTCAATCTAAAGAAGTCTCCATATGCCAAAGTGGGGACAATCTGGACACCCAAAATCAGATTAAAAGTGTTAAAATCCATTAAGTATCTAATTATACTTAAAAGAAAAAAATCTCTATCCTTTGGGAGATACTAAGGAAACTGAAAACTGAAAAAGGTCAAGAACCAAGGTCAAGACACTTAGTAGAATCACACAAAACATGCTTAATTCCTTAAACAACAAATTGTGACATGTATAAAATATGGTCTACCAGGGCAGCTCATTAGAGAGATTATTAGGGATTGGTCATAGCACTGCCTATCATATACCAAAATTGTCAGGTTCCCAGAAATAGGTGCTTAGCATATGTCATATTGAAAATCCTCCTAAAATCTAAGTTATCAAATATGGCCCAACAGTCAAACACATAAGTAGACCTTTTAAGGATAGCAGTCTCATATCTAATATGTTGATTCTCCTGAAAACTCTAAAAAGACATATTTTAGCTACTTTTTCAGATGCTTTTTTCAGGAAGCAGATATTAAGATGAAGGTGACACCTATGAAAGAAAGAGAAACCAGACACAGGAAATAAAAGCCCTTGAACCGATGATCATCAGTTGTGTTGAAAGGAAAGGAAGGGCGGATGTTGGGCAGGAAAAGCCAGAGTATAGTATAACTCTGACAAATTCTTGGCTAACACAATGCAGAACTCAGGTGTATAAATTAACCATAGAGTTCCACTTTGGGCAGAAATTATCAGGCACCAGAAGCCTTATCACACTTAGTCACTGACTGGGGGATTCCAGGAAAGGGCATAACCTTGGCTCAAAAGCTACAAATCTCGAAAGTGCTATGGTTGAAGGTTATCAGCTAAGACTTCTTGCAACTGGTCAGTAAAATTCTTTCTTGAAGGGAAATCTTAGCAGTGTACCCACCAAGGCCACTAAAGTCATACATAAGGCCATTAATGGTTGAACATGATATAAAGTCTGGGGCTTTCTTTGAAATAATCCAATGATGTTCAGGGATGCTGGTATAAATAATACAAAATGGGCCATAAATTGATATTGGTTGAAGTTAGGTGATAGGTTCATTATATTGTTCTCTTAACTTCTGCATATGTTTAAAGATTTCTATAATTAAAAAAAAGTAAAAATACTACAAGTTAAAATCCCAAAACTAGCTAAAAACAAAAGGTTCTCTCCATTTTTTTGAAGTGTTGTTCCATATGCAAGCAAAATTCAAAAGATAACACTCAAAGCTTACAATAAAGAGTCTCTTGTCCCAGCCCACCATGACCACTGACTTCTGTTCCCCAGAGGCAATCACTTTCAATTCTTAGTTATCTCTTAATTACCTACATATTTTTAAACAGCATGCTTATATTTTTCGAATTGTTACTCTACCAATTTCCCATATCTAGTTCACTTGCCTATTCTATTATTCTTTATAATTACTAACATGTACGAGGAACTCTAAGTAGTTACATTTATTTACAATAATCCTTATAACATGGATAGGAGTCATTATATCCCCATTTTGAAGAAAAGGTACAAAAGTTAAATAACTTATTCAGATAACTGGAAGGAGCAGAGATATGGTTCAAATTGATCATCTGGCTCTATACTCCATATTCTTAACAAGGGTTGACAAGACAAACTTCTTACTCTCAAGCACATTATACAAAGTATATAGCTTGTAAAAAAAATCATTTTTTTTAAACATTTTGACTAAACAGTATTCACAGTTAAGCAATGAAATATTCTTTAATTACATTTCTTTCATAGCTTTGCTTTTCTTTCTTTTTTGGTCACTAATTTATTTCCATTCCACTACAGTTGTAAAACTCCTCTATAATCAAACATTTTGGATACTCAACTAGTATTTTGTGCTTCAAAACATCTTTTCTAGAGGCTTTATTCCAATCTGGACAGCTTGCTCTGCAGGTCTAGACCTGTTCCACAGCTGTCACGTTGCGATCTCCTTCCATTACTTTCTGTGCTGAATTCTGTTTCCTAGATATCACTGCCATGTCTTCTTCCTTGATTTCAACCCTGAATAGGGTAGAAGTGGTTAAAAGGCTCTTCATATTCCACACGCCTACCTCCGAAGTACCTAGTGAATCCAAGGCCTGAGCTTTACTCAAGATTTCAAATGGTAATTTAACTTGCTTGTTCGTTGGCTTTTCATCTTTAGGTTTCAGCTTTCTTTGGCCTGCTAAGTTATTCATTCATTTGTGTTTTACATTTCCAAAATTTTGCTTCATCTTGTATTTTTTTGTATCTTTTTTTTTGATCCTGGGAGTTCATATGAATGAACTTTTACTGTCTTCTAGAGGGGTATAGTTAGAAGTGGAAACATGCATCTTAATTTGCAATGTTTAACTGGAAATTTTTGTTCACCTTTAGTTTCATTACTTTTTACTCACCACATATCTTCTGTAGTTACATAATCTACTCTCCTGCTTCCTTATCCTTTGGTATCCTCCTATTTTCCTTCAGGAACACAAAAATATTCTCAACTCTGTACTCTTCAAGTTAAGAATGCATATTTCTATCAGAGCACTTACAATGCAAAGCAAGAATTTTTCACTGAGGAGCAGGAACTATGTTCACATTTTAGGGTGCTTGGGATGTACCAGGCTTACAAATGTTTGGAAACATACCCAACTCATTAAGTAGAAAACTCTGCTTTTTATGTAACTGAAGTTCTTGGTTTAATATAATAAACTATGATCACTGCATTTGAAAAAGATCTCCTTGATTCTGATACCTGTTTTCTTCCTGAAAATCCTTGACCTAAATTGGTAGGTGGCATATTAGTCCATTTTGTATTACTATAACAAAATAGCTGAAGCTGGTAACTAAATTTAAAAAAAGGTTTAAGCTCACAGTTCTAGAGGTTCAAAGTATAAGATCAAGTGGGATTCACTGGTTCAACCTCTGGTGAAGGCCTAATGGCAGATTTGTCACAGGGATGTGTCACAATGATGGGAGAGATCATATCTTGAAACAAGAAGCCAGAAAGACTGGGATCCCATAATATCTTCCGAGGGCACACCCCCAAATGATTTAAGGATCTCCAATAAGGCTCTAACTCTTAAAAAGTTTTACTACCTCTAATATTACCACACTAGGGACCAAGTTTTCAACATATGAATCCTTGGGTACACACGCAAACCATATCCAAACCACACCGAGTGGGAACATAGAATTCCATACAGAGAAAATAAGAAAAATGTTTTATTATGTTTTTAGTATTCTTAAAAGAAAACAAGAACAAAAACATATAGACAACTAAACTCTTAATTATACTAGTATTTAAGATAAAGTCTATTCAAGCATAGGCAGTCACTAACATAGCATTCCCTTTCCCATGAGGTTTAATGTACAACACTGAAGCTAATCACTAGAAATTGGTCCAAGCAGCTGACTTCTTCCAGACTTTGCACTGACTGTGCAAAGAAGAAGCAATTGTGCCAACTATATGAAACATTTTGGGAGAAGTAAAAACTTGAACCATTTCTAAAACAAGTCTTAAGGTATTCACAAAGAACTGGAGCACAGAAATGTATCAAGGTCAACTTTACTTACCACTGTTCCAAGGCCAACCCTATTCCTATAATGGAAGAAACTAGAGTCATTCCTCTTTCTTTTGTAAGCATGACCTCTCGGTTCTCAGAATCTGCGAGTCATTATTCTACTACGGGTTCAAGAAAATCACATCTTTGAGAGTTTTGAACCAATTAGGTGAGACAGAGATTTTATTTCCAGTGAGCATTAAATATATCTGAAGTTTAAGTTTTCCCAATAAAATTTACAATGTTCCAAGTACAGTATTCTTCCAGTTACCGTTCAGTGTATATGTTTTTAATTATCCTTAACTATATGACATTCTTGCCAATTAAAAACTGATTTAAAAAAAATTTTTTTTTGGTACCAGGGATTGAGCCCAGGGGCATTTTACTACTGAGCCACATCCCCAGCCCTTTTTTGTATTTTATTTAGAGACAGTAGTACCGTGGTGTTTAAGGTCTCGCTAAATTGCAAAACTGGTTTTTACTAACAGCAAACAATCAAATGACTAGAACCCAGGGAATTAAATCTTAGAGAAATAGATTAGGCTCTTAAAAAAAAAAAAAAAAAAGGTGTACTATACAATAGTGAAACTACATTTTCATAGGTGGTTTGTAAGCTATTAATTCTAAAAGACTCAAACTGCTTTAACAAGCAAAGTAGTATCAATGAAACTATTCCTTCAAACCATGGCTTCCTGTGGCTAATATGTTTAAATAAGGACACCATTCGTCTGTAGGCATGTTCTAGTTAAGCAAATCTTTAATGTTATACCACATGCAAAAAGAAAGCATTTCTTATTCTAATAGACAACATTATGAAGTTTCACACCTTAAATTTAGAGCTTACTCACAATTAAGAATAAAAACTTACTTAAAACTGCTTACAGTAGGATTTCACATATTACATGGAAAAACTCAATTTTAGAATACATTAACAATTTTGGATAACTATTTTGATAATAGTGGAAAAAACAATCAGGTTAAAAGCACCTATGCAAAAAACACAATACTTCAGAATTAAGAATACTTACCAAAATAATCTATCTGTATTAATCAGGAAGTAAAATGCAGATAGTATGATTCTATTTTACTACTAGGTATTTTTTTCAAAGTTACAAGAATAAAGAACGTATCAAATTGATGTTTACAGAGGAGGAAATTAATGCTGAAAGATTTAAAACAAAAGCTTACCAATAAACCGAAGATCTGGAATTCAAATCACATTCTTAGTGCCTAAACTATATAGGCTGTAAGAATCACTACTCTGTATACTTTATAATAGAGTCCTGGGATTATCCATTTGAAAAACGAATTTCTGGGCTCTACTCAAGGCCCACACATCACAGGGGTGGGGGAGTCCCCTCAATAATCTGCATCCTAAACACCTTACCTGGGAGAATCTGTAGTGTTTCTGATGTTCTGTTTTGTTTAATAGCACTGGGGATGGAACCAAGGGACACTCTACCACTGAGCTACATTCCCAGCCTTTTCTATTTTGAGACAGGGCCTACTAAGTTGCTGAGGCTGGTTTTGAACTTTCCATCCTGCTGCCTCAGCTTCCCAACTCTCTGGGATTACAGGAGTGCACCAACATGACTGGCCAGTTTTACTACTTCACTGAAAAGTTATTTTCAGCTAAAAATACCACTTGATTTTATTCAGAATTGTTTCACTGACTTCTATTTGTAATAGCAATAATTAAGACTACTCAATAGCGTGTACTTGACTAAAAATAGCTTCAAAAATCAACACCAGAAGCAATGATATAACCAACTCTTAATTACTGCCCAGTGTAAATTAGCCCCAAAGTTCTAAGTGTTGCTGTGACATTTCCACTCAATCCCATAGCAAAGCCTTGATATTTCCATTAAAAGCAACAGTTTAACCTTTTTTTTTTTTTTTTTTTTTTTTTTTTAAAAACCTTTTTAATACTAATTCATGGTGGGTAATGCACAGGCACTTACAAGTAAAGAACTTCTGGCATATAGTATCTCTCATACAGAAACATTAACTACAGGGACTAAAATTTTTTAAAATTTATACAAACTCCATGTGCTATAAGTAGATAATGTTAATAATAAGGTATTATAAACAGGTATGGATACCTCTTTATAAGTATGCTTCTCCCAAAATGAGAGGTAAAGTTGCAAGTATGCTTTCCTGACTATAAGTCAACTACTTACCAGCTTGTAACAGTTATTTCCACTTTACACATAAAGTATCTACTTCACTGAGTTTTTATGAGGATTACATGAGATAATTCAGGTAAAGTACTTGTAGAGTGCTTGACACAGTGCTATTTTAATAGAAGAATTACTAGTTTAAGCTACTATAACGTTGGCATGGTTATGAAAAGGTTCTTAGCAATCATTTACCTATATTTAAAGATTGCAACTTTATATAGCTCAGACAATTCATTCTTAAGATATGATACATAAATATAACAACGTCCATAAAAACCTTTCCTTCTTTAAATATATACTTTCTCAAACTGTCAGATGTTTTCTAACTTTTCTCCTTAATAGAAATCAGCTAAAGGGCTGGGTTGTAGCTCAGTGTTAGAACTCTTGCCTAGCATGTGTGAGGCACTGGGTTCAATCCTCAATACTGCATTAAAAAAAAAAAAAAAAAAAAAAAGATATTGTGTCTATCTACAACTAAAACAATAATAAAAAGGAATCAGCTAAATTTGTAAATCAAAACCTTTAAATTAGACCATTATATTTAACAAAACAATGAAAGATAAAGCAAGTCACTAACAAAGTTTTTTTGAACTTACCTTTTTAATTGGCCCATAAGACTTACAAAAGGAATACAGTATTAAATCCTTGATAGACACTATAGAGAATAGGTAGTGTGATAACTATGGCAAAAATTCAACTCTAGATCACATGATTAAGAACTTTATGTTGGGCTGGGGTTGTGGCTCAGTGGTTGAGTGCTTGCCTGGCCATGTGTGAGGCACTGGGTTTGATCCTCAGCACCACATAAAAATGAATAAATAAAAGAAAGGCATTATGTCCATCTACAACTAAAACATTTTTTTTTTTTTTTAAAGAACTTTATGTCAATGTTTCTTTAGAGAAACTCTGAGTGAAAATTTATTGGTTGAGTATGCTATAATGAACAGAGTGTGAACTGCTTCATCTATTGACAACATTTCAAAGGAAAGCATTTTACAATCAGGAAAAGCTGAGATCTAGTTCAAGTCTGTGACCTTCAGGAAGAGCTTGACTTACGAGGACTGACTTTAAGAGCGAAACAGAACATGAGAACTAGATCTCAGAACAAGCACTCAATGATTACACAATATATCCCCCCTGAAGAATTTAATAGAGCCGGGTGGCAGCATGCACCTGTAATTCCAGTTACTTGGAAAGCTGAGGTAGGAGGATTCCAAGTTTGAGTCGAGCCTGGGCAATTTAGCAAGAACCTCTCTCAAAATAAAAAATAAAAAAGGCTGGGAAAAAGCTTTTTAGTTTGAATCTATCCCAATTATTGATTCTTGCTTTTATTTCTTGTGCTTTGGGAGTCATGTTAAGAAGTCTGGTCCTAAGCCGATGTGATATAGATTTGGATCTACTTTTTCTTCTATTAGGTGCAGGGTCTCTGGCCTGAGTCCAAGTTCCTTGATCCATTCTGAGTTGAGTTTTGTGCAGGGTGAGAGATAGAGGTTTAGTTTCATTTTACTGCATATGGATTTCCAGTTTTCCCAGCAACATTTGTTGAAGAGGCTATCTTTTCTCCATTGTATGTTTTTGGGCACCTTTGTCTAGTATGAGATAACTATTTATGTGGGTTTGTCTCTGTGTCTTCTATTCTGTATCAATGGTCTACCTGTCTGTTTTGGTGCCAATACCATGCGATTTTTGTTAATATTGCTCTGTGGTACAGTTTAAGGTCTGGTATTGTGATACCACTTGCTTCGCTACTCCTGCTAAAGATTGCTTTAGCTAGTCTGGGTCTCTTATTCTTCCAGATGAATTTCATGATTGCTTTCTCTATTTCTATGAGGTATGTCATTGGGATTTTAAGTGAAATTCAATTAAATTTGTATAGCGCTTTTGGTAGTAGCAAGAAGCTTTTTCTCAGCAAGGAAACAATCAATGATGTGAAGAGAGAGCCTACAGAGTGGTAAAAAATCTTTGCCACACACACTTCAGATAGAGTACTAATCTCCAGAATTTATAAGGAACTCAAAAACCTTTACACCAAGAATACAAATAACCCAATCAATAAATGAGCTAAGGAAATGAGCAGACACTTCACAGAAGATCTACAATCAACAGATATATGAAAAAATGTTCAACATCTCTAGTAATAAGAGAAATGCAAATCAAAACTACCCTAAAATTTCATCTCACCCCAATTAGAATGCCTCTTTTCAAGAATACAAGCAACAATAGGTGTTGGCAAGGATGTGGGGAAAAAGGTACACTCATACATTGCTGGTGGGGTTGCAAATTGGTGCAGCCACTTTGGAAAGCAGTATGGAGATTCCTTAGAAACTTGGAATGGAACCACCATTTGACCCAGCTATCCCACTCCTTGGCCTATACCCAAAGGACTTAAAATCAGCATACTACAGCGATGCAGCTACATCAATGTTTATAGCAATTCAATTCACAATAGCTAGATTGTGAAACCAATCTAGATGCCCTTCAATTGATGAATGGATTAAAAAACCCCTATACCAGAAAATTAAAAAGTTGAATAAATTCCCCATAAATACATTATGAACATTACTTTCTAAACAAAGTAAATAATGCGTAAAGATTGCATAGTGCAGAAATGATTCCTCATTTAAAGTAATCTACAGATCATTTAGTTTGAATAAAATATAACCTTTTAGGAAAGAATGAGTTCTAATAATTTTGTCTAAATGGAAAAATAAACAAGCTACAGATGGATATGGTGGCATATGCCCATAATTCCAGCAACTTAGGAGGCTGAGGCAGGAGGATTGCAAGTGTGAGGCCAGCCTCAACAACTCAGTGAGACCCTGGCTCAAAATACAGTAAAAAGGGCTGGGGATATAGCTAGGTATAGCTAGGTAGTGAACCTTTGGGTTCAATTTCCAGTACTTGGGAGCAGGGTGAACTATAAGCCTAATCATGTGCTAAAATAAGGAAGAACATAGAGCTTCCTCAGATACTACATATTACCCTTGGCCTTTAGTAAGGCCACTGCCATATTAACCTCTTTCCCCCATGTTGCTCTTTAGTATGGGTATATGACAGCAATGGTTAAACCTAGGACAAAAGGAAATGCATCAATGCATTTGTTAGTCTGATGTTAGTGTTCATCAGAATCACCCTGAGGACTTAAATTTCTTTGACCAAATTATGCTTTGTGCATGTACAAAATTATCACAATGAATCCCACTTCTATGCAAATTATAAAGCACCAATTAAAAGATAAAAAGAAGGGAGACCAGTAGAGTAAGGGATCAGGGGGAGGAAGAAAGGGGAAAATGGTAAATTCTGGCAAATGAAATGAAGCAAATTATATTATGTGCATATATCAATAAATTACAATGAATCCCATTATATATAATGATAATGCACCAATAGAAACATTTTTTAAAAACCCACATAGATTTCTGGGCCACACCTAGAGATTGATGCATTCTGTCTGGAGTGAGTCCAAGAATTTGCATTTCTAACAGGCAATGCTGATGCTCCTGGTCAAGGACCATAAGTTGGGAACCACTGGTCTAACACAGTAGGTCTCAACCATGGCTGCACATTAGAATCACAGGGAAAGAACTTTAGAAAAGAGCAATGCTCTGGGATCCCTCAGGATCTATACTAGAAGTTCTGCAGGGGTAAGTGTCAAGAACTAATATTTTTTAAAACTTCCTAGACAACTGTATCCAGGATTGAGAACCACTAGTCTCAGTGATTAAACAGAATCTACACTAAATCTACTGAGAACATATGCTTCTTAATACAAAAAAAGGATAAATATTTTAGCATTTATTTGCTGATAAACCAGCCAAATAATCAGTACCAATAAAATTTGATGGGAGGGTCTCATGTGCTGACATACCTATTGTTTACCTCAACAGAAGTTACAGGAATGCTTTTTGCTCTAGATCCTAGGCAACATCTAAAGCAAGTCTTTGAAGGCAACAGACATGAATTCAAGATATTAACCCCCTTGTGTCAATACTGCATTATTAAGTCTTAGGTTCTGAAGTCTGACAATTTAATGGATACAACCTTTGGCAAATTATATAATAAATCTTGGTTTCCTTATGCATTAATGTAGCTAATACAATCACTCTAAAGTTTATATGCACATTCATGTAAGAAGTTGAGCTTGAACCCAACGCATAAGACTTAACATTGTCTAAAGCACTATGATACATGTGATAATGTAAAGCAAACATGGAGTAACTATATTATCCATCTCTGTGCCATACACATTACCTATTAGAATCACTAAGAAAATGATTGTCTTCAAGATCACCTTGTCCTCTTCAGTCAGCATCATGGCTCTTCATCAGAAGTTTCATGGACTCTACTTTTCCAAGACTATTGTGAATTTAGATGTAGAGGGTCCTTAAAAATGTTAATCTTAACTTTTAATAACTACAGAGAAGATAACTGATGGGACTAACAAATAGGAAGTTATAAAACTGAATAGTACAAGCTTACAAAAATAAGGAAAATTTTGATATTCTCTCCCTTTTTTTTTAATTGGCCAGTTAATGATTTATAATTGCCTGTTTACCTTGAGATTTGCCCATTTCTTAAACCTCTTCTCTTTTTGTTTTCTGTACAAATATCACTAAAAGAATTTTCATTTAGGCTTCTCCTTAGTAATTAAGGCTTTGGTAGGATGGAAAAGAGAAGCAGCTTTCCTCACAGCTATGTTGTGTATGCTCACTAACCAGATACTTTTAAAAATGATTTAAGAATTCCTTCCAATCTTCATCTCTGGAGTCTAAATATTCCTACTGCCAACTTTCTCTTCAAATATGAACTAGGTTGGTTGAGTCCTATTAAAACAAGGATGATGACAGATGTAACAGCAATCAAGGAAAGAAAAAAAAAAAAAAACCAAAACCCATAAATATCTACTCTGTTCCAGGCACTCTGATGTTTATCCTATGCTTGTTTCACATTATCTACAGTAAGATGTTAATCAAAGAGTTGACAGTGTAACTATATATTTTTTAGTCCATACCCCATCAAGGAACCAAGAGAAAAGGGACATTTACTAAAGGTAAAACATCGAATTTTTAAAACATTTCAAATCTGTTTTACATAACCTGCTTTTCATGAACTTTAAGTGTATTCATCTATAATTTTGAGAGGAAAAATGTAGATTAGGAAACAAGTGATTTCATTGACATGTTAGAACAACGTCCAAGTCTTAAGTTTTTTGAAACCACTCTACATAATAAATGTCATGGGTCTACAATGCTTATTGTTCTACATAGACTAAAAATTGTTTTAAAATCTACTCTGAGTGGAGTGGGAATTGAAAATGCAATGGGATACCCATTTATCCTGATCTGATTCTGCAAGCAATTTTAATGTAGTTCATTCCAAGGCTAAGAATTCATCTGGTTTGATAATATACTAGATCTGCAGTCTATTTGAAAAATAGCTTTTGGTTCTGACATGGTGGCATGCACCATGCGTGGCCTGCAGTCCAACATATATGGAAGATTGAGACATGACTGCTTGAGCCCAGAATTTAGGGCCAGCCTGACCAATTCAGTCCAGTACAGGGCATACGCCTGTAATCCCAGCTACTCAGGAGGCTAAGACAGAAGGACAAGTTCAACATCAGCCTCGGGTACTTGGCTAGACCCTGTCTCAAAAATTTTAAAAAGGGCTGGGAATACAGCTCAGTGGGTTTAATTTCTGGAAAAAAAAAAAAAAAAAAAGGAATATTTAAAAAAAAATGTTTATTACTACTGCTGGGTCATATACTCCACCAGCTCTCTGAAATGTATACGCAATCTAATAATTTGTTAAAATCACCACATCACTATATTTTCAAATTCAGTTTGCTAATTACCATAAGGAATGAAACTTTAAAAGACTGTCATATCTATATCAGATAATGGTTCTTTCTAGATGCTTACACCAGCATTTAGTTATCCATGACTTTTATCCAAATACGCTTGTACTTTATAAAATCTTACACTGTATTTTGTATAGTTCTTTTCTCTTTTCTAAAGATGTAAATGACATTTACCTATCATTACACTTGTTATCTTTTTTTTTCTCAAAGAGAGAGCAGCTATTTTATCTTTAAGATGCCAAAAATGAAATATTTAGTTCCATCATGTAAAACTACTTAGAGAAGATAATTTTAGTTTTCTTATGCATGTTGGGTTTAGACTTCCTTTTATTATCCTTCCTTCTAATCAAGACAAATTTCTCCATTAAAAAAATAGCCAAATAAACACTAAGGAACCATGTTTTATGCTCTAGTATCACACCAAACTCAAGCACTGGACCTATTCCTTGGATAATCTTAATCGAAAAACAAAAATTTAAGAGCCTTTAAACAAAAAATTTAAAAAGCTTTTGTTTACTTAGTATTAAAAACTTCGGTGTCTATGTTGTGTCATTCTGCACAAAATTTCTAAATAATTCTTTTTTATTGACCAGAATGAAGTCCCATGTAGCAGTTTTCCTAGTTATTCTCCAATTCACTAAGAGATAAAAATCAAGAACTTAAAACATTCTACTGTTGATTATAGTCAATACAGAGAGTTAAAGTCTCCCACTACTTAAGTAACCTGGCACTTATAAATTCAGAGACTGCTATTATCAACACAAAGACTCCAACCCCTTTCTGTACCAGCACTGATTCACCAATATTGCTAGCTTGGTCAATCCCATATTTTAATACTCACTCTCACTGTTAGTTCTATTACCATCTACTATGAAAAAAGTAGAATGATGGCTCATTTGAAGCAAGCAGTGTTGGCAGATTAACTACCACAACAAGAAGTATCAAAAAAATAAAGATTGAAAGGGTCTAGTTTTGACCCTCTCCAAAAAATTTGACACCAAAGTCTTCTTATACCATCTTGAGGTAGGAAAATTTACAACCATCCTAGGATTTTGAACTCTTATGCGACAAGAATTTGGTAACAATATTTTTCATATATACTGAGGTATTGAGTGGTAACTTAAGTTCATTCAGCATGTTTAATAAATATTTAAATCTATCCCAACAGTAACCATTGTACTACAATTTTCAAACTGGATAAAGAAAATTTAGTGTTAGAATCTAGGCCCTAAAGGCCAAGTTCTTAATACCATTTCCTTCTGAACATTTCGGAACATATTTGGTCTGGGGTGAGGGATATTGGACAGTGACTGCTAATGAGTACAGGATTTCTTTTTGGGAGCAACAAAAAAGTTCTAAAATTAGTTTGTGATAACACATAGTCCTGTGAATGTGCTAAAAACATTTAAGTTCACCCTTTAATTGGGTAAACTATATGTAAGTTATCTAAATAAAAAGTTGGGCTGGGGTTGTAGCTCAGTGGTAGAGCACTTGCCTGGCATGAGTGAGACACTGGGTTCAATCCTCAGCACCACATAAAAATAAATAAAGGCATGTGTCCATTTACAACTAAAAAAAAAAAAAAAAGTTGTTTAGACATACTTTTACTTCACTCTAGTGGTTACTACACTATGTTATAAAACACTTTCTAAAATACTCTTAAAGTACATATCAAAAAACCTAATGGAGACAATCAGAAAATCTGCACATCCTAAAATAAGGAAGATAAGACAAACCACTTAAGAGCCAGAGATGACCAAGAGTTAAAGGACCCTTGTTCATTAGTTAACAATTACCAAACAGAACAAAAGTAATAGATTGAACATGACCTCTAAATGATTTCTTCAGAATGACTAAAATAATCTTGAAATGTAAGGTTGTGCTTCTATAAACAAAAACATGAATTTTCACGAAGTCCTCAATAGCATGAGCACTTACTCATCATACTCGATATGATAAATAACGTCTTCATCAGCAGCAACAGAGTCTGAATTAGACGTAGAGGGTACATTGTCCAATTTATTTGTGTTCTCTTTGGAATTATGATTTACATTTCCATTAGTCCTTTTATAAGAACTGCCATTCTTCAGTGGAGTTTTGCCACGTGAATGTCCATCAGAAGCTCTAGTAACACTATGTATATGTGCTTCAAACCAAGCACCAAGGCCGACATCTCTGGCATCCACCAATTCATTTACCTAAAAAAAGTTTAAAATTAGTTAATGAAGCTTAATTTCACTTTTTGCTGCAAAAATCTTTAATATAACTCAAATATTTCAGAGTTATCATAGTAAACAATATTTGCAGCCACTGATGTTTACAGTGATTAAGTCAAAACTAATCTTTCCAGATTATACTACCTCAAACCTCTTACTAGTATGAAAGTTAACTTTCCTCCCAATTCCTTCAGTGAAACAAGTGTTCTAACTACTCTGTACCCATATACCCATGTCTATACTATACTTTAAATTTTTTTTTTTTTTTTTGGTGGTACTGGAGCTTTAACCTAGGACCTTGCACATGTCAGGCAAGCAATCTAATTTTCACACTCTAGCTGCAAACTTGTGATCCTCCTGCCTCAGTCTCCTCAGTAGCTAGGATAATAGAGGTATGTCACCGTGCCCAGCTGAAAATGAAATTTTTATGTACCCAAGAGTCAATCTTGCGAGATGAACAATAAGAATACCACTAATGAAAAGTCAGAGTTTAAACTATTATGACTATTGCTAATTTATTCCATTAATTTCTATAATCCTAAAGATAAGTTACATAGCCAATCCAGTCAGAAAACAGTAAGGTATTAACAGAACATAAAACTTACAAGAGAAAATTATGCATAAGAATAAAGTGAACTGCCTACAGTACAAAATTGGAAAAGTTCCACTACTAGTTAGTAACTCACTAGGAAAATACATTTATTTATCACCTGAAAGAACAAAGATAAAATTTAAGGACAGGCTTATAAGATACCAAATGGGGGGAAAAAAAAAAAAGATAAAAAATGGATGTAATCAAATCCATGAATGGAAGTATATGAACTAGAACTAAACCATGTAATCAGATAAAAGGAAAATAATATTAAAAAACAGTATTAAAACACAGGTATGTCAGAGAATTAAGGAACAGAAACAGGTTTTTAAAAAAAAAAAAAAAAAAAATTCTCTCCTAAAACACCTGAGAACATTGGTATAATAGGCCGAAGGTTCTTTCAGGACAATAACAAAGGTGTCTCTTCAACCTTTACTTTTTTCTTTCTCTTAAGTCTTTAAAGTGAAAACCTGAAATCAATACATGATCATCTCATCAAGCTGGCTCTTCTTAAAGAGTAGAAGAGACCACTTAGGGTATTTAATATAATTCTGACAAATAGTATAGCTTGGGGAAGAGAGTACATACTAAAAATTAAATACCCATATGCTAGATAATATGCAAGGTTTCTTTCTTAGGTTTGTCAACCCCTAACAAATGATGATTCTTATTTTATAAGAAAACAAATGCTTTAGAAGTTAACTTGCTCTAGGTGAGAACTACGGAAATATAAAGCCAGAAAGACATCTTGACCTTGAAACGTATAGCCAACCTGACAAAAGAAGGTAGAGAAAGTATAGATAAGCCAAAAAATATTAACTTTCACTACCAAAAGAGAGAGATTTAGCTAAAGGTCATGAACACAGTAGCAATGAAAGAGCTTGAAAGACAGAAGAATTAAGAGTTAAGGAGAAAAGAAAGACCTAAGGGCCAACCAGGTTAAGTATGACAAAGAATCAGAGATGGAACATATTACATGCTGTATAAATTAATTTACATATTAAATGGACATTGGCTCATTCCTTCCATAACCATCCCTGATAAATTTAAAGACATTTTGTTTTTTCTAGGCAACATAGCTAAAACAAATATAAAATAATCAATATTAAAGTCCATAATACTTGGGAGAATAAACTGAGGTTACTACTCTTTCACTGCAAGTCAAAAGATAAGGTTTCATAGAGCACTATGTAATTATTGTTGCAACAGAGAATATAACATACAGTTGATACTAAGATGGTAACAGTTAAAACACCTTAAGCCTCATGATGGAGTAATAAGAGCCACAAATCCAATATTGGATTTGCCTATTAAGTGTAAGAAACTAGCAGGCAAATGTAGTATGTGGATACCTCAATAATTGGAAATAAAATAGAATTAAGAGAAACCAAAATCAACTGAAAAATACTGGCAATGCTTAAACATCACCGAGAGAATTTAAAACTCAAAGGTAGGGCATTATTTGAGTAGAGTAAACCTACATTTATTAGTGGAAATGAGCTATAAGTTTTATTATTTTATTAATGATAGTGAATCACTCACAATAATGCATATAAACGGGGTGGGGGTGTCTCAAATTAAAAAATTTTGCACATTACCTAGACATACTAATTTACATGGGTCAAAATGTGTGTGACAGATGAAAGCTTTTTTGCAGAGCATGAATTTTGATGGCAGTGTAGAAGAAAAATACCTAAACCCATATAATTAACATGAAAACAGGAAACTGCCATGGTAACTTTAAATAATCTAGTAGAAATTAAAAACCAAAGTAATTAGCCAGGAGAGTTAGCAAAACTGAAGAGATGGCATGACAAAAGAGGAAAACAGAACGTGTGTTCATGTGTGTGAGCGAGAGAGAGAAAGAAAAAAAAAAAATCGATTCTCAATTCTCAATTGTATTCACAGGATTTTAATTTATGGAGGTAACTGAATCACAACATAGAGAAACTAATGTCATTGAAAGAATTACTTCGCATTTCCCAAAAAAGGCAAGTAAAACCAGTAGGGAATCACCAAGTTTGGTCAGGAGGCAGAAGAAACTAGGGGAAAGTATAACACAGAGCCTCTATTGTGTTTCTCATGGGAAAGGCAGGGCAGACAGGGAAAAAGGTTAATATTAGTATTTGAATAATGTGGGTGAGCTCTGGGCTATAGGGGCAGTCTCAAGTTGTACCCGATCCTACGTGTTCAGTACAGAGGAATATTGGTTTGATGTGTGAGAGTTAAATAGAGAGGTGGTTGAGATATGGACTCAGGATTGGTTGCTTGTAAACGAAAGGCAGGCTCAATGACAAGCTGTTGACTGTGTCTAGGAATTAGTTTGCCATACAATTCCCAGCGCTACCAAAATAAAACAGGAATTAGCCCTAGGAAGACCAGTCTCACCCCAGTAAGCGACGCTCCTCAAAGATGTCAAACATAAAATATACAAAATTTAAAAAACATATACGGAGTGATGGTTTGAATTGAAAAGTTACGGAGGAAAAACCAATAACATGACTCTACACTTAAAAGCTAAATTTATGCATATCAAAGATATAGCCATATACAGAGTAAAGTCTTCCATGTCCACGTACTGATACGTAAGGGAACAGGAAGGAAGGAAAGAAGGAAGAAAAGAGAAATGAACTAATGCCACTGAAAGCATGGGAGGCAAGGAAGGATAATTTAAAAAATAAAACAATACTACAAAACAGTAAATATCAGATTTTTACTGTATGTCAAGTATATTTGTAAATGCTTCATTTATTCTCAGAAAATTCTCCAGCTTGACAGGTAAACCTGGGTTCAAGTCCTTCATCTATCACCTTCAAGGTAAAATGTTGAACAATTTAACTAGTTCCAGTTTCATACTTTGCAGATATAAGAACATACACCTTGCAGTACATTTGAGATAAGGTTTGGTGCAAGATTCCTTGCCCTAAGTATCAATATGTCCTAGGTTAAGACTCATTAAAACTCAGTAGCCTTAATTTCCCATATTCTCCTTAGTAAACATTAGCAGTTTACTGTTAAGGTACATTATCTCCTCTATTGTAATACAAAATCATTCCTATTTTCTAATGAGATTCATACATGGAACAGACTCAAGAGATAGCACAGCTAAAAAAATTAAAATGGATGCTAAGCTGAGAACATAGGTTTCTCCAAATTTGAACATGATTCTCCCATAACATTTTCTTTAGTTACAAAAACAAAAACAAAAACAAAAAAAAAAAAACAAAAAAAAAAAACCTGCTATGTGGTTCTGTTTACATAAGTTAGAAAAGGTGGCATAAACAGGTTAAATGTTAGTAGGTTGCTAAAGATTAATAATAGGATCAAGTCAAACAACAAAGAAATGATTATTACAGAAGTTTGGGTGGCAGTTACAAGTAGAGAAGAAGGGTTTGAATAAACAAGGAGTATGTGGGAAGGAGTTCCTGGGATATTGCTATTCTATTTCATAATTTGGGGTGGTATTTATAAACACTGAGTTCATAACATTTCATTAAAACCTACTCTTTTATAGATTTGTACTGTCTACTTTGCACTTCTCAAAAAAAAGTTAAATATCAAGAACTGCACTATGGACAAAAGATAGAATGTGATACACTAAAATATAAATATTACTTAGATTACTAATGTTTCTTTTTTCCTGTGTTTCCTATGATGAACATAAGAGGCAATATGTAAGAAGTTTAACAGTGCCACATACTTAGCTAAACCTTAAAAATCAATTCTAAATACATCATTTAGGCTGGACCTTATTTGAGTCATATAAATCTTCCATTTTCAAACACCAGAGTTAAAAATCAATTTAGTTATCAAGTCCACCCCATTTTGGAATGTAAATCATTTCCTAATCCAGAATCAGTGTGATTAGCTGAGTGTGGCTGGGCACTCAGAAGCCACAAACCACTTAAAACCCCAAAAGGCCAGGTCCAGTGGTAAACACCTGTAATCCCAGCAGCTCCAGAATCTAAGGTAAGGATCACAAGTTGGAGGCCATCCTCAGCAACTTAGTGAGGCTGTAAGCAACTTAGTGAGACTGTTTAAAAAAAAAATAAAAAATAAAGAGGGCTGGGGATGTTGCTCAGTGGTTAAGTGCCTCTGGGTTCAGTCCCTGGAACCAATAAATAAATAGAATCAGTGTGATTCAAATTTATATGCAGTGTACAATGAGGATGAATAAACCAAGTCCTTCGTGCAATCTTCCACAGTGATTAGTGATAGCTAGTTTCTGGAACAAATGAAAAACTCTCAGACTAACCAAATACAGCTCAAAGATATAAAATATAGCAAAACAAGAATGACACTGTGTAATAAATAACTTCAGGTTAAAATTTCATTTTACCATATTATTTAAATGTTTTTCATTATCAGTTTTGAATACAATTAATTCTGTATCCTGTTGATCACGAGGTTCAAAGAATATTTTAGTAAAAAGGAAGGAAAAACCAGGCAATATAGTGCCCTCCTATATTCATAGCAACTTGAGAGGCTCAGGCAGAAGAATTCCAAGGTCAAGGTCAGTCTAAGCAATTTAGCAAGACTTTACTCTCAAAACAAAAAAGGATAGGGATATAGCTTAGTGGAGCACCCCTGGGTTCAATCCCCAGTACTAAAAAAAGAAAAAGAAGAAGAGCAAAATTTTAACAAAGCAAAGTGACATGGGCAAGATCTCAAGATAAAGAGAAAACCTCACGGTTTTTAAATAAACTAAAAATAATTTAATGAAATTTTGATATACTAACTAACCAAATTTACACTACAAGAAATAAAGAAAATTCAAAACAATTTAATCTAGAAGTAGCAACTTCTAAATTGTTCTCATTTTAGCTAAAAAGTATCTTAAAATAAGTTACAAGAAGACAGGGACAATCATTTGTTTACCCTTTACCCCTAATATCTGGTATCAATATACACTATGCCAAATATTCATGGAATGTAAGAACTGTTCTGAAATAAACACTTCTAAATACAAAAAATTCACTAGTCAAAAATCTCAAATACTTAAGGAAAATTATCAAGCTTCATTCAAAAAAACAAAACAAAACCAAATAAAGAAAGAAAATCTGTTAGCCTCTTCAACAAAGGGTAAATGCAGTTTTAAAAATATTACTGTATGAGAAGTAGAAAAAAAGCAATCATGAAATTTATATGGAAAAATAAGAGACCCAGAACAGTCAAAACAATCCTTATTGAGAAAAGTGATGTAGGAGGCATCACAATACCAGAACTTAAATTATACTACAGAGTTACAGTAACAAAAACAGCATATTAGTATCAAAACAGACATGAAAAACAATGGAACAGAATAGAAGATACAGAGATACAACCACAAAAACATAGATATCTCATCCTAGACAAAGGCACTATAAACGTACATTGGAAAAAAGATAGCCTCTTCAACAAATGGAGCTGGGAAAACTGTAAATTCATATTTAATAGAATGAAATTGAACCCCCTACATTTCACCCTACACAAAACTCAACTCTAAGTGGATCAAGAACCTAGGCATTAAACCAGACACCCTGCATTTACTAGAAGAAAAAGTGGGCCCAACTCTCCAACACGTTGACCTGGGAACCAAATTCCCCAACAAGACTCCTAAAGCCCAGGAAGTAAAATCAAGAATTGACAAATAGGATGGGCCGGGCACATCTGTCATCCCAGCTGCTTGGAAGACTGAGGCAGGAGGAAGCAAGGCACTAAGCAACTTAGTGAGATCCTGTCTCTAAATAAAATACAATAGGGCTGGGGATGTGGCTCAGTGGTTAAGCACCTCTGGGTTCAACCCCCAATGCAAAAAATAAAATAAATGGTTGGTATCAAACTGAAAACCTTCACAACAAAGGAAACAATCAAGAATATGAACAGAGAGTCTACAGAATGGGAGAAAACCTTTACCACACACACCTCAGATAGAACATTACTCTCCAGGATACATAAAGAACTCAAAGAACTCAACACCAAAAAAAAAAAAAAACAAAGCCTAATCAATAAATGGGCCAAGGAACTGAACAGACCTGTCACAGAAGAAGAAATACAATCAATCAACAAATTTATGAAAAAATGTTCAACTTCTCTAGAAATTAGAGAAATGCAAATTAAAATTACACTGAGATTCCATCTCACATTTATTGTTACTTGTATTCTTTATAACTGCCATTCCAATCAGAATGGAAGATAAAATAAATGGGTTGGTATCAAACTGAAAACCTTCACAGCAAAGGAAATAATCAAGAATATGAACAGAGAGTCTACAGAATGGGAGAAAATCTTTACTACACACACCACATGCAGTACCATTCTAGTCAGAATGGCAGTTATAAAGAAAACAAGTAACAATAAATGCTAGCAAGGATGTGGGGAAAAAGGTACTCTCATACATTGCTGGCTGGACCACAAATTGGTGCACCTACTCTGGAAAGCAGTATGGAGATTCCTCAGAAACCTTGGAATGCAACCACCATTTGACACCCTTTTCCCACTCCTTAGTATATACCCAAAGGACTTAAACACAGCATACTACAGTGACACAGCCACATCTATGCAGCTCAACTCACAATAGTCAAGCTATGTAAACAACCTAGGTATCCTTCAATGGATGAATAAAGAAAACGTGGTGTATATACACAATGGAACATTATTCAGCCATAAAGAAGACTAAAATTATGGCATTTGCTAGTAAATGGATGGAAATGGAGGATATCATGCTAAGTGAAATAAGCCAATTCCCAAAAACCAAAGGCTGAATGTTCTGATTTTGATTGATTTTACAACAAGGGAGGGTGCGGATGGGGAGAATAGAAGTTCATTGGATTACAAAGGGAAACAAAGGGAAGGGAGGGAGGAGGAGAATAGGTAAGACAGTCCAATTAATTGGTCATAACTTTCCTAGCCTTGTATTTGTATACATGACCAGAGTAACTTCAGATCATGTATGACCACAATAATGGAAGCCTAAATAGAATAAGTTATACTCTATGTATGTATATTCTGCCAAAATACATTCTACTGTCATGTATAACTAAAAATTAAAAAAAAAAAAAAATCACTGTATGAGGTCGATGTGGGGCACACACCTGTAATCCCAGCAACTCAGGAGGCTAAAGCAAGAGGATCTCAGGTTCGAGGCTAACCAAAGCAATTCAGCAATGCCTTAAGCAGCCTAGTGATACCCTGTTTCAAAATAAAAAGGGCTGGGATGTGGTACAGTGGTTAAATGTCCTGGGTACAATCCCAGGTACCAAAAAAAAATTAAAAAAAAAAATATATGCATATATATTTATATTTATATTTACATATATAAAATAAATAGTAGTCTTTTAGAGTTTAAGGGCCAGACTCCAATGTGTTCCTAAATGAATTCTGAATGCAAAATTGGGATTCCAAGTTTATATGACTAAGAAGCAGTTTAAGTGGAAACTGAAACCAGGTCTGATGACAAAGCTAAAATCTTTAGCCTCTATACATTAATGTGAAACATAAAAATTATTAAATAAAGAAAAATGTCTAAGAAAGTTGACAACCAAAGCACTAACACTGAGAATAAAAAGCAAAGATTTGCTGAGAGAAGTAGTTTCTCCTGATACTCTTCAGAAGTAGGGGAAGGGGAGAAACAGAAGTTTGCTAAACAAAAAGAATTTAAGTTGATCTGAACTGCTTAACTGTAATTACTTTCAGATCTGCAGATATACAAACTGGCCCTCCTATGTGAACAAATTCATCTCTTCCCAAAATCAATTCAAAAGTAAACTTCTAAACTACAGCCAAAAGAGGGTGAAATGGTAATAATATTAACTTAATATGTAAAGAGATGGCTACATATTCATAGACACATATATATACATGTGTTAGCATACATACATATACCTCCTTACTCAGCTCAGGGCCCTTGACACCCCAGGAACAAAGTGAAAGAAGTACACATGAAGCCCAAACAGCAGTTTCTAATACCATTCTCCAATTGAAGAAAAAAAAGAGTACCTTGGAGAATGGTTGATTATAGGACTCCAGCAGGAGATAAGCCTGAAGCATCTTGTAGCGCCAGAAAGAAAATGCTTTAAAAATAGAAAAAGCCGGGTGCAGTGGCTTGTAATCCCAGTGGCTCGGGAGGCTAGGGCAGGAGGATTTCAAGTTCAAAGCCAGTCTCAGCAAAAGCAGGGCACTAAGTAATCCAATAAGAGTCTCTAAATAAAATACAAAATGGGGCTGGGGATGTGGCTCAGTGGTCAAGTGCCCCTGAGTTCAACCGCCGGTACCCCAAAGAAAAGGAAACTCCCTAATAAGGGGCACAAGAAGGACATGAAAACATTACCAATGATCAAAACTAGAATAATTTGAGCACTAGTACACACACAGATAAAAATAACTGAATAAATGGGAGAGAAAAGACAAATCTCCTATGTTGAACTCCAAATTTTTTAGATACTCTGCTTTCAACGCCATGAAATACATAATTTTCTTCTCCTTAAGTGTGAGCTGCGCATGGTGGCTTCCTCTCAAAAGAGTACAGTATGGGGGAGGGTGCAGATAACAGTGGAAAAACTTGACAAGTACTGTCTCAGTCAGGTGAGTGAGGTTCACCTCAACAATGTTAAGTTCCTGCTGATGTAAACCCAAGTTATATTTAGTAAACAGAATGTTGTTAATACCTACCATACTGTAAGATATTAATAGGAGAGACTGCTGAGGCTGTGGATCAGTGGTAGGACACTCGCCTAGCATGCATGAGGCCCTGGGTTCGATCCTCAGCACCACATAAAAAAACAAAATAGGGCTCGGGGTATAGCTCAGTTGGTAGGGTGCTTGCCTCAAAGACCCTCAGTTAAATCCCCAGCATTGCAAAGTAAGTAAATAAATATGAAATGAAGGTATTGTGTCCACCTATAACTAAAATAGGAGAGATGGAGTGTAGGATATATGGGAACTCTGTATTCTATTCCCAATCTTGCTATAAATTACAAACTGTTCTAAAATGTAACAATGTGAAAAAATAACAGAGTACTGGTATTGTTATGGTTAATTCCTTCCAAAGCTTGTGTTGTAGTTTAAATCACATTGTGAGGTCTAAGAATGTGAAAACAGGCACATCGTGTCTGTGGGTAGGCCCAGCTACTAAAGAGGCTGAGACATTAGGACTGCTTACGTTTGTTACAGCCTGTGCAACAAAGCAAGACCCCATGTCTTAAAAAAACAAAGATCAAGAAGTCAGTTACAAGGACCCATGTCTGAAACACCAGGAACTCAGGAGGCGGAGGCAGGAGGACCACAAGTTTGAAGTTAGCCTAATCATTTTAGTGAGACCGTGTCTCAAAAAATAAGGACAGCAATGTAGCTCTGTAGTAAAGTACCTCTGGGTTCAATCCCCAAGTTACAAAAAATAAAGTGAAAATTTATAAGAAGGAAAAACAACGCACACACACACATCCATCTCTTGCCCTGCACCTTGAGAATGCCAACAAGAAAGCAATCACCATATGCAGCCCTTTGACTAGAACTGTGGGCTAAAATAAACCTTTTCTTTATAATTCACCCAGTTTGTGGTACTGTATTAATACCAAGAGAAAACAGACTTAAGACAGTTATCTATAAAAGAAATGAAATGAATAATGGGCGATATTAGACAAAGTAGCAAATTGGCTTTCAGCACTTTACTTAGCAAATCAACAGAAGTGGTTCTTTTGAAAATTCCATGAAGAAATGCATTGGAGCTGTTCATCATTGCACACCTAGCACCTTAGCACCCTGCACAATGTGGGTTCTCAAGATTTGTTTAGGAGAACACAGGAGGGAGGGAAAAAGGCAGGCAGGAAGGAGCATTGCACAGAGCACTCTTTTAATTTATATAAGTTTTAATTTATTTCCAGGTTTTACCTTTTGTTATTGCTTTTCTTTCTCCTGATTGTAAAAGCTATATCACAATATTAACTTTGAAAATGGTCATCTTACTGACTGCCCATGTTCTAAACATTTATTTTTCCAGTCTTCTCAGGTATACATAACTTTGCCCTAACAATTATATTTTATTTTGTTCTCCTGCCTGTCTTACCTAGCATTTCCAGAAAGATGTCAAATAAAGGCAACATTAATTAGCTTCCTTGATGGGCTCCTGTCTTCACTGGGAATACTTTTAGTTTTTCCCCACCATTAAGCATAATGCTGAGCATGATTTAACATATTCATCTGTTTTAACTGTTCCTCTTTAACAAGGACTTTTTTTTTAAATAAGGAACTCAAAATTGTATTTAGATGTAGAAAACATTTTAATTTAGATAATTTTTCTTTAGTTTATTAATGAATTCAACTGAAACATTTCCAAATAATGAACTATCCCCATTTTCTGGCAAACTACATTTTGTCAAGGTAGTATAGTCATAATTCTATTTGCTAAATGTAGCTTGGGTTTCCATCAATATGTTAGTGATGCTGATGTGCTTTTGACCATGTTTTAGTATTAGTATTGAGCTAACAGGACACTTTCCTTCCTTCTTTATGCTGTGTGTCAATTTACATAACATCAGAATTATCTATTCCTTACAGGTTTTAAAACAGTTTATCAGTTTAGCTACCCAAGCCTGATACTTGACTTTTTTGGAGCTAAAGCTCTTCGCTAGTTTTCTTGAATCTTTCTATATACACAGATGTCTGCATTTTTCCACAGATGCAAAATTATCTTGATTTACATTTTTTTAAATAATGTATTTCATCTACCAATTTTTAATTTCTAATCTTGAAAATGTTTTGAGAAACTTAATTTAGGTGCTAATTTATCCCAACTGATTAAGAAAAATGAATTAAGAAGATAGGAAACAATGAAATAAAAGTATCAATTTATTTAGAATTTGGAAGAGTTGCTGGATACAAAAGTCAACAAGTCAATTGCGTTTCTATATATCAGCAAATAAATTACTATTAAAAAAGAACCATTTATAATAGCATCAAAAGTGTAAGGTTACCAGAAATAAGACATGTAAAGAGAGAATTCATTAAAACATCAAAGGTCTAAATGGAGAGGTCTGGAATTAAGACTCAACACTGTAAAGACATCAATTCTCCAACCGATCCATAGATGCAATCCCCAATGAAATCCAAGCAGATTAGTTGTAGAGTTTTGACAAGCTGATTTCAAAATATTTTGTGTGTGTGTGTGTGTGTGTGTGTGTGTGAAAATCTTTAACCATAAGTGTTAAAAGTCAAATAAGGAAGATACCAATTAGGTAGAGGAATGAATTTGGAGATATGGAGGGAGATATCAAAATACAGCCCTTATATCAGTATAGGCACAGAGCAAACAGATTAATGGAACAAATTAAGAGCAGTTTGGTAGCATCCTTTGAGTGAACCGTCGACATTTCTATTCCTAGTTAGGAATTTCTAAGAAATTCTTGAACACACAAAGAAAGTTAAATAGCACGTTAAAAACAGCTGAAGCTGGCCAGGCACCATGGTATACACCTGTAATTCTACCTACTCAGGCGGCTGAAGCAAGAGGATCACAAGTTTGAGGCCAGTCTGGGCAACTCAGCAAGACCCTGTCTTGAAAAATAAACAGAGCCAAGGGAGCAGCTCAGAGGTAGAGTACCTCTGGGTTAAATCTGCAGTACCAAAAACAAATGAAACCCTAGCAGAAGCTGGAAACAGTCCAAATATCTATTAATTATGGATTAGGTTTGTGGCATGTTAATAAAATGGAATACTGTAATGGTATAAAGTAGTAAAATTTAGCTGTATGCAATCAGAATCTTTCAATGTTGAGGAAAAAATAGAATTCCATTATATAAATTCAAACACAGACGAATCAACCTGTTGTTTAGGGAAATATATATAAGTAGTCAAACTAAAGAGAATGATCATAAAAGTCAGAACAAACAGTTTACCTCATAGGGAAATCTGTTTTGGTAGGGGCACACAGGAATCTTTAAAAAGGTATTGGCATCCTTCTACTTCTTAACCTTGGTAGAATTACATGTGTTTGTTTTGTTATTTAAACTGTACATACACATTTTACATTTTTGTCTTTAAAGTTCACAAATTTTTAAAGACTTTTACAAGTTAAAATATTAACAGCCTAATCTTTATTTTCAGAGGCAATCAATGTTTACTTGTTCACAAGATACTGAAGAGAACAGACATCTGAATTCTCACAACTAAGTCTGAAGACAACATACCTTATAAAGTCCAATGCCAGGATCAATAAGACAAGCACGAGTTGATGTAGACGGTTGGCTGGAAGATCCCACCTTTGCAGTTTTCTTCACTTTAGGTGGACTATTAGAACAGGGTTTAGTCTGTACATCAGTCTGTTTAGATGTGCTAGGAAGATCAGGATCTGGACGAACTAGTAGCTGAATTATATCATTCAGTCCAACATCATAGTCAAATAAAGTATATCCATTTTCCAGCTAGAAAAAAATTGAAAAATATATTAAAATGCTTCTCTTAAAACTTATCTTTAGTTGCCCAAACATGCTAGCCAAACTATTAAAATTCATAGCATTACAATTTAATGATCTGAAACCATTATTATTTTTTTATGCCCTGTGATGTCAGCATTTTCTCCAGACCCCAGTCAATTCTGATAACTACTCCACAAATCAGGCACAGTGGTATATGCCTGTAACCCCAGCTTAGGCCTTGGGAGGCTGAGGAAGATAGATCATAAAATCCAGAAGAGACTCAGCAACTTTAATGAGACCCTGTATTAAATATATATATATATATATATATATATATTTTTTTTTTTTTTTTTTTTTTAAAGGGGGAAGGGGATGGCTGGGATGTAGCTCAATGGTAGAGCATCAATGGGTTCAAGCCCAGTACAGAAAAAAAATTTTAAAAACCACCGCACAGGAACCTCCAGGGGCTACTGCTAACTTTTAAAAAAAAAAAAACAACAGGGTGGTGGGGGAGAGAAGCATCCCTGTGACTGTGATCTCATGCCCTGGCCAGAAAAATTCTAAACTTGATTTAACTTATCACCAAATGTTGCTTATTTTAACAAACAGTGCCTGAACCTACTGCAAGGGGAAAAAGGTGAATTTTGAAAGCAATGACCTTATGTTGGTAAAGATAGTACGTCAAACCCTATTTTTCTGAAACATTGCTGATACACACACATAAACTTCACTTTTTTCTTCTTGTCGATACTGGGATTGAATTAAAGATCTTTTTTTTGTTTTAAGACAGTCTTGCTAGATCACAAAAATTGACCTTGAACTTGTGATCCTCCTGACTCAGTCTCCCGAGTCCTTGAGCATTGCTGGGATTACAGACATGTACCACTGTACCCAACTTATTGATACATTTTAAAAATGAAGGAGTAATTATAATTTTCTTATGGTATATTCCATAAGATTCTATCCATCTACAAACATGACCAAGTTTTAGCATGAAGTCTTCCAGGACAAATAGCAAATAAATTATCTTGCAACTCACCCATGAATTGTGCCTCCTTTCCCAAAAGAGATGTTGATGCACCTACTTAGGGTGCACAAGGTCCTGGGTTCAATCCCCAAAACAAACAAAAAGTACTCTAGGATGTGACTGTATTTGGACTCAGAGTCATTAGAGGCAGTCAAATAATACATTTGACTACAGAAGTGCAAAAGCTATTGTTATGGGTCGAGTTGTGCTCCCCCTCATTCTGGTGGGCAGTACCAGGGATTGAACCCAGGGGTGTTTTACCACTAAGCCACATCTCTAGCTTTTATTTTTTTGAGACAGGGTCCTGCTAAGTTGCTTAAGGACTTGCTAAATTGCTGAAGTTGATCTCAAATTTGTGATCCTCCTGCCTCAGTCTCCTGAGCTGCTGGGATTATAGGCATGCATCATGACAACTGGCCCTCCCATGCCTCAGTTCTAATCCCCAATGCCTCAGAATATAACCCTATTTGGAGACAGTATCTTTAAAGAGGTAATTAAAATGAGGTCATTAGAGGAAACCCTTAATTCAGCAGGACTGATATCCTTATAAAAGGGGGAAATGTGGACCCAGACACAACACAGGAAGATCATGTGAAAATACACAGGAAAAAGGAAGCCACATGACTATAGTAGATACATCTTCAAGGTAAGAAACAGGATTTCCTGCAAACACAGAAGCACAAGGATTCTCCCCTAGAGTTATCAAAAAGCACATCCCTGCTGACTAACCTCTAGAACAACAAAATTTTTGTGGTTTTAAAACAACTAGGTTTTGATACTTTGTTACAGTAGCCCTAGGAAACTCTCTCCACTTTGTTTCTTTATAAAATTCAATATGCTATTTCACTGATACAATGAATCAAGAAAACTAAATTTCATGAAGATCAGATCATTTCCCCCAGAAATATGACCATTCTCCCCTTTCATATATATTTATCACCATTCACAACTGACAGTATAAGAAGTCAACCAAAAATGTCTGTTCTTTAATTATAAACTTACAAATATACTAGATCAGTGATTTTAATTCCTATAGTTCAAGAACACACCTAGCCCAATCCCACAGGTTACAAATATTCACATTTGTTAAACAGAACAAAGGAGCAACAATTTCATAATTCCCCAATGAAGGATTAAATTAGATACTATCTCAGTTAACATGCTTAGCCTAGGACCGAGGCTATAGCTCAATGGTAAGAGTGCTCACATAGCATGGGCAAGTTCCAGTGACTGATCCCCAGCAACATATACAATATAAATATAGCCTAAATAAGCCTAAGACATATCCCAAGGCAGTAACTAGATAAGCCCTTATAGGGGTAGGAACGTTAATATTGCTTACTTTACTGAAAACAATGAACTCCTCTAGTCCTGAACTCCTGTGGGGAAGGGGTAGATGAACTCAGCAAAAACTGGGCATTGATACCTTCATTTTATATTCTCCAATAATCAAAAATAAAATAAGAACACCCTAACTTTCAAAGAGTTGAAAAAGTACAACTTCGACTCCACATGCAAACTGATAAACATTCTGACAATCATAAAAAGTATTTAAAGTAGAAAAATGTTAACAGCACAAAATATGCAAATTAACTGGTAAGGGCATTCCCAAAAATAAAAATAGCAGTTCAAGTGGTGAAATAATTAAAAACAAAGTGTTTCCATAAACATTTTTCCATTAAAGTTTGAGGCACAAGAGTCTGAGGGACCTAGGGACATTCCTACACTCAATGTCTGACAATTTTCTACCAAATGACTGTTAAAAGTAAATATAGGTTGCTTCAAGTGGTACCCTTTCTCAACTTGGTTTAAGAGAAAAAGCAATGTCTAAAGTCAGTGAAACACTGAACACATCAAGGCTGACGTCCTATAATAAATGTTACCTCCTTTCTTCATACTTGCTATGACAAACTTTCCACCTAGATTATCCATTAACCTATCCCTAATCATAGATATCCTTCTAGTCTTCCCAAAACAAGTTACTATTATCCACTGTACAGAAAATGTCACACAGCTTTATTCTAAGTTTCACATATATGAATAGCTGTTAAGTGTTGAAATACTTTAAATACCAGAGTTCTTCTGTATTAAGTGCAGATTCAAAGTTATGTCATTCAAATTACGCCAAGTGGGGAGAAATAGATGTCATCTAGAAATTACAAACAGGGATATAATCATAATCTATCAATGACTCAAAGTGGTGAATCTCTGAAAACTGCCATACTTGGAATTTGGGGTGGTGGTGCAAGATTTTCAATTCTGACCAAGCAAAAATGGTTAGGAATTTTAGTCAGACTGCACTCTTGAATTTTTACTGAGTTTAAAAATGTTTCAGGAAACAAAGAACTACAAAAATGATGCAAGGGAAAACTAGGAAGAAGGAAAAACAAAATTGACCAGCAGTGACCAAAAAGGGGAAAAAAAAATCATTCCCAAGGAACATGGGTAGAAGGCATAACTTCCATGTTGATCTTTCAAATCATATATGTAAATATATATGCATGTATTCTTTTAAACAGGCAAAAACTTTGACTTTTACTCCACGTAAAAAGGTATGGAGGCAAAAAGCAAATACTTAGTTTTTCTTCATATATCTTCATGCCTCATATTTACAATCCACTTAAGGCTACCAAGATAGTGATGACAAGGCAAGAAAATGAGAGGAGAAGAAGTCTTTAAAAAACAGTACCCTCTAGATTCTCAGAAGATTTAGAGATCTAGAAACCACTTTAAATTCTACATTCTTTTAAAAGACCCACACTCCCCACAGTGCCACAAACCCAACCTCACAGATAAAAAAGTAAAAATGAGGATACCCTATTCCAACCAGAATTTATAGCTCTGTCAATTATAGGCTTTTCAAATTTAATTTGCACATAAAATCAACTAAAGACCTTGTTAAACTACAGATTCAGCTTCAGTAGACCTGGTATGAGGTACCTGGGCCAAGCTAATGCTTCTGGTCCTAGCTAATGCTTCTGGTCCTGAGAACACAGTAAGCATATTTTCAATAGTAAGACTATAGGAGACTATCCTCTCAAAATTCATTTTCACACTCTGGTGTTCATCAAAATCTTCCCTGGGTTCTTGGGTGCATTTATTTCAAACCTTGGGATTAGAGCCAAACTGCGGTCTATCAATCCTACTATGTATCTGCAAATCTGAGATGAGGTAAGCATCTGTAATAATTTTCTGTAAGTAAATGTGATACACACCAAAGATTAAAAGAAGCAGAAATAATAAACAGGATGGGGGAACTTAAATTGTATAAACTGTAAACTTATTTAGAGGCAAGGTCTCCCTATGTTACCCAGGCTAGCCTCCAACTCCTGGATTCAAGGGATCCTCCCACTCAGTCTCCCAAGTAATTGGGACTACCATGCCCAGTTTGTGTAAATTTTGTTTTTATTTATGACATTTTCCACTGTGTGGCTGTAAAGGCACCTTGAGAAAGGGATGCCTTTTTCCTAATGTGCACAAAGTCATTTTACAGGATAGGAACACCTCCATGATACCAATCCAGTAGCTGCCTGCTATAGGCACAGAATGCTCTCCGTGGACTGTGGAACTCCAAAGACAAGTGGAGATAATTACTGCCGTGGCTATTTGTCATTAATAAGGAAGTGAACACAGCCAGCAGCAGTGTCTTCTTTTTCTCTCTCCAAGTCAATGAGCTGGCACCGAAAGTCTATTCCTCATCCCTATTGGTTTATCACTGGGCTGAAAAAAATCAAAGCAGTGAATTATCGACTGTCCTGGGAGAAGCACAAAGATTGTTATCCTCAACGTTTTTCCCAGAATCTGGAACCAACATCCTGGTTTACTACAAGTCTACTTTGTTGCTCTGAATTTAATTCGACCCCAACCTTTTCCTCAAGACAGGTAGATACACTTTACATCAGAGTATTTGATAGACTTTTAAGGGCATGTATGAGACTTCAGGGTGAAATTAATTCATTAGAATATATTCTTATCCTTCATTTCTATCTCTGGTGCTGAAATTACCAAAATACCCTAGGAAATCATGCACTAGTCTCCCTGGCTAGAAAATAAGCAGAAGACTTGATTGCATGCTTTTCACCTGTGACGAAAAGGAAACGTCAATCTGCCATCTGAGGCACAGCAATACAAGGCTACATAGTAATAAACACAGGACTGGTTACTTCCAAAGCAAAGCTTACAACTAAGTTGAACACCTGTTTAAAACAAAAATCACAAACAATAAGGAACCTATAAAACTGGCTGCAGTCACAAATCAAAGGGCTATAACATTTTTTAAAGGGAAAAACAAAAACCAAAAGAAAAAGAAGAACAAAAACCGTGGCTCTCCCTTTTACAGTTAACAGTGTTATTCTGAAATTTCTGAACAGTCCTGGAAAGCTAAGCCTATGAAGAAAAAAATATTCCTTCCAAACTCTTTGCAGTTAGTAGGTTATTTCTACGAAATCAGAGATGCATTTATTTCAAACCTCAGAACTGGAGCCAAACTGCAGTCTATCAACTGCAGGATGACAACTTTTCAGTAGATTAACAACAAGACAAAAGAAAAATGCTATGGGTCTGGTAGTATGAAATATATACTATGAGAGACTTGTGGGATATGAAATAGACTGGTCAGACCACCGTCCATTTATAACAACTACCAGAAATGTTCACAAACACCCTCACCATCGAAAACACATTCCACCTTCAGCTTTCAAGTTATTGCTAGCTATGTAATGGCTAGATATGAATGAGGGAAATATTCGAAGGTGAGAAGAAAGAATAGCATTCTGGGAATAAAATCCCTGGCCCTAAACTGGGCAGTGTTAAAGCCCGCTCCAGGTTACATTAATAGCTCAAGTCCAGGTCTCTAACCTCACCCAAGACTGATTCCAAGTCTAGGAGAGGCAGGGAGAGAGGGACCAAACGTTCTGGAAGTCCTTCGGATTTTAAATGTGTGCAAACCCTTCCACAGTGAGGTGAAAGGTTAACATTCTTGTACCTGAGAGTAATGCCAAGTTTCCATCTCCGATCTGAGAGCATGGACCGCGAAAGGGCCACAAAGCTCTAGCGCCCTTAGCTGGGTCAGCGCAGCTGGGAGCCTGGGGAGCTGGAGGTGCCAGCTCACCCCTCCCGCGCTGTGGCATGGCCGCCAGAGCTCACTGCCCTCCCCATTCTCCAGGCGCCCCGGCTCCATTGAGCGCGCAAGTGAGGAACCCAGGGCCCTGGTACGCTCTGACTGCAGTCTCTGCCCCAACCTAATAGGAAACGACGAGGTCTCCACACGCTTAGTGCCCTCACCTCTGTACTACAGGCGCACCTGTAGCCGGAGCTGGCAGGGACCGGCTGCAACCCCTCCCCACAGGCCCGGCCCGCACCTGGGGCTGCCCACCCGAAGCAGAGCAGGGTGCGCGCCCTGCCAAACCCTCGGGCCTACGCGTCCGGAGGCACCCGGCTGCTCCCTCCCTGAGGCTCCCAACGGTCCCGGCGACCCGTCTCACCTGCTTGCCCCGGTAGAAGAGACGCTGGCACTCGGGCCGCACGTCGAACAGCGCCCAAACCCGCTCGCGTAGCTCCTCGATCGTGGCTTTCCGAGAAACGTCCTCAATGGTGCGCGTTTGGGAACCGTCGATGGTACGAACCTGGATCCACATCTCGGTACTGGGAGAGGGGGCTGGCCCCCTTTGTCTCCCCCGGTGCTCAGGACGCCGCGCCCCGGCTGGCCCGCGCGCGCCGCCTCCCCAGCGCCTCGGGTGCTCCGCGGCGGGTAGGCGAGCGCCCACACAGGCGAAGACGACCTACCTACTGGACTTGGGCCCGACAGGCGACAGGCGGTGGCACCTCCCAGACCCCGCGCACGCCCAGGTCAGCTGAGGAGAGAAAACCTGAACCAGCCCGGGGCGCTACCGCAGCCTCCCCCTCACAAATAGGAAGGAGCCATGTCTCGGCAGCGCTGAGTGTTTACTTATAGAGCTGTAGCTCCCACATGGAGGTCACGGCGCCAACCCGAATCTCGCGAGATCCATGCGGGGCTCCGCCTTAAAGAGGAAGCGGTGGGGGAGATGGTTACAGACCTCGGGGTGCGAAAATAAGAAGGCGCGGCGAGGGCGGGGTTCAGGGGCGGGGCCGCCGAAAGCCGTTATTTGCCCAGTCTTTACCTGGGCCCTGGGCACGCCTTCGTGCCCTCAGATCTCAGCAGGTTCGGCGCTCTCTTGGCAGTTTTACCCTTTTGGATCTAGTTTTGGGCCTAGGTGGGGGGAGACTGCTCAAGCCTAGCAGATAACGCTCTCTGGTCTCAAAATACATCAAAAAATAACCCTGATATGCACTTGTATGTTCATGGAAAGCGGGCAGAGCTCTAAGTCTGAGAAAACAGAAGGAATGAGCAAGCTGGACCGCACTCAGCCGAACAGCACCCTCCACGCAGCACTGAGGGGCCGGTGGACTGGGAAAAGGCCCCGGGACTCTTCGGGAACGCGTCCCCACCAGTTCAGACTGCTGCCTTAGCTCGGAACCGCTCCCTGGGGTTTCCTGCTGCGGAGCAGAGGTGTGGGGGCGGGGGGCCGGTCCCAAAGACCAGGGGGCCTGCTGGACACGACCTGGGCCTCGCTCAGCGCTTCCACCCCGGTCTCAGATGGTGGAAGGCGCGGTGCCTCCCCAGCTCCTTCCAGTCCCCACCCCCGCCCAGTTGCTGGCTAGACCTGGAATTTCCGTTTGCGGACCTTCAGCTTTAAGGGTGTCTTTGGCCTAAGGGATTGTGGGTTTGCGGAAAAGAGTTTTGAATAACGCAGAACTACATACCTCCGAAGAAAGAACTCCAAGGAGCCTACTTGAAATAAATTCTCGAAATTCGCTCAGCGCAACACTACCTAAAAGGGAGCCTATTTGAAAATGAAAATACAACTTAGTGAGAAGGGAGAAAGCATATAAAAAAAAAAAAAACTTGTACCTTATATTTGCCTAAATTGGTAACTTGAGTACTCAGACCAGTGCTAACTAGTCCCATAGAGTAGCATTTTAAAATCACCGATTAAAACAATTATAAGCACAGACAAGGCCAATATTATTTTCTAAAAGAAAAAGATGGCCCTACTCGGGACAGGACAAATAACGGAATATACGTAGATATTTGAGGTCTCTGCCCTTGCTGAAAATTTAGCATTCACCTAGAGATTCTAAATAAAATTCACCCCGTTTTCTCCCGATTATGCTAAAGCAAATATTGAGTGTTCATTACATATGCAAATGAGATGATAGATATGCCTAAAGCACATTTCTGATCTGCCCCAACAAGGGATAACTAGTTGGTGTTTTAAAATTGTTACGCTTTTGTGGAGCAATGTAGTTTTTGTTGTTGTTGCTCACAATTTAGTCAAAAATTAGCAAAAATAAAAACATTAAAGGATAATTTAATAATAAACAGTTTGATGTTAGCGAAAACCTCCATTAGAGATGCCAAAAGCGGGGACTAAAATGATATGGAAGCTTAAGAACAGGCGTAAAACAGCCTGAGTTAGATGGTATATTGTAGTCTAAGGCAGCATTTAACTGTTCAGTTTGCGGAATGGAATCGATCAGAATTATAATCCCAGTTTAGTTCTTAAGATGTGAATCTTGGACATATTACTTGCTCCAATTTCCTCCATGTAAACTGGTGCTTATAAACCTAATGAATGTAAAATACTTATCTCAGTGCTTATCCCTTAGTACACAATAAATTACTTTAGTGCTATTGTTATGGAAAGGATTTAGATAAACAGAATGCCCAAAGAGGCAAGTATGCATTTTGACAGATAGAAGAGACTGCATATCAGAGAAAGTTTGACTAAATAGAGAAGAGCAGCAGTGTGTGATGATTAGCATTCAAAACAGTAGCTCCCCCAACTCCAGGGGTGGGGAGACTAGGGTTTTTTGAGAGGTGCATTGATGTGATTAAGTACATGGAGACAGTGGAATCCTTTAAGGAGAGGTGAGGGGGAGAGATTGTTGTCTGATTATCAAAAGAGGTAATTGTGCCCATTTTGGCAAAATTAGGGCAGTGGATAGGAGAGGAAAGGATGTATTCCAGAGTGTTCTAGAAATAAGCTTCTAGAGAACCTACATAATGGGAGAAAATCTTTGCCATGTGCACCTCAGAAGAATAATCTCCAGGATAAAGAACTCAAAAAACACCAAAAAAAAGAAAAAACCCAAAAAGACAAACAACAACAACAAAAAACCCCAATCAATAAAATATCTAGGAAACTCAACAGATACTTCACAGAAGAAATACAATCAATCAACAAATATATGAAAAAATGTTCAACATCTCTAGCAATTAGAGAAATGCAAATGAAAACTAAGATTGCATCTCACTCCAGTCAGAATGGCAACTATCAAGAATACAATTAACAGTAAATGTTGGCAAGGATGTGGGGAAAAGGGTATTCCCATATATTGCTGGTGGGATCGCAAATTGGTGCAATCTATATGGAAAGCAGTATGGAGAGTCTTCAGAAAACTTGGAATGGAACCACCATTTGACCCAATTATCCCACTCCTCTACTGACAGGTCACTGTTTATAGCAGCTCAATTCACAATAGCTAAACTCTGTAACCAACTTAGGTATCCTTCAACAGATGAATTGATTAAGAAAATGTACATAGACACAATGGAATATTTCTCAGTCATAAGGAAGAATAAAATTGTGGTATTTGCCTGTAAATGGATGGAACTGGAGATTATCTTGCTAAGTGAAATAAGTCAATCCCCCAAAACCAAAGGTTGAATGTTCTCTGATATTCGATGCTGACTCAATAGGTGTGTGTATCGGGGGAGTGGTTGTTCACTGGATTGGAGTGAGGGGAAGGGAGGTTGGGAATGGGAAAGACAGAATTGGGCATAACTTCCTTATGTTCACATTCAAATAAAAGACCAGTGTAACTCCACATCATGTACAACCACAAAAATGGGAGGTTATACTCCATCTATGTATGTCAAGATGCATTCTACTCTCGTGTATAACTAAAAGGAACTCGTTTTTACAAATCTTTGTCCATGGTAAAAAAGATAATAAATGATCAGACACACACACACACACACACACACACACAGAAAGGCAAAGACAGAAAGACAAAGATAGAAAGAAATTTTAACTTCTAAGGCTCGTGGAAAACATGGATGTGAGGAAGGATGTTATGGAATGTTGACAGGTCTTAAGTTTCTAGTTTGGAAGCCTTAAATGGATGAGTTGGATAAATGGTGTTCTTAACTAGAGGAGGAAGCAAGTTGGGAAAATTCAGTGAGTTCCATTTAAGTTGTGTTGCATTTGAAATTCATCCAAAATATACCAAAATGAAGACGTCTGACAGTTAAAAATACAGGTCCAAGATATTTGAGAGAGACTATTTGAGACCTCCCGTACTCCTGTCAAGAACTTCATCCTTCTTAATGTAGTGGAACTTTCATAGAAAAGTCAAGTCAAAACTTCAACAAGTGGGCATGGGACAGGATTGATGGTATTGACTGAAAAGGACACAAAGGAATCTTCTGGGTGATGGTAATACGTTATATTTTGACCTTGGCAGTGGAGTACATATGTAAACACTTGTTGAACTATAAACATGATTTGTTCACTTAATATTTATGTATGCCTACAGTCACAGTTATATAGAGGTCCTTAGGGAAAAAAAATGAACTTTTTGTGTATGGAACTGGGAATTGAACCAGGAGCACTATACCTCTGATTTACATACCCAGGCCTTTTCATTTTGAGACAGGGTCTTGCTAAATTCCCTGGCTGGCCTCTAACTTGAGATCCTCGTGCTTCAGTTTCCAGAGTAGCTTGGATTACAGGCAGAGCTACCACACCTGGCTGAAAAGTAAACTTTCATTTTCTATCAATTGATGGTATAAATGAAAACATAAATGCTGATCTCAGGGTTGATATGTAGAGAAATATTAAAAAAGGAAAAACTTTCTGTTCTTCCTCTTTCAGAGATTAATTAGGGAGAAAGCCCAGTGTAAGAATTTGATCTGTTCAAATGTAAAGAAAAGCTAAATTTAAAATCAGGCTATGCAGTTAAGGATACTAAAGAAAGGTTGACTGGTCTGGTTTTGAAAAGGTATGGTAGTCGAGTATGTATGTACAGCGTGAGTATATAAAAGTACGCTCATAAAAACGAAATGATGTACCCCATTTGTGTACAATGAATCAAAATGCAGTCTGTAAAAAATTAAAAGATAAATAAGAAAAAAAAGTATGCTCATATATTTCTTTTTTGGTACTGGGGATTGAATCCAGGGACACTTAACCAATGAGCTACACCCCAGCCCCTTTTTTATTTTAAGACAGGGCCTCGCTAAGTTGTTGAGGTTGGCTTCGAACTTGTTATCCTCCTGCCTCAGGTTCCCCAGACGCTGGGATCACAGGCATGTGCCACTACACAGGCTGCTTATGAGCTTTTGTACATGCACGTACATGTACGCATGTGAGTGAACATGTATCTTACGTGTGCATGTATAACTATGTTTTCTACTAGATGCACACAGGAGGAGGCACGGCTTTGCTCTAAATTAGCAAAGGTTTCATGAGAGGTACATGCTTTGAATCCTGAAATGTGGAACTATTCTGAGTTTGCATCTGCTGTTATTCTAGACAACAATGAAGATTTGGGGAAATGCTCAGCTTCAAATGAATTGCCTTAGGAGAAGGTGGGCACAGAGCCCAGAGTAAGCATATCACTCTTGTGTTATGAGATAGGTTATTTCTAAAAAATGCAAGATGTGGAAACTCACTGTGAAGAGTGAAGAAGGGATTCTCCATGTCAGTGAAATTTGAAGGAAGGAGGTGGGAGCAAGTCTAGCAACTGTGGTGCTACCCAAAGGGACCCATAGAAAGGCTCATTTCTTTTCCCTTGGACCCATAGCACCTAGTTCTATGCTTTGTCTTACATTTTAATTCACTATAGCTTTTTCTCCAGTTTTTCAGAAAAGTGTATCACCCATTGTCCAACTTGATAGTCATGTTGTAGAAGCAATGGGCAGGGCATTAAGAGACAAGGCAGCAAGCAGCATCGTAGACTTACTAACTCACCTGCCCCCTGAAGCCAATGAAACTAGAACTACATGGTATGAAAAGGGAAGATGAGGATTCTAGAATTCACAAGGCCATGAAGAGTGAAGTAAACTAAACATCACTGCAGTGAGGGTTAGGAGCTACGTGACCACAGACTGTTGTAGCATGAGCAAATGAGAGTCTTTAACCCCTTAAAGTAAAACAGAAGTAATGAAGGTGGGGCAGAGCGAGTTCAACTTACAATGTTATTTATCTTCTTTGACAGTCTAAAGGGACTTGAAAAGACAGGAAAAATAAGATTTGATGGATTTTTTTTTTCTTCATGTATTGAAGTTCCATGTGTACAGGTTTTTTGTATCCTTGTAGTAGGGATTGAACCCAGGGATATTCTACCATTGAGCTACCTCCCCAGCCCTTTTCATTTAATTTTAGATGTCTCCTAAATTGCTGAGACTGGCCTCAAACTTGCCATCCTCCTGCCTCAGCCTCCTGAATAGCTGGAATGTGTGCTACCATGCTTAGCTCCCTGTGCATAATTTTAAAAGCCAAAAATGAGGAGGTCATATCTAATTTTATTAAACTCAGATCGTGAGGGTTTTGTTGTTGTTTTGCAGCACTAGGGACTGAACTCGGTGGCACACTACCACTGAACTCCAGTCCTTTATTTTTTTGTAGTGCTGGGAACCACACCTTGGGCCTCACCCACACCAGGCAAGCATTCTACAACTGAGCCACATTTGCAGCTTATTTAAAAATTTTTTTTTCATGGTGCTGGGGATCAAACCTACAGTCTCACACAAATGCTCTACCACTGAGCCACATCCCCAACCATATTTTTTTGTGTTGTTTTTGTTTTTTGGTTTAGATCGTTTCACTAAATTGCTGAGTATGGCCTGGAACTTGTGATCTTCCTGCCTCGGCTTCCTGAGTCACTAGAATTACAGGAGTACATTGAGGGAACGACCTGAAGCAAGTACACTTTTTAAAAAGAGAAGGTTACACCCAAAAGCACTCCTTGAGGGACTGAATTATTCTTAAACCGGTGAAAGAAAAACCATGGGTTAGAAAATGAATGTGGTTGGGGATGCAGCTCAGTGATAGAGGGTACTTGCCAAACATTTGCAACGTGCTGGGTTTGATCCCTGGCATCACCCAGAAAAGGAAATACACAAAGATTGAAGTTGGTGAATATCTTTAACAACTTTATCCAAAGTTAGCAACTATGCTAAATGAGTTCTAATCGTCCTACAGGCAAAAAACTCAGAGTGAAAGCAATTGAATTGGGAGCATTTCCTTGTAAGAATTTACATTCAATAACTTCAGCTAAGTAACTCATTATGATTATTAAAACATTGCTAAAAGATTTTCATATATCCCATAGTTTGAAATGTAAGTACACATAGAATATAGGCCCCTGTCTTCATTGAAGCATAAAGTCTAGTCAGATTACTACTAGATGTGGGTGGTATATAAAGGAAGAATGATTAAACTGATGTCCTTGTATCCTTTTTGGGATCAGCCTCAGTCCCTATATATTGATTAAGATGGCAACTCTGAATATGATTCAGTTATAGAGCTGTCTGTTCATCCCAGCATAATCATTAAAACATCCAGAGCCATGTAGTCATTCTATTTTCTATTATAGAAACAGTTATTACATTTTCACTTACTCTAGATTAAACTACATGCAAAACTCCTGAAATGTTTCTATTTTCATAGGTAGGTATTTATCTACAGCCTAAAAATATTTTGTGACTTAATGCTTCAGATATTATATTAGCAATTTGCTAGTGTCACCACAAGATAAAACAAACTAAATGGCTTAAACAACAGAAATTTGTTTTCTCACAGTTCTGGAAGCTAGAAGTTCAAAAATTAACGTGTCTGTAGGTTTTACTTCTTCTGGGGCTCTCTCCTTGTCTTGCAGATGACTGTCTTCTCCCTGTGTCCTCACATGGTCTCTTCTCCATGCATGTGCAGCCTTGATGTCTCTCCCCCTTCTTGTGAGGCAAGTGCTATACCACTAAGCTACACCCCAGCCTTCTCCCTCTACTTTTAAGGACAACAACCATTTTGAATTAGAGCCCCAACTTATGACTTCAATTAACCTTAATTACCTCATTACAGGCCCTGTCTCCACAGGTACTTTTACTTTGGGGATTAGATTTTAAATATATGAATGTGGTGACAGGGAGGCACAATTCAGCCTATAGCAGATTTCTAATACTATTCTGGAATTGCTTGGCTTCATTCTTAACTTTCTTCACTCTTGAAGATTCTCCTGAACCCCCTATTTTACTCCTTTTATATTCTATCCAAAACCAGGAATCTAATTTTTGTGTATACAGTGAACAGCTTGAAAGACCAATGGGCTATTGATGTACTCAGGAACTTGAAATTCTCTTATTAACCACCTTCATTTTAAGTTTACAACTTACTCCTAAATATAAAAACTGAAATGTCTTAAATATAGAAAGACTTGCTGCCTGAGGATCTGGGTTCCAACCCCTGGAACTATTTGAGGAATTTGAAATTTACTTAGAACGTAGAACTTCATATTGCTAAGAACTGAATGAATTGTAACCATGTGTTGAATATTAAGCTTAGACAATTCAATTAAATTATCTAAAGTGGGAATAAGAACACTGGCAAATGATAATAATAACAATAACAATAACTGAACAAAAAACTGACACTGAGAAAGAATGGGATGATTTCATATTTTTTACTTTACAAATTAAAAATAACCTAGATGAGATTTTTTTTGGAGTTCTTTTTCCTTTTAATGGTTCATATTAAACCCTAAAACAGTAAAGAGGTTTTTTTTTCTTTTTCAAAAGCTAGTTAATATTGAATGTTTTCTTTGAAAAAACAAATAACCCAAAAATTCAAATTAATAAATTCTAAAACTATGCAGTGAGAAAAGTGTTTTGTATTTATAACTCAATGAGAAGTTATATGTACTTTGGTCTTAAGAATAACTCTTCATTTCAGAAATAGAAGATAGAGTATACTGAGATAAATAATTTTGAAAGATAGTTGTTCTAATTTAGGTTTACTCTTTTTTAAATAAGCATGGTGTAGTTGCAGGAGAAGGGGCTGTATGCTTTCTTGGCTTGTGTTCAGATCTGAAGAGCTTCTTATTTGCTGGCAAGTTTTGGTGGGCTTGTCCTCACAGAAATTCTCCATCTATTAAAAGTCCAAACTTCTTCATTAAGGTTTAAAATTGATATTATTGTGACTGAGGATGTAACTCAGTGGTAGAGCACATGCTTATTGTGGGCACGAGTTCCTGGGTTCAGTCCCAAGCACCACCAAAAAAATTATGTTAAAAGTGATATTATGATCACTTAAAGTTAAAAGTATAAAAGACGTTCTTTGTTTACTTTTGAAAATTCAGATTAGAAAAATTTATAACCTGTTCCTTTTCCCCAGCAACTGTAACTAGACATTTATAATTTAAAAAATTTTATTAGTTTTTAGTTATACCTGACAGGAGAATCCATTTTGATTAAATTATACAAGCATAGGATATATCTTAGTTTAATTAGAACCCCATTCTTGTGGGTGGGCATGATGGTAGGGTTTACTTAGGCATTTTCATATGTGTACATAGGAAAGTTATATTAGATTCATTCTACTGTCTTTCCTATTCCTTTTCCTCTTATAACTACACATTTTGTACACTGTATATATCATTTTTTAAAAATCCAGGTAAGATATTTCTGTTTCTGCCACCCTGTAATGTTTTCTGAAAGCAAAGGAATTTTTATATACTTATATACCTCACCTTAATATTTTCTAGAATGGCTTAGGAAAATCAAAAGAGAAATTCTCCCCGCTCCCCAACACACACATTTGTACAGTACTGGTGAATAAATGCACTTCAGAAGGCCATGAAACAATGATAAAAATCTATTGCAATACAAACACCATTACAATGAGAAGTTGCCTTCTAAAGACACATATCCCTTCTTTGTGGAAGGAAATTCAGAGAATAATGTGGTAATAATTCCCATCATGTTCCACAAAGATAAAGATGTTGTTGAGTACAGTAGTCAAAGAATCAGAACTGACCAACTTTAAAACCACGAAAATTGCCTTTCTAACCCCAAAACTTTTTCATTTTACTTTTGTTATCTTTAATGCCTAGGCAATATATGTTTGTTGTAGAAAGTAGAGATTTACAGACTGGGAAAAAAATCATGAAATTATTTTTGATAAATGACATCCATAATGAATTACTAAAGATTGTTTTTTCATTTTGCAGTACTGAGGACTGAACCTAGGGGCATTCTACGACTAAACAACATCCCAACACTTTTTGGTTGTTATTTTGAGACAGGGTTTTTGAGTTGTCCAGGCTGGTCTTGAACTTTCAATTTTCCCACCTCTGCCTCCTAAATTGCTGAGATTACAGGTTTGTTCCACGATGGCTGGCCTCCCACCTCACCCATTCCCCCTTTTATTGTTCCAGGGATTGAACCCAGGGGTGCTTAACCACTGAGCCACATCTCTAGCCCCCTACCTACCCCCACCTTTTTTTTTTTTTTTTTTTTTGTGAGACAGGGTCTTGCTAAGTTGCTTGATGCCTTACTAAGTTGCTGAGGCTGACTTTGAACTTGCAATCCTGGGATTACAGGGGTGTACCACTGTACCTGGCACCCCTCCACACACTTTTTCTTTTAAAAGGTAGAGTAAGAAATTAAAACATTTATAAAGGCATCATTCCAAATTTTTACTCCTTCCCCAATGTTTTACTCCTAACTTGATACTTGTATGTACATGATTTGCTTTTAGAATCTATCCAAAGCATTCAAATTACTTTCTCCTGAAACAATTTTCCTCTTATACATAACATAATATTGATTAAATAAAATAATAACAGAATAAGTATATCAGCAGAAAAGTTTTTAACACACACACACACACACACACACACACACACACACACACACACAAATTGACTCTTAGAAAGCAGATCACTCAAAATACCAAAAACAAATCAAAGTAGCCTACTGGTATCAAAGACTCAGTGGTCCCTGATCTCAGTATGATCTCTAGAAGAAACAGTGTCAGTTTACCTGATGACTTGGGTTATTTTGGGTGGAGTGAGTTTCTACTAAGCTACCTTCCAGGAAAGTTTCATTGATTTGTCTTCTTAGAAGCAATTTCTGAGAGTGTTGATCTCCTTCTATTCTAGTTCTCAACTTTAGTGTTCATAAGAATCACTTGGAGGGCTCATTTAAAATGTAGATTCTTGACATGTCGTCCTAACAGATTCTGATTTGGGGTGAGTCCCAAGAATCTGCAAAATAATCAATTTCTTCAGCAGGTGATCAGTCAAAGTATTTGTATCCATGATGAGATAATACTTTGCTTCTCATTTGTCCATGGTCTTCTAACAAAATTTGGTCATAGCAAAATAATCCCTGTGGGTCATTTGTCCTATTTTTCAAACCTATTATTTCTAGAGAAATGACTCTCAGGGAAAGAATTCTCTTGGCCCAATTTTTCTATGATAGAGATTTTGAAAATCTAATATTCACATTTCTGAAAACAAATTGAAGCCAGATGTTTGAAAATTCTAAATGCATCTTGACAGTAGGGTAGATCATTTAAGGCACACCAGGTAGGTTTTTCACAGAGTTGGACTAGGATTTGTTGGTAACTTGAGTATAATATTAAACAATTTCAGAGTGGCAACTCCCTACTGGGAGTGGTAGTGCACTCCTAATCCCAGCTGTTCTGTAGGAAGTGTCAGGATGATGCAAATTCAAGGCTGACCAGGGCAATTTAGCAAGACTCTGTCTCAATATAAAAGTAAAACAAAAAGGTTTGGGGTGCAGCTCAGTGGTAAAGCACCCCTAGGTTCAGTCCCCTGTACCACTCTCACACACACAAAACAACAAAGTGTAACCTCTACTTAGTTTTTATACAAGTTCATTTGTCACTAAACTAAATTTAAATATTCCTCAAACCAGGTGAACGAAGGGATTTATCTTCTAAAGACCATGTTTCTAATAAGTCAATGAGGTTAAAATCTGCATTTGTTAAAGTAGCAGGTAATGCCTGTTATCCCCTAAAGAACAACAAATACCTATTTTTAGAAAATGAATTAATTTGCTAAGTCTTCTACAGGTTCAGGAGCTTAAACCATCTTGACTAAGTTGCAGTGTAGATACCCAGTCCCTGAGAGAGGAATGGAGTGATATTTATCCGGTTTTCTCACTGACTTGTCAAGGTTGAGGGGATGGTACTCACTTACAAAGGAAGATGCTTTTCTTTTCGGAGGGAACCTTGTTGAACTTTCCTTGTCAAGCTAGGGCACTGAATTGGCATGGAGAGCCAGGGCTACCCTGCTGGTATCAATGAATGTCAGCAAGGAAAAGTATACTGAGGGGTCAGGGCAGACTTGAAATCTGAGAGATGGTATTTGTGGTTCTAAGAAGTTGGAGTATGGGTCTTATTATAAGGTGCTTGAGGCTTACATCTATGAGTTAGGCAGAAACTGTTAAACACTCCAGCCTTTAAGTATGGGAAAAAATATAGGTGAACATCGGTCTGAGATGTACCAGATTACCACTGAACACCATTGTACAGTTCCTTTATTGACGGAATCACCTTGGGGAACAAAGAGTTGATATCAGATTTCTTTTAGTGAAGTTCAACAGAGAAAGGAACTAACATTAATGGTTACTTTCTTATACACATCTTCTCATTTAAACGAAGTTTTACAATGCTCAAATTAAAAGGCAAAAATGAATAAACGAAAGAGTAAAAGGCACTAGCTTTGTAGGTTTGCTTTTCCATTTATGGCATGGGATTTTTTTTTTTTTTTTCTTTTTTTGACCAGGAGTTGAATCCAGGGGCGCTAAACCACTGAGCCACATCCCTATCCCTTTTTATTTTATTATATTTTTAAATTCATTTTTATTGTAAACAAATGGGATACATCTTGTTTCTCTGTACATGAAGTAGAGGCATACCATTTATGTAATCATACATTTACCTAGGGTAATAGTTTTTGATTCATTCTGTTTTTCCCTCCACCACCCCTCTTATCACTCTTTAGAGTCTCTCCTTCCTCCATTCTTGCCCCCATCCCATCACCTATTGTGTCATCACCCACTTATCAGTGAGATCATTCGTCCTTTGTTTTTTTGAGATTGGCTTATCTCACTTAGCATGATATTCTCCAACTGCATCCATTTGCCTGCAAATGCCATAATTTTATTATTCTTTATGGCTGAGTAATATTCCATGGTATATATATACCACAGTTTCTTTATCCATTCATCAATTGAGGGCCATCTAGGTTGGTTCCACAATCTGGCTATTGTGAATTGAGCAGCTATGAACATTGATGTGGCTGTATCTCTGTAGTATGCTGATTTTAAGTCCTTTGGGTATAGGCCAAGGAGTGGGATAGCTGGGTCAAATGGTGGTTCCATTCTAAGTTTTCTAAGGAATCTCCACACTGCTTTCCAGAGTGGCTGCACTAATTTGCAGCCCCACCAGCAACGTATGAGTGTACCTTTTTCCCCACATCCTTGCCAACACATATCGTTGCTTGTATTCTTGATACTCGCCATTCTCATCAGGGTGAGATGGAATCTTAGGGTAGTTTTGACTTGCATTTCTCTTATTACTAGAGATGTTGAACATTTTTCCATATGTTTGTTGATTTCTTGTAGATCTTCTTCGGTGAAGTGTCTGTTCATTTCCTTAGCCCATTTGTCGATTGGGTTATTTGTATTCTTCGTGTAGAGTTTTTTGAGTTCTTTATACATTCTGGAAATTAGTGCTCTATCTGAAGTATGAGTGGCAAAAATTTTCTCCCACTCCGTAGGCTGTCTCTTCACATTCTTGATAGTTTCCTTTGCTGAGAGAAAGCTATTTAGTTTGAATCTATCCCAGTTATTGATTCTTGCTTTGATTTCTTGTGCTATGGGAGTCCTGTTAAGGAAGTCTGATCCTAAGCTGACATGTTGAAAATTTGGACCTACTTTTTCTTCTATAAGATGCAGGGTCTCTGGTCTGATTCTGAGGTCCTTGATCCATTGTGAGTTGATTTTTGTGCAGGGTGAGAGATAGGAATTTAGTTTCATTCTGTTGCTTATGGATTTCCAGTTTTCCCAGCACCATTTGTTGAAGAGGCTATCTTTTCTCCATTGCATATTTTTGTCACCTTTGTCTAGTATGAGAAAATTGTATTTATTTGGGTTTGTGTCCATGTCCTCTATTCTGTACCATTGATCTACCTGTCTATTTTGGTGCCAATACCGTGCCATTTTTGTTCCTATTGCTTTGTAGTATAGTTGAAGTTCTTCTGGTATTGTGATACCCCCTGCTTCACTCTTCCTGCTAAGGATTGCTTTAGCTATTCTGGGTTTCTTATTCTTCCAGATGAATTTCATAATTGCTTGCTCTATTTCTGTGAGGTACGTCATTGGGATTTTAATTGGAATTGCATTGAATCTGTATAGCATTTTTGGTAGTATGCCCATTTTGACAATATTAATTCTGCCTATCCAAGAACATGGGAGATCTTTCCATCTTCTAAGGTTTTCTTTAATTTCTTTCTTTAGTGTTCTGTAGTTCTCATTGTAGAGGTCTTTCACCTCTTTTGTGAGATTGATTCCCAAGTATTTCACTTTTTTCGATGCTATTGTGAATGGGGTAGTTTTCCTAATTTCTCTTTCTGAAGATTCATCACCTATGTATAAAAATATTTTGGATTTATGAGCATTGAACTTATATCCTGCTATTTTACTGAATTCACTTATGAGTTGTAAAAGTTTTCTGGTGGAATTTTCTGGTTCCTCTAAATATATAATCATGTCATCACCAAATAGGGATAGTTGGCGATCTTTTCCTATTCATATCCCTTTAATGTCATTGGTCTGTCTAATTGCTCTGGCTAGAGTTTCGAGGACAATGTTGAATAGAAGTGGTGAAAGAGGGCATCCCTGCCTTGTTCCAGTTTTTAGGGGTAATGCTTTCAGTTTTTCACCATTTAGAATGATATTGGCCATGGGCTTAGCATAGATGGCCTTTACAATGTAAGGAATGTTCCCACTATCCCTAGTTTTTTCCAATGTTTTGTGCATGAAGGGATGCTGTATTTTATCAAATACTTTTTCTGCATCTATCGAAATAATCACGTGATTCTTGACTTTAAGTCTATTGATATGGTGAATGACATTTATTGATTTCCTGATGTTGAACCAACCTTGCATCCCTGGGATGAAACCCACTTGATCGTGGTGCACTATCTTTTTAATGTATTTTTGTATGCTGTTTGCTAAGATTTTGTCTGGTTTAGGTATGAGGATGATATTGGCTTCATAGAATGAGTTTGGGAGGGGTTTCCCTCCTCTTCTATTTTATGGAATACTTTGAGAAGTATTGGAATGAGCTCTTCTTTAAAGGTTTTGTAGAACTTGGCTGAGAATCCATCTGGTCCTGGACTTTTCTTTGTTGGTAGGCTTTTTCTTTTTCTTTTTTTTTTTTTTTTTTTGCGGTGCTGAGGATTGAACCCAGGGCCTCGTGCTTGCAAGGCAAGCATTCTACCAACTGAGCTATATCCCCAGCCCTGTTGGCAGGCTTTTGATGACTACTTCTCTTTCATTACTTGAAATTGATCTATTTAAATTGTATATGTCCTCCTGGTTCAGTTTAGGTAATTCATATGTCTCTAGAAACCTGTTGACGTCTTTGAGATTTTCTGTTTTGTTGGAGCATAGATTTTCAAAAAGCTTCTAATTATGTTTTGTATTTCAATCGTGTCTGTTGTGATATTTCCTTGTTCATTCCGAATATTAATAATTTGGGTTTACTCTCTCCTTCTCTTTGTTAGTGTGGCTAAGGGTTTATCAATTTTGTTTATTTTTTTCAAAGAACCAACTATTTATTTTGTCAATTTTTTCGATTGTTTCTTTTGTTTCAATTTCCTTGATTTCAGCTCTGAGTTTAACTACTACCTGTCTTCTACTACTTTTGGTGTTGCTCTGTTCTTCTTTTTCTAGGGCTTTGAGCCATAGTGTAAGGTTGTTTATTTGTTGATTTTTTCTTCTTTTATTGAATGCGCTCCATGAAATAAATTTTCTTCTAAGGACTGCTTTCATAGTGTCCCAGAGATTTTGATATGATATTTTTTTGTTCTCATTTACCTCTAAGATTTTTTAAATTTCCTTCCTGATATCTTCTGTTACCCAGTCATCATACAATAGCATATTATTTAATCTCCAGGTGTTGAAGTAGTTTTTTGTTTTTTACTCTGTCATTTATTTCTAATTTCAATCCATTATGATGTGATAGAATACAAGGTATTATCTCTGTCTTCTTGTATTTGCTAACACTAGATTTGTGGCATAATATATGGTCTATTTTAGAGAAGGATCCATGTGCTGCTGAGAAGAAAGTGTATTCACTCTTTGTTGGATGGTATATTCTATAAATGTCCATTAAGTCTAAATTATTGATTGTGTTATTGAGATCTATGGTTTCTTTGTTCAATTTTTGTTTGGAGGATCTGTCCAGTGGTGAGACAGACATGTTAAAATCACCTAGTATTATTGTGTTGTGGTCTATTTGATTTCTGGCATTGAGAAGGATTTGTTGGACATATATGGATGAGCCACTGTTTGGGGCATAGATATTTATGATTGTTATGTCTTGCTGATTTATGCTTCCCTTAAGCAGTATGAAATGTTCTTCTTTATCCCTTCTAACTTTGGCTTGAAGTCCACATTATCTGATATGAGGATGGATACTCTGGCTTTTTTGCTGTGTCCCTGTGCATGGTATGTTTTTCCCCATTTTTTCACCTTTAGTCTGTGGGTATCTCTTTCAATGAGATGAGTCTCTTGCAGGCAGCAAATTGTTGGATCTTTCTTTTTAATCCAATCTGCCAGTCTATGTCTTTTTATTGATGAGTTCAGGCCATTAACATTCAGGGTTATTTTATTTATTTATTTTTTTTATGATCTTTTTTTTTTTAATTTTTTTTAAATTTTTTTTTTATTGTAAACAAATGGGATACATGTTGTTTCTCTGTTTGTACATGGCACAAAGGCATACCATTTGTGTAATCATAAATTTACATAGAGTAATGTTGTTTGATTCATTCTGTTATTTTTTCCCTTCCCCCCACCCCTCCCACCCCTCTTTACCCTCTATACAGTCCTTCCTTCCAACATTCAGGGTTATTATTGAGATATGATTTGTATGCCCGGTATTTGGCTCAGTTTTTTTTTTTTTTGACATGACTTGATTTCTCCTTTATTTGGTTGTTCCTTTAGGGTAGTTCCTCCCTTTGCTGATTTACATCATTGTTTTTCGTCTCTTCCTCATGGAATATTTTGGTGAGAATGTTCTGTAATGCTGGCTTTCTGTTTGTAAATTCTTTTAGCTTTTGTTTATCATGGAAGGATTTTATTTCATCGTCAAATTTGAAGGTAAGTTTTGCTGGGTATAAGATTCTTGGTTGGCATCCTTTTTCCTTCAGGCCTTGAAAAATGTTGTTCCAGGCCCTTCTAGTTTTCAGGGTCTGAATTGAAAAATCTGCTGATATCCATATTGGTTTCCCCCTGAATGTAATTTGAGTCTTTTCTCTTGAAACCTTTAAAATTCTGTCTTTATTTTGTATGTTAGGTATTTTCATTATAACGTGCCTTGGTGTGGATCTATTTTAATTTTGTGTAGTTGGAGGCCTATAAGCCTCTTGTACTTGATTTTCCATTTCATTCTTCAGATTTCGGAAATTTTCTGATATTATTTCATTGAATAGATTGTTCATTCCTTTGGTTTGTTTCTCTAAACCTTCCTCAATCCTGATAATTCTTAAATTTGGCCTTTTCATGATATCCTATAGTTCTTGTAGTTTCTGTTCATGATTTCTTGCCATCTTCTCTGTTTGGTCAACTTTGTTTTCAAGATTAAATATTTTGTCTTCAATATCTGAGGTTCTGTCTTCCAGGTGTTCTATCCTATTGGTTATGCTTTCTATGGAGTTCTTAATTTGGTTTATTGTTTCCTTCATTTCAAGGATTTCTGTTTGGTTTTTTTTTCAATATCTCTAACTCTTTATTGAAATATTCTTTTGCTTCCTGTATTTGCTCTTTTAACTATTGATTGGTGCGATCATTCAATGCCTGCATTTGTCCTTTTATCTCATCTTTCAATGCCTGCATTTGCTCTTTCATCTCCTCATTTTCTTCCCTGATTGTTTTCATTATGTACATTCTGAACTCCCTTTCTGATATTTCTTCTGCCATGCTGTCATTGGATTTTATTGCTATACCATCTAGGTTTGTTTGGGGCATTTTCTTCCCTTGTTTTCTCATATTGTTCAGGTATCTACCCCTCTAGTAGTGAAACTCTGCAATATTGCAGATTTCCTCTATTGACTAATATTGTCTCTGTAGATTTCCAATAACTTACCTCTTACTCTTCAGTAGCCTGAAATCTTAGAGGAACTTGATAATGTGGTGCCTCACCAGGAAGCTGCTCCTCTAGGAGTGGTGGCCTTCAGGTGGAGTATATTCCCCGGTGGCTCTGAGTTGGTCCCGAGTCTCTCAATACCTCCTCTTCTTGGCTCCTGGGTCTTGTCAAAGGTCCTCTAGCCTCCTGTAGGTGTCTCAGGAAGGGAGTTGTCCTTCCAATGATGATGGCCATGCCCACAGCAGTAATTCAAAATGCCTGCACCAGCCTATAAAGAAGCCTCTGGCTAACTCCGTGATGGGGACAAACCTTGGTGTGGTGGTCAGACGGGGTTGTTCAGTGATGGCGTCTGTCTTTGGCCTGGTGGTTGGGTGGGATGGCTACCTGCCACCCAGCTCCACAAGGCAGCCAGGTTGGGTGTCCGCCTGCTACCTCCGCAATGCAAGTGGCCTTACTCATCCGCCAGCGACCAACCAGTGATGGCGCTAATCTAGGTACAGGTGTCAGGCGGGGTCACTCAGTTATGAAGTCTGTCCTTGGCCTGCAGGCTGGGTGGGATAGTTGCTGGCCACCTACCTCGGAGATTTAGGTGGCCTGGCTCACTCGCCTTCTCGCTCTGCGACTCCCCTTTTTATTTTTAATTTTGAGACAGGTTCTCACTAAGTTGCTTAGGGCCTTGCTAAATTGCTGAGGCTGGCTTTGAACCTGCAATTTTCCTGCCTCATCTTCCTGAGCTGCTGGGATTATGGTATGTGCCACCATGCCCTGCTGGTATGGGATGTTCTAAAGCAGAGATTTGGCCAGTGTTAGATAGTGATGTGTGTCAGATACTATAGTCCTTAGTTCATGAATACAATGACACAATGTGTTTAAGTACTCAGGCTCTTCTGTGCCTATCCACAACTCCAGTATTAGAGATTGAATCAAGGGGCTCTCTACCAATGAGCTACATTCCTCTCCTTTCTATTTTATTTTGAGACAAGGGCTCACTAAATTAAATAGGCTGGCCTCAAACTTGGGATCCTCCTGCTTCAGCCTCTCCAGTAACTGGGATTATAGATGTGTGCCACCACACCTGGCTCTTAGCCCTTTTGTGACTAGGCTTCAACATTGGTCTATATGGACTGCAGACTCTCAGTACAAATGATTTCATTTATCCCCCACCCCCACCCCCAACACTTCCCCAAGAAACTTGAGCAAACTTTAGCATGGTTTCTGCAACTTAAGGTTTTATCCTGGGATGACCTACATCCTCCCCCCTTTAACTTGCTACTTGAGAGCGCTCAAAATTGCCAAAAGAGTATACTGTGTGTTTCAGTCAACGGCTGAAGATAGGGACCCGATTTCCCAGTCTGTGGTAGAGTAGAACCCTAACTTAGATAAATGTTAGTTAGCAAACTCAGATGGCCTAATCATATTGACTAACCTCGTACTTGCTCTTGTAATTTCCACTTCTTTAACTCTGCTGAAGCCCCAGATTTTCCCCCACCCCAACTCTCTCTCTCTCTGATATCGTGACAAAGGGGTACTTTACCACTGAGATATACCACCATCCCTTTTAAAACATTTTTATATTTTGAGAGAAGTCCTTGCTAAGTTGCTGAGGCTGACCTCTAACTTATAATCCTCTTGCTTTAGTGTCCCAAGTCACTGGAATTACATGTGTGTGTTATTGTGCTCTCATTTTCTCTTTAAAACATCTGGTCACTTCTACATTTACATTGGACTCTTCCTACTCCAGTAGTTACTGAGTTAATTAGGCCTTTACTACCTTTAACTAGTGTCTAGTTTAGTTTCTTTTTGGAAATTTTCATAATAAGTTTATATAGCTCTAATAGAGAATATTCCGACCCCTTTTGTGCTAATGGCCATACTAGACCCAGCTTTTGTGCCTTCACAGATTCATTTAACTCTCTTGGTTTCATGGTTCTTTCTGCTTATGGCAGGATCGCTAGGGACCTATCTGATCTACCTGGAACCAGTGGACGTGGAAGTACATGGGCTTTATGTCATATGTCAAACATGACTAAAGAAGGGAAACAGGAAGGAACCAGCAGGTAAACTGACCACCTTTCTTTTTCCTGGCAGATGATTTCAAGACACAGAAGTTCTAGAGAGGCTCGATGGCAGTAGTCATCTGCTTTATAAAGTTTGGTGGTCATCTTAGTAATGTCTTCTATCCTTCTGTGTCTTTACTATTTCTTCCCTGAAATTGTACCCACATCCCAATATAACGTTAGCACAAATGCTTTGCCTTTGTTTATTAGGGAATTGAGGCTAAGAAAATGAATTCTAGGATTAGCCCTAAAAAGCAAACTCTCAGGATGGGACTTCATTTGCCTACTTGATTAAAGCAATGGGGACCACGTGGCTGGTGATGAAGCCATGGTAACACCTTGACATGAGATCACAATTGATGACACTTTTGCCTGTAGCTAATTGGGAAGGAAATGCCAGGCACTGGAATATAAATGCACTAAAATCAATAATTATAAGGTTTGTAAGATGGGATGGTTCTTTTGGTGACAGCATTAAGTCTTATAAAAATAAAATGGTAGGTTCAAGGCAGCTAATTGCCAACTTAAGGGATCTTCTGAAAATCAGAGCTCTCAGTAGCAATCAGAGTCTCAGGGTAGAATGGGCTGAAAATCAAATCCAAATTCTAATTATAAGGCAAGACGAGATGTTTTAAAAAATCAAATTTGCCACTTCAATGAATACACTATGTTAAAGTCAAGGCCAAGATATGAAAAGGGTACAAAGACCTGGGGTGAGGATATATGATGGATAAAACTAAGAGTTCTGAACTAAAAATTTTTCTGAATGTTTCTGGGTCAATGGAATCAACCTGCTCCCCCTTGCTGAAGGAGAACAGCTTCCCCTTGCCTAGAGATGTGCAATAACTTCACCTGAAGCAGGTGATTTTAGGATAACACTAGTACTCCTTAAAAGCTGACTCCACCGTACCTGATTGTTTCTAAGCTAGTACCCTGGATCATACTTCAACACAGCCTGAGAGGAAAGGTACAGTCCCTGATTAGGAAAGAAATAACTTACCTATAAGACAAATGATAGAATCTGGCTATCAGCTGGTTTACCATAAGGGAAAAGAGGAACATATGGGAATAGATTTGGAAGCTGTAAGATTGGGGGAAGAATATAAAGCTGAATAGGGGGAATTCACTGGTGTGAGGTAGTCTCCCCACTTAGGATTCAATGTTCTGGGACCTAGAGCAGATCTAAATACATTGATAAGTTGACTCCTTGGAATTTGAACATGATAATGTTCTAGAATATGTGAGGTGAAGTTACCAGATATATTCACATTATATTAAGGACAGGGCACAAATGAATCAGAGAAATGAGAATATTAGAATGGATTTACCTGAGAATAATGATCACATTCCCTAGGAAGAGCCAGCGGACATTCCCATCTCTAAGGCAATAGAAAATGTACTACTTTTGGGTACCCTGGTGCCTTAGGAATTTTGGTTCTCTGCAAGCCAGGCCTACAGATGTGGTCATGGAATTAGGCTGCCTAATATCAATGAGGGTGATAGGATTCCAGAATAACTGAATCAAGTGGCAGCACTTAATTCTCAGAGGCAAGATGGATAAGATTATTTATTGTAATGGGCATCAGAGTGGCAATTAGAGTGTTATGACCTACATGGATTTGTGGTAATTTTAGGGACAAAACAGATGGAGAACTGACCAGGATGTTTTTCGATTTGAATGATCAAAGAGAATTAAGAACTGGAAAGCAGAAAGTTGACAACAGTGCTACAATGGGAAAACCACCCAGATTCAAGAACTAAATTGATTCACAGATCCAGAGTTCATTGGCTGGGACACTAGGTCTCCTTGAGGAGGATCTTGGCAATACCACCAAAGGAAGCATTGTGATCTTTCCCTAAAAGAACCTTTGGCCACTTAACAGAGTAACTGTGCCAGCTGGAAGGGGGACTATCCTCAGTTCTCAAATTTGTTAGATTTGAAGTCTGTGCTTGCACTGATAATTAGGAGACTTAAAATGCCATCCTGGTCATCCAGTTGGAAGGGTAGCCAGATGACAAATGGAGTTTTAACCCAAATTCTATTCACAGTAGGACCAATGAGTCAGCTGACTTATCCTGTAGTTTTTCCCCCTATGTATAGATGGAAAGTACAAATGAAATAGGTATTAGTTGGAATAGAAAACTCTTACCTGAGTTTCCAGCACTGTGTGGATTCAGGGCCAAGTAGAAGTGCCAGAAATTGGCCTCACTCTCACTCCCAGTCAATGAAAATTAAGCCCACTGCAGTGACACACACCTGTAATTCCAGTGACTAGAGAGGTTGAGGCATGAGGATGGAAGGTCCAAGGCCAATCTGACCAATTTAGTGAGAATCTGTCTGAAAATAAAATAAAAAGTTCTGGGGATATAGATTAATTCTAGAGCATGCCTGGGTTCAATTTCCAGTACTGAAAAAAGAAAGAATGAAAATTAAAAGCAACACTTCATCCCAGAAAGGATTGCTGCGATTAGCACAATTATCAGACTCGAAAGATGTGTGGTGGGTGCAGCCATATTCCCTTATTCCCTTTAATTTCATCTTTCTGCTTCTGTAAAAACCAAAGGGCTGGGGCTGTGGCTCAGTGGTAGAGTGCTTGCCTAGCACATGTGAGGCACTAGCTTCAATCCTCAGCACCACATAAAAGTAAATAAATAAAATAAAGGTATCGTGTCCATCTACAACTAAAAAAAAATTTTTTTTTTTTTTAAACCAAAGGGATCATGGTAGATGATGGTGAAACACCATGTACTCAGTCTGGTGTTAGTCCCTGTCAAGGCTCGTGGGCAGTGCTCATTTTTACAAAAATACATCAATTTGTCCTCTAGTATTTACCATGCAGAATCCATTTAATGAATATTTTTCTTCCAATTCCCACCAGTAGGGAGAATCAAAATCAATTTACCTTTATACTACAGGAACATCATGGAGTTAGTGTTCTATGGGACAAATTTTATCAATGGGAGAGAGTCATGGAAAAAAGCTGACAGGTAAATGTCTAGCTCTTCAGGTTTTTCTCCAGCTTCTCTGGAGATATCCCACATTACCAAGAAACTTGTTAGACCCCTTTTAGAGGTGTGGCCAGCTCACTAAATATGCAATCTTTTTGTCCTTTCCTGCCTCACTTGCCTTTATACCCTCACTCTTGACTCCTTGGGACTGAATCTCTAATGAAGAATTAGCACAAAGTTTGCTTTATATTCTATTTTCTTAGAATCATGAACTAGAAAAATGGCCCTCCCACTTTTTTTACCCAACTAGGTGGCGGAATTTAGGAAGGGAAACATAAATATGTAGATAAACAGAAGTAAGTTTTGAAAATTTCTCTGCTGTTTCTATGAAAGTTAATAGGGTGAAATAACAATCCCAAATAGATTATTATTATTTGTTATTTTGAGGTACTGGGGATTGAACCCAGAGGTGCTGTACTTCTGAGCTACATCCCCAGCCCTTTCTCTATTTTATTTTGAGAAAGGGTCTCACTAAATTGGTCAGGCTGGCCTTGAACTTAAAATTCTTCTGCCTCAGCCTCCAGAGTCACTGGAATTACAGGCCTGTGCCACCACACTTAGCAAATAGATTGCTTTAAACAAGCAATTTAAACATATTCCCACAACAGAAATATAAATTTGATTTTCTTCTATAATAACCAGTCAGGTATCTTAGTCTATAAATGAATTTACTATTCCTTAATAAAATTGATATTTCACGGATCTTTTGAGTAGCCATAAAGATCTGATTATATTTATCATTTAATATGTGTGAGCTAGTGTTCATGAGCAGTTCTTTTTAAGGTAGCAAGTATTAAACATTCAAATTTTTGTACCAGAATCCAGATATGATTGACATTCTGACTTGGAATGAAATACTGGGAGGTCAAGACTGTGACATGAGCCAGATCATTGCATATTCCTCTGTTGAAGCTGTGACTCAGTCATACATCATATCCCCTCATTCCCCTCAGGATATCCAATAAAGTATTATTTGGTATTATTTGCTACTAGAGCTCAGCAAACAGTGGTATTCAGAATTAACTAGACTTTTGGCTTCATTTAGCACAGATCATTTTCTCTGTCTTTCCTCTGTCTCTCTCATGTGTGCAAGCAATACAATTCTGCTAAAGCAGCTAAAACAATTTAGTAATCTGAGTTTACATAAACTTAATTCTGAACTTTGTTAAAGAAGTATACTTTTATTAGATATGCTTTAATAGTTTTCATGATCAAAAGGGCCGAAGAAGCTACAATTAAACTTCTTTCCAACCTTGACTTGTTTGTTCCCTTAACTTTCTAAGCAAGTGAGACTAAACCTTTGCTTTGACTCAATAAGAATCAATGGATGGACTAGAAATGGAGAACTGAGGGCTGAGGACTTCCAGAGTTCAGGGGCTGAGGAATGAGGCATTGTGAGAAACTGTGCTTTTTAACTTGTTCCATTCTGGCAGATCCTGGCTTGATTTCTTTCCTTGCATCCACTGATTTTACAAATTGATCCCATTACTTCTCCCTTCACTGCCACACACAACCTTTTCCTTCAAAGACGTGTTTCTGTCTTCTCATTTTGGATTTAGAGAATTAGAACAAAAAGTCCCCTGTGTTAGTCAACTTTCTGTTGCTGGGGCCCAAATCAAAACATCCCTAGACTTTGTTCTGAATTCCATGAAGTTAAGAAAAATCCCTCCCCCACCACACTCTTCTCATATTGCACCTAGATTCTACATTATTGTTTGAATCTGGAATGTCTAAACTGAAATCTCATGTATTGAAGGCTTGGTCCCCAATGTGGCAATGTTCAGAGGTGGGCTTTTAGAAAGTGATTGGTCAGGAGGGCTCTGACCTTATTAGCAATAATCTATTGATAGCTGAATGACCTACTAGGAAATGGTGGAAACTGTAGGTGGTAGGACGTGGTTGGAGAAAGTAGGTCACTGAGACCATGCCCTGGTAGGATATTTCTAGTCCCAGGCCCCTTCTCCCTCTCTGCTTCCTGGCTGCCATGAGCTGAGAAACTCTTCTCTGCTGCAGCCTTCTGCCATGATGTTCTGCTCATCTAAGGTCCTATGAAATGGAGTCAACCGATATGAACTAAAATCTCTGAAACTGAGTCGAACTAAATCTTTCGTCCTTTGAGTACCCCCCACCTCAGGTATTTGTTACAGCAAACAAAGGCTGAATAACTCAAAAAGTTAAAGTCAGAACCCTAATTAATGGTGAATCTTTTTCAAATCCTTAAGGAACTGATGTGTGGTTTATCTACATTTCAGGGGGAATCCTAGATTTAGGCATTCATAAACATTTCTTCAAGAATTGTGGCTGATGAGAATTTGGGGGGAAAGAGCATGACAATTTGGCTTGCGTGATACAAAATGGGGTAAAATGACTGTATGGTTAGCATCCCCTAGGGCTGAAGAGAAGTTGTGAGTTGGGGAGGTAACTGGAAGGAGGGATGTGTTACAGATTGTCTCTCCACCCCTTTGTCCTAAATACCCTCCTTCAGATGCTGGGCCAGGCTGCTCAGACAACTCTAAATAATGTATTTAAGGTAATTCAAGAGAGAATACCAGGAGTGAGACCACTACTAAAATATCATCAAAAGGGACCAGGGAGAGAGGTGAAATTCGAGTGGTAGACAATGAAATGGACAGTAGGGGAAGTTGGCCAAAGCAAAAGATTCCCAGCATAGCCTGGGAAGACTCTGAGCTGCTACTTGGGGTAGGGGTTGAAGGACTGTAAGCCTTTTCTAAGACCCTCAAGACTATGGAGGGAAGGAAACGCCTGAATAGATTTATCTATTAATCCCTAGATCACCACCAATCTTTCCTGTGCCATGGACAAAAGAGTGCCAGACAGGAGCAAAGAGAATTTAAAGCATTCTGGAGGCAACACCTGAGCAAATGAACCAAGCAGGAAAAGGCATAGACAGTCATATGGCAGTATTAGTCCTTGGATGCCTGTGTGCCCTTAAGATTGTGGTGACTTCAGACGTCTCTCGGTTTGGATCTAGTTTGCTCCTCTGACTCAGTCTACCCTGATCTTCTGCTGAAGTTGATATTTGTCATTGTGATGTCCCATTCTAAAAGCAAACCAGGTCTCTCTCTCTCTCTCTCTCTCTCTCTCTCTCTCTCTCTCTCTCTCTGTTTTTGATTTTGGACCTGCTTTCCAGATCCAGCCAACCCCTGGAATTTCTTCCCTTCTGTCATGTTTTTATTGCTCACTCACTCTGTGTTGGATACTGTATTAAATTCTAGGGATTAGGGCGGCAACATTTAAATTTTGAAAGGGGCACAATTCATTCCATTACAGATGTTGCATAATAAAGAATGTGGTTGGTTTTGTCCCCAATTTCGGAGGAAGCCTCTGAATCTTTGGAATTTTCTGAGGGTCTTTGTAATTCATAGTGAGTTCCTTGGACCACATCTGTATTTTTGCTAATGAGGTCACTTTGTGGTAGGCCCCAAGATAATTTCAGGTTAGGTGCTAGCTATGCTGGAAATAAAGTCATGTGATTAGAGGTTTGGGGCTTTGAGCCACATATTAGCCCAACATCTGGAGGTAGAGTGGTAGAGATTGAGTTAATTCATGTGGCCCATTGTAGGGGTGCCAGGCTAGCTCAGGTGCAGGTAAGGGCCGCAGAGTCAAGACCCCCAGACTCTGGGAGTTGGGTGGAAGCAGGCTTGTGGCGAACAGCCTACAAACTCATTTATTGCAGGAATAGGTATACATTTTATAAGTTTCTTGCCCAATCACAATGTGACAGGGGAGATAAGACCACCAGGCTTCTATACAGGTTCCCTTGGTAACACTAGGTCAACTTGGGGCAGTTGTTTACATTCCTAGGTGGTCAGAGCGAAATGCTCCTCTCTGCAAGTTTACACATTTGAGACATTAACTGCTGTGAGCCAAGAACTAGGATTTCGGAAGTTGTGGAGCGAGCTGGTGGGTGAGCCAGGCTGCCTCCATCTCGGAGGTAGGTGGTGGGCAGCTATCCCACCCAGCCAGCAGGCCAAGGACAGACGTCATAACTGAGCGACCCCGCCTGACCCCTACACCTAGGTAGGTGCCATCACTGGTTGGTCGCAGTCGAGGAGCTAGGTGGTGGGCGAGTCAGGCCGCTTGCATGGCGGAGGTAGCAGGCAGACACCCAACCCGCCTGCCTTGCGGAGCTGGGTGGCGGGTAGCCAACCCACCCAACCACCAGGCCAAAGACAGACACCATCACTGAACAACCCCGCCTGACCACCACGCAGAGGTTTGTCCCCATCATGGAGTTAGCCAGAGGTTTCTTTATAGGCTGGTGCAGGCATTTTGAATTACTGCTGTGGGCATGGCCATCATCATTGGAAGGGCAACTCCCTTCCTGAGACACCTACAGGAGGCTAGAGGACCTTTGACAAGACCCAGGAACCAAGAAGAGGAGGTATTGAGAGACTCGGGACCAACTCAGAGCCACCGGGGAATATATTCCACCTGAAGGCCACCACCCCTAGAAGGCCAGCTTCCTAGTGGAGGACCGCATTATCAAGTTGCTCCAAGATTTCAGGCTACTGTAGGGTAAGAGGTGAGTTATTGGAAATCTACAGAGACAATATTAGTCAATAGAGGAAATCTGCAATATTGCAGAGTTTCACTACTAGAGGGGTAGATACCTGAACAATATGAGAAAACAAGGGAAGAAAATGCCCCAAACAAACCTAGATGGTATAGCAATAAAATCCAATGACAGCATGGCAGAAGAAATATCAGAAAGGGAGTTCGGAATGTACATAATGAAAACGATCAGGGAAGCAAATGAGGAGATGAAAGAGCAAATGCAGGCACTGAATGATCACACCAATCAACAGTTAAAAGAGCAAATACAGGAAGCAAAAGCTCATTTCAATAGAGTTAGAGATATTGAAAAAACAAACAAACAAACAGAAATCCTTGAAATGAAGGAAACAATAAACCAAATTAAGAACTCCATAGAAAGCATAACCAATAGGATAGAACACCTGGAAGACAGAACCTCAGATATTGAAGACAAAATATTTAATTTTGAAAACAAAGTTGACCGAACAGAGAAGACTGCAAGAAATCATGAACAGAATCTACAAGAACTATAGGATATCATGAAAAGGCCAAATTTAAGAATTATCAGGATTGAGAGGGGCTTACAAAAAACCAAAGAAATGAACAATCTATTCAATGAAATAATATCAGAAATTTCCCAAATCTAAAGAATGAAATGGAAAATCAAGTACAAGAGGTTTATAGGACTCCAAATACACAAAATTACAATAGACCCACACCAAGGCATATTATAATAAAAATACCTAACATACAAAATAAAGACAGAATTTTAAGGGTTGGGAGAGAAAAGAATCAAATTACATTCAGGGGGAAACCAATATGGATATCAGCAGATTTTTCAATTCAGACCCTAAAAGCTAGAAGGGCCTGGAACAACATTTTTCAAGGCCTGAAGGAAAAAGGATGCCAACCAAGAATCTTATACCCAGCAAAACTTACCTTCAGATTTGATGATGAAATAAAATCCTTCCATGATAAACAAAAGCTAAAAGAATTTACAAACAGAAAGCCAGCATTACAGAACATTCTCACCAAAATATTCCATGAGGAAGAGATGAAAAACAATGATGTAAATCAGCAAAGGGAGGAACTACCCTAAAGGAACAACCAAATAAAGGAGAAATCAAGTCATGTAAAAAAAAAATGAGCCAAATGACCGGGAATACAAATCATATCTCAATAATAACCCTGAATGTTAATGGCCTGAACTCATCAATAAAAAGACATAGACTGGCAGATTGGATTAAAAAGAAAGATCCAGCAATTTGCTGCCTGCAAGAGACTCATCTCATTGAAAGAGATACCCACAGACTAAAGGTGAAAAAATGGGGAAAAACATACCATGCACAGGGACACAGCAAAAAAGCCAGAGTATCCATCCTCATATCAGATAATGTGGACTTCAAGCCAAAGTTAGAAGGGATAAAGAAGAACATTTCATACTGCTTAAGGGAAACATAAATCAGCAAGACATAACAATCATAAATATCTATGCCCCAAACAGTGGCTCATCCATATATGTCCAACAAATCCTTCTCAATGCCAGAAATCAAATAGACCACAACACAATAATACTAGGTGATTTTAACATGTCTGTCTCACCACTGGACAGATCCTCCAAACAAAAATTGAACAAAGAAACCATAGATCTCAATAACACAATCAATAATTTAGACTTAATGGACATTTATAGAATATACCATCCAACAAAGAGTGAATACACCTTCTCTCAGCAGCACATGGATCCTTCTCTAAAATAGACCATATATGATGCCACAAAGCTACTGTTAGCAAATACAAGAAGATAGAGACACTACCATGTATTCTATCAGATCATAATGGATTGAAGTTAGAAATAAATGAAAGAGTAAAACACAGAAAATACTCCAACACCTGGAGATTTAATACTACACTATTGTATGGTGAATGGATAACAGAAGATATCAGGAAGGAAATTAAAAAATTCTTAGAGGTAAATGACAACAAAAACAACATATCGAAATCTCTGGGACACTATGAAAGCAGTACTTAGAGGAAAATTTATTTCATGAAGCGCATTCAATAAAAGAAGTAAAAATCAACAAATAAATGACCTAACACTACGGCTCAAAGCCCTAGAAAAAGAAGAACAGTGCAACACCAAAAGTAGTAGAAGACAGGTAATAGTTAAAATAAGAGCTGAAATCAAGGAAATTGAAACAAAAGAAACAATCGAAAAAATTGACAAAATAAATAGTTGGTTCTTTGAAAAAAAAAAATTGATAAAACCCTTAGCCACACTAACAAAGAGGAATGAGTAAACCCAAAATACTAAAGTTTGGAATGAACAAGGAAATATCACAACAGACACAATTGAGATATAAAACATAATTAGAAGCTTTTTGAAAATCTAAACTCCAACAAAATAGAAAATCTGGAAGACATCAACAGATTTCTAGAGACATATGAATTACCTAAACTGAACCAGGAGGACATACACAATTTAAATAGATCAATTTCAAGTAATGAAAGAGAAAAAGTCATCAGAAACTACCAACAAAGAAAAGTCCAGGACCAGGTGGATTCTCAGCCGAGTTCTACAAAACCTTTAAAGAAAAGCTCATTCCAATACTCCTCAAAGTATTCCATGAAATAGAAGACGAAGAAACCCTCCCAAACTCATTCTATGAAGCCAATATCACCCTGATACCTAAACCAGACAGAGACACATCGAGGAAAGAAAATTTCAGACCAATATCCTTAATGAACATCGATGCAAAAATTCTCAACAAAATCTTAGCAAATCACATACAAAAATACATTAAAAAGATAGTGCTCCACGATCAAGTGGGTTTTATCTCAGGGATGCAAGTTTGGTTCAACATTCGGAAATCAATAAATGTAATTCACCATATCAATGGATTTAGTCAAGAGTCACATGATTATTTCAATAGATGCAGAAAAAGCATTTGATAAAATACAGCATTCCTTCATGCTCAAAACACTGGAAAAAACTAGGGATAGTGGGAACATTCCTTAACATTGTAAAGGCCATCTATGCAAAGCCCATGGCCAATATCATTCTAAATGGTGAAAAACTGAAAGCATTACCCCTAAAAACTGGAACAAGGCAGGATGCCCTCTTTCACCACTTCTATTCAACATCGTCCTTGAGACTCTAGCCAGAGCAATTAGACAGACCAAGGAAATTAAAGGGATACAAATAGGAAAAGAAGATCGCCAACTATCCCTATTTGGTGATGACATGATTATATATTTAGAGGAACCAGAAAATTCCACCAGAAAACTTTTACAACTCATAAGTGAATTCAGTAAGTAGCAGGATATAAGATCAATGCTCATAAATCCAATGCATTTTTATACATAAGAGAAAAAACTGCAGAAAGAGAAGATAGGAAAACTACCCCATTCACAATAGCGTCGAAAAAAATAAAATACTTGGGAATCAATCTAACAAAAGAGGTGAAGGATCTCTACAATGAGAACTATAGAACACTAAAGAAAGAAATTAAAGAAAACCTTAGAAGATGGAAAGATCTCCTATGTTCTTGGATAGGCAGAACTAATATTGTCAAAATGGTCATACTATCAAAAATGCTATACAGATTCAATGCAATTCCAATTAAAATCCCAATGACGTACCTTACAGAAATAGAGCAAGCAATCATGAAATTCATCTGGAAGAATAAGAAACTCAAGATAGCCAAAGCAATCCTCAGTAGAAAGAGCGAAGCAGCGGGTATCGCAATACCAGATCTTCAACTCTATTACAAAGCAATAGTTACAAAAACGGCATGGTATTGGTACCAAAATAGAAAGGTAGATCAATGGTACAGAATAGAGGACATGGACACAAACCCAAATAAATACAATTTTCTCATACTAGACAAAGGTGCCAAAAATATGCATTGGAGAAAAGATAGCCTCTTTAACAAATGGCGCTGGGAAAATTGGAAATCCATATGCAACAGAATGAAACCAAATCCCTATCTCTCACCCTGCACAAAAATCAACTCACAATGGATCAAGGACCTCGGAATCAGACCAGAGACCCTGCATCTTATAGAAGAAAAAGTAGGTCCAGATCTTCAACATGTTGGCTTAAGATCAAACTTCCTTAACAGGGCTCCCATAGCACAAGAAATCAAAGCAAGAATCAATAACTGAGATAGATTCAAACTAAATAGCTTTCTCTCAGCAAAGGAAACTATCAAGAATGTGAAGAGACAGCCTACGGAGTGGGAGAAAATTTTTGCCACTCATACTTCAGATAGAGCACTAATTTCCAGAATGTATAAAGAACTCAAAAAACTCTACACGAAGAATACAAATAACCCAATCGACAAATGGGCTAAGGAAATGAACAGACACTTCACCGAAGAAGATCTACAAGAAATCAACAAACATATGGAAAAATGTTCAACATCTCTAGTAATAAGAGAAATGCAAGTCAAAACTACCCTAAGATTCCATCTCACCCTGATGAGAATGGCGAGTATCAAGAATACAAGCAACGATATGTGTTGGCAAGGATGTGGGGAAAAAGGTACACTCATACGTTGCTGGTGGGGCTGCAAATTAGTGCAGCCACTCTGGAAAGCAGTGTGGAGATTCCTTAGAAAACTTGGAATGGAACCACCATTTGACCCAGCTATCCCACTCCTCGGCCTATACCCAAAGGACTAAAATCAGCATACTACAGAGATACAGCCACATCAATGTTCATTGCTGCTCAGTTCACAATAGCCAGATTGTGGAACCAACCTAGATGGCCCTCAATTGATGAATGGATAAAGAAACTTTGGTATATATATATAACACCATGGAATATTACTCAGTCATAAAGAATAATAAAATTATGGCATTTGCAGGCAAATGGATGCAGTTGGAGAATATCATGCTAAGTGAGATAAGCCAGTCTCAAAAAAACAAAGGACAAATGATCTCACTGATAAGCGGATGATGACACATATAGTGGGTGGGAAGGGGGCAAGAATGGAGGAAGGAGGGACTCTATAGAGGAATAAGAGGGTTGGGAGGGGTGGGGGGGGGGAGAAAAAAAACCAGAATGAATCAAAAACTATTACCCTATGTAAATGTATGATTACACAAATGGTTTGCCTCTACTTCATATACAAACAGAGAAACAAGATGTATCCCATTTGTTTACAATAAAAATGAATTAAAAAAAAAAAAGAACTAGGATTTCTCCAACAGCCCATGCATCAATCAATTATGCCTACATGATGAAAGTCCTATTTAAACTATAGATACCTGAAGTTTGGTAAATTTCCCTAGTTGGTAATCATACATTACTATGCCAGGAAAGCAAAATGCATTCAGGGGACATGTAGACATCATGTTTACAGCCATTCTTGACCTCATTCTATGAATCTTTTGGCTCATCCTGATTGTATTCTGCATAAAACTATAATCAAAATTATACCTGGGTGTGGTGGTGCATGCCTGTAATCTCAGCAGGTTGAGGTAGGAGGATCACAAGTTTGAAGCCAGCCTGGACAATTTAGTGAGATCCTGTTTCAAAATAAAGGTCTGGCAATGCTGTCCAGTGGTAGAGTGCTTGCCTAGCTTGTGTGAAGCCCTGGATCCAATCCCTAGTAGTGCAAAAAAACAGAAAAAAAGAAAAGAAAGAAAAAAATTAGGAACTTTGAAGCCATACTGTCAAGTGAAATGTAATAACAATAAAAAGAGAGGCCAAACAGGTGTGAAGCTAAACAAATTAAGATATAATCTGTTCTCACCAGGTCTTTTTATAAGGTATTCATAGCCATAGTCAACAGTCATGGTGGGCCTTAAATTGTATGATGGATACATGGCTATTTATGATGTTATAATGTAATCCCCACTTCACATGAACATAAGAGCTCCAGAAGGGAAGGGTTTTTTTTCTCTTCACTGATGTGCCTCTGGCAACTAAATAGTGTCTGATACATAATAAATGTTTAATAAATATTTGTTGGATGAAAAAATAGGTTCCTTTGTTCCTCCTCCAGGTCAGGGTGGTAATATTTCACTAGCTTTCTCATTGGTTCCAAGACTGCCCCTCTGACCCATAACAAATTTTCTTGTTTTTTAATTTTATTTTTTTAATTAAAATATTTTTTTATTTTTTAGACACATTTTGATTCATTGTGCACAAATGGGGTACAACTTTTCATTTCTATGATTGTACACAATGTAGATTCACACTATTCATGTAGTCATACATATATATAGGGTAATACTGTCTGTTTCATTCTACTGTTTTTCCATCCGCACCCACACCCACCCCTTTTTCCTCTACACCATCCAAAATTCCTTCATTCTTCTCTTCCCCCCATCTCCACCCCACTTGTTATATATTGTCTTGCTCTTATCAGAGTTTGGTTTTTTGGGCTTGGCCTATTTCACTTGGCCTATTCCACGTTCATCTATTTACCAGCAAATGCCATAATTTTATTCTTCTTTATGGTTGAGTAATATTCCATTGCATATATATACCACAGTTTCTTTATCCATTCGTCAGTTGAAGGGCATCTAGGCTGGTTCCACAATCTAGCTATTGTGAATTGAGCTTCTATGAACATTGATGTGACTGCATCACTGTAGTATGCTGATTTTAAGTCCTTTTGGCATAAACTGAGGAGTGGGATAGCTGGGCCCACTGGATCCACTAATGGTAGGTCCATTCCAAGTTTTCTGAGGAATCTCCATACGTTTTCCAGAGTGGCTGTACCAATTTGCAATTCCACCAGCAATGTATGAGTGTGCCTTTTTCCTCACATCCACGCCAACACTTACTATTGCTTGTGTTCTTGATAATAACCATTCTAATTGTGTTCTTGATAATAACCATTCTAATTGGAGTTAGATGAAATTTTAGGGCGGTTTTAATTTGCATTTCTCTAATTACTAGGGTTGATGAACACTTTTTCATATATTTGTTGGTCACCTGTATATCTTCTGTGAAGCATCTGCCCATTTCCTTAGCCCATTTATTGATTGGGTTCTTTGTATTTTGGGTGTAAAGTTTTTTAAGCTCTTTATAAACTTTGGAGATTAGTGCTCTGTCTAAAGTGTTTGTGGGAAAGATTTTCTCCCACTCTGTAGGCTCTCTTTTCACATTATTGATTGTTTCCTGTGCTGAGAAAAAACTTTTTAGTTTGATTCTATCCCATTTATTGATTCTTGCTTTTATTTCTTGCACTATGGGGGTCTTGTTAAGGAAGTCTGGTCCTAAGCCAACGTGATGAAGATTTGGGCCTACTTTTTCTTCTATTTGGTGAAGGGTTCAGATCTAATTCCTAGATCCTTGATCCATTTTGAGTTGAGTTTTGTATAGGGTGAGAGATAGGGGTTTAATTTCATTTTACTGCATATGGATTTCCAGTTTTCCCAGCATCATTTGTTGAACAGGCTATCTTTTGTCCATTGTAAGTTTTTGGCACCTTTGTCTAGTATGAGGTTACTGAACTTAAGTGGGTATGTCTCCATGTCTTCTATCCTGTACCATCGATCTACCTGTCTATTTTGGTGCCGTACCATGCCGTTTTTGTTAATATTGCTCTATAGTAGAGTTTAGGGTCTGGTATAGTGATACCTTCTGCATCACGCTTCCTGCCCAGGATTGCTTTGGCTATTCTGGGTCTTTTGTTCTTCCACATGAACTTCACGATTGCTTTTTCTGTTTCTATGAGAAACGTCATAGGAATTTTCATCAGAATTGCATTAAATCTGTATAGCACCTTTGGAAGTTTGGCCATTTTGACAATATTAATTTTGCCTATCCAAGAACATGGGAGATCTTTTCATCTTCTAAAATCTTCCTCAATTTCTTTCTTCAGTGTTTTGTAGTTTTCATTGTAGAGATCTTTCACCTCTTTGGTTAGATTGATTCCCAAGTCCATTTTTTTTTAAGGCTATTGCGCATGAAGTTGTTTTCCTCATTTCTCTTTCAGATGTTTCCATATCAACTTTTCTAGTAGGAAAAACACCAAAATTTTGCCAAATGTGACCCTAAATCCAGAAACCAGTTAATGAGTTGTTCAATTGTTTTTAAGGAAGATTGAGGTGGTATAGAGTCAAGAATATGGCCTGTGTAAGCTGAAGATACTAAAATACTGGAAGTTTTTTTAAATATACAGGGAGAATCAGAAGGCTAGAGTTTGATTCTTTTACTTTAGTAATATTGGTGATTCTTCTGTTTTCTGGGCTGAATATGAAACATGATGAATTCCAAAGCTTTCTGTGGTAGATAAGTTCTTGCATTATGACCCAGCTGATATAATAACCTATCCCCAGTTCTGGCTAAACTCACACAAAAACTCTCTCTGAATGTCTTCTCTGGTCTTAAAGGAAAAGTTTTCAGTCTTTCATCGTTGAGTAGATTGCTTGTGGGTGTTTTTCACATAAGATTTTATTATTTCAGGATAGTTTTTGTCATTTCTACTTTCTAGAGTGTGTTTAACATGAAAGAGTATTGAATTTCTTCAAATGTTATTTTTTTCTTTCATCAGTTGGGATGATCACGCATTTTTTTCCTTTATTCTTTAATGCAGTGTATTACATTGGCCGATTTTTGTTATGTTGAACCACCCTCGTATTTCAGAAATCAACCCAGTTGATTGTGGTGCATAATCCTTTTAATATGCTGCTGAATTCAATCTGCCAGTATTTTGGTGAGGATGTTTGCCTCAATGTCTATAAGGAATATTGATCTGTTATTCTCTTGTAATGTGTTTGACTTTGGTATCAGGGCAATGCTGGCTTCATAAAATGAGTTAGAAAATGTGTCCATCTCTTTAATTTTTGGAAAACTTTGAGATGGCTTGGTGTTATTTCTTCTTTAAATGTCTGGCAGAATCCAACAGTAAAGTCATTGGGTCCAGGGCTTTTCTTTGTTGGAATTTTTTTTTTATTGTAAACAGATGGGATACATGTTGTTTCTCTGTTTGTACATGGAGTAAAGGCATACCGTTTGTGTAATCATAAATTTACATAGAGTAATGTTATTTGATTCATTCTGGTATTTTTCCCTTCCCCCACCCCTTCCACCCCTCTTTTCCCTCTATACATTCCTTCCTTCAACCATTCTTGCCCCCCCTTCGTAACCCTAACTCTAACCCTGACACTAACCCCTCCCATCCCCCATTATGTGTCGTCATCCACTTATCAGCGATATCATTCGTCCTTTGGCTTTTTGAGATTGGCTTATCTCACTTAGCATGATATTCTCCAATTTCATCCATTTGCCTGCAAATGCTGTACTTTTATCATTCTTGATGGCTGAGTAATATTCCATTGTATATATATACCACAGTTTCTTTATCCATTCATCAATTGAAGGGCATCTAGGTTGGTTCCACAATCTGGCTATTGTGAATTGAGCAGCTATGAACATTGATGTGACTGTATCTCTGTGGTATGTTGGGATATTTTTGATTACTGTGCCAACCTCCTTACTGTTCATATTTTCTTTCTCTGTGATTTGCTCTTGGTAGTTTTTATGTTTCTAGGAATTTGTTCAATATCATCTACTTTCTATCATCTACTTTACTGATGTATTCTGTCACAATTATTTATTTCTGTAGAATCTGTGATAATGTCTTCACTTTTGTTCCTTATTTTAGTGACTCTGTTCTCTTAGTACATATAGCTAAACCTTTGTTAATTTTGTCAATCTTTTCAAATAATCAATTTTAGTTTTATTAATTTTCTCTATTTTTGTAGCCTCTATTTTGTTTACCTGTGCTAGTCTTTATTATTTTCTTTCTTCTGTTTGCTGCAAATGTGGTTCATACTTTTTTGTTGTTGTTGTTGTTTTCCTTAATTTCCCACTGAACACTGCGTTTGCTGTCTCTCATAAGTTTTGGTATGTTGCGTGTTGTTTTTCATTTGTCTCAAAATTTTTATAACTCCTGATGTAATTTTTTCTTTGATACATTGATTATTTAAGAGTATGTTTTTTATTTTTCATAACTTCATGAATTTTTCAGTTTTACTTTTGTTATTGATTTCTAACTTCATCCTGTAGTGGTCAGAGAAAATACTTTATGTGATGCCCATATTTTTAAGCCTATTGAGACTTCATTTGTGGCCCAACATATAATATATCCTGGAAAATGTGTGGTGTACACTTGAAAATGTGTATCTTGAAAACGTGTATGCTGGTTGTTGGGTAGAGTGTTCTGCAAACGTCTATTAGATCAAGATGGATTATTGTGCTAAGTTCTCTGTTTGCTCATGTGTCTTCTACCTGATTATTCCATCCATTATTGAGAATTAGGTATCAAAGTTTCTGACTATTAATGTAGAACTAATTATTATTGTAGAACTGTCTAGACAGTTCTAGATGGTCTCCCTTTAATTTTGTCAGTTTCTACTACATAATTTTTGATGATTTGTTATTAAGTAGATAAATGTTTATAATTATCTTTTTCTGTATTAAAACTTTTGTTAAAATATATCATTCTTTGTCTCTTGTAAATGTTTTTTAATCTAAATTCTATTGTGCCTGATAATAGTATAGACACCCTTGTTCCCCTTTACTTTCTCTTTCTCTCTTTCTCCCTGCAGTTCTGGGGTTTGAACGCAGGGTCTCACACATGCAAGTTAAGTGCTCTACCACTGAGTTACATCTTCAGAAGCCCCCTGCTGTCTTTTGTTGGCTACTTGCATGGAATATCATTTCTCATTCTTTCATTTCTGTTCTGTTGTGTCCTTGGATCTAAGGTAAATCTCTTATAGGAAACATATAGATAGATCATATACTTTTATCCTTTTTGCCAGTTTCTTTGTTTTTACTGGAGAGTTTAGCCAATTTACATTTAAAGTAATTACTGTATTGGCTAAATTATATTGTGTGTATGTAACAACAAATTATATTGTGAATATGTAACAACAAATCCCAGTATTATGTACAACTACAATGCACTGATAAAAATGAGGAAAAATAAAGTGCTTAGAACAACAACAAAAGTAATTACTGGTAAGAAGGACTCTACTACTTTCAATTTGCTATTTGTTTTGCACATGCATTATAGCTTATTTTTTAAACAATTTTTTTTAGTTCTAGGTGGGCCTTTATTTATTTATTTATTTATTTATTTATTTATTTTTATGTGGTGCTGAGGATTGAATCCAGTGCCTCACATGTGCTAGGCAAGTGCTCTACCACTGAGCTATAACCCTAGCCCATAGCTTATTTTTTAAAATCTCATATTCTGCATTAATGTCTTCTTTTTTGCTTAGCTGATTTTTTTGTAGTAAATTTTTTGAATTCCTTTCTCATTTTATCATCTCTTTGTGTACATTCTTTAGCTATTTTCTTTGTAGTTACCGTGGGCATTACATTTAAGATCTGAAGTAACACTGTATTTTAGATTTATACTGGTTTTGCTTCAGTAACATACAATAACTGCTCTTTTACAGTTCTGTCCCTAACTCTTTTAGTTGTTAATGTTGCAGAATTACCATGTTATATATGTGTGCTCCCAAACATAAACTGATAATTTGTTTAAATGTATTGGTCTCTTAAATTATGTAGCAAATAAACACTAGAGTTACAAAACAAAACTACAATAATACTAGCTTTTAGACTAATAAAATGTTAATGTATTAATCTCCTAAATTATGTAGAAAACAAAGCTAGATATGGTGGCATGCCTGTAGTTCTAAGTTACTCAAGAGGCTATGACAGAAGGATCACTTGAGCCCAAGATTTTGGGCCAGCCTTGGCAAAATGAGACCCCCATCTCTTTAAAAAATCATGTATAAAACAAAAAGTAGAGTTAAAAACCACTGTTACAACAATACTAGCTTTTATAATTGTCCATGTATGTATCTATATTGATATCTTTATTTCTTTTTATGGCTTTCAGTTGCTACCCAGGATTTTAATTAACCTTGCAGGTCTTCCTACAGGGAACATATAGTAGTAATGATTTTTTTGCAGGGAACATATATAGTATTAATGAATTCCCTTTGCTTTTGTCTGGGAATGTCTTAAATTTTCTTCATTTCTGAAGCAAGTTTTGCTAATCATAGAATTCTTATTAGGTAGGTTATTTTTCTTTTAGCACTTACTGCCTTCTGGATTCCAAAGTTTCTAATAAGAAATCTGTTAATAGCTTATTTAAGGAGAACTTAAATGTGATGGGTTGCTTCTTTTTTACTGCTTTCAAGATTATTTCTTTGTCTTTGGTTTTCAAAAGTTTGATTATAATATGTTTCAGTGTGAATATCTTTGAGTTCATCTAATTTGGTATTTTTGGGCTTCTCGGATATTTATATTCATGTATTTCATCAATGTGTGACGTTTTCAGTCATTATTTCAGAAAATAGTTTCTCTATTCCTCTCTCTCCCTACCCCCCAATCTCTTCCTCCTCTTTCTGGAATTTCCACATAGTATATATTGGTTGACTTGATATCCCACAGGTTCCTTAGGCTCTGTTCTTCAATCTTTTCTTCTTTCTGTTTCTTAGACTCAATAATTTTCATTTTTCTTCTTCAAATTCAACTATACTTTTATCTACCTGCTCAAATCTGCCTTTGAATCCCTCTACTGAATTGTTCATTTCAGTTACTATTTTTTTTTTTTTTTGGTTTGTTTGTTTGTTTTGTTTTTTGTTTTGGTGGTGACTGGTATGTTGCCAAAGCTGGGCTCAGTCAGAGTTAAATGATCCTCCTGCGTTAGCTCACGAATAGCTGGGATCATATCCTGCTCATTTACTGTATTTTTCAGCTCCAGAATTGTTTTGATTTCTTTTTAGGTTTTTCCTCTATCTTTACATATGCTTCTATTTTTATTTTCATGAATCATGTTCTTCAATTTCTCCCAATCTCCCTTTAGTTCTGTGAGCTTCCTTAAGACAGTTTTAAAGACTTTGTCTTTACATTTGCCATTAGTTCTTTTTAAGGGACAATTTCTTTGGTTCATTGTCATTCTTTGAATGGGCTATATTTTCTGGTTTCTTCATATGCCTTATGGGATTTTTTTTTTTAAACTGAACATTTGGATCTATAATGTAGTAACTTTGGAAATCAGATTCCCTCTCTTCCTCAGGGTTTAATTTCTCTCTCTCTCTCTCTCTCTCTCTCTGTTGTTATTTATCATCATTTTATTTTATTTTTGATTGTCACAGGCTATCTTAGTGCTGATGTTCAGCCTGAGGTGAAAACTTAAGGTCTTCTCAGGACTATTAGAGTGTTTCTGTGGGCATGTCCAATCATTTTCTAATTTCTGCCACACATGCCATTGTTTTTTTATTGTACTAGTCTTTAATGTCTGGCTCCCAAACAGAGAAAAAGAAAACAAAATAAGAGTGGTGAATAAAAGAGCACTGACCCATTTAACCCCCTGGAAGTCACTTTTGTCAGAGGAAGAGTTGCTTGCAACAAAGAACATTGATTGCACACCTCTTTGTGTGCACCTCTGTGATCAGAGGCAGCAATCAATGATTAGAGTACAGGTATTTGGTATTTGAAGGTCAGTGTCCCTCTTGTCAACTCTGGCTCCCATAAGCTGTGTGCAAGTTGCTTCAGTAACAAATGCATAGCTGCCTGCCACAGGGTTAGGGAGAGGTAGTTGCCACAGTGCTATGAATTGAAATTGACTGAAATTAGCCACAATTTACAGTCTAAGCCCTCCCCTGAGAATTTCAAACCTTCAGTAGATTCTAGAGTTCCAAAATATTTAAATCAGACTGATTCTGTAGGCAAAACTGTGTAAAAGGGGAGACATATTTGTTGTGCTTCCTATACCACCATATTCTCAAAATCCTCTCTCTATAGGTATTTTGATAATTGTGCTCATTCTTTTTTTCTTGCATTTGAGTTCATGGGCAAGAAATTGAAATTCTGTGGTCCAGATGCCACTGATCCCATTCCTTGGCAGAATCAACACATTGTATCATTGTGCCCTTGATGGGTGAGACCACCAAACTTATTACCTATACTGTCAGAAGACCTGCACAGTTCTGGGTTAGTGGTGACTCTGAATGTCAGGAGCATGGAGTATGTGATAATTGTAGTTTCTCTCAAATTTGGAATTCGGCATTTTGATGGATCAGGAAGCAGAAGCAGAGCAGCCCCCAGAAGTTGCTGATGAATTTTTCTGGAAGTTATGCTAGCATTCTGTTGGGGCATATATGATGCTAATGAATATGGGCCTTGGTAATCTACCCCATCCTGGCTGGAAGCACAGAGTGTGATGTATGGGAGATAAAACTTTCAATCCTGTGTCTTAATGCATTCAGGTTGTAATAACAAAATATTAAACAACTTGGTGACTATCAAACAGCAGAAATTTCTCATTGTTCCTAAGACTAAAAAAAGCCCAAGTTCAAGGAATAAGATTTACTATATGGTGAGGACCTGTTTCCTGGTTCATAGGTAGTGCCTTTTCATTGTTTCTTCTTTTCTTTCTTTCTGTTCTCTCATTCACTGGGTTTTCCCATGGTGGAAAGGGCAAATAAGTTCCCCTGTGCATATTTATAAAGGCACAATTCCATTCATGAGAGCTAACCACCTCCTCAAAGGTCCCACCTCCTGGTATCATCATCTTGGTGGCTAAGATTTCAACATATGAGTTTTGGGGGGATATAGACATTCAGATCATAGCACTTTTACTCTAACTTCTATTCTGACCCTTCACTTATATGGGCAATGAAAGCACAAGAAAACTGAAAGCCTTGGGCAATTTTGTTCAACATCCTTCCTACGTAGGGGTCTCAGGGGTTAGTCAACTTTGTAATGGGCATTTTTGGGTGTGCACACATTCCAGGAACTATTGGAAATTGCATCTTGAAGGGGTCAAGTTAAACTTAAAATACACTGAAGTTAGGTTACACAATCCAAATAGGCCCAGCTGAGCAGAGGTGATTGAATTCTGAAGGTGGACAGGGTAGAGATTAAGGAGAACAAATGGATGTGAAGGGCAGAAAAAGAAGTTTCTAGGAAAGATGGGAAATTTAAAGAAAAAATTTGAATCAAAGTCCACATGTTTGTGGTGGCATTTTATTTGGTACCCATGGCCATGGATACAGTTATGCTGAAATAATAAAGAACCCAAAGCAAAATGAACCAGCTCCAGCTTCATTAATTTTACATTCTTATTATCTTGCAAATTCTATCTCTTTTCCATGCAGTGGGTTCCTGACTTGGGAGATTCTGCCTCTTGAATATGTCTCAATCTATTTCTCTAGTGACCAGAGCAATCTATCTAAAACACAAATTTGACAGTTACTCTTTTACTTAAGTGCTTCATTCTTTCCATTTCCTACAGGATTATATACTAATGTCTGAGGTGACATATAAACCCATTTACTTATGACTTTTCCCCTGTTTATTTTTCCGTTCTCACCACTTCTTTTCCCATTCTACCTTTGATGACTTACTGGTATTTCTTGGATATTTATTTATACATTCCATCATGACTCAGTTCCTCTGGACACTGTCTGGAATGTTCTACTCTTGTCTGTCTGGCAAACTCCCCCTAGTCTCTAAGACTTTCTGCTTCTATGAAGTATTTACTGACCTACCAAGGCAAAGTTGAACACCCCTTCCTTAGGACTTCCTTCGTCTCTAGCACACAGTTCTATTTTTAGCACCTACTGTAGTGAACTGTCTTTGAAAATCTGAGTGTTTCTAGAGAGGATAGACTATGTGAAATTAACTTCTGTGCCTTTTGGGCCTGGCACAGCTCCTGATGATAGTAGGGTCTCAAATTATCTTTGAATATTAAAATTGCTGTGAATAAATGAAATATTTTTGCTAAAAAGCAGGAGGAATTGTCAACCAGTTCATGTTGTTGATAATCCCTTGAGTTCAAGATACTTGGTATCTAAAGTATCTAATATTAGTTCATTGATATAACAAGAATTTATTATCTACCCTAAGCTAGACATAGAAATATAATGATCAACAAAAATAGATATATGCTTTATTGTTCTCATACTAGGCACTGAGGTACATTCTTGTAATACCTGCTATTTGGGAGACTGAGACAGGAGGATTGTGAATTTGAGCCTATCCTGCACAACATAGTGAAATCTTGTCTCAAAAAAAATTGAGGAAATTGTTATAGTATTTTTATCAATTATTAAACAAAATAGAGCACATTTTAGTTTGGGTCTATGTCAGTCTGAGATTGTACACATATACACACATCTTTCTGAAATATAAGATTAAAGCCTTTGACTGTTGAACTGCTCTTATAACAAGGACTTAGACTCTTCACTTTTGCCTGCATCTCTGCCTCCATTTTGCATGTCTCCTTTGTTGAGTCACCTTGGGTTCAAGGAACAGTAGATCTGATCAACAGGTTTATCTTATGATGAGTTGAAACAATTCCCAAGCCAATAGCAACTTCCTTATCCCTAATAAGGCTCCACCTGACCTAGACCAAGATAATGATAAATCAGACCACATTTGATCAAGATCACCTGCTTTGGCAGCTGTGCAAAGCCTCTAGCTATGCGAACCCCAACTCCTGCCCTTGTTCCCCTATCTGTAAAATCTCAAAGTCATTGTCTGTCCCTCAAAGACAGGGCTGAGGACATGGATCTCCTCGTCTTCCTGGTGTAGCTACACTGATTAAAAGTTCTTTTCATCCTTTTCACTGTTAACAATTCTGTTTGGTTTTTGGGGTAGTGACTGGACCTGATTTGTTGGCACTCCAGTCAGGCCTCTGGCTTAGGACTCCAGTATCATTTTAACTTTTTACTCAAAGCAGGTTTTCCTCTTGTTCTCCAGTACAGGAAATTATTTCGGTTGATAAACATAACAAATTTAGAAAAACACAGTATGTAAAATAATTATATATCTTGTTTTAATTCTAGCAAAAATTTGTTTTCAGAAATTTGTAGGTTGGGATACATCAGTGACTTTACAGTTTACCAAGTGCTTTTGCATTTATAGCCGTATTTGTTTTCATTGTAGAAAAACCAAGGAACATAGGGGAGCACTCAGTAATCAATAAAACTGGATCACCTTCTTAAGCTAGAGGAACTAGAGGGCTGTTAAAATGTACTTGTGAAAAGAAAGGTTTAAGGCACTTTGCTAAAAGTAAGATGCAAACTTCAGGTAGTGTGATTGAAGAAAGAAGTTGCTACTCATTGGCATTTTGAAAACAGAAAAGGAAAAAAAATACAAACCTAAAAAAAAAATAACTTTGTGAAAATCAGATATCAAAAAGTTTGAACAACTGAAACCAAATTCCTTTTGATCTAACAACTCCAGGAGGGTTGGGTCTACTTCTCATTTGGGGTTAGCTAAAAACAAGGGCAGACTTGGAGTTCAGCAGAGTAGGATATATATAATATCATATATGATATTATATCATAATATCTTTCTTATATTTGGCCATACTATTTCTCTCCAGCCCCTCAACTGAATGTGGTCATTAACTGGGAATTGCTGCAGAACAGAAATGCAATTCTCTTCCTTTTAGGTGGCATGCTCCTATGGTATAGACATGCTACTAATAAGGGTTATACTTTAAAATCTTCACTTAATATATAAAGAGATTAAAAAGCACAAGTCAAAGTAAACTTGCATATTAGTTTGGTCTAAAATAGTAATCTCCTAAATCGAAGTTGAGTTGCTTTGTTGAATCTGGAGCTTTGAAAAAAAATTAAGTTTTATAAAACTTACAGTATTACTGTAACAATTAGTCCACTACTACTATTTTTTTCTCCTTCCTGGGGGAGTCTCAGAAAAGATGGAGTGTTCTTTATTATTTAAAAAAAAATAAAAGTTGTAGGGCTGGGGATGTAGTTCAGAGGCAAAGCATTTGCACAGTATGCATAATGCCTGAGTTTGATGCCCAGCACTGCAAAAAGTAAAGTAAAATCAAAGTTGTAGGCCAGGTGAAGTTTTCAAGGTGACTGTGTTCCTTCTGAGACTTTGGAAAGAAAGGAGATGGAGAGTGGGAAAACGCCATAGATTATTTCATACCTTTTCCCTATACCTATTTCCTAAACAGAAATCTACTTTGGTCTTCTAATAGACTAGTTTTTCAAGAGATTTTAGGCTTCAGCCGAAGACCCCTTTGGAGTCATTGTCCTCTCCATTAAACCCAACCCCAGAAAAGCTAGTATAGAGATATATTTCATCTACAAATTTTAGTGTAAAATAACTAGGTACAAAACTTAGGGTTCTCTATCTAACAGCAGCAAGTATCTACGTACAAATGGGCACTTCTTTTCTTAAAACGGAACTCTGTCCATTTCCTGAATTAACTTTACCAGTGTGGTTGGGTTTCTTGTATTTGCTGGGCAGATTTGCAAATGTGATGAGGGAAGGGGGTTCTTGCGTTGGTTTGCTGGCCAGGCAAGGTTAATTAAGGGCTCATTCTGGCTCCACAAAAGGGAGTAGATGATCTCCAGGCCCTGGGATATTATCATCCTCATTCGCTGGAACCGGGAGCGGATCATCCCCACTCCCTGCTGCAGAAGGAAAGCAGTCACTGCCAAGCTCTCTGCCTCCTGCCACTCTGGACTTGATTGTCCCCATTAGACCTTCAAAAGATCTGAACGTGGCCGACTTCTTCATGTCTCCAAGCTTCCTGCAGATGGCAGAGCCCACGGTGGACAGGGCAGCTGATGTCTTCTGTTTCATGTATGCGTTGGAGATCTGAACATCGTGCCAGCTCTTGGACAGGTTCTGCCTCAGACCCACCAGGGCCGTGAGGCCCAACTTCCTCTTGAGCTCTCCACAGCGCCTCTCTTTGGCTGCCAATGCTTGGCGTAGGGTGAAGATTTCCGCCTCTAATTTAATGAGCTCTGATTTGAGCTCCATTTGCTCGGCCTCGGTTAGGTCTTCTGGTTCAGAGGTTGGGTGAAGTTCATATGTGCCCACAGAGGTCTCCGCCGTGGCATCTGGCGTGGCGAGGGAAAGATCTTCATTCAGGGAGTCCAGGTCCAGTTCTTGGTAGAGAGAGTCCAAATCTTGGCCGGCGGAGAAATAATCGTGGCCGACAGAGTCAAGTTCCAGGTTTGCCTGCTGGGATTCCTGGCCAGCCAGGTGGGGCTCCATTTCTTTGCCGCAGAACTGACAACTCGGCGGGTGGACGTCCGGGGCGGAAGTCCCGGCGGAAGCGTGCTGGCCTTGGGCGGGGCCGCTTCCGGGCGGCGGGGTTGGAGGTCGCGTGGGCCCCGCCTGGCGGGGGACTTTCGGAACCGCGCTCAGGTCAGGGGCCAGCCGTACTTGTGGAGATGCCTCGGCATCATAAGGACCTTGTGAGGTAGGCGGTGCCGCGATGATTATTGAGAGTAGGGAAATTACTCTCCTGCAGAGTAAACGACAAGTCCTGGTCTTCAAGTCGTCTGGCTCTTCTTCCTACACTAGTGGTTTTCCCATCCTTCAGAATCGGTTAACCCTGTGCCCGCAGAAATGTTTGCAAAACCCCAGTACGTAAAGTGAGAAAAGCCCAGGGTTCCAGGCTTGTCCCCTTTCCTATCTTCCTATCCCAAGTTTCCGGAGTTGCCCGGAGAAACTCCCAATACCACCCATACAGTGAGTTTGAAGGCGGTTGCACAGAACTCAATATAAACAACACGACCCCAGTGAAGTATCAGTGTCAGAGACCTGGAATACCAGTATGGGGACTGAATCTTGAGCTGGGTGTGGTGGTGCCCACCCCTATGAGAGAGTGAGTCTGACTAGTCACAATTGTGTTATATTTGCGAGGAAGAGAGGAAGAATGACAATTTATATAATGCACTTCCTGCCCCCAAAATTTATTCTTAATGAAAGCAAAGGCTATATTGCACTTTGAATTTAGGGGAGAAGGTATAACACATTTGCTCATGGACAGAATTTTGATTTTCAGTACTTTGGTTGCAAATCTTTGTACCCTCTCTCCACTCACATTTCTGAAAGTCTGTGGACATTCATGATTATGACTGTGGGAGGTAATCTGCCCAGTAAAGTAGAACCAATTAAGTAGGGTCCAGTTAGAGTGTCAACCAGCCATTCCATCCAATTCTGCCCAGAGCTTGTAATTTATACAGTGAAGAAATCATGACATCAATCCAATGCAGGCATATGATCAGGTATCACATAGCTCATTGTCCAGTTGTTCATTTCCACAGAATATCCTTGTGCAAGTCTTACTGATTTTGCTGGATATTCTGGTATTCCTGCAAGCAGGGTCTTATGAGATATAGTATGATCCTCTGCAAGTTTGGGCAATTTGCCATGTCTGTGTGGCTACATCCAAACAACATTAACTCTCCTTTGGGTTTATATTTAGGAACCCTTTTACACAACCCGTGTGTTTATTATTACCTTGCCCCGAAGTGTGTGCTTCCCTACATTAAACAATGACAATTGTTCTTGTTGGAGACATGCACCTGATAGGAGATTTGGAGATATATATAAATACCTTTATATATATAAAGGGCTGAAAAGAGAGCAAGGGCTCCCTAAAAACCATTTCGTTCCTGAGGATAGATTTTTTCCTCCATTGTCTATAAAAACTAGTGGTTTCCAGAATACTTCCAGGCTCAACTTGAACTCTTTCAAAACTGTAAATGAAGGGTAAAGAAATTCCCAAATTAAACTAGATAACATAGATATCTGCTGTTCAAAGTTAAGATTCAAATCACCAGGTCTGAACTTTCACTTGATTTTTCTTCTGTGGATTGTTCCAACCACCAGTCTGCCCTCTTCACAATTCAAAATAGGAAATCTTCTGTTAAGCTTTTATTCCTTTGACAGTGGAATGGTTTTCTCTCATAGGGAAACTGAGTGAACCTCTTTCAGAGTCTTGGTTTCCAGATCCCAAATCAAGACATGGTTTCTGGAAGTGGGGCTCCTAGTTGACAATGTTCTGACCTGACTAGATTTGGATAAATAAGTAGCAAATGGAATAATCCGTTTTGTTGGTCTTGTTCCTAATCACATACAAAACAATGCTTATATTATGAAATCATAGATCTTTTAAATGAAATTTCATTTAATTTGTAGGGATTCTAATCAATTGATCAATTAATCAATTCCTATAAGTTATCAAATGAATAAAAACTTAACAAAGTTTTAGCAACCCTCCTTCTTGGACTAAGTATATCTTGTAAAAGCTATCCTTTAAGGTGTAAAATACCAAACTATCACCCAAGTTTTATAATTTAACAACTATAGATCAGACAATGAAATAATCTAGATTACTAGTCTATATTATCAGACAATGAAATAATCTATAGGAAGGCTTACAAAGCTGCTTCTCTGAAACTGAAAGCTTTTTGAGGCTATTTAGGCACTAAAAAGCAGAAAACTTGATTCAGGAACATATGAAGAAAGAACTCAATAATTATCTGTAATCCTACAGTGGTTTGCTGTCCTTTGTTTCCAAGGAAGACATCATTGGCCTATTTTAAGTACTAAAGAATACACTTTGAATTATTCCTCTAATAAGGGTGATAAGATTTCTACCAGTTCTTTGTAAAGTAAAAATAAATGATATAAAATGTTTTTTATTTTTATAATTAGAAACTTGTATGTATTTATTTTATAAGAAAATTCTTAAAACTTGAATGTAAAAATAAAACTATACCTTTTTCCAGGACTGAGTTGTTTGGAAATGGAAGAAGTGAGATTACAGTGACTGATATGCAAGACTGAAAATGATTAGGAACTTTTACCAAAGTCACCAGTTGTAACATTTGATTTCTTTCACTATAAATGATCATTATGGAACTTTCTGATTGTATTGACTTGCAAAGTAATATCTATTGGTGATTCAGATTGCTTCTAAAGTGCTGACAGCTCACTTTGCAGTCTGGTTATTCATACTGCTAGATTTAACTATAGTGAATTCTCAAGGCTTTATTTCTGTTATTACAAAAGTACTACTATGAACATTTTTTCATTTTAGCTGAACACCAGGAAAAATATTTAAATATTTATTTGAGCCAGAAAATAAGGTATATAGTTGAAATCCTAATCCAGTCAGAATGTTTCAAGAATGAGAGAAGATTGGTAGTTGAGCTTTTCTTGTGGAAGCTAGAATGTTATATTTGATTTCAGTTTGCAAGTTATTTTCACTATTTCCCATCATAAGCCAGCTCCATTAATAACGTACATACTGAGTTACCTCCCATAAATAATCTCCATCACAAACAGGAATGTGGGCTGCAGTTTGTAGTTTATTAATCTTCATATTTCAGTGGTTAAGCTGATCTTCATGATGTAGGACCAGGGTTACATTTTCTTTTAGCAGCCCTCCTACTTGGACTAATTAGCATTTAAAAAATGGTTAGGGATACCATGGAATAAAATTTTCCTCTCTGAAGCCCAAATATTACTATCAGTATCTTAACTTGACATTAGAAAGGCTGGAGATGTAGTTCAGTGGCAGAGTGCTTGCCTAGCATGTGTAAGGCCCTGGGTTTAATCCCCAGTACCACAAAGAGAATGTGCTAAATAATGTGCTACGTAGGCTTAAATTGACATTAGAGTTTATTACTAATTATTATTCCTTCTCTTTGGTGGTATATGCAATATAACTGTGGCAAGGGGTCCAGGGGAATCAGATTAAGATTTGGAGACTGGAGACTGCTTGCCGCTGAAGAACCATATCCCCTCAGTCCATGCCAGTTTTTATGAATCTATCTATATGGAAGAGGCTTTCAAGGTAGTTTTTTTTTTTTTTTTTTTTTTTTTTAATAGATCTGATAGGTTGAAGAAGAGGAATGATAGGGGAATGGATGGAGACAAGGAAAAGAAAAATAATCACAAGATTATTTAATCTAGGAATTTGCCTAGATTAAAAATGAGATTCTTACTGGAAACAAAGACTGTATTTAAAGCCTGTGCAGAGTAGAGAACTTCCTAAACAGTATTTTGTTCCAACAAATGAACTTTTTCTCCAGTGCTTGTAGAAATGCTCATGATTCCAGGAATTCTCTCACACTGAACCAGAAACTATCATTTTACTACTGAGGATATAGGGCAAAGAAGCCCAGAAACTTTGGCTCTTGAATATGAGCAGACATTAGGGGAAAATTCACAATAGAAGGGAATCATATTCTTTTTTTCCATTTGGGTGGGGAAAGTAGGAGGAACAGATCCTCCCTTTCCAGACATTTTGACCATCATTTTCTTTCATCTTAGAAATGGTTAGCATTTTGGAAAATAAGTCCTAGGGACAAAAGTGAGGAGTCATCTAAGAGAGGAAAGTGGGCAAAACTGGCACCTTGGTCAGAAAAGGGTTGGCCAGTTAAATGCTGGTGATTATAAAGTTGTCTGTCCCCTGCCAAGGAAACAAGGACATGACATGTTTCTTTAGTCATAATTGAGAAATTCACAGGATGTCTTAAAAGGGAGCAGGGGATGATAAAATAAAATTTCCACTTGCTTTTCATTGTCCTCTTACTCCCAACCAACATTCTTGAATTACATGCAACTCCAACAGAGACATAGACTGTGTTGCTAAGATGTCTACAGGGGACCCAGGTTTCTTAAAGGAGTGAGTGGTGTGTTTCTGTATGTATGACTCTGAAGCAGCAGGAAAATTCATCTGGAGGGTATACGGATTTTGAGTACCAAGAAATATACTTCTTGAACTGAGAGGCAGTGTTTTCCTAGGTTAGAATTAGGAGTGGCAGCCAGAGTACTTCCCTTAACTGGCTGGGCACCCAGTGGTTGTTGGAGAGTACAGAGCAGAGGCATATGGAAGGGTCCGTCCTGTGCAGAGTACTCAACCAAGTTACTGGGGGAGATTCAGTGTGTGTGTGTGTGTGTGTGTGTGTGTGTGTGTGTGTGTGTGTGTCCTGAAGTCCTGAAGCTTAGCTCTGAGGGGTTAGAACCAAAAAAATGTGGGGGCCAAGGTAGTTTGATTTGTTTGTATCTACAGGTTGCAGAGGCTTCAAGACAATCAACTTATTAAAAGAGAACTCATACTCTTTAAAGGTTATGAATGTTGTGGTGAATTTGCTGCAATGTAAAAAAAACTATGGTCTTCTCTCCCTAGGAGATTAGCTATTCTTGTCTTAAAGTTTTCATGCCTGCTATGGCAACAGCATAATAATTACTTTATTTCTTCAATCCTGAGACACAATCAATTGTAAGACACATCTTCATTTTAATAAGAGGTTTCTAGGAAGAAAAACCTCCTATATTAAATTATACATTGACACAGTCCCAAGTTTAGAGACATTAAAATGCCACAAAATGTTCATCTTAGAATTGAAGAAATACAGTAGAAATGCAGCAAGCTTCAAACATTAATGGTTTTGCTGGATTCTTCTACTGGAATTTAGAATGCTCTGGTCCTTCCCTTTCTGAGAAAAAGACAGAATGAAAATGAGCAATTATTAAATATATGCTATAGTAATAAAAATAATGGAACCATCTAATGTTTATTGACTGCTTGTTATGTCCCAGGAATTGTTCTAAGTGGTTTCACAGGCTATTTGATCTTCAATAATATTCTTGAGACAGGTAGGAATAGGAATATTGGGATGAGAATCTTATATAAGTTGAATCATACCTTAGGACTTTTTCTATGTCTTGCCCATTGCATTTAAGATTTATCCAGCTGGGCATGGTAGTACATGCCTGTAATCCCAGCCACCTGGGAGACTGGGACAGGAGGATTGCAAGTTTGAAGCTAGTTTCAGCAATTTAGCAAGACTCTGCCTCAAAACAAAAAAGGCTGGGAATGTACCTCAGTTATAGAGCACCCTGTGTTCAATCTCTGGTACTGGAAAGAAAGGATTCATCCATATTGATAGTGTTGCTATAGTTTATTCATTTTCTCTGCTGTATAGTATTCCATAATATGCATAAACCACAACATGTTTATGAATTTTATCATCAACTGAAGTTTACTGTGACACAGATGACTCAAAGGTCAGTTTCTCTGATGTGCCTTACTTGTTTTCAGGTCTATTCCTGTACATATATTTAATGTTTTCTTGCATAAGTGATTTCCTATTTGTCCACACCAGACTTCTATTTCCTGAAATATATACGGAACCATGTTTGAGGTATTACTTCTCTTGCCTCATTTCTCACCACTTCCCATTATTCACTATATGCTATACTTTTGGTATACTAATTACTGCACTGTTGAAAGATTCAAGTTCATCGTGCTCTTTGGGCTTTGAGCCTTTGGTCATGTACTGTCTGCTTGGAAAGCTCATTTCTTATCTAACTTTTCTTCACTTTCAGGTCTCTCCCTGGGTAGAGAAGTCGACTTCCACAACATTCTAGTTTTGGGTTTTTCCTTAAGTTAACATAAGGGTGCTTAATGCTATAATTTCAGGGGTTAGTCAAAATTGACTTCCCAAGGTGTCAAATAAATATGGAATAAACCCCCACAGTTGTACTTGGTGCCTGGAAAGACTGAATAAAAAGCTTGTTTTATATAGTTGTAATGAATAGGAAATCAGGAAATACCACTTAGTTTGGTATTATAAGTACCCAACTTTTCAAATTCCATTAGGTTAGAGTTAAAGCACAAATTACATCCTCGTTAGTTAGAGGGAGAAGGAGTGAGATGGACAAATTACATTATATTTTCATTTGTCTTCAGGACTTTTGGCTAGATTCCAAAGAATTTTCTCCACAAGTAATAAGATAAAACTCACCTTATTTTTTTGGCCAGGAGTTAGTTCTCTGGCATGGGAAAGAAAATCTGTCATTTGGTTCCCTTTTTGTGTTTATCTCACACTGGCTGCTTATTTATTAGACATTTCACCAAGAAATACCTCAATGGATAGGTGGAAATGGGAAGTAAAAGTCAAATTGGTCAGTTACATGCTTTTTCTAAAATAAGCTTTTTATTTTAGAATAGTTTTAGGTTTATTTTTTTGAACGATAGCACAGAGTTCCTGTATTGTTTCACTTAATTAATATCTTACATTTGCATGGAATATTTGTTACAGCTGAGGATCCAACATTAGTATATTACTATTAACTAAACTCTACAATATGAATTTGACTAGCTATGCCCTCATGTATTTTTTCTATTCCAGGATCCTATCCACTATAACACATTACATTTAGTCTGACTTTCCTTAGTCTATGACAAATTTTCAGACTTCCCTTGAAGACCCTGGAAATTTTGAGGAGTGCTGGTGAAATATTTTGTAAAATGTCTATCAATTTGAGGTTGTTCCATGAGTAGACAGGGGTTCTGCGTTTTAGAGAAGTTGATCACAGAGATGGGGTGCCATTCTAATTACGTATATCAAGGTTACATGCTATCAGCGTGACTTAGCATTGAATTTACATAATTATTAATGTCTTTGGTTAAAATCCTGGTGGTAAGAGCACAGATTTTGGAGCCAGAAGACTGAATTCTAATAGCATCTCAGTCATTTATTAGCTGTGTTACTTGGGAAAGTTACTCATTCTCTATTTCTTAGTTTCCTTATCTGTAAAGTGAGGGTAATAATACTATATACTTCATTATTATTAAATGGAGGTAAAACACTTAGAGTAGTGTCTGGAAAAGAGGAAGCAGGACATATACTTTGACTACTACTAATATTATTGACCATCACTGGATTTCTTTATTTCTGTCATGTATATTTCCTTGGCTCTCTTTACCTTAGACAATTAAACTATTCATATTTAGTGATGAAAGTTATTTATGTTGTAAATAAGTTGGGTTTTAAACTTTGGACATGAGAAGATTTTTTTCCCCTGGAATTCTCAATTTTATATAAAATATTGTAGTTTTCCTTAAAATATGCATGGCCTGCCAGGGGGATTCTTTTGTAGGATACTTATTTGGGCATTTTCTTTATCACTTTGTATAGCTCAGATATGAAACTTGTATTCTATTCACTTATAATTTTCAAATTTTCTTCAGAATGCTGACTCTTTTCGTCATTGAGCCACTGATATGCCTTCATTCTTCAGGCCACAAGTGCAACTCTGATTAATAACTATAAAAAAGAGTTATTCCTGCTTTTTTCCCTTGACCCGAGCAGAAGAATCCTAGGGTGTGTTTCATCATTTATTAGTATTACAAATGAAGATTTAATATTGTTTATTGCATAGTTAATGGTTAATAGTAACTCCTTTAAAGGGGAAGACAATTGTATTTGCAAATCTCTATGTCAGTTTTCTGATGCATTTCCAGTTTTTTATTTGCGATTCTAAGTGATAATGTTGAATGATTCTGAATATGAAGATATATTCTTTTGCTATTGGGATTTCTGAAAATTTCATTAGAAACTTTGTAGAATGTTTTATGCAAACCCAAATATGCATATCTTAAAATGGTCTAAAGCTTGCTTTATTTTTTTCATAGAAATGGTATTACCTAGGCTATTAATATTCTTCTTGTTTGTTCACCTCTTGGTAGTTGAGCCAGTAGAATAGAGGCATTTTCAGAGACTGTGTGCGGTGTATGCATGCATGTGTGCATGTGTGTGCACGTGGGTGCCTACATGGGCACGCTTATTTGTTGGATGGACAAAGAGAATGCCTATGTTTACCTTTGGCAGAAGAAGAAACATTTATTGATTACTTACTGTGATCCACATACATTTTTAAAAATTTGTTCTAATTAGTTACATGATAGTAGAGTGCATTTTGACACATCATACATAAAGGGAGTATAACTTCTCATTCCTCTGGTTGTACATGATATAGAATCACACCGACCATGTAATCATATGTGTACCTAAGTAATAATGTCTGATTCATTCTACTGTCCTTACTCCCATACCCCCTCTCCTCCCTTCACTCCCTGCTGCCTAATCCAAAGTACCTCTGTTCATCCCGTTGTGAATTAGCATCTGCATATCAGAGAAAACATTCAGCCTTTGGTTTTTTGGGATTGGCTTATTGCTTACCATGACATTCTCTAGCTCCATCCATTTACTGGAAAATGCCACAATTTCATTCTTCTATAAGGCTGAGTAATATTCCATTGTGTATATGTACCACAGTTTCTTTATCCATTCATCAGTGAAGGGCATCTAGTTTGGTTCCAAAATCTAGCTATTGTGAATTGAGCAACTGTGAACATTGATGTGGCTATGTCATCATACTATGCTGATTTTAAGTCTTTGGGGTATAAACCTAAGAGTATGATAGCTGGGTTAAATGGTGGTTCCATTCCAAGTATTCCGAGGAATATCCAGACTGCTTCCCATATTGGTTGCACCAATTTGCAGTCCTACAAGCAATGTATGTGTATATATTGATTCTTTTTTTTATAATGTATTTTTTTTATTGTAAACAAATGGGATACATGTTGCTTCTCTGTTTGTACATGGCGTAAAGGCATACCATTTGTGTAATCATAAATTTACATAGAGTAATGTTGTTTGATTCATTCTGTTATTTTTTCCCTTCCCCCCTCCCCTCCCACCCCTCTTTTCCCTCTATACAGTCCTTCCTTCCTCCATACTTGCCCCCCTCCCTAACCCTAACTCTAACCCTAACACTAACCCTTCCCTCCCCCCATTATGTCTCATCATCCACTTATTAGCGATATCATTCGTCCTTTGGCTTTTTGAGATTGGCTTATCTCACTTAGCATGATATTCTCCAATTTCATCCATTTGCCTGCAAATGCCATAATTTTATCATTCTTTATGGCTGAGTAATATTCCATTGTATATATATACCACAGTTTCTTTATCCACTCATCAATTGAGGGGCATCTAGGTTGGTTCCACAGTCTGGCTATTGTGAATTGAGCAGCTATGAACATTGATGTGGCTGTATCTCTGTAGTATGCTGATTTTAAGTCCTTTGGGTATAGGCCAAGGAGTGGGATAGCTGGGTCAAATCGAGGGTCCATTCCTAGTTTTCTAAGGAATCTCCACACTGCTTTCCAGAGTGGCTGTACTAATTTGCAGCCCCACCAGCAATGTATGAGTGTACCTTTCTCCCCACATCCTCGCCAACACCTGTTGTTGCTCGTATTCTTGATAATCGCCATTCTAATTGGGGTGAGATGGAATCTTAGGGTGGTTTTGATTTGCATTTCTCTTATTACTAGAGATGTTGAACATTTTTCCATATTTTTGTTGATTGCTTGTAGATCTTCTTCTGTGAAGTGTCTATTCATTTCCTTAGCCCATTTGTCGACTGGATTATTTGAATTCTTGGAGTAGAGTTTTTTGAGTTCTTTATAGATTCTGGAAATTAGTGCTCTATCTGAAGTATGATTGGCAAAGATATTCTCCCACTCTGTAGGCTCTTTCTTCACATTGCTGATAGTTTCCTTTGCTGAGAGAAAGCTTTTTAGATTGAATCTATCCCAGTTATTGATTCTTGCTTTTATTTCCTGTGCTATGGGAGTCCTGATAAGGAAGTCTGGTCCTAAGCCGACATGTTGAAGATCTGGACCTACTTTTTCTTCTATAATCTGCAGGGTCTCTGGTCTGATTCCAAGGTCCTTAATCCATTTTGAGTTTAGTTTCGTGCATGGTGAGAGATAGGAATTTAGTTTCATTCTGTTGCATATGGATTTCCAATTCTCCCAGCACCATTTGTTGAAGAGGCTATCTTTTCTCCATTGCATATTTTTGGCCCCTTTGTCTAGTATGAGAAAATTGTATTTATTTGGGTTTGTGTCCGTGTCCTCTATTCTGTACCATTGATCTACCTTTCTATTTTGGTACCAATACCATGCCGTTTTTGTTACTATTGCTTTGTAGTAGAGTTGAAGATCTGGTATTGCAATACCCCCTGTTTCACTCTTCCTGCTAAGGATTGCTTTAGCTATTCTGGGTTTCTCATTCTTCCAGATGAATTTCATAATTGCTTGCTCTATTTCTGTAAGGTACGTCATTGGGATTTTAATTGGAATAGCATTGAATCTGTATAGCACTTTAGGTAGTATGGCCATTTTGACAATATTAATTCTTCCTATCCAAGAACATGGAAGATCTTTCCATCTTCTAAGGTGTTCTTTAATTTCTTTCTTTATTGTTGTATAGTTCTCATTGTAGAGGTCTTTCACCTCTTTTGTGAGATTGATTCCCAAGTATTTTATTTTTTTCGAGGTTATTGTGAATGGGGTAGCTTTCCTAATTTCTCTTTCTGAAGATTCATCACTTATGTATAAAAATGCGTTGGATTTATGAGCATTGATCTTGTAACCTGCTACTTTACTGAATTCACTTATGAGTTCTAAGAGTTTTCTGGTGGAATTTCCAGGTTCCTCTAAATATATAATCATGTCATCAGCGAACAGGGATAGTTTGAGTTCTTCTTTTCCAATTCGTATCCCTTTAGTTTCTTTGGTTTGTCTAATTGCTCTGGCCAGAGTCTCAAGAACGATGTTGAATAGAAGTGGTGAAAGAGGGCATCCCTGCCTTGTTCCAGTTATTAGGGGGAATGCTTTCAGTTTTTCACCATTTAGAATGATATTAGCCATGGGCTTAGCATAAATGGCCTTTACAATGTTAAGGAATGTTCCCACTATCCCTATTTTTTCTAGTGTTTTGAGCATGAAACGGTGCTGTATTTTATCACATACTTTTTCTGCATCTATTGAAATAATCATGTGATTCTTGACTTTAAGTCTATTGATATGGTGAATGACATTTATTGATTTCCTGATGTTGAACCAACCTTGCATTCCTGGGATGAAACCCACTTGATCATGGTGCTCTATCTTTTTAATATGTTTTTGTATGCGATTTGCTAAAATTTTGTTGAGAATTTTTGCATGGATGTTCATTAAGGATATTGGTCTGAAATTTTCTTTCCTCAATGAGTCTCTGTCTGGTTTAGGTATCAGTGTGATATTGGCTTTATAGAATGAGTTTGGGAGGGTTCCCTCCTCTTCTATTTTATGGAATACTTTGAGAAGTATTGGAATGAGCTCTTCTTTAAAGGTTTTGTAGAACTCGGCTGAGAACCCATCTGGTCCCGGACTTTTCTTTGTTGGTAGGGTTTTGATGACTTCTTCTATTTCAGTACTTGAAATTGGTCTATTTAAATTGTGTATGTCCTCCTCGTTCAGTTTAGGCAATTCATATGTCTCTAGAAACCTGTTGCTGTTCTGTTCTTCTTTTTGTAGGGCTTTGAGCTGTAGTGTTAGGTCGTTTATTTGTTGAGTTTTACTTCTTTTATTAAATGCGCTCCATGAAATAAATTTCCATCTAAGTACTGCTTTCATGGTGTCCCAGAGATTTTGATATGATGTTTCTTTGTTCTCATTTACCTCTAAGAATTTTTTAATTTCCTTCCTAATATCTTCTGTTATCCATTCATCGTATAATAGCATATTGTTTAATCTCCAGATGTTGGAATAGTTTCTGTGTTTTACTCTTTCATTTATTTCTAACTTCAATCCATTATGATCTGATAGAATACATGGTAGTGTCTCTATCTTCTTGTATTTACTAACATTAGCTTTGTGGCATAATATATGGTCTATTTTAGAGAAGGATCCATGTGCTGCTGAGAAGAAAGTGTATTTGCTCTTGGTTGGATGGTATATTCTATAAATGTCCGTTAAGTCTAAATTATTGATTGTGTTATTGCGATCTATGGTTTCTTTGTTCAATTTTTGTCTGGAAGATCTGTCCAGTGGTGAGAGAGGTGTGTTAAAATCACCTAGTATTATTGTGTTATGGTCTATTTGGTTTCTGAAATTGAGAAGGATTTGTTTGACATACATGGATGAGCCACTGTTTGGGGCATAGATGTTTATGATTGTTATATCTTGCTGATTTATGCTTCCCTTAAGCAGTATGAAATGACCTTCTTTATCCATTCTGACTAACTTTGGCTTGAAGTCCACATTATCAGAAATGAGGATGGATACTCCAGCTTTTTTGCTGAGTCCATGTGCATGGTATGTTTTTCCCCATGCTTTCACCTTTAGTCTATGGGTATCTTTTTCTATGAGGTGAGTCTCTTGCAGGCAACATATTGTTGGATCTTTCTTTTTAATCCAATCTGCCAGTCTATGTCTTTTGATTGATGAATTCAGGCCATTAACATTCAGGGTTATTATAGAGATATGATTTGGTTTCCCGGTCATTTGGTTCAGTTTTTAAATTTTATTTATTTATTTGTTTGACACAACTTGATTCCTCCTATATTTGACAATTCCTTTAGGATAATTCCTCCCTTTGCTGATTTGCTTCTTTGTTTTTCATCTCTTCCTCATGGAATATTTTGCTGAGAATGTTCTGTAATGCTGGCTTTCTGTTTGTAAATTCTTTTAGCTTTTGTTTATCATGGAAGGATTTTATTTCATCGTCAAATTTGAAGGTAAGTTTTGCTGGGTATAAGATTCTTGGTTGGCATCCATTTTCTTTCAGGGCTTGAAAAATGTTGTTCCAGGCCCTTCTAGCTTTTAGGGTCTGGATTGAAAAATCTGCTGATATCCGTATTGGTTTCCCCCTGAATGTAATTTGGTTCTTTTCTCTCACAGCCTTTAAAATTCTGTCTTTATTTTGTATGTTAGGTATTTTCATTATAATGTGCCTTGGTGTGGGTCTGTTGTAATTTTGTGTATTTGGAGTCCTATAAGCCTCTTGAACTTGATTTTCCATTTCATTCTTCAGATTTGGGAAATTTTCTGATAGTATTTCATTGAATAGATTGTTCATTCCTTTGGTTTGTTTCTCTAGGCCTTCCTCAATCCCAATAATTCTTAAATTTGGCCTTTTCATGATATCCCATAGTTCTTGTAGATTCTGTTCATGATTTCTTACCATCTTCTCTGTTTGTTCAACTTTGTTTTCAAGGTTAAATATTTTGTCTTCAATGTCTGAGGTTCTGTCTTCCAGGTGTTCTATCCTACTGGATATGCTGTCTATGGAGTTCTTAATTTGGTTTATTGTTTCCTTCATGTCAAGGATTTCTGTTTGTTTTTTTTTTCAATATCTCTAACTCTTTATTGAAATGATCTTTTGCTTCCTGTATTTGCTCTTTTAACTGTCGATTGGTGCGATCATTCAATTTCTGCATTTGCTGTTTCATCTCATCATTCAGTGTGTGCATTTGCTCTTTCATCTCATTGTTTGCTTCCCTGATCATTTTAATTATTTACATTCTGAACTCCTTTTCTGTCATTTCTTCTGCCATGCTGTCATTGGGTTTTATTGATGTAACATCTAGATTTGTTTGCAGCATTTTCTTTCCTTGTTTTCTCATATTGTTCAGGTATCAGTGGACCGCTGAGATGTTGCAGATTTCCTCTATTGACTTACAATGTCCCTGAAGATTTCTATATATATCCCCTCTTAGCCTTCAGTAGGCTGAAGTCTTGGAGGAAGTTGATAATGTGGTGCTCCACAAGGAAGCTGCCTCTCTAGGAATGGTGGCCTTCAGGTGGGGTATATTCCCTGCTAGTGGGCAGAGGTGCCTCCACTTGTTGACCAATGGCCATCCAAAGGGGAACTAGGCTGCGGGCTGAGGCAAGGCCTGTTTAGGCCTGTGTCTCTGGTTTTACTGTCCTTTTGGGGAAACCTCACCCAGCAGGGAAGACTCACCCGGTGGGGAGTTCTTGTCGGTCAGTTCCCCTCCTAGAGGTTCCCCTCAATTTACAGCTACCGCCTGGGTTGGGCTGCCTTCCTCTGCCAAGTTCCCAGGGGCCCAGCCCTACCTCCTGGACCTGGGAGCCTCACCCTTCGCAGATGAATCTCCTTAGGCTGCCCCTCCTCAGAGAATCTGCCCACAGCCCTGGAACCTTCACTCCGCCCCTAAGCGTGTCTCTGTGGGGCTCTTCCACCCAGAAGCCTCCTAGATCCTGGGACCCTGCCCTGCACTTAATTGCCTGGCTATGCGGCCCCTCCTCTGAGCAGCCACCTGGGGCCCCATACAATCACTCTGAGTCCCAGAGACCCACCGCATGCCTCTTCCTCCAGACAGCCGCCCCGTATTCCAGTGCGGTCACTAGGAGTCCAAGCAACTCACTGCGTGCCTCCTCCTCCCACCAACCGCCTGTTGCCCTGGGCAATACTCCGAGTCAAAGTGATCCGCCTCGTTCTTCCTCCTCCTCCAGGTAACCCCCCGGGTGTTCAGGAGCGGTTGCTCTGAGTGGCTCTGAATCCACGTGACCCTCTGCACGCCTCCTCTGGGCAGCCGCCCGGAGCTCTGGTGCAGCCACTCGAGACCAAGTGACCCACTGCGCTCCTCCTCCAGGCAGCCCCCCTGTGTTCAGGAGCAGTTGCTTTAAGTCCAAACCACTCACCAATCGCCTCCTCCTCTGAGCAGCCGCCTGGAGCTCTAATGCAGTCACTGCGAGTCCAAACGACCTGCCGAGCTCCTCCTCCTCCTCCTCCTCCTCCTCAGGGCAGGCCCCGGTGTTCAGATGTGGTCTGAGTCCGAACAGCTCGCCACGTAGCTCCTCCTCTGACAACCGCCTGTAGCTCTGGTGTAGTCACTCCGAATCCAAGCGGTCACGCTCCTCCTCCTCCTCCTCAGGGCAGGCTCCGGTGTTCTGAGTCCACATAGCTCTCCTCGCCGCTCCTCCCCTGGGCAGCTGCCGGAGCCCCAGTGGTTGCTCCGAGTCCCAGCACTGTGCTGTGCGGCCTCCTGTACGACGCTCCTAGTTGTCCGAGTTCACTGCTCCAGCGGGGGGAGGGGTGTCTTGCCCGGCAGCTCTGCTTCACAAAGTTCCCTGCGTTTTGGGACTACTGTCCCATCCGGGATGCCTCCCCAACGGGAGAGAGTCACCCGGCTGCTTTGAGTTGGTCCCAAGTGTCTCAATATCTCCTCTTTTGAATCCTGAGTCCTGGAGCAACATGAAATACAGCCACCCTGTAGTCCTCCATCTTGAAACGCCTATATATTGATTCTTGATTTTACTTTTTCAGTTTTAGGAGTCTTGTTAAGGAAGTCAGTTCCTAAGCACACTGGTAGGCGCAGTGTGTCTGGTCTAGTGCCTACGTCTTTGGTCTACTTTGAGTTGAATTTTGTGCAGGGCGAGAGATAGTTTCATTTTGTTACATATAGATTTCCAGTTTTCCCAGCACCTTTTGTTGAAGAGGCTATCTTTTCTCCAAGGAATGCTTTTTGTGCCTTTGTCTAGTATGAGATAACTATGTTTATGAGGGTTTACCTCTGTGTGTTCTCTTCTGTACCATTGGTCTACATATCTGTTTTGGTGTCAATACCATGCCATTTTTGTTCGTATAGCTCTGTAGTATTGTTTAAGGTCTAGTATTATGATGCCTTCTGCTTCACTTTTCTTGCTAAGGATTGCTTTGAATATTCTGGGTCTCTTATTTTTCCAAATGAATTTTATGATTGCTTTGTCTATTTCTATAAAGACTGTCATTGGGATTTTAATAGGAATTGCATTAAATCCATGTAAGGTTTTGGTAGTATGGCCATTTTGACCATATTAATTCTGCCTGTCTAAGAGCATGGGAGATAGTTCCATCTTCTAAAGTCTTCTTCAGTTCCTTCTTTAGTGTTCTGTAGTTTTCATGGAGAGGTGTTTCACCTCTTTTGTTAAATTGATTCCCAAGTTGTTTTTTTTCTTGAGGCTATTGTGAGTGGGATAGGTTTACTAATTTCCCTTAGGTTTCACTAATAGGTTTCACTAATTTCAGTGGATTCATCACTGATGTATAGGAACATGTTTGATTTATGGATGTTGATTTTATATCCTGCTACTTTGCTGAATTCATTTATTAGTTCTAGAAATTTTCTGGTGGAATTTTTTGAATCTTCTAAATAGAGAATAATGTCATCAGCAAATAATGATAGTTTGGGTTCTTCTTTTCCTATTTGTATCCCTTTAATTTCTTTCATCTGTCTAATTGCTTTGGCTAGAGTTTCCAGGACTATGTTGAAGAGAAGTGCTAGAGGGCATCCTGTCTTGTTCCAGTTTTTAGAGGGAATGCTTTAAATGTTTCTCCATTTAGAATGATGTTGGCCTTGAGCTGAGCATAGATAACTTTTACAGTGTTGAGGTATGTTCCCACTATCCTTGATTTTGCTAGTGTTTTGAGTATGAAGGAGCGCTGTATTTTGTCAAATGCTTTTTTTATATCTAGTGGTATAATCATGTGATTCTTGTCTTTAAGTCTGTTGATTTCTGTATGTTGAACCAACCTTGTGTCCCTGGGATGAACCCACTTGATTATGGTGTACTATCTTTTAAATAGGTTTTTGTATGCAATTTGCTAGAATTTTATTGAGAATTTTTGCATCTATGTTCATCACTGATATTGCTATGAAGTTTTCTTTCCTTGATGTGTCTTTGGTTTTGGATCAGAGTGATAGTAGCCTCATAGAATGAGTTTGGAAGGATTCTATCCTTTTCTATAATTCGAGGAGTATTGGTGTTAATTCTTCTTTGAAGGTCTTGTAGAACTTGACTGAGAATCTGTCTGATCCTGGGCTTTTCTTGGTTGGTAGGCTTTTGATGTCATCTTCTATTGCATTGCTTGAAATTGATCTGTTTAAATTGTGTATGTCCTCCTGATTCAGTTTGGGTAGGTCAGATGTCTGTAGAAATTTGTCAATGTCTTCAAGATTTTCTATTTTATTGGAGTATAAATTTTCAAAATAGTTTCTAATTATCTTGTGTATTTCAGTAATGTCCATTGTGATATTTCCTTTTTCTTTTCCTTTTTTTTTCATATTCTTGAAACAGACTTTTCTTTCAAGGTAAAAGTAATGACATTTGGTTCATTTTCACAAATTGCACACTGAGTGAAATCATACACTTACTGCAGAGAGTGGAGGCAAGCAACTTGGTCACAGGAATTTGCTGCTTTGTTTCACTGTGAATGAAAAAGCTGTATGAAATACACAGCTTTGATTAAAAGGATAGTTTCCTTCTCTGTGGAACTCCAGATTTAGAGTGCTGGCCAAAGGCAGTGCTGGCAGAGTGGTTAATGTACATGGAGACGCTATTCTAGTTGGCTTCCAGAAGGAGCCTGGGAAATCCTATGCACCATCGCATTGGCTAATGGTGATTTCAGTTTTACTATAAATTATTCTAAATGTCATTTAAGTACTTCGGAATGAGCGCTCGCTCCTTTCTAGAAGCTAAGGCAGCAGATTCGTAAAGCACCTCAACTAAACTCCCAGCTAGTTCAGCAGTTAATCTGTGCTCCTGAGTCACCAGGACTGACATCTACACCCCTACTGAACACCTCACTGGGGACTTCCATGTTCCCAGCTGCTGTGGCAGCCCAGGAAGGAGAGAAACACGATCATCACCGAGGGCTGCTCCTGGCAGAATCTCAATTCTAAAATGACTACACGGGGGACGCAGAGCCCGCCTCCTGCAGACCGCTCCTTCCCACGCCCATTCTTCAGGGATGGCTCCCCTCCTCAGAAGACCCGCTCTGTCCGTGATGTCATCTAGGGCTCTGCAGGCCAGTGTAGTCCACGCTATGTTAACTTTCATGTCAATCACCTCACCCTTCGTGTGATTTGCTGATCGTGTTTCTCTAGTTTTCACTAAACACAGTGCAAAGGCAAAGACGGAAGCAATCACCTCAAAAACAAGAGCTCACACTGAAACACACATGAGCATCCAACGTGAAAACTTGAGTTTTCTCCTGTCTTTATTCCAGGGAGGAGGAATCCTCCTAGTCGTCCTCTTCCTCGTCTTTAAAGGAACCGGGCATCTCTCCACGGGGTTCGGAGCAGTGAGAGGCCGCACTGCTGGGCTAGTGACTGGGGCGAGGAACTGCCCCCGTTGCTAAGGCCACTTCAGCATCCAAGCACAACCCTGGGTTTACACTTGACTGGGGTGGGGTGGCGCCAGTGGGCAGGTCTAAATTTGAAACTGATTGGGTAGAGTTCAAAAGTAGTCCCTGAATTAACCAGGAATGCCCGGTGGAGATTTTCTGTGATGTCTTTTAACGCCTTTGGCACCAGCGATTTAGCCGGTTTCAGGTCTTCCAGAGAGCGTTTGCCGGACTCCAGACCAAAGGACATTCCCATCCGCTTCAGTACTTCTATGTCATCGTGGCTCTCAAAGGTGTTGTCAAAGTTAAAGAGGTATTCAAATTTGTCACTGGAGATGCTGCAATCTATGACTTTTTTTTGTGCTTGTGTTGATGATTATAAATGGCGGCTGAATCGTGGAGTTGAGAGCTGGAGGTCCCTGGTTTTGCTGTTCATTTTGCCGATTTCTTTGTACTAGGTTTTTGAAAGCAATTTGCTGTAGGAGAAGTTCTTGTAACTGGGCTCACTTCTTTATACGTTCTATTCGCCTCTGCTTTTCTATTTCCAGGTTTTGACATTCCTGAGCAGAATTGGTAGGTAGGCCAATCCACTTGATCTTTTTTTTTTTTTCTTTGAGATTATGTTCATTGCCATTAACACATTTAAAGCATCATAAACTCTTCGCCTAATGTTCTTCTGATCATAAGCCAAATTGGCTGCCAAATGGTTATTTGAATTGGTGAACTCGGAGACCAGCTCATCAGCTACCTCATTATATGATGTTGTACCTTTCCGTTGAACTTTCTCACAAACTTTCATGGAAAAATGTCTCAAGCCTTTTCTGTTTTTATCTCCTTTTTTGCTTCGTTTATTTTCTGAAAAATTGGAGTCTATAAATTCTCTAGCCCGTTTTCTATCACTGGGGACCCAGCCAGTAGCTTCTGCTATGTGAGTCTGAGTGAACGTTTCTGGTGCAGGGGTATATGGACTCCCAGTCAGAACGCTTCCTGACCTGGTTAGTCTCTTTGGTGTGCTTATAATCATTTGGGGTCCAACATTCACATTTATTGGTCCTAAGGTTTTTTGGTAAAATTTTTGTTGGTGAGTTGGCACTGGAAACTGGAAATGCAACAAATGATATGTTAGCCCGCTTCCAGGACCTGCAGCCCACTATGCCCACACCTGGAGCTGCAGCTCCCCATTTGCCAACACATTTGGAAGCCAGAGCAACCATCTTGGATAATCCTGGAAACCCCATATTTCCTTTTTCATCACAGGTTTTAGAATTTGAGTTTTTCTCTGTCTTTTTCTTCATTAGCATGGCTAAGGGTTTATCAATTTTTTTTTTAAAGAACCAACTTTTTGTTTTGTTGTTTTTTTTCAGTTCATTTTTCAATTTCCTTGATTTCAGCTCTGACTGAAATTATTAATTATTTCCTGTCTTCTACCATTTTTAGTGTTGATTTGTTCTTTTTCTAGGGCATTGAGATGTAATGTTAGATCATTAATTTATTGACTTTCTCTTCTTTTAATGAATGAGCTCAATGCAATGAACTTTCCTCTTAGCACTGCCTTCATAGTGACTCAGAGATTTTGATATGTTATATCAGTGTTCTCATTTACTTCTAAAATTTTTTTAATTTCATCCCTGATTTCTTCTGCTATTCACTCATCATTCAATAGTGTATTATTTAGTCTCCAGGTATTGGAGTACCTGCTACTTTTTATTTTATTGTTGATTTCTAATTTTATTCTAGGGTAGTAACTCTATTTTTTGTATTTGCTAAAAGTTACTTTGTGGAATAAGATGTGGTCTAATTTAGAGAAGGATCCATGTACTCCTGAGAAGAAAGTATATTCATGTTTTTAAAAAATTTTTTAAAAAATATATTGTTAGTTGTTGATGAACTTCCTCACATGTTTATGGATGAAATATTCTATATATGTCCATTATATCCAAATTATTGATTGTATTATTTAGTTCTCTAGTTTCTTTGGTTTTTGTTTGGAAGCAAAAATCCAGTAGTGAAGAGGTGTGTTAAAGTCACCCCGTATTGTGTTATATGTTATGGTCCATTTGATTCTTGAGATTGAGAAGGGTTTGTTTGATGTATGTAGATACTCCATTATTGGGGTTACATATTTATAATTGTTATGTCTTGTTGATGTATAATTCCCTTAAGCAGTATGAAATGTCCTTCTTTATCCCTTCTGACTAACTTTGGCTAGAAGTTCACTTTATCTGAGATGAGGATGGAAACTCCTGCTTGTTCACATAATTCATATGAGTGATATATTTTTCCCATCCTTTCACCTTCAGTCTGCGGATGTTTTTGCCTATGAGATGAGTCTCTTAGTGACAGCATGTTGTTGGATCTTGTTTTTTAATACAATCTACCAGTATATATCTTTTTATTGATGAGTTTAGGCCATTAACATTCCCATTCATTTTGGTTTATTTGCTTTTTAAAAAAATATTTTTTAGTTGTAGGTGAACAAAATACCTTTATTTATTTTTATGTGGTGCTGAGGATTGAACCCCAGCACTTCATGTGGAGTACATTTCCACTGAGCCACAGCCCCAATTCTATTTCTGGTTTTTAATTGAGTTTGATTGTTTTCTCCTTTAGTGTAGTTCCTCCCTTTTCTGGTTTTCACTTTTTTATTTTTCATTTCCTCCTCATGAAATATTTTGCTGAGAATGTTCTGTAGTGTAGACTTTCTACTTGTGAATTCTTTTAATTTTTGTTTATCATGGAAAGTTTTTATTTCATCTTCAAATATGAAGCTTGATTTTGCTGGATATAAAATTCTTGGTTGGGATCAGTTTTCTTTCAGAACTTGGTAGATGTTGTTCCAGTATCTCCTAGCTTTGAGGGTATGGGTTCAGAAATCAGCTAAGATCCTAATTGGTTTCCCCCTATATGTAATCTGATACTTTTCTCTTGCAGTCTTTAAAATTCTATCTTTATTCTTTGTGTTAGGCATTTTCATTGTAATTTGCCTTGGTATGGGTCTGTTGTAATTTTTTACATTTGGGGTCCTGTAAGCCTCTTGTATATGATTTTTCCATTACATTCTTCAGGTTTGGAAAGTTTTCTGACATTACGTTATTGAGAGATAGTGCATCCCTTTGGTTTGTACCTCTGTGTCTTCCTCTATCCTGATATATTTTAAATTTAGTCTTTTCATGTTATCCCATAATTCTTGGAAGTTCTGTTCATGGTTTCTTACCATCTTCTCTGTGTGGTAAACTTTCTTTTCTTTTTAATATATGTTTTTTAGTTGTAGGTGGTCCTAATACCTTTTCAAAATTTTATTTTTATGTGGTGCTGAGGATGGAACCCAGGGCCTCATGTGTGATAGGTGAGCACTCTATCACCAAGCCACAACCCCAGTCCCTTATTTTCAAGATTATATATTTTGTCTTCATTGCCTGAACTTCTGTTTTCCAAGTGTCTGTTGGTGATACTTTCCACTGAATTTTTAATTTGGTTTATTGAGTCCTTCGTTTTGAGGACTCAAAACTTCTCTTCCAGGCGGTCCTGAGGTCTGAATGCTGGGACCTGTGTGCCTGTCAAGGAACAGCTGTTCTGTATCAGGCATATCAGGACCATGTGCTGAGGGCTGTGGGTTGGCCACATAGCTGTGAGCACTGGGCTGGTTGGTGGCTAGGGAGGGTGGATATTGGGGAAGCAGAGTCCCATCAGTCTGGGCTGCCAGACTGATGCTGGACCTGGCAGGACCAGGGGAAATGTGGATGCTGGACTGTGGAGGGAGTCAGGGACTGAGTTGGTGCCAGGGCCCAGCAAGTGCACGCCCAAGAGGGCCCAAGGAACCCAGTGGGTACCAGCCCAGCTGACTGGGTGAACTGAGAGCAGATGCCCTGTCTGTCCCGGTGTGCCCCAGGACTTGTGAAGCTAGGGAGAGCCTGGCTATCTCTTGCCTCTGCAGCAAGATGGTGGCTATTAGCACACCCAGCAGGAAGAACTCAGGTGTAACCCAATCTGCACGCACCTTGATATTGGGCTTCCAAGCCCTGGCCAGTGTCCCAAGATAGAGGTGGCCACAATCGGAGATGGCGCAGTGGTGGCAGACAGTGCGTTGGCCCACATACTCCTTTTTTAAAAAATTATTTTTTGTTCTGATCACATACATTATTGCATTTGATTCTTATAACAATAATTGTATGAGTTAAGTACTATTATTGTTCTCCTCTTTAAAGCTAAGAGTCAGAGAGATGTTAAGTAACTTGTTCAAATTCACAGAGATACATAGCAGAACTGAAATTCAAACATAGGTCTGTCAGACTCCAGAGTACATTTTATTTACCATTGCATGATCCCAGGAGTGTTCCCATTATACTCTTTTTCTCATGAGATATAGCATATATAACTTAAAGTATCTTTGTGTGTATGTTTGTGGGGATCTACTGTTTTAGACTTACTTTTATTTTATTTTATTTTTTATTTTTGATACCAGGATTGAGCCCAGAGGTGTTTAACCACTGAGGGACATCCTCATCCCTTCTTATTTTTATTTTATTTTTCAAAATTTTGAGACAGGGTCTTGCTAAGTTGCTAAGATTCTCAGGCTGGCCTTGAACTTGGCGATCATCGTGTCTCAGCCTCCTGAATGGTTGGGATTACAGGTGTACACCACTGCACCTGACTAGACTCACTTTTAAAAGTTGTTATATAATATGTTTAAAATCCTCAAGTCTTGAGTATATAACTCAAGGAACCTGTACATATGTACACATCCATATAACCACCCCCCAGATCAAGACAGGGAATAGTTCTAGCACTCCAAAGACAATTCTCAAATCTCTTCCTAGCTCTAACCATTCCCTCTGCCTAAGTAGCAGCTTATCTGGCCTCTATTAACCCGGATAAATTTCCTGTTCTTTAACATTTTATAAATGGAATCATACAATTAGCACTCTTTTTTGGTGTGACTTCTTTTATTTAAAATTATAACTGTGAGATTTATTCATTTTGCCTTGTGTGTACTTTATCATTTTTATTGCAGTGTATAATAAATTCTTAAAGCTAATGTTTCTTTTTGCTTTAAAAATAATATATTTTCAAAGCAGAAATTTTGGAAAATAGGAAAAAGCACAGAAAGGAAAATAAAAGTAACTGGTAAACTCCTCTTTCCAGAGATAATTATGGTTGAAGCTTTTGATTATACCCTACAAGTCTTTTTTTTCCCCTACACATACATGATTTCTAGATTTAGATTGTATAGACATTTCTGTTTTATAACTTGTTATTTTCCCTCAGCAGTTTATCATGAACATTTCTTGTGTCATTAAATACACATTCTTTTACAATGGTTTAAGAATATTTTAAAATCACTTTTATTTTTAAAATTATCCTTTTGGGGGGTATTCATGGCAGGGAAATATGTAAAGCATTCACAAGACACAAAACTCAAGGTAAAAAAGCATATGCAATGAAAATCCTCTCTCCTATCCATGCTGCTGATCCCTCTCTTCCCCCAAGGATTCAGGACTATCAGTTTCCAGTGTGTTCTGGAGCTATTCTGTACAGATATAAACAGATATGCATGCTTGTTATTTTCCCCCTTTGTTATGCACAAATGTTAGCATACTCACTATTTTTGCTCCTTACTTTATTTACTCAAAAGGATTTCTTAGAGATTGTTCTGTATTAGTATTTAAAGAACTTATTTCTCTCTCTCTGAAGTGGGGATTGAACCCAGGGCCTTTTACACATGCTAGCAAACTCTACCCCTAAACTATATCCTCAGCCAGTACCCCTATCTCCCAACTTTTTAAACATATAATTAAATACTTACCTTTTTCCTGTAAAGTGAATACAATTATTTAACACTGCTACATTGAGAGATTGTTTTTCAGTTGATCTGCAAAAAATAAAATGAAAATCTATGTTGTCAAGGTAGCAATTATATAATGGTAGGGGACAGTAGATTGCTCAAATATCTATGGAGAGAAATTAGGTAATACCTGCCAAAATTATGCATTTACTCTTTGACCAACAATTGTACTTCTCAGAATTTATTTTACTATATACGCTCACTTATGAGATAGTATGCATATACAAGGTTATTTATTTCTCAATGTTTGTAAAAGAAAGTATCAAGAGCTAAATTTAGCTGGAGAGAGCGGAGCTGCCCAGTGAAAGTAATTGTCAGGCCTTTAATCACCTATTGCTTTAGTATGTATAAGATACTACCAAGAGAAAGCACAAGCACCCCAGTGTTTTCTTCTTCCCCAGCAAACAGCACCAGGTGAGGGTTGGGTTGATCAACACAGATGTGAGCTTGTCTCATTGCCAAGGGAGTCCTTAATAAAAGGTTCTTATAGTTCCAGGAGCTGGAGGAGAGAAAAGGGAAGAAGCTAGGAGTGAGTTGGAAAAGCACTGTGTGCTGAATCAGGGTGGAGAAAAGTGTCTTCAAGTGTCCCTCCCTTCTCCCCATAAGAAGATCTCAGTAGAGGTGGCTGAGAAAGGCCTCTGCCAGTGAAAGACCCCTGATAAGAGGCCTCCAAGTTGAGGTGCCTGGGTGAGGAATGCAGATATGTAAAATAGCATGGCTGGACAGGGAGTGCCTGAGTCCTTGACTACAACTCCTGTCTGAGACTGCAGTGCTTTGGCTGTGCACCAAGTCTGGTGTGGGAGGGCAGATTTTCCCATGAGGTCTGCCAGGTAAAGCCTTTGTAACTGCCTGTGGTCGGGCCTGAAAGATCACACATAGGTTGTTTGGCCAGAAGTCAGACTCCTTAATAAGATTAGAATCAATTTAAATGTTCTTCAATAGGGTATTGATTAAATAAATTTATGGTTAAATCTATACAGTGTTTTGAAATAGAGCAATAAAACCTGATTCCGAATGATAGCATGGTTAGGATCCTAGTAGGAAATAGATGATATGTTTAAAATGAATAATTAAAGGTGCTTTATGAGGTTTTAAGGAGTGATGCTGCTGCATCACTGGGGGCTTGCAATAGGGAAGCCATTACTATCCCTAGGCCTGATGGGTACAGGAGAGAATGGTTAGAGAAACTGCTTGAGGGGATAGAACATAGCCACTGCCAAACTAGCCCAGTGGGGAAGGAGCAGAAGGACTGCATACCTGCCCTCTCTTCTTCCACCCTTTGATAATTTTACTGATGCATTTCTTTCTGACACTTTCCATATGCCAAACTCACCCTGAAGCCAGAGGGTAAGGGAACCAGTTTGGTATGATCTATAAAGATTAGCCTTCTAGGTCACAGAACAGGATGACAGTGGAGAAAGTAGAGAAGTGGGGAGATCAATGTTTCAAAGGGCAAACAAAATATCCAACTCAATGATATTTCATTGAATAAATATATCAGTGCTCAAGCTGTTATCATTTTTTGGGCATTTAGGTTGTTTCCAGATTTTCTTTGTGCTTAATATAAACATTAATTTAATTAGATCTTTGCTTCCTACTCTAATTTCAATAAGATTAATGAAGCAGAATGGCTGGGTTCCATTTTAAGATTTTTGATATGTATAAGCTCAGATAGTAACAATATACCTTCCAGCAGCAGAACATGAAAGAGCTTATCTTCCTGCACCTTAACACTCAGAATTGTAACTAGTCTTTGTCAATTTAATGGAGGAAAATTATTCTTGCTGTTTTAACATATTTCTTTTAATACTAGTTGAATTAATAAATCAAAAGATATTCATGTGGTTTTGTTAAACTAACTCCGTGTTTTAATAAAAAACTTCTGCTTTCATTTGATTTTCAACCAATGTTTTAAGTCCTGCTTTCAAACCATCTACTTCTAGAGATACCTGGTGCTGCCATTTCCTGAGCAGCACCAGGTAATTTGATGATTATGCAGTGTATGTGCTTTGATTTTGACTTTCTTCATTATCAGCTTAAGATTAAAATTTCTTTGGTCTTCCAAGTATGTTATTAACTTTCTCACTTTTGGGGTGGTTGTTTCTTCTCCTCATCTCTTTGTCCTTATAAGTTTGCCTTAAAAAGTATGGAAGTGCCTCTATTCTCATTTGAGTGCTCTTACTGGAGGATGTAAAGTTAAATTCTTGTGTTCAGGCTTCAATTTTTAACAGGAAGCCCTGAGCTGAAACTGTTTTACTGGCTTTGATAGGTTGGTAAATAGTACAGATGTCTCATAGACTCAGAAGGGATATAAAGGATAAGTACTTATACCAGAGAACCTCCAAGTTGTCTCAAATTAATGAGAAAGGTGCTTCTTGATAAAAACCTTTCCATGACCTCTTAGAATATCTCTGCACTTATATTCAAAAAGGCATTAAGCAGTTGGGATGCTGATGCAGAAATGTTTGTGAACTTGTTCATCTGCAGGCAGTCTAATGTGTCTGACAGGCACACATATGTCCAAAATGCAGGTTGAGACTTTCTAGAACATAAAACATTTTGAAAAACTGATGATGCTTGAACTGACAATCAGAATGCATGGTGGCTGCACCTGGGTCCAGGAAGCTGCCTTCTGGTCTACATGTTCCTCCTTTATAAGTTTGATTGTATGGGTGATCTGGGCCCTCCAGGGGGAGAATAGGAGGGAGCAAGGTGAAAAAGGGGAACACTTTGGGGGCTCAGTGCAGTTGCTGTTTGCCAACTAGTATGAAAGTATTTTTCTGTTTTATCATATCTATGGCCAAAGTGGTACATATAACTAACATCCCTGAGCCTTTTCCCTTTAACTACAACCATGTTGCTTTTATGTGAATTATTCCCCTTCTAGGATGCTCTAGATTTTGCTTAACCCTTGTTTGTCATTGTCTTATTTCCTCAACTCTATATTTTTCAGCTTTCTACTGTTTTCACCTGTTCTTGAGCCATCCTTGAAGATTGTGGTATTTTTATCAATAACATCAGCAACCTGATACTTGCTTTCCAACAAGAGCCCAGGATGCTTAGATAATCCCTGATTGTAGGTTTCCCTTTCATCCTTCAGTCTTGGCCTTATGTGTAGGGTTACTTTTGGCTCAGTTTCCTTTTCTGGTATCAGTACCTATTATCCTTCAGTGCATCCTCCTTTCTTTGACTTCCTCCTTCCCTAGTCACTTTCTGTAGTCTTGTTGCAAATGAAAACATAAAAACTAGAATCATGATATAGGAAAGTACGTGACTTTATTATATTTAAATTTTAAAAATCTGGTAATAACCCATTAAATTAATTATATTACTAGTGTATTATAATTTGATACATCAAAATCACATATCTAATGTAATCATTTAATCTTACAAATGAGAAACAAGCTTGGAGAGGTAAATTGACTCATCCAATTGATGAATTGATCTCTATAAACAGTAGATCTCATAGCTAGAACTCAAATCTAAGATTTTAATACAATGTACACCCTGGCCTCATTGAATAGTTAAGTGTTTTATTGATATTAGCCTCTTTTCTCTCAAGACAAAATTTTTATATACTGAATTGCCTGTCTAGTTGAAATATTTTGAAGGGTACAAATATCTTTTCCAGAAATGAACCACTAGGTGGTAGTATAAACTCTTCCGAGAGGGGAATACTCAGCTGAAGTAAATTCAGATTTGTATATTGCATTTGCACTCTTAAAACTTTATTGATTAGTATTTCTTTGTGGGTAAGCTGAGCTTTATGCCCTTCCAGGAGAAACTATTTGATATAATATAAGAGGAAACATTTCATTTGGTATATCTCTTTTCATTTTTGTGGAAGACAGATTTAGAAAAACAAACATGTATCTGCTCCCATTATCCCCAGAAGAACCTCTTATTTTGCATTTAATATATATTTTCCAGATTCTTTTTTATAGGACTTTAATAATCACTTTCTATTATTTTTATTATTCTATGTTACAAACTAAATTTAACACAGGAAGTCTATGTAGGCACTTTAAATAAATAAAGAAAACTCCAAACAACTTTATCATTTTCATTGAGCTTCTGAGGGAAGTATGCATGAACACAGTACTGCCTGTTGGAGTTTCAAGGTTAGAAAGGCTGATGATTGAGCCCATCATATCAGCTTAAGCTGGATGAGGAGAGAATCAGATGACTGACTTGATACGTGTTTTTCTCACTCTACTCTTACTCAAGTTCTCTTTTTGTAAACAATAAACAAGCAAATTAATTCAAGGATGTAGGAAAGAGAGAAAAGGGTAAAAAGTGTGATGATTAATTTTATTGTCAATTTGACTGGGCCACAATGTGCAGACATTTCCCTCCATAATGTGGGCAGACCTTATCCAGTTGTTGAAAGACAAAGGAACAAAGACTAATCTTCCCCTGAACAGGAAGGAATTCTATAGGAGACTGCCTTTAAACTCCAAACATGACTGTTACCTGAGTCTCTAGCCTGTTGGCCTCCCCCTTTGAATTTTAGACTCATTAAACCTCCATAATCATGTGGGTCAGTTTCTTAACAATTTGGTCTTTATCTTCCTCTCCTTCTCTTTCTCCCTCTCCACGAGCTGTTAACTCTGTTTCTCTGATGATATTTGTTGGTTTAATAAATGACTTGTTAGAAATCATATAGAACAGGGGGAGGGACAAATGCTCAATGTCACAGCATCATGAAAATATATGAAAGTTTGGGAAATGATCACTATTCCAAGGTTGAAGGTATTTGGGGATAGGATAGCTAGAAATAAATCTGGAAGGGTAGCCTGTTGAGAATTAGGATTTTATCGTTGGGAGCAGCACGGAGTCATCAGATGATTTTTAAGGAAGGATCAGATTCATGTTGTCCTTTGGAATGATTCCCAGGATTTTCTGAATTTCTAACAGAGCTCAAAGGCTTTTAGTTTTATTATGGTTCACATTTTCAAAAATCCAAATTTATTCCCTTGTCTACAAATGTCTACAGTTGTCCACTGATACAAATTGATAAAAAGAGCATGGGTTTTGGATAAGTGTTCAGTCCTGGGTCTACCACTTAGATGACTTTTGATCTTGAGCAATGACTTTAGTTAGCAGCATGTATTCTTCCATTTTATTTATTTATTTATTTAGGTACCTGGCATTGAATCCAGGGATGCTGAGCCACATCCCCAGCCCTTTTTTATATTTTATTTAGAGACAGAGTCTTGCTGAGTTGCTCAGGGCCTCACTGAGTTGCTCAGGACCTTGCTAAATTACTAAGGCTGGCTTTGAACTTGCAGTCCTCCTGTCTCAGTCTCTCAAGGTTTCTTCAGTTTTAAATATTGATATAACCCAATGTTGCAAGGTTGAAAGCATTCATATGAAGATCAGAAACAAGAGGAAAGTCTGTCATCACTGTTCTTTCAGTGAAGGTCCTAGCCAGTGTGGTATGGCAAGAAAAAATAAGGTGTATAAGATTGAAAAATTAGTCAACATGTAAATTATTAGAATTAACAAGAAATTTTAAAATTTATCAAGGCTATTGGACACAATATCAATATACCAAAAGGTCATTGCATTTCTATGTAATAGCAATAGAAAATATATTTTAATAAAATTTATAATGGCATTTAAAATATTAAGTAACAAGGAATCTAACCTAATAAGAAGTATTCAAGTACTTAATGGCAGAATTTACAAAACTTTATTGAAAGACATTAAAGAAAACCCAAATAAATAGATAACCCAACTAATGTCTTCAAATCCATGCATGTGAATTTAAAGACATTATTGTAAAGAGTTTGGAATTGTATGCTAGATAAAAAGATCTATAAGGCTGTTTGTTCAAAGATAAGAAGAATAATGGAATGGAATAGAAAGATAAGAAAGAAATCCATACTTTTACCTCTATGGAAATTTAAAATAAATCAGTGGATAAAAATTGAATGTTTGAATAAATAATGCTGAGGAAGTTAGTTATCCCCATCCAGTGATAAAGAATAAATTCTAGGTACATTAAGATTTAAATGTGAAATGCAAAATTATGAAACTATTAGAAGTAATAAAGAAAAATGTCTTAATGTCTTGGAGTAGTAGAGTATTTCTTTTTTATTTTCCATTTGTATGCATTTTTATTTTTAATTAACATAATAGAATTTGTGGGAGGATTTCTTCAAAAGGACAAACCATAAAGAAAATGATAATAAATTCAGCTATATTAAAATTTTCTGTTAGCTAAAATACAATATAAAGAGTGAAAATGCAAGGCAGAAACTGGGAGGAAGCATTTGCAACCCATACTACTGACAAAATTTCAGTACTTAGAATATGCACATGACTTCTACATATCAATTAGAAAAAATTTCAATAGAAAAATGAGCAAAGGCATTCCACAGAAGAGGAAATCTGAATAGCCCATTAACCTATTAAAATATTCTAAATCATTAATAACTAAGGAAATACAAATTAAACCACAATATAATATGATGTCACCCCATTAATGAGACTGGCAAAAATTAAAAAGTCTAAAAATAATTAGTGTTGGTGAGAATATGGAACAAACAAAAAGCATACACTGGATAGGAGTATAAATTGGTATAATCACCTAGGAAAACTACCCCATGATTGAGCCATCCCACTTTGTTTTGATTTGGGTATGAGATGCTTCCAGAAGCTTCTTTAGTGCAGTAACATTCACAGGGTAAGTGACTAGATTATGAGAGCTGTAATGTAATCAGTTCATCTTGGTTTGAATTAACTGGGTGGTAACTGTAGGCAGGTGGGGCATAGCTGGAGGAGGTGGGTCATTGGGGTGCACCCTGGAAGGGTTTTTCTTTCAGTGGCCCCTTCATCCCTATTCCACCATTGCCCTTGTGTTCTGGCTCTGTCAGAGAGGAGCAGCTTTCCTCCACTGGGCCCTTCCCCCAGGATGTGCTGCCTCACCTTGAGCCCAGAGCAATGGAGTTTGCCATCTATGGAATGAGACCTCTGAAACCATAAGCCCCAAGTAAACTTTTCCTTCTTTAAGTTGTTCTTGTCAGGTATTTGGGTCACAACAAAAAGTTAACTAAAACAGAAGTTGGTACCAGGAGTGGGATCCTTATCATGACTAACCTGAACATGTGGTTCAGAAGCCTTTGGAAATGGTTTTCAGGAGAGATTTTGAAAAACATAGAGATGCAAACTGGACAAGTTTAAATGTTGTAAGTAGAGCTGAATGGGAAATTCTGATGGGAACTCTCAAGACCAGAATGGCAATTGGGATATGTACTATGCTTATGAGGCTTCAGAGGAAAATGAGAACTCTAATGGAAATTGGACTGTAGGTCACTTGTGTTATATTCTGAAAGATAACTTGGCTCCATTTTGCTCATCTCCTGAGACTTTATGTGGGGCTAAATTTAAGAGTGATTGACTAACCTGACAGAAGAAATTTCAAAGCAGCACAGAATTTAGTGGCATGGATATAACTGGCAGAATTCAGCCAGGTTTACTATGAGAATCAGAAGAAGAAAACAAGAGTCAAGGGAATTTAAAAGCTTGCAGTTTGATAAGAAAAGTGCATGTAAAGCTGGGGCCGAGAAAGGTGTCCTTTTTGGAGATACTGTAATCCCCAGAGAGATACTAACTACTTTTCACAGAGAGAATAGAAAGATAGCTTGAAGACATCTCAGGAATTTGGCTCAGGCTCAAGGGTGTAGAAGAGAAAATTTCTTTGAGAAGAGATCATGGAGGTGCCCCAATTGCACAGGGTACCTAGGAAGTTGTTTTATTATGCTGAGCCACACAGGCCCTCAGAGGCTATTTGAGCCTTGCCAAAGGGCCCAGGTACTGAGTGAGCTGGTGGCAGACCTTGATGTCATTCACGTGGTACTGGTTCTGCAAGAATGCAGGATGCTTAAGTTAAGGGGTCATGGGGGCTTCCAACAAGATTTCAGAGGAAGGCCTGGGAAACTGGGAAAGTGTAGTAGGGTCAGAGTTCCTATGGGCTGCCCCTGAGAGACTGATTTATGAATCTGTGAAGGTGAAGGTGAAGCTGGAATGGAAACCTCAGAAATTAAGAGATGCCAGTAGTGAAGACTGGCTGCTGAGAAAAACAGCTAACTGAGGAGAGAGCCAGGGTAAAAGAGAGCCCATGTGTACTGCCACCAACAAGGCCAAAGGGGCAGGGCTGCCAAAGCCCTTTGGAAATAGCGTGTCACAGCCACGTGTCTTGGATGCTGTGTGCAGAGTTATGGGACCTGTTTGTCCAACTGAGTTTCAGCCTGTTTTTGGCTGCATCTCTTCTTTGTATTCCTCTATTCCTCCCTTTTGAAATGAGAATATTTATTCTGTGCCACTATATATTTGATATGTGTAACTTTTGATTTTTACAGGGGCTCACAGCAAATATTCGCCTTGAGTCTCAGAGGAGACTTGAACTAGAGTTTTGGGCATTCCTGGAACTGTTATGACTATGGAACTCTTGGAGATTAACTAAATGTATTTTGCATTGTGAGATGAACATGAGTTTTTGGGGGCCAGGGGCAGAATATTATGGCTTAAATATGAGGTATCTCCCCAAAAGTTCCTTTTAATATAGAAATATTCTGAATTAAAATGATTAGATTATAAGACCTGTAATCTAACCAGTCTATCTTAGTTTGAATGGACTGCTAGGATGGTAACTGTAGGTATGTGGGGCATGGCTAGAGATGGTGGGTCACTGGGGACACATTCTGGAAGAGTTGTTCTTCATGCCGCCCCTCTCCTCCCCTCTCTTTCTCTTCTTTCTGACTCCACCATGAACTGAGAAGCTTTCCTTCACTGGGCACTTCCCCCTAGGCCCCAGAGCAATGAAGTTAGTCATCTGTGGACTGAGTCTTCTGAAACTGAAACTACTCTCTCCTCCCCAAACTTTTCCTCCTCTAAGTTGTTCTTTCTGGGTGTTTTAGTCACAATGACAAAAATCTAACTAAAATATACTCTTAAAATATATTTTAAAAAAAACTCTTGCATATTTGTGCTGGGAGACATGTGAAAGAAGTATTGGAACATTCATAGTAGAGCAGTTTGTAATGGTAGAAAATGGAAACCAAGTCTAATGTCTGTTGACACTGTTCATGAATGTGGAGAAACTGGTATGACTATATCAAATCTTTTATAGTTCATTAACAGTGTCTTTCTTACTATCTAATTGGAAGATTCAAAATAACAAATTATTTCTCATCATGTTTCTTCTTTTTCCATCACTGAGTGTCTACAACTGACTATAAAAGAGAAAGAATTTGCTAAATAAACTTCTCTCTGCATTTTGGAAAGTCTAGAATGGGAGTCTACAAGAAGATATTTTAAAAAGGCAATTTTCAGGGGTTTCAAGATGGCGGCCTAGAGGGTGGCTGCATTTCATGTTGCTCCAGGACTCAGGATTCAAAAGAGGAGATATTGAGATGCTTGGGACCAACTCAAAGCAGCCGGGTGACTCTCACCCCTTGGGAAGGCGTCCCGAATGGAACGGTGGTCCCGGAACGCAGGAAACTTTATGAAGTAGAACTGCTGGCGAGACGCCCCTCCCCCCGCTGGAGCAATGAACTCGGACATCTGGGAGCATCATCGTAAAGGAGGCCGCTCGGCACAGCTCTGGGACTCGGAGCAACCACTGGGGCTCCGGCGGCTGCCCAGGGGAGGAGTGGCGAGGAGAGCTGCGTGGACTCAGGACACCGGGGCCTGCGCTGAGGAGGAGGAGGAGGAGCGTGGCCACTTGGATTCGGAGTGACTGCACCAGAGCTACAGGCGGTTGCCAGAGGAGAAGCTGCGCGGTGAGCTGTTTGGAATCAGAATGACGCTTCTGAACACCGGGGCCTGCCCTGAGGACGAGGAGGAGGAAGAGGAGTGCGGCCGCTTGGATTCGGGGTGACTACACTAGAGCTACAGGCGGTTGCCAGAGAAGGGGCTGCGTGGCGAGCTGTTTGGACTCAGACCACTTCTGAACCCCGGGGCTTGCCCAGAGGAGTAGGAGGAGGAGGAGGAGGAGCGCGGCGGGACCTTTGGACTCGCAGTGACTGCATTAGCGCTCCAGGCGGCTGCTCAGAGGAGAAGGCGAGTGGTGAGTTGTTTGGACTTAAAGTGACAGCTCCTGAACACAGGGGGGCTGCCTGGAGGAGAAGCGTGGTGGGACGCTTGGTCTTGAGTGGCCGCACCAGAGCTCCGGGCGGTTGCCCAGAGGACCCGTGCTGCGGGTCACGTGGACTCAGAGCCACTCAGAGCGACCGCTCCTGAACACCCGGGGGGTTATCTGGAGGAGGAGGAAGAACGGGGAGGGTCACTTCGACTCGGAGTGATTGATTGCCCAGGGCTACGGGTGGTTGGTGGAGGTGGAGGCACGCAGTGAGTTTCTTGGACTCCTAATGACCACACCAGAATACTGGGCGGCTGTCTGGAGGAAGAGGCGTGTGGCGGGTCTCTGGGATTCAGAGCGATTGTACAGGGCCCCAGGTGGCTGCTCAGAGGAGGGGCCGCATAGCCAGGCGATTAGGTGCAGAGCAGGGTCCCAGGATCTAGGAGGCTTCTTGGTGGAAGAGCCGCACAGAGGCAGGCTTAGGGCGGAGCGAAGGTTCCAGGCCTGCGGGCAGATTCTCTGAGGAAGGGCAGCCTAAGGAGAATCATCTGCAAAGGGTGAGGCTCCCAGGCCCAGGAGGTAGGGCCGGGCCCCTGGGAACTTTGCAGAGGAAGGCAGCCCAGCCCAGGCGGTAGCTGTAAATTGAGGGGAACCTCTAGGAGGGAACTGACCAGCGAGACCTCCCCACCGGGTGAGTCTTCCCTGCTGGGTGAGGTTTCCCCACAAGGACGGTAAAACCAGAGACTCAGGCCCAAACAGGCCTTGCCTCAGCCCACAGCCTAGGTCCCCTTTGGATGACCATTGGTCAACAAGTGGAGGCACCTCTGCCCACTAGCAGGGATTATACCCCACCGGAAGGACACCACTCCTAGAGAGGCAGCTTCCTTGTGGAGCACCGCATTATCAACTTCCTCCAAGACTTCAGCCTACTGAAGGCTAAGGGGGGCTATATATAGAAATCTTCAGGGACATTGTAAGTCAATAGAGGAAATCTGCAATATCTCAGCGGTCCTCTGATACCTGAACAATATGAGAAAACAAGGAAAGAAAATGCTGCAAACAAATCTAGATGTTACATCAATAAAACCCAGTGACAGCATGGCAGAAGAAATGACAGAAAAGGAGTTCAGAATGTACATAATTAAAATGATCAGAGAAGCAAACAATGAGATGAAAGAGCAAATGCACGCACTGAATGATGAGATGAAAGAGCAAATGCAAGCATTGATTGATCGCACCAATCGACAGTTAAAAGAGCAAATACAGGAAGCAAAAGATCATTTCAATAAAGAGTTAGAGATATTGAAAAAAAACCAAACAGAAATCCTTGACATGAAGGAAACAATAAACCAAATTAAGAACTCCATAGAAAGCATATCCAATAGGATAGAACACCTGGAAGACAGAACCTCAGACATTGAAGACAAAATATTTAACCTTGAAAACAAAGTTGAACAAACAGAGAAGATGGTAAGAAATCATGAACAGAATCTACAAGAACTATGGGATATCATGAAAAGGCCAAATTTAAGAATTATTGGGATTGAGGAAGGCCTAGAGAAACAAACCAAAGGAATGAATAATCTATTCAATGAAATACTATCAGAAAATTTCCCAAATCTGAAGAATGAAATGGAAAATCAAGTTCAAGAGGCTTATAGGACTCCAAATACACAAAATTACAACAGACCCACACCAAGGCACATTATAATGAAAATACCTAACATACAAAATAAAGACAGAATTTTAAAGGCTGTGAGAGAAAAGAACCAAATTACATTCAGGGGGAAACCAATACGGATATCAGCAGATTTTTCAATCCAGACCCTAAAAGCTAGAAGGGCCTGGAACAACATTTTTCAAGCCCTGAAAGAAAATGGATGCCAACCAAGAATCTTATACCCAGCAAAACTTACCTTCAAATTTGACGATGAAATAAAATCCTTCCATGATAAACAAAAGCTAAAAGAATTTACAAACAGAAAGCCAGCATTACAGAACATTCTCAGCAAAATATTCCATGAGGAAGAGATGAAAAACAAAGAAGCAAATCAGCAAAGGGAGGAATTATCCTAAAGGAATTGTCAAATATAGGAGGAATCAAGTTGTGTCAAACAAATAAATAAATAAAATTTAAAAACTGAACCAAATGACCGGGAAACCAAATCATATCTCTATAATAACCCTGAATGTTAATGGCCTGAATTCATCAATCAAAAGACATAGACTGGCAGATTGGATTAAAAAGAAAGATCCAACAATATGTTGCCTGCAAGAGACTCACCTCATAGAAAAAGATACCCATAGATTAAAGGTGAAAGGATGGGGAAAAACATACCATGCACATGGACTCAGCAAAAAAGCTGGAGTATCCATCCTCATTTCTGATAATGTGGACTTCAAGCCAAAGTTAGTCAGAAGGGATAAAGAAGGTCATTTCATACTGCTTAAGGGAAGCATAAATCAGCAAGATATAACAATCATAAACATCTATGCCCCAAACAGTGGCTCATCTATGTATGTCAAACAAATCCTTCTCAATTTCAGAAACCAAATAGACCATAACACAATAATACTAGGTGATTTTAACACGCCGCTCTCACCACTGGACAGATCTTCCAGACAAAAATTGAACAAAGAAACCATAGATCTCAACAACACAATCAATAATTTAGACTTAACGGACATTTATAGAATATACCATCCAACCAAGAGTGAATACACTTTCTTCTCAGCAGCACATGGATCCTTCTCTAAAATAGACCATATATTATGCCACAAAGGTAATGTAAGCAAATACAAGAAGATAGAGACACTAGCATGTATTCTATCAGATCATAATGGATTGAAGTTAGAAATAAATGAAAGAGTAAAACACAGAAACTATTCCAACATCTGGAGATTAAACAATATGCTATTATATGATGAATGGATAACAGAAGATATTAGTAAGGAAATTAAAAAATTCTTACAGGTAAATGAGAACAAAGAAACATCATATCAAAATCTCTGGGACACTATGAAAGCAGTACTTAGAGGGAAATTTATTTCATGGAGCGCATTTAATAAAAGAAGTAAAACTCAACAAATAAACAACCTAACACTACAGCTCAAAGCCTTAGAAAAAGAAGAACAGAACAGCACCAAAAGTAGTAGAAGACAGGAAATAGTTAAACTCAGAGCTGAAATCAATGAAATTGAAACAAAAGAAACAATACAAAAAATTGACAAAATAAATAGTTGGTTCTTTGAAAAAATAAACAAAATTGATAAACCGTTAGCCACACTAACAAAGAGAAGACGAGAGAAAACCCAAATCACTAAAATTCGGAATGAACAAGGAAATATCACAACAGACAGGATGGAAATACAAAACATAATTAGAAGCTATTTTGAAAATCTATACTCCAACAAAATAGAAAATTTCGAAGACATCAACAGGTTTCTAGAGACAAATGAATTGCCTAAACTGAACGAGGAGGACATACACAATTTAAATAGACCAATTTCAAGTACTGAAATAGAAGAAGTCATCAAAACCCTACCAACAAAGAAAAGTCCGGGACCAGATGGGTTCTCAGCCGAGTTCTACAAAACCTTTAAAGAAGAGCTCATTCCAATACTTCTCAAAGTATTCCATGAAATAGAAGAGGAGGGAACCCTCCCAAACTCATTCTATGAAGCCAATATCACCCTGATACCTAAACCAGACAGAGACTCATCAAGGAAAGAAAATTTCAGACCAATATCCTTAATGAACATCGATGCAAAAATTCTCAACAAAATTTTAGCAAATCGCATACAAAAACATATTAAAAAGATAGTGCACCATGATCAAGTTGGTTTCATCCCAGGGATGCAAGGTTGGTTCAACATCAGGAAACCAATAAACGTAATTCACCCTATTAATAGACTTAAAGTCAAGAATCACATGATTATTTCAATAGATGCAGAAAAAGCATTTGATAAAATACAGCACCCCTTGATGCTCAAAACACTAGAAAAAATAGGGATAGTGGGAACATTCCTTAACATTGTAAAGGCCATTTATGCTAAGCCCATGGCTAATATCATTCTAAATGGTGAAAAACTGAAAGCATTCCCCCTAAAAACTGGAACAAGGCAGGGATGCCCTCTTTCACCACTTCTATTCAACATCATTCTTGAGACTCTGGCCAGAGCAATTAGACAAACCAAAGAAATTAAACGGATACGAATTGGGAAAGAAGAACTCAAACTATCCCTGTTCGCTGATGACATGATTATATATTTAGAGGAACCTGGAAATTCCACCAGAAAACTCTTAGAACTCATAAGTGATTTCAGTAAAGTAGCAGGTTACAAGATCAATGCCCATAAATCCAACGCATTTTTATACATAAGTGATGAATCTTCAGAAAGAGAAATTAGGAAAACTACCCCATTCACAATAGCCTCGAAAAAAATAAAATACTTGGGAATCAATCTCACAAAAGAGGTGAAAGACCTCTACAATGAGAACTATACAACAATAAAGAAAGAAATTAAAGAACACCTTAGAAGATGGAAAGATCTTCCATGTTCTTGGATAGGAAGAATTAATATTGTCAAAATGGCCATACTACCTAAAGTGCTATACAGATTCAATGCAATTCCAATTAAAAACCCAATTATGTACCTTACAGAAATAGAGCAAGCAATTATGAAATTCATCTGGAAGAATAAGAAACCCAGAATAGCTAAAGCAATCCTTAGCAGGAAGAGTGAAACAGGGGGTATTGCAATACCAGATCTTCAACTCTACTACAAAGCAATAGTAACAAAAACGGCATGGTATTGGTACCAAAATAGAAAGGTAGATCAATGGTACAGAATAGAGGACACGGACACAAACCCAAATAAATACAATTTTCTCATACTAGACAAAGGGGCCAAAAATATGCAATGGAGAAAAGATAGCCTCTTCAACAAATGGTGCTGGGAGAATTGGAAATCCATATGCAACAGAATGAAACTAAACCCATATCTCTCACCATGCACGAAACTAAACTCAAAATGGATTAAGGACCTCGGAATCAGACCAGAGACCCTGCAGATTATAGAAGAAAAAGTAGGTCCAAATCTTCACCTTGTTGGTCTAGGACCAGACTTCCTTAACAGGACTCCCATAGCACAAGAAATAAAAGCTAGAATCAACCACTGGGATAGATTCAAACTAAAAAGCTTTCTCTCAGCAAAGGAAACTGTCAGCAATGCGAAGAAAGAGCCTACAGAATGGGAGAATATCTTTGCCAATCATACTTCAGATAGAGCACTAATCTCCAGAATCTATAAAGAACTCAAAAAACTCTACTCCAAGAATTCAAATAATCCAGTCGACAAATGGGCTAAGGAAATGAATAGACACTTCACAGAAGAAGATCTACAAGCAATCAACAAACATATGGAAAAATGTTCAACATCTCTAGTAATAAGAGAAATGCAAATCAAAACCACCCTAAGATTCCATCTCACCCCAATTAGAATGGCGATTATCAAGAATAGGAGCAACAACAGGTGTTGGTGAGGATGTGGGGAGAAAGGTACACTCATACATTGCTGGGGGGGTTGCAAATTAGTGCAGCCACTGTGGAAAGCAGTGTGGAGATTCCTTAGAAAACTTGGAATGGACCCTCCATTTGACCCAGCTATCCCACTCCTTGGCCTATACCCAAAGGACTTAAAATCAGCATACTACAGAGACACAGCCACATCATTGTTCATAGCTGCTCAATTCACAATAGCCAGACTGTGGAACCAACCTAGATGCCCTTCAATTGATGAGTGGATAAAGAAACTGTGGTATATATATACAATGGAATATTACTCAGCCATAAAGAATGATAAAATTATGGCATTTGCAGGCAAATGGATGAAATTGGAGAATATCATGCTAAGTGTGATAAGCCAATCTCAAAAAGCCAAAGGACGAATGATATCGCTAATAAGTGGAGGATGAGACTTAATGGGGGGGAGGGAAGGGTTAGTGTTAGGGTTAGAATTAGGGTTACGGAGGGGGGCAAGTATGGAGGAAGGAAGTACTGTATAGAGGGTAAAGAGGGGTGGGAAGGGTGGGGGGAAGGGAAAAAATAACAGAATGAATCAAACAACATTACTCTATGTAAATTTATGATTACACAAATGGTATGCCTTTACTCCATGTACAAACAGAGAAACAACATGTATCCCATTTGTTTTCAATAAAAAAAAAAAGGCAATTGTCAGACCAACTTGGAAATCAGTTTGGCAGTCTCTAACTTGCACACTTACTTTGTCCTTATTTTAAAACTGGCTTATACCCTAATAAAATGAGATCATAAGGGCCATGTGAAGGGTGTGTCAATTGTTTTTGCACAAATAACAGGATGATGCCGAGAAGACTGCCTTTTCCTCATAGCTGAACCTATTTCAATAATTAATGAATATAGCAGCTGCTGAAGGAATTGTTCATTCCCATCCATCAAATCATAATGACCTTTCTACTGAAGACAGCATTGCTCTGGAGAGTGTTTACCCTATATTGCTCACAGTTATGAGAATATCTAACAGTGCCCTTTAAGAGAGCTTAGTTTTACCAACTTCAGGGGAATAATTAAATCTTATTCATATTTCCTTATGTGTCCCTCAGAAACTGTTTAGGGAGAGGGGAGGGAGGAAGGAAGGGAGGAAACCCTGTTGGAAAAAGCAGGGGAGGGAGTCTTAGGGCAGGGAAGGGAATTGTATTTTATCTTCTAGGTAAAGAAAATCCTGCTGACACTTTAGATAATCATATTGTGCAAAACAATTATCCAAAACAATAAAGAACCATAGAGTGAAAGATTAGATGGTCAGACACACTTGACTTCTAGTCCTGGCTCTATCACTAACCAGGGTGTGGTGCTCTATAGAGAGTTGAGAAAGCTGATTAAAATGTATGTCTTGGCTTCTTCTTTTGTAGATTACACAGTAATAGAGCCACTTTGCAGTGTTATGCAAATATAGTGTGAAAAATTTAACCTGTCACATGGAAGGGGCACAATAAATCTTAAATTGGGAGGGAGCCTAGGTCCTCAACTGAATGATACATTTGATTGTCAAAGGTTGCTCTGAAAGTGACTTTAAAAAGTTTTCATACTCCCAAGTTTATGCTCAAAATTTAGGCAATTTAGGCATGGTTAATAGCTCTGTAAAGTACAATGATGAAATTGTTCTCTCATTAAAATGTGATTAGGTAACAGCAAAACAGTGATGGTGCAAATTTTATCTCTGTGAATAATACCTCTGAGCTCCAGAAGCCTACATACTGGTATTTGTTTGACATCTGCACACAGAGATGTCACACATCTCAAAATCATTTTATACAAAGTGGAGCACTTGCTGTCTCATCTACGAATCTGTTCCTTTCCACAGTTTCCCATCTTAATACACTGTACTATACCCAAATGCTTGAGTCAGAAACCTTATGGATGCCCAATATTCTTTATCCCTTACTTCTTAATCTGGTGTGCCCATCAGGCAGTTTCCAAGGATTTGGAGAGTATCTCCCAGTTATGAAATAAAATCATCATTTAAATATTTTAATAGCTTAAGAGTCTGCTGCTCAGCATTCCAAAGCACAATGGTTTTCAGAAAGCATTTGCAGTTAGGTGGAGCTTTGAATGTATGTCAGTGACTCATATTTTCAAAACTAAATTGAGATAAATAGGCTAAAGGTGTAACTTCAAAATTTTCAAAATTATATCAATATTATAAGAGTATTGTAAGTAACAGGAAATATAATGGAAGAACTTCTTGTTAATATAATTATTTAATCACATTGACTTTGCTTTTGCAAACCAAATATGAAATCCTATCTTTCGTATAATACTTTGGTAAAATACTTCATGTATCTAGCCAAATATCTTTACATATAATATATTATTTGAGACCCGCAAAAGGCACATATAGACTAAAATGAAATCTCTCTCATTTACAAACCAGGTAGGAAAAGCAAGGCTCAAAGTAGTTAATGATTTGGTGCTAGGATCAAACAGTGGACCCTATTTTTTCAGATTCTAAGATTGATTTTATACTTTTATAGCACTCTGTGTAAATAACAATTCTGCTACTGTCCTCTTAATAATGTGCTTTAACATACATTTTCAAATATTCATGATGAATATCTGAAATTTATTCACACTGTATTGTTAGATTGTCCCCTACAGCCAAGAGTTGACCCATGCCAACTAGTTATAGCCTATCTAAGGTAGGAGTTAGAGGGCTGTGATATAATAAAAATAAATATTTGGACTTCCCTCTCTTTTCTTACCCACAACTCCTAAAATCTTTGGCACCTCTGGACTGATAAAGAAGTATTCTGTATGCTGATGAAAAAACTGGTGGCTGTTGTGGGGACTAATTAGCTTCAGAAGCCAGAAAGAGCAAGTCGTAATTATAGGACTAGCACTTTGAGGCCTCTCCTCCACTTTCTCTACCCCCTGTCTTTGGGAAAAGGAGAGGGTCTGGAGATTGAGTTAATCACCAATGGCCAATGATTTATTAACTCAGGCCTTTGCAATGGAATCTTCACAAAGACCCCTAAATTAGAGGTTTTTTAAAAATTCATTTTTATTGTAAACAAATGGGATACATCTTGTTTCTCCGTACATGAAGTAGAGGCATACTGTTTTTGTAATCATACATTTACCTAGGATAATAGTTTTTGATTCATTCTGATATTTTTTTTCTTCCCTCCACCTCTCCCACCTCTCTTATCCCTTTATACAGTCCCACCATCCTCCATTCTTGCCCCCTCCCATCCCCCATTAGGTGTCATCATTCACTTATCAGTGAGATCATTCATCCTTTAGTTTTTTGAGATTGGCTTATCTCACTTAGCATGATATTCTCCAATTTCATGCATTTGCCTGCAAATGCCATAATTTTATCATTCTTTATGGCTGAGTAATATTCCACAGTTTCTTTATCCATTCATCAATTGAAGGGCATCTAGTTTGGTTCAACAATCTGGCTATGGTGAATTGAGCAGCTATGAATATTGTTGTGGCTGTATCTCTGTAGTATGCTGATTTTAAGTCCTTTGGGTATAGGCCGAGGAGTGGGATAGCTGGGTCAAATGGTGGGTCCATTCCAAGTTTTCTAAGGAATCTCCACACTGCTTCTCAGAGTGGCTGCACTAATTTGCAGCCCCACCAGCAATGTATGAGTGTACTTTTTTCCCCACATCCTTGCCAACACCTATTGTTGCTTGTATTCTGGATAATCGCCATTCTAGTTGGGGTGAGATGGAATCTTAGGGTAGTTTTGATTTGCACTTCTCTTATTACTAGAGATGTTGAACATTTTTTCATATATCTGTTGATTGCTTGTAGATCTTCTTCTGTGAAGTGTCTATTCATTTCCTTAGCCCATTTGTTGACTGGGTTATTTGTATTCTTTGTGTAGAGTTTTTTGAATTCTTTATGTATTCTGGAAATTAGTGCTCTATCTGAAGTATGATTGGCAAAGATATTCTCCCACTCTGTAGGCTCTCTCTTTGCATTGCTGATAGTTTCCTTTGCTGAGAGAAAGCTATTTAGTTTGAATCTATCCCAGTTATTGATTCTTGCTTTTATTTCTTGTGCTATGGGAGTCCTGTTAAGGAAGTCTGATCCTAAGCCAACAAGTTGAAGATTTGGACCTACTTTTGCTTCTATAAGATGCAGGGTCTCTGGTCTGATTTCAAGGTACTTGATCCATTTTGAGTTGATTTTTGTGCAGTGTGAGAGAGAGGAATTTAGTTTCATTCTGTTGCATAAGGATTTCCAGTTTTCCCAGCACCATTTGTTGAAGAGGCTATCTTTTCTCCATTGCATATTTTTGTCACCTTTGTCTAGTATGAGAAAATTTTATTTATTTGGGTTTGTGTCCATGTCCTCTATTCTGTACCATTGATCCACCTGTCTATCTTGGTGCCAATACCATGCTGTTTTTGTTACTATTGCTTTGTAGTATAGTTGAAGTTCTGGTATTGTGATACCCCCTGCTTCACTCTTCCTGCTAAGGATTGCTTTGGCTATCTTGGGTTTCTTATTCTTCCAGATGAATTTCATGATTGCTTGCTCTAGTTCTGTAGGGTACATCATTGGGCTTTTAATTGGAATTGCATTGAATATGTATAGCACTTTTGGTAGTATGGCCATTTTGACAATATTAGTTCGGCCTATACAAGAACAGGGAGATCTTTCCATCTTCTAAGGTTTTCTTCAATTTCTTTCTTTTGTGTTCTGTAGTTCTCATTGTAGAGATCCTTAACATTTTGTTAGATTGATTCCCAAGTATTTTATTTTTTTTGAAGCTATTGTGAATGGGGTATTTTTCCTAACTACTCTTTCTGAAGATTCATCACATGTATAAAAATTCATTGCATTTATGAGCATTAATTTTATATCCTGCTACTTTACTGAATTCACTTATGAGTTCTAACAGTTTTCTGGTGGAATTTTCTGGTTCCTCTAAATATATAATCATGTCATCACCAAATAGGGATAGTTGGCGATCTTCTTTTCCTATTTGTATCCCTTGAATTTCCTTGGTCTGTCTAATTACTCTGGCTAGAGTTTCGAGGACAATGTTGAATAGAAGTGGTGAAAGAGGGCATCCCTGTCTTGTTCCAGTTTTTAGGGGGGGATGCTTTCAGTTTTTCACCATATAGAGTGATATTGGCCATGGGCTTAACATAGATGGCCTTTACAATGTTAAGGAATGTTCCCACTCTCCCTATTTTTTCCAGTGTTTTGAGCATGAAGGAATGCTGTATTTTATCAAATGCTTTTTCTGCATCTATCGAAATAATCATGTGATTCTTGACTTTAAATCTATTGATATGGTGAATGACATTTATTGATTTCTGGATGTTGAATCAAACTTGCATCCCTGGGATAAAACCCACTTGATCGTGGTGCACTATCTTTTTAATGTATTTTTGTATGTGATTTGCTAAGATTTTGTTGAGAATTTTTGCATCAATGTTCATTGAGGATATTGGTCTGAAATTTTCTTTCCTCGATGTGTTTGTGTCTGGTTTAGGTATCAGGGTGATATTGGCTTCATAGAATGAGTTTGGGAGGGTTTCTTCGTCTTCTATTTCATGGAATACTTTGAGGAGTATTGGAATGAGCTCTTCTTTAAAGGTTTTGTAGAACTTGGCTGAGAATCCACCTGGTCCTGGACTTTTCTTTGTTGGTAGGCTTTTGATGACTTCTTCTCTTTCATTACTTGAAATTGATCTATTTAAATTGTGTATGTCCTCCTGGTTCAGTTTAGGTAATTCATATGTCTTTAGAAATCTGTTGATGTCTTCAAGATTTTCTATTTTGTTGGAGTATAGATTTTCAAAATAGCTTCTAATTATGTTTTGTATTTCACTCGTGTCTGTTGTGATATTTCCTTGTTCATTCCAAATTTAGTAATTTGAGTTTTCTCGCTCCTTCTCTTTGTTAGTGTGGCTAAGGGTTTATCAATTTTGTTTATTGTTTTAAAAGAACCAACTATTTATTTTGTCAATGTTTTTGATTGTTTCTTTTGTTTCAATTTCCTTGATTTCAGCTCTTATTTTAACTCTTTCCTGTCTTCTACTACATTTGGTTTGCTCTGTTCTTCTTTTTCTAGGGCTTTGAGCTGTAGTGTTAGGTCATTTATTTGTTGATTTTTTCTTCTTTTTTTGAATGCGTTCCATGAAATAAATTTTCCTCTAAGGACTGCTGTCATAGTGTCCCAGAGATTTTGATATGATGTTTCTTTGTTCTCATTTACCTCTAAGAATTTTTTAATTTCCTTCCTGATGTCTTCTGTTATCCATTCTTCATTCCATACTGTATTATTTAATCTCCAGATGTTGGAGTAGTTTCTGTTTTTTACTCTGTCATTTATTTCTAATTTCAATCCATTATGATCTGATAGAATACAAGGTAGTATCTCTATCTTCTTGTACTTGCTAACAGTAGCTTTGTGGCATCATATATGGTCTATTTTAGAGAAGGATCCATGTGCTGCTGAGAAGAAGGTGTATTCACTCTTTGTTGAATGGTATATTCTATAAATGTCCATTAAGTCTAAATTATTGATTATGTTATTGAGATCTATGGTTTCTTTGTTCAATTTTTGTTTGGAGATCTGTCCAGTGGTGAGACAGGTGTGTTAAAATCACCTAGTATTATTGTGTTGTGGTCTATTTGATTTCTGGCATTGAGAAGGATTTGTTTGACATATATAGATGAGCCACTGTTTGGGACATAGGTATTTATGATTTTTATGTCTTGCTGATTTATGCTTCCCTTAAGCAGTATGAAATGTCCTTCTTTATTCCTTCTGACTATCTTTGGCTTGAAGTCCACATTATCTGATATGAGGATGGATACTCTGGCTTTTTTGCTGTGTCCCTGTGCATGGTATGTTTTTCCCCATTATTTCACCTTTAGTTTGTGGGTATCTCTTTCTATGAGATGAATCTCTTGCAGGCAGCAAATTGTTGGATCTTTCTTTTTAATACAATCTGCCAGTCTATGTCTTTTGATTTATGGGTTCAGGCCATTAACCTTCAGGGTTATTATTGAGATGTGATTTGTATTCCTGGTCATTTGGTTCATTTTTTTTTTTTTTTGACATGACTTGATTTCTCCTTTATTTGGTTGTTCCTTTAGGGTAGTTCCTCCCTTTGCTGATTTACATCATTGTTTTTCATCTCTTCCTCATGGAATATTTTGGTGAGAATGTTCTGTAATGCTGGCTTTCTTTTTGTAAATTCTTTTTGCTTTTGTTTATCATGGATGTATTTTATTTCGTCATCAAATCTGAAGGTAAGTTTTGTTGGGTAGAAGATTCTTGGTTGGTATCCATTTTCTTTCAGAGCTTGAAAAATGTTGTTCCAGGCCCTTCTAGCTTTTAGAGTCTGAATTGGAAAAATCTGCTGACATCTATATTGGTTTCCCCCTGAATGTAATTTGATTCTTTTCTCTCACAGCCTTTAAAATTCTGTCTTTATTTTGTATGTTCGTTATTTTCATTATAATATGTCTTGGTGTGGGTCTGTTGTAATTTTGTGTATTGGGAGTCCTATAAGCCTCTTGTACTTGATTTTCCATTTCATTCTTTAGATTTGGGAAATTTTCTGATATTATTTCATTGAATAGATTGTTCATTCCTTTAGTTTGTTTCTCTCAGCCTTCCTCAGTCCCGGTAATTCTTAAATTTGGGCTTTTCATGATATCCCACAGTTCTTGTAGATTATGTTCATAATTTCTTACCATCTTCTCTGTTTGGTCAACTTTGTTTTCAAGATTATTTTTTCCTCGATAGCTGAGGTTCTGTCTTCCAGGTGTTCTATCCTATTGGTTATGCTTTTTATGGAGTTTTTAATTTGGTTTATTGTTTCCTTCATTTCAAGGATTTCTGGTTTTTTTTTTTAATATCTCTAACTCTTTATTGAAATATTCTTTTGCTTCCTGTATTTGCTCTTTTAACTCTCAATTGGTGCGATCATTCAATGCCTGCATTTGCTCTTTCATCCCCTTGTTTGCTTCCCTGATCGTTTTCTTTATGTACATTCGGAACTCCCTTTTTGACATTTCTTCTGCCATGCTGTCATTGGATTTTATTGCTATACCATCTAGGTTTGTTTGGGGCATTTTCTTCCCTTGTTTTCTCATATTGTTCAGGTATCTACCCCTCTAGTAGTGAAACTCTGGGATATTGCAGATTTCCTCTATTGACTAATATTGTCTCTGTAGATTTCCAGTAACTCACCTCTTAGCCTTCAGTAGCCTGAAGTCTTGGAGGAACTTGATAATGTGGTGCTCCACTAGGAAGCTGCCCTTTAGGGGTGGTGGCCTTCAGGTGGGGTATATTCCCTATCAGTGGGCAGAGGTGCCTGCACTTGTTGACTGATGGTCAGCCAAAGGGGGACTAGACTGCAGATTGGGGTACTTCTGTTCTGGGTTTGTGTCTCTGGTTCTAGTGCCCTGGTGGGAAAGCCTTGCCCAGCAGGGAAGACTTACCTGGTGGGGAAGTTCCCTTTGGTCCAGAACTACCACCTGGACTGAAAAGTCCTCCTGGAAACTGAAAAGTTTCCAGGGGTACTGACCTACCACCTGGGCTGGGGAGCCTCGCCCTGCGAGGGATTCCCTCGCTGAGTGGTCCTCCTCTGCTACTTTCCCTGCGGACCGGAGGTACCGCCTGGGCCTCGGACCCTCACTCTGTGTCAAAGGCTCTCGCTGTGCAGCCGTCCTCTGCAATGCTCCTGCTTGACTGGGTTCTCAGCTCCAGCAGGGGAGTCTCACTGGGCCACTCTACTCCACGAAGTTCCCTGCATTTTGGGACTACTGCCTCATCCAGGGTGCCTCTGAGTTGGTCCTGAGTCTCTCAGTACCTCCTCTTCTTGACTCCTCAGTCTTGTTAAAGGTCCTCTGCTCTCCTGTAGGTGTTTCAGGAAGTGAGCTGCCCTTCCAATGATGATGGCCACACTCTCAGGAATAATTCAAAATGCCTGCACCAGTCTATAAAGGAGCCTCTGACTAGCTCCGCGATGCGGGTGGGCTGGCTCATCTGCTGGCTTGTTCTGTGATGGTGACAGACCTCGGTATGGTGGTCGGGTGGGGTCGCTCAGTGATGGAGTCTGTCTTTGGCCTGGTGGCTGGGCGTGTTGGCTGCCCACCACCTAGCTCTGCAAGGCAGGTGGGTTGGGTGCCTGCCTGCTACCTCTGCAATGCAGGCAGCCTGACTCACCCGCCAGCTTGCTCAGGGACTGCGACCCAGAGGGTTTGAAGAGTTTCCAGGTTGATGAAGACATGGAGGTGCTGGTAGAGTGATGTTCCCAGAGAGGGCATGGAAGTTCTGTACCTCTTCCCCCAAACCCTTGTCCTGTGCTTCTCTTCTATATGACAATTCCTGAGTTGTATCCTTTTAAAAAACATTATTTTAATTTTTTTGAGGTAGGATCTTGCTATGTTGACCAGTGTTTTAGTCAGCTTTTTCGCTGCTGTGACTAAATGAACTGATCAGCAAGGTTTATTTGAGCACTCATGGTTTCAGATGTCTTAGTCCATAGAAGGCTGGCTCCATTCCTCAGGACTCGAGGTGAGGCTGAACCTCATGTCAGGAGACGGTGGTGGAGGGAAGCAGTTCACATCATGGTGATCAGAAAGCAAAGGGAGAGAGTCTTCACTCTCCAGATTCAAAATATATACCCCAAAGCCACACTCCAATTCCAATCTCCTCCAGTCACACCCTACCAACCCAATCATTTCTCCTCTGAACCTTCCTGCATTGTCTCACACATGAGCTTTTGGGGGACATCTCACATCCAAACAATAACAACCAGTGTAGGCTTGAACTCATGAGCTCAAGTGATCCTTCTGCCTCTACTTCTGGGTAGCTGGGACTACAGGCATGTGACACCATGCCCTGCTTGAGTTGTATATTTTATAATAAAATGGTAATAACAAGTAAATTATTTTTCCTAAGTTCTGTGAGCCATTTTAGCAAATTATGGAACCTGAGGAGGGGGTTGTGGGAACCCCTGAAATTAGCAATGGTTCAGTCAGAATTACTTTCAACAACCTGGGACTTGTGACTAATATCTGAAATGGGGGAAGTTTTGTGGGAATAAGCTCTTAAACCCATGGTGTCAGATGCTAACTGGGTAGTCAGTGTCAGCACTGAATTGAATTTTGAAAGTTGGAGAATTGGTTGGTGTGAGGAAAAAACAAACAAAAAAAAAACCCAAACATTTTTTTGTCAAAAAGTATTATGAGTAAAAACAGTTAAAATGTGGTTGTGAAGTAGGACAGAAGAGGCTGGACACCCAAGGAATTTCAGGAAGCAGATTTGTCAACCAGAGTGTGACTCATGCCTAAAAGGTTCTCTGGACAGAGATTTTGGAAATTTTTTGAACTTCATACCCAGTGGTTGGGGGGCTTGGAGGTTCACATGACAAGTGCTCTCTGTTCCATTCTCTAGACCAGACACAGTTTTCAAAAGCTTTTAGCCAAGAAAACAGAGATGATATCCTTTTGTACAACAAGCTTATAGACTCTAGTCTATCACACCTTTTATGTGCAAATCTGGCATTTACAAGAAAGAGGAAGCTTCAAACCACAATGCCTTCTGCAGACATCCTGCTGCTGATACTCTTTGTAAAAAATCTTTCTGACAAGAGGAAAAGCTTAATTATGACAAGGGTCTTCTGGATGGGGAATCTCTGGCCTGCTTCAGTTGTTTTCATGGGATACAGAGAAGCTGTGTGGTCCATGTGGGTCTTGGACTAGGAACCTCGGCCTCCTTAGCAGTTTGTCATAGCTGGCTAAGTCTTTCTATAAGGTAAAGGCCCTCAACAATAATAGAAAATCACATAGGCATAGTGGTGCACACCTGTAATCCAAGAGACACAGGAGGCTGAGACAGGAGGATTGCAGGTTTGACACCAGCCTGGGAAAAATAAAAACTAAAAAGGACTGAGGATGTGACTCAGTGGCAAAGTGCCCTTGGTTCAATCCCACTACTGTAAAAAAACCAAACCAAAACCAAAACCAAAACCAAAACCAAACTTCCAATAATAGGAAATCATGAAGAAATTGATTTTGGATGTTAATGTGTTATATGTTGAAAAAAGAGGGCCCAAAAGATGAACTAATTATTTATCATTTCATTTGAGTTTGTTATGGAACATTGTTTCCTCTATAGAAAATATTGAAGATTATTGTATTAAAAAGGTGTTTATTAGCTTAACATGTTAAAAATATGTGACCTATAGGTTCTGGGTGCCTCAGATGAACAGGACAGTTATTCACAGGGACACTCCCTACAGAAGGAAGGAGTAGAAGGAAATGCGTGGGGATTCTTGAGAAAATAAGAGGGACTGAAGGTCAGAGACTGAGGAATCATCCATAAGTTGTCAGTCACCTATGCAGAACATACGTGCATATTTCAGCTTTCCAACTGAGCGGGAGCCTCCTTACATTAAATAGTTGTCTCCAAAGGATTCCTCTCTATGAGATGTGTATGCTGAGAGACTCAGAAGACTGTTTGGACTATAGTTATGGTGCGTTGGTCCCTGGTCAGGGTCGGTGAGGTAGAGAACTCTTGAAAGTAAAGGAAGAAAACAGCAGTAGTGAACTTTAACGTTAAAAACTGAGTGCTTAATTACAGAGGCCCAAGCTGGACCATACTCACAGATGAAACTCGACAAAGCTTTAAATGCTTTCCTCAAATGCTTGTAAAAGAGAGAAAAAAGTATATTTTACTCCTCCAGGAATTATAAAATTGGCTGTATGCTCTCAGGGCAGCCTAACCTTAAGGGATACTTTTTTTTTTTTTAATTGGTGCAGGGAAACTTTTAAAATTGGAACTTGGTTATGTTTTTCCAATATACACTTAAATCAGAACCTTAAAGAAAAAAATGGGTTTTAGGAATTTTGTTACTATATAGTAATCAACTAGAGTAATGATAGATTATTTTGTTTACATATTACTGTTATTCATTCTACGGATACATTTTGAATATCTACCATATTCTCACATTCTGCTGGGTGCTCTGGATAAAATGGTACACATGATTGCCATGATGCCTCCTTTCACAGAGAAATAAAGAGACACAAGCCTGTAATCCCAACAATTCAGCAGGCTGAGGCAGGAGGATCACAAGGTCAAGGCCAGCCTCAGCAACTTACTGAGACCCTAAGCAACTTAGTGAGACACCATCTCAAAATAAAAGATTAAAAAAAGGTCTGGGAAAGATGGCAGACTAGAGGGTGGCTGCGTTTCGTGTTGCTCCAGGACTCAGGACTCAAGAAGAGGAGATATAGAGAGACTTGGGACCAACTCAAAGCAGCCGGGTGAGTTTCTCCCATTGGGGAGGTGTCCCGGACGGGGCGGTAGCCCCGAACGCAGGGAACTTTGTGAAGCAGAGCTGCCCGACGAAGACACCCCTCCCCCCGCTGGAGCAGTGAACGTGGACAACTGGGAGCATTGGAGAGGTGGCTGCTCAGCACAGCGCTTGGACTCAGCACAACCCACCCGGGCTCTGGGAGGCTGCCCAAAGGAGAAGGTGCTCAGTGAGCTGTTTGGACTGAAAGCGACCACCCCTGAACACAGGGGGCTGCCCAGAGGAGAAGGAGAAATACGGGCTCGGCACGTCGCTTGGACTTGGAGCAGCTGCACCAGGGCTCCGGGCGGCTATCCGGTGGAGCAGCATGGTGAGTGGTTTGGACCCAGAGCATCCGCTCCTAAACACGGGGGTTGTCTGGAGAAGGAGGAGGAGCGCGGCGGGGTGCTTGGGCTCGAAGTGACTGCACCAGGGCTACGGGTGGCAGTCGGGACGAGGAGGTGCACAGTGAGTTCCTGGGACTCGTGATGAATGCACCAGATCTCTGGGTAACTGCCTGGTGGAGAAAGTGGTGCGTGGTGGGTCACTTGGATTTAGAGCGACCGCACGGAACACCAGGTGGCTGCCGGAGGAAAAGGCGTGTGGCGGGTCACTGGAACTTGGAGCGACTGTAAGGGGCTCCAGGTGGCTGCTCAGAGGAGGGGCCGCATAGCCAGGCGAAAAGTGCAGAGCAGGGTCCCAGGGCCTAGGCCGCTTCTTGGTGGAAGAGCCCCACAGACAAACTGAGGGGCGGAGCGAAGGCTCCAGGACTGCAGGCAGCTTCTCTGAGAAGAGGCAGCCTAAGGAGATTCGTCTGCGAAGGGTGAGGCTTCCAGGCCCAGGAGGTAGGTCCGGGTCCCTGGGAACATTGCAGAAAAAGGCTGCCCAGCCCAGGCGGTAGTTGTGAATTGAACGGAACCTCTGGGAGGGGAACCGACCAGCGAGACCTCCCCACCGGCTGAGTCCTCCCTGTCGGGTGAGGTTCTCCCAAAAGGACTGTAAAACCAGAGACACAGGCCCAAACTGGCCTTGCATCAGCCCACATCCTAGTTCCCCTTTGGATGACCATTCGTCAGCAAGTGAAGGTACCTATGCCCACTAGCAGGGAATATACCCCACCGGAAAGCCACCACCCCTAGGGAGTCAGCTTCCTTGTGGAGCACCGCATTATCAACTTCCTCCAAGACTTCAGCCTACTGAAGGCTAAGAGGGGTTATACTAGAAATCTTCAGGGATATTATAAGTCAATAGAGGAAATCTGCAATATCACAGCGGTCAACTGATACCTGAACAATATGAGAAAACAAGGAAAGAAAATGCTGCAAACAAATCTAGATGTCACATCAATGAAACCCAATGACAGCATGGCAGAAGATGACAGAAAGGGAGTTCACAATGTACATAATTAAAATGATCAGGGAAGCAAATGATGAGATGCAAGAGCAAATGCAGGCACTGAATGATTGCACCAATCGACAGTTAAAAGAGCAAATACAGGAAGCAAAAGATCATTTCAATAAAGAGTTAGAGATATTGAAAAAAAAACCAAACAGAAATCCTTGAAATGAAGGAAACAATAAACCAAATTAAGAACTCCATAGAAAGCATAACCAATAGGATAGAACACCTGGAAGACAGAACCTCAGATATGGAAGACAAAATATTTAACCTTGAAAACAAAGTGGACCAAAGAGAGAAGATGGTAAGAAATCATGAACAGAATCTCCAAGAACTATGGGATATCATGAAAAGGCCAAATTTAAGAATTATCAGGATTGAGGAAGTCTTAGAGAAACAGACCAAAGGAATGAACAATCTATTCAATGAAATACTATCAGAAAATTTCCCAAATCTGAAGAATGAAATGGAAGATCAAGTGCACGAGGCTTATAGGACTCCAAATATACAAAATTACAACAGACCCACACCAAGGCACATTATAATGAAAATACCTAACATACAAAAAAAGGACAGAATTTTAAAGGCCGCAAGAGAGAGGAATCAAATTACATTAAGGGGGAAACCAATATGGATATCAGCAGATTTTTCAATCCAGACCCTAAAAGCTAGAAGGGCCTGGAAAAACATTTTTCAAGCCCTGAAAGAAAATGAATGCCAACCAAGAATCTTATACCCAGCAAAACTTACCTTCAAATTTGATGATGAAATAAAATCCTTCCATGATAAACAAAAGCTAAAAGAATTTACAAAAAGAAAGCCAGCATTACAGAACATTCTCAGCAAAATATTCCATGAGGAAGAGATGAAAAACAAAGAAGCAAATCAGCAATGGGAGGAACTATCCTAAAGGAATTGTCAAATAAAGGAAGAACTAAGTCGTGTCAAAATAAATAAATAAATAAATAAATAAATAAATAAATAAATAAATAAATAAATAAAATGAACCAAATGACCGGGAATACTAATCATATCTCAATAATAACCATGAATATTAATGGCCTAAACTCATCAATCAAAAGACATAGACTGGCAGATTGGATCAAAAAGAAAGATCCAACAATATGTTGCCTGCAGGAGACTCATCTCATAGAAAGAGATACCCATAGACTAAAGGTGAAAGGATGGGGAAAAACATACCATGCACATGGACTCAGCAAAAAAGCTCGGGTATCCATCCTCATTTCAGATAATGTGGACTTCAGGTCAAAACTAGTCAGAAGGGATAAAGAAGGACATTACATACTGCTTAAGGGAACCATAAATCAGCAAGACATAACAATCATAAACATCTATGCCCCAAACAGTGGCTCATCCATGTATGTCAAACAAATCCTTCTCAATTTCAGAAACCAAATAGACCATAACACAATAATACTAGGTGATTTTAACACACCTCTCTCACCACTGGACAGATCTTCCAGACAAAAATTGAACAAAGAAACCATAGATCGCAATAACACAATCAATAATTTAGACTTAACGGACATTTATAGAATATACCATCCAACCAAGAGCAAATACACTTTCTTCTCAGCAGCACATGGATCCTTCTCTAAAATAGACCATATATTATGCCACAAAGGTAATGTAAGCAAATACAAGAAGATAGAGACACTACCTTGTATTCTATCAGATCATAATGGATTGAAGTTAGAAATAAATGAAAGAGTAAAAAACAGAAGCTACTCCAACACCTGGAGATTAAACAATATGCTATTACATGATGAATGGATAACAGAAGATATTAGGAAGGAAATTAAAAAATTCTTAGAGGTAATGAGAACAAAGAAACATCATATCAAAATCTTTGGGACACTATGAAAGCAGTACTTAGAGGAAAATTTATTTCATGGAGCGCATTCAATAAAAGAAGTAAAAATCAACAAATAAACAACCTAACACTACAGCTCAAAGCCCTAGGAAAAAAAAAAAAAGAACAGACCAACACCACAAGTAGTAGAAGACAGGAAATAGTTAAACTCAGAGCTGAAATCAATGAAATTGAAACAAAAGAAATAATACAAAAAATTGACAAAATAAATAGTTGGTTCTTTGAAAAAATAAACAAAATTGATAAACCCTTAGCCACTCTAACAAAGAGAAGACTGAGAAAACCCAAATCACTACAGTTTGGAATGAACAAGGAAATATCACAATAGACAGGATTGAAGTACAAAACATAATTAGAAGCTATTTTTTAAATCTATATTCCAACAAAATAGAAAATTTCGAAGACATCAACAGGTTTCTAGAGACATATGAATTGCCTAAACTGAACGAGGAGGACATACACAATTTAAATAGACCAATTTCAAGTAATGAAGTAGAAGAGGTCATCAAAAGCCTACCAACAAAGAAAAGTCCAGGACCAGATGAGTTCTCAGCCGAGTTCTACAAAACCTTTAAAGAAGAGCTCATTCCAATACTTCTCAAAGTATTCCATGAAATAGAAGAGGAGGGAACCCTCCCAAACTCATTCTATGAAGCCAATATTACCCTGATACCCAAACCAGACAGAGACAAATCGAGGAAAGAAAATTTCAGACCGATATCATTAATGAACATTGATGCAAAAATTCTCAACAAAATTTTAGCAAATCGCATACAAAAATATATTAAAAAGATAGTGCACCACCATCAAGTGGGTTTTATCCCAGGGATGCAAGGTTGGTTCAACATCAGGAAATCAATAAATGTAATTCACCATATCAATAGACTTAATTCAAGAATCACATGATTATTTCAATAGATGCAGAAAAAGCATTTGATAAAATACAGCATTCCTTCATGCTCAAAACCCTAGAAAAAATAGGGGTAGTGGGAACATTCCTTAACATTGTAAAGGCCATCTATGCTAAGCCCATGGCTAATATCATTTTAAATGGTGAAAAACTGAAAGCATTCCCCCTAAAAACTGGAACAAGACAGGAATGCCCTCTTTCACCACTCCTATTCAATATCATTCTTGAGACTCTAGCCAGAGCAATTAGACCAAGGAAATTAAAGGAATACGAATAGGAAAAGAAGAACTCAAACTATCCCTATTTGCAGATGATATGATTATATACTTAGAGGAACCAGGAAATTCCACCAGGAAACTTTTAGAACTCATAAGTGAATTCAGTAAAGTAGCAGGTTGTAAGATCAATGCTCATAAATTCAATGCATTTTTATACATAAGTGATGAATCCTCAGAAAGAGAAATTATCAAAACTACCCCATTCACGATAGCATCGAAAAAAATAAAATACTTGGGAATCAATCTCACAAAAGAGGTGAAAGACCTCTACAATGAGAACTACAGAACACTAAAGAAAGAAATTAAAGAAAACCTTAGAAGATGGAAAGATCTCCCATGTTCTTGGATAGGCTGAATTAATATTGTCAAAATGGCCATACTACCAAAAGTGCTATACAGATTCAATGCAATTCCAATTAACATCCCAATGATGTACCTTACAGAAATAGAGCAAGCAATCATGAAATTCATCTGGAAGAATAAGAAACCCAGAATAGCTAAAGCAATCCTTTGCAGGAAAAATGAAGCAGGGGGTATCGCAATACCCGAACTTCAACTTTATTACAAAGCAATAGTAACAAAGACAGCATGGTATTGGTACCAAAATAGACAGGTAGATCAATGGTACAGAATAGAGGACATGGACACAAACCCAAATAAATACAACTTTCTAATACTAGACAAAGGTGCCAAAAATATGCAATGGAGAAAAGATAGCCTCTTCAACAAATGGTGCTGGGAGAATTGGAAATCCATATACAACAGAATGAAACTAAATCCATATCTTCCACCCTGCACAAAACTCAACTCAAAATGGATTAAGGACCTTGAAATCAGACCAGAGACTCTGCAGATTATAGAAGAAAAAGTAGGTCCCGATCTTCAACATGTCGGCCTAGGACCAGACTTCCTCAACAGGACTCCCATATCACAAGAAATAAAAGCAAGAATCAATAATTGGGATAGATTCAAACTAAAAAGCTTTCTCTCAGCAAAGGAAACTATCAGCAATGCAAAGAAAGAGCCTACAGAGTGGGAGAATATCTTTGCCAATCATACTTCAGATAGAGCACTAATCTCCAGAATCTATAAAGAACTCAAAAAACTCTACACCAAGAATACAAATAACCCAATCGACAAATGGGCTAAGGAAATGAACAGACACTTCACAGAAGAAGATGTACAAGCAATCAACAAACATATGAAGAAATGTTCAAGATCTCTAGTAATAAGAGAAATGCAAATCAAAACCACCCTAAGATTCCATCTCACCCCAGGTAGAATGGCGATTATCAAAAATACAAGCAACAGGTGTTGGCGAGGATGTGGGGAGAAAGGTACACTCATACATTGCTGGTGGGGCTGCAAATTAGTGCAGCCACTGTGGAAAGCAGTGTGGAGATTCCTCAGAAAACTTGGAATGGAACCACCATTTGACCCAGCTATCCCACTCCTTGGCTTATACCCAAAGGACTTAAAATCAGCATACTACAGAGATACAGCCACATCAATGTTCATAGCTGCTCAATTCACAATAGCCAGATTGTGGAACCAACCTAGATGTCCTTCAATTGATGAGTGGATAAAGAAACTGTGGTATATATGTACAATGTAATATTACTCTGCCATAAAGAACAATAAAATTATGGGATTTGCAGGCAAATGGATGAAATTGGAGACCATCATGCTAAGTGAGATAAGCCAATCTCAAAAAATTAAAGGACGAATGATCTCGCTGATAAGTGGATGATGACACATAAGGGGGAGGGTTGGGGGAGTTAGTGTTAGGGTTAGGGTTAGGGTTAGGGTTAGGGTTAGAGTCAGGGAGGGGGACAAGAATGGAGGAAGAAAGGACTGTTTAGAGGGAAAAGAGGGGTGGGAGGGGTTGGGGGGAAGGGAAAAAATAATAGAATGAATCAAACAACATTACCATATGTAAATTTATGATTATACAAATGGTATGCCTTTAACCCATGTACAAACAGACAAACAACATGTATCCCATTTGTTTACAATAAAAAAAAAATGAAAAAAAAATAATAAAAAAAAAAAGGTCTGGAATGTGCCTCCGTGGTTAAGCACCCTGGGTTCGATCTCTGGTATCCACCCCCTCCCCCGCCCCCAAAAAAAGACAATTATAATACCATCTAACAGTAGTGAAGGAAGCATAGTGCCATGGCAGAACATAGGAAAGGTATATGAGGTAATAAAGGTGGTCAGAACTCGGGCATTTTTGGTAATTCTCCTTAAAGATATAATAAGGGTTTTGTTTTTTTTTCTTACAAAGATTATTGACCTATCTGTTTATCAAAGTTAAGTTTTACTATTTGTGGCTTGTGCATGATTTCTTGGCTCACTTCTTCTAAAGCAGGAGAGAATAACAAATTGTAGATTCTGCAAAACCACAACTAATTATTAAACCTATGATAAAGACTTTGCTTTAGCCATTATGTACCAAGGTACAGACATTATATACTTGGTAATTATTGAAAGCTTCCTGAAAGCCAAATTTGTTCCTTCCCAGATCTGCACATAGTGCCACACACGGGGTATGGGGGTGCCTTATAAATGTTCTTAAGGAGGGGTCTCAGTCTTTCATAATTATCTACACATATACATATCAAACAATTGGAAAAGTGGCTTAGTTTACAATAAATAACTAAAATTAAGGGTGAATCTCTTGGTTTTGCAACAAGAATTTAACAAAATAAAATAAAATTCTTGACTCTCCACCCTAGCTATTAAATAAAATAATAATAATAAAATAAGTATTTATAATCTGGCATTGTATGTAATGAGAATTCTTAGAGACTAAAGCAGGACATTTTAATTATTAAAATTAGGAGAAAAATGACTGGGCACAGTGGTGCATGCCTGTAATCCCAGTGGCTCGGGAGGTGGAGGCAGGAGGATTGAAAGTTCAAAGTCAGTCTCAGCAAAAGCGAGATGCTAAACAACTCAGCGAGACACTGTCTCTAAATGAAATACAAAATTGGACTGGGGATGTGGCTTAGTGGTCAAGGATGTGGCCCTTGAGTTCAATCCCTGGCACTTCCCCTGCAAAAAAAAAAAAAAAAAAAAAAAAAGAATTAGGAGAAAAATGTTATACTTTGTAGTTTCTGATCCCCCAACCAAATTTATCCCAGGTGTTTTTATTTCAGTTAGTTGTGCAACAGTTTTAATTTCTCCACAAATAACTTCAATTTTTACTTTAAAACATCAAGTCATACATTTTAAACTAAAAAACAAGCAGCATTAGTACTATATTCAGTAATTTAAATGTGTCCCAGTGAGAGGCATAACTTCAATTAATTTATTGACATTAAGTTTGTAAACTTACAAATTCTCAAAACTGGAAAAACATTTTAGGTAGCCAAAATTAAAAAAGCAATTGCCTTGAACATGGAGCCTCCATGAGAAAAAGGGAAATGTACTTGTCTATTTATTATACTTTATTTAGTAGCCATGTAGGGACACACACACTCACACTTCTTCCAAACATATTTTTTTTTATTTTTAGTGGACATTAACTTGAAAATAAACCTTAATTTTAATATTGAATCCCAAATATTTTTGAACGGCCTACTATATTCCAATTAAATGCTATAACTGTTATGCTTTAAAACTATAAGAAGAATAACTGAAGGTTCCTTAGAAAAATTGTACGTACTTCTTTTTTAGTTTAAAATGTATGACTTGGGTTAGTATTCAAATCACTTGGGAAGTCAACTTAAAAATTTGACTTGAACTTATTAAATTATCAACTGGCAATCATTCTGACGTTTGAGGAATACTGATGCTGCTTCCCAAAACCTCCACTGCTTCATCCTTCCATTTTTCAGCCTACTAATATGGTCTTACATGTTTTCAAACATGCAAGATTTATGGTAAGCAGATTTTGCTTCTAAAACTATCAATACCAATATTTGTATCTCAGAAAATTCTCAATTTTTTCATTTCGTATAAAACTCAGGTCTGAAAAGGTGGTTGAGGTACGAGACTAAAGGTTTTCTGGGTATCTACGAGTTCTCAACTTTCCTTTGGGATAGAAGGGAATCAAACAAAAAGGAAAGGTGATTATAAAGAAATTGTTGAGAGGAGAAAGACTGGACCCCTAAAACAAAACAAAATGAACAACTTGTTGGCATGTCATGATCTGCAGCCTGAAGAAAGGGCTCACCTGCATGTCTCTGCACTTAGCATAAACAATTTTTCTTTCAAAAATAAAACCAATCACCACAAAATCCATGAACTGTATTACTGACTAGAATCTCCTCCAAATTCACAAACTGTGTTGCTTGAATAGAGCTTTTATTATTCTGCTTCTACTTTCCAATTTAATTCATGTGACAAAAAAGCAACCAAGGGAGATCCAAGATGGTGGAATAGAAGAGGCTGTGTTCCTGGCTGTCCATGGCGTGAAACCAAGAAAGCAGACAGCTTCTCCACAAGGTGGATGAACAAAAGAAAAAAGGGAGGGATACTTAATTGGAACCTAAAACTGGACATTCAAAGCAGAGTGGGGACAAAGGAGGTTGCATATAATCAAATAAGGAAAAAATCCCAAGTGGCACAGCTGCTACCACAGCTGGGGTGGAAGCTCTGGCCAGAGAGGTCCCTCTGTGAACACAGTAGAGGCATAAGGGAATTAAAGGAACCTGCATTTTTGGGAGGCCTGAGGCATGTCTAGGTACAGAGCATTTAGAGGCCAAGGACCTTGCCCAACAAAGCTGAAGGACCTGCTGAATGATATTCTAGTGTGGGGAAAGAAGCTACCATCTCTCCAGGTGGCATGCAGAGGACAAAGGAAGGAACCATTTTGCAACTGTGACTCAGGGGCTCGCAACAGAGAAAGCTGATTCCTGGCAAACCCGAGTTTGTCCTGAAATACAAGCCCAATAAACACATGCTGCACAACATAGACTATGCTTAAGTGACCAGAAGAAAATAAAATATGGAGAGAGGTTTACATAAGGGACAACTGGTCAAAGAAACAGACCCAGTTTTACCCCTCCCCTTCCAATCCGACTGCTTGCAGGACCAGCTGGGAAAGAAGCATCTGGCCAGGAACTGGGAAGGGTGGAGGCAAGAGAAATTGGAGACTGAACCCAAGACCAGAAAATGTTCAGTCTGCAGGTGACATAGAAGACTAAGAATTGGCTCCCCCACCACATAAGTGGAACCCAGGGAAGCCGTGGGATAAAGTCCTCCAGTGCGGACCAGCAATTATTGGGTGCTGACAGTATGTTGACTTAAAATCTCCAGACCAATTGGCATTCAGTGAAGAGCCTGGAGGCCACCTAAGCCTAAACCCTGCCTCCAGGAACTCCACCTATGGGATTACCTCTCTCACTCCAGCAATCCAGAGGGTGGAGCATCACACTCCAGAAGACCCCACCTAAAACTGCTGAAAAGAGAAGCTAAAAATATTTTGAACTCGCAACTGAAAGAATTCTTTAACTTTTCATCAGGATTTAAAAAAAATTCTTTTTCACTGTTTAATTGTGACCTTAATGGTACATGGACATGTATACAGTTTTCTATTTTCTTTTCTTTCTTCTCATCTCTAGCATTTTTGAAGCCAATTATTTTACATGGATTAGTTTTTTTTGTGTGTGTGTGAACTAGGATGTTTGATAAGATTATTTTAGTTTTGTTTTGTATTCTTTTATTTTTAATTTTTCATTTAAATTTTTGCTTTATGTATATTTTCTCCTACCTGCTTCCCTTCTTTCTTTTCTTCTGCTCACAACCAATCTCTATTGTTCTCTCTTGCACTCTTCCTTTAATACTTTACTTCTTCCTTCTCTCCTCCTCCCTCATAATCATCACATCCTGTATCACTTCTGTTCTCCCCCTGTCCACCATGTCATGTGGTCTAATGTAAACCCTTTTGCAAACTTGCTGTTTTTATTATAGGCATAACTGATCATATTATTTCTGATTATTTTGATAATTAACATTGTAGACATCATAGTAGGAACTCTTTGGTTTAATGCTGTAAATTGCTTGCATTGGTTGTTGTCATTATTTTTTCCCCCTAAACCATGAGGTACTGGAAACCTTAAGGGCACTATAAGTCCACAGGGTAGAAACTCTACTGCTTCAGATTCGTACTGTTCGATGGGTAAACACACAACACGAAAAACAAGGGAACAAGTTGCCCTAGGCAAACCAAGATACTTTAATAAAACAGAATCCATTGACACCACAGTGGAGGAAATGTCAGAGAAGGAGTTTAGAATGTACATAGTTAAACTGATCTGCCAAGTAAAGGATAGTGTAAGAGAGCAAATACAGGTATCAAAAGATCACTTGAATAAAGAGATAGAGATTCTTGGGGGGGGGGACAGAAATCTTGAAATGAAGGAAAATATAAAGCAAATTAAAAATTCAATAGAATGCATCACCAACAGAGTAGATCACTTGGAAGACAGAATCTCAGGCAATGAAGCCAAAATCTTAAGAATAGAGTTGACCATAGAGAGAAGATGTTAAAAAACCATGAACAGAATTATGGGATAATATGAAAAGATCAATTTTAAGATTTATCAGGATGGATGAAAGTGTGGAGATACCAAAGGAATGCACAATCTTTTCAATGAAATAATATAATAAAATTTCTCAAACCTGAAGAATGCATTGGAAAATCATATATAAGAGGCTTGTAGGACCCCAAATGTACAACATTACAACAGATTCACACCAAGACACATTATAATGAAAATGCCTAGCATACAGAATAAGTGTAAAATTTTTAAGTCTGCCAGAGAAAAGTATCAAATTAGATATAGGGAGAAGCCAATTCGGATCTCAGATGATTTCTCAACCTAGTCTCTTAAAGCTAGGCGGTCCTGGAACGACATATACCAAGCTCTGAAATAAAATGATGGCCAACCAAGAATTTTATATCCAGCAAAATTAAGCTTCATATTTGAAGATGAAATAAAAACCTTTCATAATAAACAAAAATTAAAAGAATTTATAAACAGAAAGCCTGTACTTCAAAATATTCTCAATAAAATATTCCATGAAGTTGAAATGAAAAAAAAAAAGTGAAAACCAGTGAAGGAATAAACCACACTAAAGGAATACTCAATCAAAGAAGAAACTAATTCAAATTAAAAACTAGAAACCAAAATGACTGAGACTGCATTTCATATCTCAATAATAACATTAATGAACATTAATGGCCTACACTCATCAATAAAAAGACATAGACTGGCAGACTGGATTAAAAAATAAGACCCAACAATGTGCTGTTTCCAAGAGATGCACCTCATAGGCAAAGATATTCACAGACTGAAGGTGAAAGGATGGGAAAAAACACATCACTCACATGGATTGTGTAAACAAGCAGGGGTTTCTAGCCTCTAAAATAGACCAAGTTATGTAAGTTGTATAATTGTAATTATACAATTGTAATAATACCTTAATACATTTTTAGTATCTATTGTGTTGTTTTGATAGCTCTCTTTCCATTGATATTTTTCCTTGCTTTTTTCTTGGTTAGACTTGTTAGATTTTTATCAAATTTAGCTGTATTATTTCTTTTCTATTTCACATATTTCTTCTCCTACTCTTATTTTTTTCCTTTTTACTACCTAATTTGAAAATAATTTTATTAACCTCGCTTCTTTCTGATACAAATAATTTAAGTTGTAAGTGTACATCTGAGTACTATTTTATCCCAGAGATTCAGATATTTTAGGCTTTTATTATCACTTATTATCACAGCACATTTTCTTTACTTTTCTTGTGCTTTCTTCTTTATCTGTGAGATATTAATAAGTGTGCCATTTAATTTTGAAGTAGCTGAGACATGGGAGAGGGGTTCTATATATCTTAAGGAGATTGATTTCAAATTAATAAATCATGCAGAAAACATAGTCTGCATTATTTCAAATTTTAAAAATTTCTCAAAGCTTATTTTATGACAGAATATAGTCTATCCTTATTACTTTTCCACTTGTCATTTTTGTGTCTCTATAAATAACAAATATGTCAAGGTGGCTGATAATGTTGTTAAGCTTTTTATATCATTACTCCTTCCAGCAAAGTGAGGGGGCTCAACATCTCCATATAAGATTGTGAATTTGTCTTTCTAGTTTTTTTAATTTTCACTCCATGTATTTGAAACTTTGTTATTAGGTACATGTGCATTCAGGATTGTTATACTTTCTTGAAGAAGTTACCCTATTATGTTTATGAAATGTTCCCCTTTATCCTGAAAATACTTTTTTTTTGAAATTTATTTTATATTAATAGCTCTACTTCAGATTTCTCATGCTCATTTTACCCTTCTTTTGCTTTTAACCTATTGGTGTATTAATATTTGAAGTGTGACGTGTATAGTTATTGTTTGGTTTTTACACATGTTGAACTTTTATACCTTTTAATTATAATATCTAGGTCATTTATACTTAAATTAATTATTAATATTGTGAGAAAAAGAACACCTGACATGAAGGGCAGTGGAAAATTGGGTAAATGATAGGTTCAATGATCTGATATTTAGCAAAATGGGTTGAGTAGTTCTGCTGTCAGGCTCAGAGAGAAGATTGTTGGAATACTTTCATTGCAGTTGTTCGTTCTCTCAGGTATCAGATGGTACACGGCAACAGAATTATTTTATTGTTTGTTAACACTTTTTATTTTGCAAATAAAAAATAATATGTACATATATATAAACATAGGCAATCTCTTACATATCCCATTATGGTTTTAATGTGAAATTTTCTGAAAACAAATAATGCTGGATATTTTCTCATATGCTTATTTGCCATTTGATTATCTTATTCAATGGAATATCTATTTGTGTGTTTTGTTAATTTTCACTTAAATTATTTGATGATTGTTGAGTTTTTGAGTCTGTATATTTTGTAAATAAGTATGTGCATTACAAAAAAATGTATAGACCTTGTCCTTCATGATTGAAAACCATGAAACTAAATTAAAATAAAGTACCCAAATACTCCTAGTCATAAAAAAAAAGTCAGTGCCTTCAAATTAAAGATCCTTGGATCACCTCCAAGAAAATAATCAACTTAATCAAGAGACTATTGTCATTTCATATTATAACTGACTGTAATTTCATTTAATTTATAATAACTTAAAAATCTTGTGCCTGGTATGGGCATAGTGGTACATGCCTGTAATTTCAGCAACTTGGGAAGCTGAGGCAGGAGGATTGAAAGTTCACAGACAGCCTTGGTAAGGCCCTAAGCAATGTGGTGAAACCTTGTCTTAAAATTAAAAAAAATTTAAAAAAGGGCTGGGGCTGTTGTTCATGGTTAGCCCCTGGGTTCAATCCATGGTATTAAAAAAAATCTTATGCTGAAATGCACCAAACTTTACCTATGTAAAAGCAATTGTGTTTTAATTATGGACTAAAAATTAATACAATGAGGTTGAATTAGAAAAAGTTAGATTCTAAACAAATTGCTAGAGGATTTCTTTTTTAAAATTTTATTCTTTAGATATATTTTATGGCAAAATATTCCAGAAAAATATCTCTAGGTAACACAATAAAATTTTATCACCAAAATTAGTTATATTGTATTTCAGCAGGAATAATAGTTTTCTTTTTTTAAATTTTCCTTTTTTATTTTTAGTTAACTATACATGACAGTAGAATGTATTTTGGCAGAATATATACACATAGAGTTTAACTGATTCTATTTAGGTTCCCACTCTTGTGGTTGTACATGCTGTGGAGTTACCCTGGTCATATATACAAATACAAGGTTAGGAAAATTATCAATTAATTCTGTTGTCTTTCCTATCTCCCTCCCCACTCCTTTCCTTCATTTCCCTTTGTCTAATCCAATGGATGAGAATTTCTTAATGAGGAGAGTGTCAGTGAAATTTTTTCTCTACATACAATATAATCACTATCAGATTAGTAAATCTTTTTAAAAATTTTTTATTTACTTGTTTTTTATTTACATAGACTGCATTTTGATTCATTGTATACAAATGGGACACAACTTTTCATTTCTATGGTAGACTAGTAAATCTTAATTGGAATAATAACACAAAAATAGCAAACCCACACTTTGCTGATAAAAAGTTACCCATAGTCTTTTGTATGGATAGCTATCATACATGAAGAAACAAAGATGTGATTACTCTCTTGCATACGTGGGAATGTTAGGGAGTCTGGTCTAAGAATGATCCAGTCATCTTCTTCCTCTCCGTCATCTTCAGCATCTCATTCCCCCCCCCCCCAAAATCTTCTTTTTCTCTTCTTCCCTTTCTTCAGCATAGTCATAATCATCTTCTTCAGCCTAAATTTCTTCTTTAATCAAGTATGAGAGGCCCACTTCCTTTTTTTCCTCTCTCAATGCTGAACCTGCTTTGTCTTCATCCTCCTCCTGCTTCTCTTCTTCTTCCTCCTCTCCCTCATCCTTCAGGTGGACCAGCTTCATCTTCTTCATCTCCATCGTCTTCATCTCCATCATCTTCATCTCCATCCTCCTCCTTCTATTCAGAATCTGGTACTTCTTTATCCTCCTGATCAAATCCATTTAACTGTGTGATTTGTTTCAATAGTTCAAAAATACTTTCTCTGTAATCTAGGTTTCTGGTCTCTCAATTAAACAAGTCAAGACTTTTCAAATGTTTTAAGATTTTGCAGAGCTTCTACTGTACTAAGCTCTTTGATTTTGTTTCTACTCAGATTGAGACAAGATTTGGACATTTTTCTGGCAGGACTTTCAAGCTGCAGAAATTATGTTGTTACCAAGTTCCAACTTTCAAAGTTTATTTAAGCTGGAAAGTTGGGCCAGTGAATTTAATTCCATGTTAGCCTTGTTTAGAACTCTAATTATTTAAAAGCGTAATTTAGACCTTCAATTTCTTTATTGATACACAGGAAATTATCAAGAACTAACTCTTGTCACCTTCTCTGGGGCTCCATTCCTTAACTCCACCTTCATGTCCTCCTCCTGCTCTTCTGCTACTACTCCCCTTCTTCCCCCTTTCCTGCCTTTCCTACTATTCCCTACCTTAAAATTTTAAAATATTTGAAAATGAATAAAAAGAAACATAAGTATAAATGCCCACTACCACCAGATAGGTGTGGGAGAGAAAGAAGAATGACAAATGAAATCCAAGGAGTTGGGACACTAACTCAACTGCCTCTACCTCCTTGTCCACGTACCCATGGGTGCACATATGCACACACATGTATGTGCACACCCATACACAACCCAAAAGTTCCTCCTGGCTTTATAGAACCGTAGTGTGTGTGGTGGTGCTGGGGATTGAACCCAGGGCCTTATGCAGGCTAAGCAGGTGGTCTACCACTGAGCTATATCCCCAGCCTTTACATATTTTTAAGCTTTTGAGACAGGGTCACTCTAAGTTGCCCAGGTGGGCTTTGAACTTGAGATCTTCTTGCCTCCTGTACCTCCCAAGTAGCTGGGATTGTAGGCATGTGCCACCACACCAAGTGACAATTATAATTTTATGTCAAGAATAATAGCTGTGAAGTGACCATCAGACCACAGGGTCTACAAATCATGGACTTAATTCAGATCATAAAATTTTTAGAGTTCTCCAGTTTGTAGCTGAGAAAATTATCTCATTATCTGTCATATTTTTGATATTCATTTGTTGAATGAATAAATGAAATGTTTTGCCTAAGGTCCCACAGAGGTAGAGTCAGCACCAGAATGTAACTGCATGTTGAGCTTGGTGCTTATTCTCCTATGCTGGTATTACATGGGTATAATCTGGATTTTGAATGTCCCCCAAAGGCTTGTGTATTAATTGCTTGGTCCCTAGGGTGGTGCTATTTGATGTGGTAGTATTTATTAGAGGTGGAACCTAGAGGGAGGTCTTTCAGTCATCAGGGATGTGCCCTTGAAAGGGATAATGTGGTCCAACCCCTTCATCTCCATCTCTTGCTGCCTGGTTCATGATTAGGTGAGCAGTTTTGTTTTACCATATATTCCTACCACGATGTTCTGTTTTTCCTCTTCCCCAGTAGCCCTAAAGCAAAAGGGGAAACTGATCAAGGACTTTACCTCCAAAACAGTAAGCCAAAATAAGCCTGTTTGCTTTATAAGGTGATTATCTCAGTTATTTGTTATAGTAAGAGAAAGCTGACTAACATACACATAAATCCCTAGCGTGTATTTGTGTGCACATTGAGATAGGTTAGAAATCCCTAGGGATATCATAGTATCCATTCTTACTGTAGGAGCCCTAGACAGCGAGAGTAACCAACTCAAGGAAGAAAGTATATTTATTTTATGGTCTGTCAGAACCATTCACGAGACTCCATGCAAAGTACATAATTTGCTTGAGAAGTTTGGGAAAATTTTAAAGCAGATCTTCATTATGAAGTAAGACAGTAGATGATTTATAATAGTAGGAACTTTTGCTGATCTTACATTTTCATGGGAAAAAGAAACTAATAGTCAAGCTCAAGATGATAGTTTGGTAGTTGGTAAGCATTAGATATTGAGGGGAAATCCAACTCATTACTTTTTTTTTTTTCAGACTCGTTACTTTTTATTCAAATATAATTATGTACCCTTAAAACTCACCTACTCTGTCTATAAATAGATGAATGTAGTCAGGGAATGTCGAAGTCTGTTGAAAGAATGGGAGTGTCCAAGTTTCTTTGGAAAATGGTCTTTAAGACCTTGTATGAAAAATTTAAAATATTCAGAGAAACAATGTCCTAATAGCATCAAGTGTACCCAGATCTTGTTTCTTAGTGCTACTCTCTAATAAAAGCAAACATGGCTCCTTAGAAAAATGACTGACTACAGGTCTGACCAAAAGTATATGTGACAACCTGGGACATCTTATCATGCCAAAATGTAAGAAAGTATTTTTTTAAATTTATTTTTATTGTAAACAAATGGGATACATGTTCTTTCAGTTTGTACATGGAGTAATAGCATACCATTTGCATATTCATATATTTACATAGAGTAATGATGTTTGATTCATTCCGTTATTTTTTTCCTTCCCCCCCACCCCTCCCACCTCTCTTTTCCCTCTATATAGTCCCTCCTTCCTCCATTCTTGCCCCCCTCCCACCCCCCATTAAGTGTCATCATCCGCTTATCAGTGAGATCATTTCTCTTTTGGATTTTTGAGATTGGCTTATCTCACTTAACATGATATTCTCCAATTTCATCCATTTGCCTGCAAATGCCATAATTTTATTATTCTTTATAGCTGAGTAATATTCCATATATATATTTATATATATATATCACAGTTTCTTTATCTATTCATCAATTGAAGGGCATCTAGGTTGGTTCCATAGTCTGGCTATTGTGAATTGAGCCGCTATGAACATTGATGTGGCTGTATCTCTGTAGTGTGCTGATTTTAAGTCCTTCGGGTATAGGCCGAGGAGTGGGATAGCTGGGTCAAATGGTGGGTCCATTCCAAGTTTTCTAAGGAATCTCCACACTGCTTTCTAGAGTGGCTGCACTAATTTGCAGTCCCACCAGTAATGTATGAGTGTACCTTTCTCCCCACATCCTCTCCAAAACCTATTGTTGCTTGTGTTCTTGATAATCGCCATTCTAATTGGGGTGAGATGGAATCTTAGTGTAGTTTTGACTTGCATTTCTCTTATTACTAAAGATGTTGAACATTTTTTCATATGTTTGTTGATTGCTTGTAGATCTTCTTCTGTGAAGTGTCTGTTCATTTCCTTAGCCCATTTGTTGATTGGGTTATTTGTATTCTTGGTGTAGAGTTTTTTGAGTTCTTTATATATTCTGGAAATTAGTGCTCTATCTGAAGTATGATTGGCAAAGATATTCTCCCACTCTGTAGGCTCTCTCTTCGCATTGCTGATAGTTTCCTTTGCTGAGAGAAAGCTATTTAGTTTGAATCTATCCCAGTTATTGATTCTTGCTTTTATTTCTTGTGCTATGGGAGTCCTGTTAAGGAAGTCTGATCCTAAGCCAACAAGGTGAAGATTTGGACCTACTTTTTCTTCTATAAGATGCAGGATCTCTGGTCTGATTTCAAGGTCCTTGATCCATTTTGAGTTGAATTTTGTGCAGGGTGAGAGATATGGGTTTAGTTTCATTCTGTTGCATATGGATTTCCAGTTTTCCCAGCACCATTTGTTGAAGAGGCTATCTTTTCTCCATTGCATATTTTTGGCACCTTTGTCTAGTATGAGAAAATTGTATTTATTTGGGTTTGTGTCTGTGTCCTCTATTCTGTACCATTGATCTACCTGTCTATTTTGGTGCCAATACCATGCCGTTTTTGTTACTATCGCTTTGTAGTATAGTTGAAGTTCTGGTATTGTGATACCCACTGTTTCATTCTTCCTGCTAAGGATTGCTTTAGCTATTCTGGGTTTCTTATTCTTCCAGATGAATTTCATGATTGCTTGCTCTATTTCTGTAAGGTATGTCATTGGGATTTTAATTGGAATTGCATTGAATCTATATAGCACTTTTGGTAGTATGGCCATTTTGACAATATTAATTCTGCCTATCCAAGACATTGGGAGATCTTTCCATCTTCTAAGGTCTTCCTTAATTTCTTTCTTCAGTGTTTTGTAGTTTTCATTGTAGAGATCTTTTACCTCTTTTGTGAGATTGATACCCAAGTATTTTATTTTTTTTTGAGGCTATTGCAAATGGAGTTGTTTTCCTCATTTCCCTTTCAGTTGTTTCGTCGCTTGCGTATAAAAATGCTGTAGATTTATGCGTGTTGATTTTATAGCCTGATATTTTGCTGAATTCATTGATGAGGTCTAGAAGTTTTCTGGAGGAGGTTTTTGGATCCTCTAAATATAGAATCATGTCATCTGCAAATAGTGACAGCTTAATTTCCTCTTTTTCTATTTGTATCCCTTTAATTTCTTTAGTCTGCCTAATTGCTGTGGCTAGAATTTCGAGGACACTGTTGAATAGAAGTGGTGAAAGAGGACATCCCTGTCTTGTTCCCATTTTTAAAGGGAATGGTTTCAGTTTTTCTCCATTAAGAATGATGTTGGCCATGGGCTTAGCATAAATAGCCTTTACAATGTTCAGGTATGTTCCCACTATCCCTATTTTTTCTAGTGTTTTCAGCATGAAGGGGTGTTGTATTTTGTCAAATGCTTTTTCTGCATCAATTGAAATAACCATATGATTCTTATCCTTAAGTCCATTGATATGATGGATTTTGTTTATTGATTTACGAATGTTGAACCATCCTTACATTGCGGGAATGAACCCCACTTGATCGTGGTGCACAATTTTAACATGTTTTTGGATACAGTTTGCCAATATTTTGTTAAGGATCTTAGCATCTATGTTCATCAAGGATATTGGTCTAAAATTTTCTTTTCTTGATGTGTCTTTTCCTGGTTTGGGTATGAGGGTGATATTAGCTTCATAGGATGAGTTTGGTAGGGTACCCTCCTTTTCTATTTCCTGGAATACTTTGAGAAGTATTGGAAGGAGTTCTTCTTTGAAGGTCTTGTAGAACTCAGCTGAGAATTCTTCTGGTCCTGGGCTTTTCTTGGATGGTAGATTTTTAATGGCTTTTTCTATTTCATTGCTTGATATTGATCTGTTTAAATTGTGTATGTCCTCCTGGTTCAGTTTGGGAGGAGCATATGTCTCTAGAAATTTGTCAATGTCTTCGGTACTTTCTATTTTGTTGGAATACAGATTTTCAAAGTAGCTTCTCATTATGTTCTGTATCTCAGTGGTGTCTGTCATGATATTTCCTTTTGCATCAGGTATTTTAGTAATTTGAGTCTTCTCTCTCCTTTTCTTTGTTAGTGTGGCTAAGGGTTTATCTATTTTCTTTACTTTCTCAAAGAACCAACTTTTTGTTATGTCAATTTTTTGAATAGTTTCTTTTGTTTCAATTTCATTGATTTCAGCTCTGATTTTAATTATTTCCTGTCTTCTACTACTTTTGCTGTTATTTTGTTCTTCTTTTTCTAGGGCTTTGAGCTGTAATGTTAGGTCATTTAATTGTTGACTTTTCATTCTTTTCTGGAATGTGCTCCATGCAATGAATTTTCCTCTTAGGACTGCTTTCATAGTGTCCCAGAGATTTTGATATGTTGTATCATTATTCTCATTGACCTCTAAGAATTTTTTAATCTCCTCCCTGATGTTTTTTGTTATCCATGTTTCATTCAATAGCATATTATTTAGTCTCCAAGTGTTGGCGTAATTTCCTTTTTTTATTTTGTCATTGATTTCTACTCTCAGTCCATTATGATCTGATAGAACACAAGGCAGTATCTCTATTTTTTTGCATTTCCTAAGGGCTGCTTTGTGGCATAACACATGGTCTGTTTTCGAGAAGGTTCCCATGTGCTGCTGAGAAGAAAGTGTATCCGCTTGTTGATGGATGGAATATTCTATGTATGTCTATTAAGTCTAGGTTATTGATTGTGTTATTGAATTCTATGGTTTCTTTGGTTGGATTTTGTTTGGAAGATCTATCCAGTGGTGACAGCGGTGCATTAAAGTTGCCCAGAATTATTGTGTTGTGGTCTATGTGATTCCTGAAATTGAGAAGGATTTGTTTGATGTACAGGGATGCACCATTGTTTGGGGCATAAATATTTACTATCGTTATGTCTTCCTGATTTATGGTTCCCCTTAAGCAATATGCAATGTCCTTCTTTATCCCTTCTGACTAACTTTGGCTTGAAGTCCACTTTATCTGATATAAGGATGGAAACCCCCGCTTTTTTACTGAGTCCATGTGCGTGGCAGGTTTTTCCCATCCTTTCACCTTTAGTCTGCGGATGTCTTTTCTATGAGATGAGTCTCTTGCAGGCAGCATATTGTTGGGTCTTTCTTTTTAATCCATTCTGCCAGTCTATGTCTTTTGATTGAGGAGTTAGGCCATTAACGTTTAGGGTTATTATTGAGAAATGATTTGTATTCCCAGTCATTTGGCTTATTTTTGGTTTTTAAGTTGGCTTGGTTTCTCCTTTGAGTCATTTTTCTCTAGGTTAGTTCCTCCCTTTGCTGACCTCCATTGTTGTTTTTCATTTCTTCCTCATGGAATATTTTGTTGAGAACATTCTGTAGTGCAGACTTTCTATTTGTAAATTCTTTTAACTGTTGTTTATCATGGAAGGATTTTATTTCATCTTCAAATCTGAAGGTTAGTTTTGCTGGGTATAGGATTCTTTGTTGGCAACCATGTTCTTTCAGAGCTTGAAATATGTTGTTCCAGGCCCTTCTAGCTTTCAGAGTCTGGGTTGAGAAGTCTGCTGCTATCCGTATTAGTCTCCCTCTATATGTAATCTGATGCTTTTCTCTCGCGGCCTTCAAAATCCTATCTTTATTTTGAATGTTAGGCATTTTCATTATAATGTGCCTTGGTGTGGATCTGTTGTGATTCTGTGCATTTGGTGTTCTGTAAGCCTCTTGTATTTGATTTTCCATTTCATTCTTCAGTTTTGGGAAATTTTCTGATATTATTTCATTGAATAGGTTGTTCATTCCTTTGGTTTGTATCTCTGTGCCTTCCTGAATCCCAGTAATTCTTAAATTTGGTCTTTTCATGATGTCCCATGGTTTTTGGAGATTTTGTTCATGATGTCTTACCATCTTCTCTGTTTGGGTACCTTTATATTCAAGATTAAATATTTTGTCTTCATTGTCTGAGATTCTGTCTTCCAAGTGGTCTAGTCTCTTGGTGATGCTTTCCATTGAGTTTTTTATTTGGTTTATTGTCTCCTTCATTTCAAGGATTTCTTTTCTTTTCTTTTTTTTTTTTTTTTTTGAGAATCTCTATCTCTTTGTTGAAATGATCTTTTGCTTCCTGCAGGTGCTCTTTCAGCTTATTGGTATTATCATTCATTGCCTGCATTTGCTCTCTTATCTCATCCTTTGCTTTGCAAATCATCTTAATCATGTATAATCTGAAGTCCTTTTCTGACATTTCTTCTAACATACTGTCATTGGATTCTAGTACTATAGAATCTAAATTTGTTTGGATCATTTTCTTCTCTTGTTTTTTCATGTTGTTCATGTATCTTCCCCTCTAGCAGTGCAGATCTGGGGTATTGCAGATTTCCCCCTATAGGCTTATAGTGGCCCTATAGGTTTCCAAAACCCTTTCTTTAAGGGGAGATCGATATTAGCAGTGCCCAAACCAGACACTGTGCAATCCTAGACCAAATAGCCCCTATGGGGACAATAAGAAAATTGTCATAATAAACAAAATGAGTTCAAATGTTATCTTCGGTAAAACAAACAGATTTGCAATAAGGTGTGCAGTTTCTAATGGAGGACAAAGAGGAGATATTAGCAGTGCCCAAACCAGACACTATGCAATCCTAGACCAAATAGCCCCTATGGGGACAATAACAAAATTGTCATAATAAACAAAATGAGTTCAAATGTTATCTTCGGTAAAACAAACAGGTGTGCAGTTTCTAATGGAGGACAAAGAGGATGCAGAAGAATATGGCTGTTAATGGGATAATAAAAGAATATACTAGAATATTCTAGAAAATAGAAAGGGTGAGAGTGTAATCAAAAGAAATCGGATGTTAGCATGCAAATAAGGGAGAAAGCGACTCTGAGGGAACAGGTAAACAAAGGGAAAAGAAAGCAAGAAACGTAAAGAAATAAAAACTTAATTTTTTTTTAAAGGAGAAAAAAGAAAATCTACTGTATAACAGTCATATACTAATGAAACCTCCCAGTGTTCAGTAGCCTGATGTATGAGAGGTAACTGACAATGAGCTTCAAGCCTCCAGTAGGCGTCTCAGGATGGGATTTGCCCCACCCTAAGATCGGAGCTCCGGCTTCCAGGATTATCCAAGATGGCTGCTCTGGCTTCCAAATGTGTTGGCAAATGGGGAGCTGCAGCTCAGGGTTGGACATGGTCAGCTGGAGGTCCTGGAGACAGGATGCAGTTGGTCTAGCAGGGGTCCTGGAGGTCGGGTGTGTTTGATGTGGTTGTGGGATCCAGGAGGCCGGGTGCAATCAGTCGGTCTGGGTTCCCGGTGATAGGGCGCAGTCCGTTGTTCTGGGTGTCCTGGCGGCAGGGAGCAGTCAGTTGATGTGAGGGCCCCAGAGGCAGGGAGTGATCGGTTGGGCTGAGGGATCCTGGAGACGGGACTCCGTCAGTCTGGCCAGGGGTCCTAAGGGCCCTGGCTGTTGTCTCAAAATGGCGGCAGCCACATGTAATCAAACCTGCAGTTACTGTAACAGAGAACTTCCAGGCGACAGCAGGCAGCTGGTTCTCCACTGGCTATCTGCGGTCAGTCTGCTGGCAGCTGTCCGATGATTGGGAGGTGAACCTCGAGTGTTGGGTGATGGATGGGGTAAGGCAGGCAATAGACAGGCGAGAGGCAGGCAAATGGCGGATGATAGATGCCTGACAGTGAGCAATCTGCTCTCAAAAAAGGCGTCAATATGCTGGCAGATTGCAGGTGATCACAGCAGACAAATGGGGTAAAGAGCAGGGGATCGATAAGCAGCAAAAACTGCCTCACCGAGAAACAGATATCCTCTGCTTAAATCCGGCATTGCGGAGCGGCAAGGAATGCAGCCTCCCTGTAGTCCACAAGTATTTTTTTAAAAAAGCTCAATTATGGAAATATGTCAAAGAGACACAGGAACCAAGAGAAGTCACTGAAAGTGGAACAATGTAAGCAACAAATCAAATAGTACTGGATTATAAATATTAAATAGATTCATTCTTATATAAATAAATGAGTGAATAAATTAATTAATGGGGTAGATAGACACATTTTCCATGTAGAATAATTCCGAATAAATTATATAGATAAATTATATAGACTCCTTATTCCTTAAGTATGGACTGTACACAGTGACTTTCTTCCAAAGAATACAGAATGGAAAAAATAGAGTAAATTTATAGTGAAGAACTCTGATAAATACTATTTCAGTCAGGTGGTCAATGTCAAAAATCTTGTTAATAACATGTATTCTTGATATATGATGTGAAGAAAATGGCACTTTACACCTGTTGTTATGGTTTGAATTGTTATGGTTTGAATGTGAGGTATCCCCAAAAGCTCATGTGTGAGAAAATGCAAGAAGGTTTGGAGAAGTGATTGCATTGTAAAAGTCTTAACCCAATCAGTGAATTAATCCCCTGATAGGGATTAACTGAGTGGTAATTGAAGTGGTATGGTATGGCTGGAGGAGGTGGGAATTGGGGTGTAGCTTTGGGGTGCGTATGTGTGTCTGACATTTTTCAGACACACTGTGCTTCCTGATCACCATGATGTGAGTTGCTTCCCTCTGCCACACTCTTTTGCCATGATGTTCAGCCTCATCTCAAGCCACAAGGAATGCAGCCAGCCTTCTATGGACTAAGACATCTGAAACTGAACATCTGGATTTATTGAATTCTCAAATAAATCTTTTCTACTCAACAATTGTTCTGGTCAGATGTTTTATTTGCAGTACAAGAAAAGCTGACTAAAACATCTGTGATCCTTTTTTCAAAAACATATATCCCCAGTTTCATCTTGAGAAAAACATGTCACATTCCAATAGAAGGACATCCTACGATAACTATTAGTATCATTAAAAACAAGAGAAACCTAAAGAGACATGAATACTAGATGTAATATGGTATCCTGGATGGGATCCTAGAATGGGAAAGGACATGAGGTAAAACTAAAGAGATCTAATGAACTACGGACTTCAGTTAATAGTAATTTGTCAGTATTGGTTCATTGATTGTAACAAATAAGGCATACCATGTAAAATGTAAATAATAGGAGAAAGTGGGTTCAGAATATAGTATATACTACTTTCTCAACTTTTCTATAAACTTAAACTGTTCTAAAACTAAAGTTTATTAATTTAAAAAAATCATTCCAAACTTGGGACAGAATGTATTTGCTTGATATACTTCACAGTCTCCTTCTACAAAGAAATTAACATTATGGATAAAATGTTCAATTGATTTTCTGGTAAGCTTTACTGTGATGAAGATTTGTTCCAGAAAAGTAGTTACTTACCCAGCCAGTGACTATCAGTCAAGAGTTATTGATCTTTCTTTAACCAAACATTCCTTTCTTTGGGTATCTAATCTAACAATGATTATCTTAATTATTTTTTTCTGTAAAATTTTCTTAATCACAAGTGAAATATTAAACTGGCATAATAGGGGTTTTTCATAAAACTTTGGAATCTGCTTATTGCCTAATTGAAAAATTGTTTTCAAAATTTCTAATCTTAGACTCTATTATTATAGAGACTTCATAAGTTATATTTACTAGGTATTACCAGTCCCTTTTCTTTTTTCTCCTTTCTTATATTGTGAAACTAAGATAACTAAAATACAATCAAAATAGTGAAGGGGGGAAGAAAACCAAAGTAATGTTGGACATTGAGTTGGGTAAACTGAGGCATCTTTTGGGGAAAATTTTCTTTTGGGGAAAGATGGTATCCTTCTCAGGCATGTGAGGCATTTGGGAAATAACTGTAAGCTCCCTTTTGAAAAATTATGCCTCATTCTAAATATGAAGGCAAAGGACAAAGGATATTTAATTACTTTTTATACTTAATTGGGAAGGAATATGGAGGGTTCCTCTGACATTGTGGTTTCTTTATAGAGCAAAGAGAAGGGACAAAAATTACCTATAGTAAGACCTGTTCACCTTTTTTTTTTCTTCTGTACATTTTACGACAAGTGTGTTTTACTGATCAAAAGATACTAATCTTGGTGACTTATGTGGTTTAAAGGCCAAGAATCAAATAGACCTATGGAGGAAGAGAGGGCCCCTATGAATCTCAGCCAGGGACTGACACCTCCAGGTTCTATGTATGACTCAGAATTGTTTGGAAACTCCTAGGGATAAGACATGAGTATCTAAGCATTAATTCAGAAAACTGAACTGTTTTCATTAAAGATAGAACAAAACAAAGCCAGAATTCCCTAACCACTGAGAATGACATTTTTAAAAATGACCTAAAGATGGATAAAGCTAGATAGAATAAGTTACAACAGGGTTTCTGGTGGCTTCGTTAAATTGGCAGTGTGGGGTATGGAAGCCAAGACTAGATCCACAGTGAGGACTCAGTGAGATTATCTTTCAGCCATCTGTATTGTGACATCTTAATGTTTTTCCTAAATTGTATTTTTTTCTCAGTTTTCATAATGAAATTTTATTTTGTAAAGTTTTACAGACTTATTATCAAATATTTAGAAAACCCATAAAATAAAAAAATAAAAATTGCCAGAAGTCTTCCCACCTAACCTTATGTTTTTGCAGTATATTTCATTTATGGTCTCAGTGACCTTTGAGGCAATTTTATAGTCTTCACTTTCCATATGAAGACAATGAGCTCTGGGAACTGTTCCTGCCTTCCCCAGTGGTGCAAGTGTTCTTCTTGTGCCATATCCTCTGCTGTTCTCTTATCCATGCACAGTTCTCTGAATGCTCTTTCTGCTTCCCCAGCAACACAGCATAGTTTGAAGAGAGTCTATTCATGTCTGTCCATGTGACCTTTACTTTTTTGAGCAGCAAAATAATTTTAACAATACATCATACCATGGCAATTATATGTGAAAGCTGGGTTCATTCTGACTTAAACAAATATGTAAATATTTGATAAAGAATGGGATATTTATATAATCTCAATGTAACTTTACACAAAATTAAAATTATTTCAAAGGGAAAAAGAATAACTTTACAGGTTATTCTGATAGTATCTTAGTTGAGTTAATCAGTAATTGGACAAACTAAAATTGTATAACACTGTATAAGATACAATGAGAAGAATACAATACCCTATCTGTGATATTTTTGGCCAATATATATAACCTGAATCTAACCATGAGGAAACATCAAACTAAACCTGAGGAACAATCTACAAAAGAACTGCCCTATAGTCTTCAAAAGTATCAAGGTCAATAAAATCAAGAAAGAGTAAACAATTGTTCCAAGGAGGTTAAAGAGACATAACAACTACATGCAACAATTTTTTTAATGACAGTTTTATTGAGATAAAATTCATATCTCATAAATTTCACTCTTTCAAGGTAAATGACTCAACATTTCAAAATGTATTCACAAATGTGCAAAAACAGCATCACTATCTAATTTTAGAACATATCTTCTACTCCCCCAAAGTAACTCCTTTGTCTAGTATGAGGTAACTGTATTTATGTGGGTTCATCTCTGTGTCTTCTATTCTGTACCATTGGTCTGCCTGTCTATTTTGGTGCCAATCCATGTGGTTTTTGTTACTATTGCTCTGTAGTATAGTTTAAGGGTCTGGTATTGTGATACCTACTATTTCACTTTTCCTGCTCAGGATTGTTTTGGGTATTTGAGGTCTCTTATTCTTTCAGATGAACTTCATGATTGCTTTCTCTATGTCTATGAGGAATGTCATTGGGATTTTAATTGGAATTGCATTGAATCTGTATAGTGCCTTTGGTAGAATGGCCATTTTGACAATATTAATTCTGCCTATCCAAGAACGTGGGAGATCTTTCCATCTTCTAAGGTTTTCTTCAATTTCTTTCTTTAGTGTTCTGTAGGTTTCATTGTAGAGTTCTTTCACCTCTTTTGTTAGATTGATTCCCAAGGTTTTTTTTATGTGAATGGGGTAGTTTTCCTAATTTCTCTTTCAGAGGATTCATAACTTAAGGATAGAAATGCATTAGATTTGATTTTATATCCGGCTACTTTGCTGAATTCATTTATTAGTTCTAGAAGTTTTCTAGTGGAGTTTTTTTTGGATTCTCTAAATATAGAATCATGTCATTGGCAAATTGTGAGAGCTTGAGTTCTTCTTTTCCTATTCATATCCCTTTAATTTCTTTGGTCTAATTGCTCTGGCCATTGTTTCAAGGAAGTGGTGAAAGAGGTCATCCCTGTCTTGTTCCAGTTTTTTTTTTTCTAGTGTTTTAACATGAAGGGGTGCTACATTTTATCAAATGCTTTCTCAGCATCTATTGAAGTAATCATATGATTACTAACTTTAAGTCTATTGATGTGATGAATTACATTTATTGATTTCTGAATGTTGAACCAAACTTGCATCCCTGGGATAAACCCCACTTGATAATGGTATACTATCTTTTTAATACATTTTTATATGTGATTTGCCAGAATTTTGTTAAAGATCTTTGTATCTATGTTCATCAGGAATATTGGTCTAAAGTTTTCTTTTTATCTTACTTCAATTAGAATGGCTATTATCAAGAACACAAACAATAATAGATGTTGGCATGGATGTGGGGAAAAAGGCACACTTTTACATTGCTGGTGGAGTTGCCAATTGGTGCAATCACTCTGGAAAGCAACGTGGAGAATGCTCAGAAAACTTGAAATAGATTTATTCATCTTTTGACCCAGTTATCCCACTCCTTGATTTATACTCAAAGTACTTAAAATTAGCATACTACAGTAACACAGTCACATCAATGTTTATAGCAGCTCAATTCACAATAGCTAGATTGTGGAACCAACTTAGATACCCTTCAACAGATGAATGGATAAAGAAACTGTTGTATATATACATAATAGAATATTATTCAGTCATAAAGAAGAATAATATTATAGCATTTGCAGATAAATGGATGGAACTGGAGAATATCATGCTAAGTAAAATAAGCCAATCTCAAAAAACCAAAGGTCGAATGTTTTCCCTGATAAGTGGGTGAAGATATATAATGGGGTTGGGGGGGCAGTGAGAGAAGAATGGAGGAACTTTAGATTATGTAGAGGGAAATGAGGGGGGCTATGAAAAATGGTGGAATGAGACATCATTACCCTATGTACATGTATGATTACATGAATGGTATGAATCTACATTGTGTTCAGCCACAGAAACAAAATATGTACCCCATTTGTGTACAATGAGTCAAAATGCAGTCTGTAAAAAATAAAAATAAATAAAAAAAATAAAGTAAAAAATAAATAAAAAAGTAACTCCACTCTTAACAGCAGTGACCTTTATTTGTTTATTTATTTTTTGTATATTAGAGCATTAGAGCTATACGGAGTAGTTGGGTTCATTTTGACAAAATCATTGTGCATGGAATTTGGTTTATTCCATTTTAGTTCCCATTCTGATTCTCTTTCCCTCCTCTCCTCCTTCCCTCTATTCTCCTTCCTCTACTGATGTTTGTTTTGCTTGTTTATTATTTATTTTTGATTGGCACTTTCCACATACACTTAAAGGTGGAATTCATTGTGGAATATTTATCTATGTACATAGCACAATTTTGTTCAATTTACTTCACATTTCCTCCACTTTACCATACCTCTTCCCTCCTTCTTAATCTCCATTTTCTATTCCACTGATCTTCCCTATGTCTTCATGATATGCAGTCCTACTTCTTTTCTCCCTTATTTTGCTATAGCTTCCACATATAAGAGAAAACATTTGATTCTTGATTTTCTGAATTCTGGTTTATTTCATTTAGCATGATATTCTTCATTTCCATCCATTTACATGCAAATGCCACAATTTCATTGGATATGACTGAGTAAAACTCTATTGTGTATATATGCCACATTTTCTTAATCTATTCATTTATCGTTAGGCACCTGGGCTAGTTCCATAACTTGGCTATTATGGATTGTGCTGCTATAAACATTAAGGTTTCTATATCACTATTGTATGTTGATTTTAGTTCTTTTGGACAAATACCAAGGAGTGGGATAGTTTGGTCATATGGTGGTTCCCTCCCTAGTTTTCGAGGACTCTCCATACCCTGACAGAATGGTTATACTAATTTTCAGTCCCACCAAAAAAGTATGTGTTTTAGTCAGCTTTTTCACCACTGTGACCAGAAGACCTGTCAAGAACAATTTAGAGGAGGAAAAGTTTATTTGGGGGATCATTGTTTCAGAGGTCATGGTTTTACTCCATAGATGGCTGACTCCATTGCTGTGGGGCAGAGGTGAGGAAGAACATCATGGCAGAAGGGTATGGTGGAGGAAAGTGGCTCAGGACATCACACTGGGATGCAGAGAAAAAGAGCTCTCACCAAGACAAAATGTAAACCTCAAAGTTATGCCCCAATGTCCCACCTCCTCCATCCGTACCCTACTAGCCTATAGTTACCACCCAGTGAATCCCTATCAGTGGATTAATGCACTGATTATATTAAGGTTCTTATAACCCACTCACTTTACCTCTAAACTTTTTTGCATTTTCTCACATATGAACTTTTGGGGGATACCTCATATCTAAACCATAACAGAATTTGTATACCTTTTTCCCTACATCCTTGCCAGCTCTCATTTTTTATATTCTTGGTAATTGATAATCTGACTGCAGTGAGATGAAATCTTAGTGTAGTTTTGTTTTGCATTTCCCTGATTGCTAGACATATGAACGTGTTTTTCATATTTTTTTCATATATTTGTTAGCCATCTGTGTTTCTTCTTTTGAGAAATGTCTATTTAGTTCTTTTGCCCCATTTATTGACTTTTTTGGTGTTAAGCTTTTTGGACAGCAAAAGAAATCATGTGACCTTTTAAATCTGTCATTTCTGTCTATTGCTCTGAAGCTGATGCCATATAAAAATAGATCCCACAATTCTTCCCCTCCATCCCAAATCATCTGTCCCAATCATCTCTCATCTGCAACTGACCTTTCTGGCTATCTGTACCTGAAAGTTGTTTTCTTCGCTATATCCTTTCATCGTCATATTGTACAACATTGTTTCCTTGGCTTTGACCTCTGGTTTCATTTCTCCATGACAAATGGATGTCCCCCTTACCTTGGTTGTGCAGATTTTGGCTATTCTGAGTTCAACCTATATTGAAGGCCCCCCACATTTTCACAAGCCTTATGGTTGCACAGTCAGTCCCACTGAAGATTACTGAAGACCTACAAGTAGGATAGAACCATGGGACGACTGAATGAAACCAGTAGCATAAAGAGATTATTTTGGCATTGGGAACAGAGATAGATGGAGGATAGAGAGAGATATCAAGGTTGACAGTGACTTTCAGGTTAACCATTCTCTCTTTTAGATAGAATAGATTCTATTTACTTTTAGTATAACCAGTCTATCCAGATCCTGGAAGCATGGTTAGTTTTTAAAATATGTATATGGAATGTGTTCCCCTCCAAACTTACCTCTTGCTTTTCTTTCTTTTTTGCCTTTCACTGTTTCCTCTCACCTGGAGTCCTGTTGCCTTTCTCTTCCACACATTAATAAATGTATTTTTAATCACTCATGGTCCTGTTCTAACTGGTTAGTCTTTAGATTAGCTCATTCTAATAGCACTTATTATTAGGATCCTGTTTTCCTCTCAGTATGGAGCTTGTCCTCTAATGCCACTTGCTATTATGTTTAGATATACCATATCCACAGTATTGTTATTAGAACCCCTAGAAGAGTGACTTTTATTTTTTTGTTTTGTTTTGGTGCTGGGGATCGAACCCAGGGCCTTGTGCTTACAAGGCAAGCACTCTACTGACTGAGCTATCTCCCCAGCCCCAAGAGTGACTTTTTTATACTTAAATTATGCCTTCCCCCTCTACCTTTGTCAGGAAATAGAAGTGGACTTTTTACAAGTCAATACTCATTATGTGTTTATTGATAAACTAAAACCAAAGTAATCTGAGTGAGAGAAGTGGTGGCTTACCTTTGAGGTGAAATTATGGGTGTGATCCTATTGGGATCCCATGAAGGGAAAAAGTTTGAAGTATGCTTCTTGGATGACAGTCTGAGCTGTAACTAATATCCAGAGAGTACATTCTTTGACGATAAAGTTATGTTTCACTCTACTGCAGCTGAGGCCTTTTGGATATACCCTGGAAAGCATCATATTACCTCATAGGCCACAAACTACGTGTCGATGTGGTTACTGCACCTCCATAGGGACACAGAGCAGCTGCAGAAATATCAGATATGAGAATCATGATTCAGGATTTCCCCTGCCTTCTGCCCTCCTCTACTCTCTCCCTTACTTCCTTCTTCATCAGTACTCCTATGAATATACTTTTCTCAAACATAAGTGATACTCCTTAGATGTCAGTGGTAGCTACGGGATTTAAATCAAGTTGTTGTAAAGGACACAAGTTAGTTAGATTGCTTTGTAATATATATACAAATACATAATAGGTAATTAGATATATGTATACAGTTTTGAATGACTTATTAAGTCTACTTTCTATTTCCTGTGAGTTGCACAGAATTTCATATAACTATGTGAAAACTGCATAATTGATGCCTATTTGAAAAATTTAAGTTACCATTATTGGGGAATCATTATTATTAGGATGGCAAGTTTGGGCAGAAAGTCAATTTCTTTGAAAATTGATACTGGAAAAAAGAGAAAAGGGCTTAAAACTAATTCGAATAATGTGTCACTTAATGATGGGGATGCATTTGAGAAATGATTTATGATATTATCTTATCATTGTGTGAACATTATAGAATGTGCTCACATAAACTAAGCTCTCTCTGATGTCCTTAGGTAATATAATCACATGGGAATCCCATCATACGTGTGGTCTGTTGACTGAAACATCATTATTAGTGTGTGATATAGATGGTTTTTTAAAAAGGTATTTTTAGTTGTAGATGGACACAATACCTTTATTTTATTTACTTATTTTTATGTGGCACTGAGGATTGAACCCAGTGTCTCATACATGATAGGCAAGCACTCTACCACTGAGCCACAACCCCAGCCCCTTGATCATAGTCAATTTAAGAAGAGATTTGATCAATAAGCTGCATTTACTTTCCAAACTCAGTCAAGCATAAGCTTTAGATTGTTTTTCAGGTGACAACACTGAAAACATGAGAAGCAGTATTGTTTAGTGGTTCAGTATTCACATTCTGGCTTCAAACACCACGTCAACCCTTTACTATCAGTTGTCTTAGGCAAATTACTCAATATGTCTGCACTTCAGTTTTTAAATTTTTATTTTGTAATCTATTAAAAGGAAGATGTTTTTATCACATATTGCTATATAACAAGCCATTCAAACAATGATTTAAAACCATAACAAAGGTAATTTCATTTTCTTATGACTCTGTGATTTGGGTTGGTATTGGTGAGGAATACTTTTCTATGATCCATGTAGGGGTGACCTGAAGGCTGAGGATGACTTGATAGTTGGGAGCTGGCATCATGTGAAGACTCAGTCACTAGCCTAGTGTGTCAGGTGGTGAATTCTGGCTGCTGGCCAGGACCTCAGCTGGGATTGTAGGCTGGGCCACCTACATGCGGCTTCTCTATGTGAATTCTTAGCTCCCTCACAGTATGGTGAATGGGCTGCAAGTGCAGCATGACAAGAGGGCAAGGCAGAAGTGCATGGTGTTTTTATGATCAAGCCTTGGAAGTCATGTAGAGTCACATCTGCTGTACTGTCTTGCCCTAGGCAATCACACAGGTCTCCAGGTTCAAGGGGAGAGTAGATAGACTCCACCATTCTGGGAGTGGGAGGAGGCATTAATGGCATGATATGAGAAGAACACATAAGATAGGAAATACTGTCATGGCTGTGTTTAGAAGGTACAATCTGCCACAGTCTGCACTTTGGTTATGGCAATTTATATCCTTCCATAATACAGCCTACCCTCATTATCCTTGAGTTTTACATTTGCATATTCAACTAACCATGAATTGAAATATTCAGAAAAAAATTGTGTCTACTAACATATACAGATATTTTGGTCGTAATTCCCTAAACAATACAGTTTGCCAACTATTTACACTGTATTAGGCATTTTAAGCAAGTAATCTAGAGATGATTTAAAGTATACTAGAAGATAGGTAGGGGATGTAGCTCAGTGGTAGAGCACTTGCCTAACATGCATGAGGCCCTGGGTTCAGTCTCCAGCACTGCAATAAAGAAAGGAGGAAAGAAGGGAGAGAGGAAAGGAAGAAATAAAAGTATACAGGAGGATGTGCATAGGTTATATGCAACTACCATGTCATTTTATATAAGTGACTTGAGTACAGATTTTGGTACCATCCTATCATGTCATCAGTTCAGAGACCAAGATCACTTCATCTAAATCAGATCAGGTGCAAATGTGATTCTCCATTGTAGGTCTTCAGGTGAAACTCTATGAATATCATTCCTCTTCATTTCTAGACCTATGAACTAAATTGACAAGTTATTTGCCTTTCTCTCCCCAACAACCAGCAAGAGAAGGGTAACTACTAGAGATACTTTCCTTTCAAAAAATTGTAAAGGAGGATTCACATGGTAAATTCAAAAAGTCAGAGAATGCAGGATGCATTTAACATACGAGGTCACAGCAATTCTGAAATCCAAATGGGTACAGGATGTCATACCTTAAGCTTAAGTCTCAAAATATTGCTTTGGAGCTGGTTATCATGACCCCTTCCTTTCACTCTCTGAGTCTTGGTTCTGCCTTCTGAATCATTTTTCTTTTTTCAGAAAGTATTGTCTATGTTCACATAAAGCCATTTTCTCAGACTGTTTCTTGCCTACAGTAGTATGGGGCTAAGGGCTTTTTTCATTTTGTATTATTAACTTTCAGTCCAAACTGAAAAATTCTTTAAAGATGTTGCAATCTTCTTTGTGTATCAATATATGATCTACTACATCAAGCAAAGCCATATTTTAAATCTCTTTGAGATAAGACCTTCTCTGCCTTGAGTTTTCTAAGGCTATTACGAGACATCATTCGTAAGTTTCTTAGAAGGCTCTTGTCCATATGCCAGTCTCCAACGGGGTGATCCAAGATGGCGGACTAGAGGGTGACTGCATCTCCAGTTGCTCCAGAACCCAGGATTCAAGAAGGGGAGGCATTGAGAGACTCGGACTAAAATAGAACCACGGGGTGAGTCTCCCCCACCTGGTGAAGCTTGGCCCGGGCAGCAGGCCTGGATTCGGGCGGCTAGAGTCTCCCCCAGGCAGCCCTGAGCACTCTGGCGGTGGGCTCTTCCCACAGGGCCAGATACTCCAGCTTCTCGGAGCAGGCCCCCCAGTGAGAGCCTTTCTGCACACAACCAGCTCCAAGTCCCTGAGCCAGCGTGCGGTGAGCTCCGGCCCACACACGTGCTGCTTCAGAGACCAGGACAGGGCAGCCAGGGACTTCCCCAAGCAGCCTGGCTCCCTCCGGTGGGAAGTGCCTTTTTAGGCTAGCTTCTCGGAGCAGACCGCCCAGTGAGAGCCTTTCTACACAGAGCCAGCCACAAGTCCCCAAGCCAGCAGAGACCTCTGACCCACAAGCAGCCTCTGGGACCAGGGCAGGGCAGCCAGAGACCTCTCTAGGTGGCCCTGCCCCCCTCCAGCCGCAACGGGGCTGGATCCAAGATGGCGAACTAGAGGATGACTGCATCTCCAGTCACTCCAGAACCCAGGATTCAAGAAGGGGAGGCATTGAGAAACTCGGACTAAAAATAGAACCACAGGGTGAGTTTCCCCCACCCGGTGAAGCTCGGCCAGGGTGGCAGGCCCGGATTCGGGTGGCTTATTAGAGTAGGGCAGGGCAGCTAGAGTCTCCCCCAGGCAGCCCTGGGCACTCCAGCGGTGGGCTCCTCCCACACGGCCAGCTTCTCGGAGCAGACCCCCCAGTGAGAGCCTTTCCACACAGAGCCAGCTCCAAGCCCTGGAACCAGTAGCGGGCTAGGGACAGCTTTCTTCAGAAGTACTGCATTATCAAGTTACTCCAAGACTTCAGGCTACTGAAGGCTGGGAGGTGATACACTGGAAATCTACAGGGACACTATAAGCCAATAGAGGAAATCTGCAATATCACAGAGTCCCACTGACATCTGAACAATATGAGAAAACAAGGGACAAAAATGTCCCAAACAAACCTAGATACTATATCAATAAAACTCAATGACAGCACAGCAGAAGATATGTCAGAAAGGGAGTTCAGAATGTACATAATTAAAACAATCAGGCCGGCAGCATGGAGCACGAGGGTTTTTCGTTGGAATATACGTTGCACATTTATGGCGATTCTGAGTGTGAGGGCAGACTTCTGCCAGGCTCAGCACAGCGTTTTCGCTGACAAGTGAGCTTGGGGGTTCTATGTGCCATAATTAACATTGCCTTGAAGACTCTGGACACCGAGACTGGCCTCAGAAATAGTTGACTTTTTTTTTCTTTTTTTTAATTGCAAGCATATTTCTTTTAATGACTCCAGTAAATTAAGCATCAAGTAAACAAAAATGGAAAACGACCTACACTTTTAATGTGTCTCACTAGTGCCTAAATGTAGTAAAGGCTGCTTATGTTTTGTATGTAGTTGGATTTTTTTGGACTCCGAAGAAATCCATCTGCAGACATTGAGGCCCAAGTTGAATTTAGATTGGAGTGGATTCTAAATACTTCTGCTTATCTTGAAGACAAAAGCTTCATAAAGAACAAACAAGTTGAATAGAGAAAATACTGATTGATAATAGGCATTTTAGTGGTCTTTTTAATGTTTTCTGCTGTGAAACATTTCAAGATTTATTGATTTCCCCCTCACACATTTTCCCCATCATACTCACACACACGCACGCTCACACTTTTTATTTGCCATAATGAACCGTCCAGCCCCTGTGGAGATCTCCTATGAGAACATGTGTTTTCTGATAACTCATAACCCTACCAATGCAACTCTGAACAAGTTCACAGAGGAACTTAAGAAGTATGGAGTGACAACTTTGGTTCGAGTTTGTGATGCTACATATGATAAAGCTCCAGTTGAAAAAGAAGGAATCTACGTTCTAGATTGGCCATTTGATGATGGAGCTCCACCCCCTAATCAGATAGTAGATGATTGGCTGAACCTGTTAAAAACCAAATTCCGTGAAGAGCCAGGTTGCTGTGTTGCAGTGCATTGTGTTGCAGGATTGGGAAGGGCACCTGTGCTGGTTGCACTTGCTTTGATTGAATGTGGAATGAAGTATGAAGATGCAGTTCAGTTTATAAGACAAAAAAGAAGGGGAACATTCAATTCCAAACAGCTGCTTTACTTGGAGAAATACCGACCTAAGATGCGATTACGCTTCAGAGATACCAATGGGCATTGCTGTGTTCAGTAGAAAAAAATACAAACGAAGGCTTATGCGATTGTGGCATTTAGAGGGAACTCTTGGTACCTGGAAATGTGAATCTGGATTTACCTGTGTCATCGAAGTAGTGATGGATTCAGTACTCCTCAACCACTCTTCTTAATGATTAGGAAAAAGTAAACAAATAAGAAATCCCTCTACAACATGAATAAAATGTTTAAATTTATTTTTTTTTTATTTTTATTTGTCAAAGACTGAAGCTTTAAAGAAAGTAATCATCATGATTCTTAATGGTGAAAAGCTTCCTGGACTTCTGATGACCATCATTCGTTTTGTGCTGCCTCTTCAGGATCACACCATCGAAAAATTACTACTGGTATTTTGGGAAATTGTTCCTAAAACAACTCCAGATGGAAGACTTTTGCATGAAATGATTCTCGTATGTGATGCATACAGAAAGGATCTTCAGCATCTTAATGAGTTTATTCGAGGATCTACTCTACGTTTTCTTTGCAAACTGAAGGAAGCAGAATTGCTGGAACCTTTAATGCCAGCTATCCGTGCTTGTTTGGAACATCGACACAGCTATGTTAGAAGGAATGCTGTTTTAGCCATCTATACTATCTATAGAAATTTTGAACATCTTATTCCTGATGCTCCTGAATTGATACATGACTTTCTGGTGAATGAGAAGGATGCAAGTTGCAAAAGGAATGCATTTATGATGCTAATTCATGCAGATCAGGATCGCGCTTTGGATTACCTAAGTGCGTGTATTGATCAAGTTCAAACATTTGGAGACATTCTACAATTGGTTATTGTTGAGCTAATTTATAAGGTCTGTCATGCCAATCCATCAGAAAGGGCTCGTTTCATTCGTTGCATTTATAACTTACTACAGTCATCTAGCCCTGCTGTGAAATATGAAGCTGCTGGGACATTAGTAACACTGTCAAGTGCACCAACTGCAATCAAGGCTGCTGCTCAGTGTTACATCGATTTAACTATTAAGGAGAGTGATAACAATGTAAAGCTCATAGTTCTGGATCGATTAGTAGAATTGAAAGAGCATCCTGCTCATGAGCACGTCCTTCAGGATCTGGTAATGGACATCCTAAGAGTGTTGAGCACACCAGACTTGGAAGTACGCAAGAAAACTCTGCAATTAGCATTAGATCTTGTTTCTTCTAGGAATGTTGAAGAGTTGGTTATTGTCTTGAAGAAGGAAGTAATTAAAACAAATAATGTGTCTGAGCATGAAGACACTGACAAATACAGACAACTCCTTGTACGAACATTGCATTCCTGCTCTGTCCGATTTCCAGATATGGCGGCAAATGTTATTCCTGTGTTAATGGAATTTCTCAGTGACAGTAATGAAGCAGCAGCTGCTGATGTCTTGGAGTTTGTTCGCGAAGCCATTCAATGCTTTGATAGCCTGAGAATGCTGATTGTTGAGAAGATGCTTGAAGTCTTTCATGCTATTAAATCTGTCAAGATTTATCGAGGTGCATTAAGGATCCTGGGAGAATACTGTAGTACCAAGGAGTATTCAGAGTGTGATGACGGAGGTTCGCAGGTCTCTTGGAGAGATCCCAATTGTAGAGTCAGAAATAAAGAAAGAAGCTGGTGAATTAAAACCTGAAGAAGAAATACCTGTGGGTCCAGTTCAAAAATTGGTTACTGAAATGGGCACCTATGCAACTCAGAGTGCCCTCAGCAGTTCTAGACCCACCAAGAAAGAGGAAGACAGACCTCCCCTGAGAGGATTCCTTCTGGATGGAGATTTCTTTGTTGCTGCCTCCCTTGCCACTACTCTAACCAAGATTGCATTGCGCTATGTAGCTTTGGTTCCAGAGAAGAAAAAACAAAATTCTTTTGTTGCTGAGGCTATGTTGCTCATGGCAACTATCCTTCATTTGGGAAAATCCTCTCTTCCTAAGAAGCCAATTACCGATGATGATGTAGACAGAATTTCCCTGTGCCTCAAGGTCTTATCTGAATGTTCACCTTTAATGAATGACATTTTTAATAAGGAATGCAGACAGTCCCTTTCTCAGATGTTATCTGCCAAACTTGAAGAAGAGAAACTATCTCAAAAGAAAGAGTCTGAAAAGAGAAATGTGACAATACAGCCTGATGACCCCATTTCCTTCATGCAACTGACTGCTAAGAATGAAATGAACTGCAAGGAAGATCAGTTTCAACTGAGTTTGTTGGCAGCAATGGGTAACACACAGAGGAAAGAAGCTACAGATCCCCTAGCATCTAAACTTAACAAGGTCACTCAGTTGACAGGTTTCTCTGATCCTGTATATGCAGAAGCTTATGTTCATGTCAATCAGTATGATATTGTCCTGGATGTACTTGTTGTGAACCAAACCAGTGATACTTTGCAGAACTGCACATTAGAGTTAGCTACTCTAGGGGATCTGAAACTTGTGGAAAAGCCATCTCCTTTGACTCTTGCTCCTCATGATTTTGCAAATATTAAAGCTAATGTCAAAGTAGCATCAACAGAAAATGGAATAATTTTTGGCAATATAGTTTATGATGTCTCTGGAGCAGCAAGTGACAGAAATTGTGTGGTCCTCAGTGATATCCACATTGACATCATGGACTATATCCAGCCTGCAACTTGCACTGATGCTGAATTCCGCCAGATGTGGGCCGAATTTGAATGGGAAAACAAAGTGACAGTTAACACCAATATGATTGATTTAAATGACTACTTACAGCACATATTAAAGTCAACCAACATGAAGTGCCTTACTCCAGAGAAGGCCCTTTCTGGTTACTGTGGCTTCATGGCAGCCAATCTTTATGCTCGTTCCATATTTGGAGAAGATGCACTTGCAAATGTCAGCATTGAGAAACCAATTCACCAGGGACCAGATGCTGCTGTTACTGGCCACATAAGAATTCGTGCAAAGAGTCAGGGGATGGCCTTAAGTCTTGGAGATAAAATCAACTTGTCTCAGAAGAAAACTAGTATATAAGAATAATCAAAAAGTCCTGGAAGCTTTACAGTTTAAAATTTAGTTATAGGCTTATTGGACTCCAACATCTTTTGTACTCCTTCATGCTCTATGTTATGTAGAATCTGAGTTCATGCTGAATGCATTCCAGCCAATAATTTATAGCCTTCCTTAAATCAAGATTGAGTTTAAAATTATGGTTTATCTTTTGTCTTAATAGTTCTGAATGGTGTCCTCAAACTATGTGTTTCTCACATGTACCAAGACTGTTTTCATAGTACAATAAACAGATTTATTCATAAAAAAAAATAAAAAAAAAAACAATCAGGGAAGCAAATGAGGAGATGAAAGAGCAAATGCAGGCATTAAATGATCGCACCAATCAACAGTTAAAAGAGCAAATACGGGAAGCAAGAGATCATTTCAATAAAGAGTTAGAGATACTGCAAAAACACCAAACAGAAATCCTTGAAATGAAGGAAACAATAAACCAAGTTAAAAACTCCATAGAAAGCATAACTAATAGGATAGATCACCTTGAAGACAGAACCTCAGATATTGAAGACAAAATATTTAATCTTCAAAACAAAGTTGAACAAACAGAGAAGATGGTAAGAAATCATGAACAGAATCTACAAGAATTATGGGATATCATGGAAAGGCCAAATTTAAGAATTATTGGAATTGAGGAAGGCTTAGAGAAACAAACCAAAGGAATGAACAATCTATTCAATGAAATAATATCAGAAAATTTCCCAAATCTGAAGAATGAAATGGAAAACCAAGTACAAGAGGCTTATAGGACTCCAAATATACAAAATTACAACAGACACACACCAAGGCACATTATTATGAAAATACCTAACATACAAAATAAAGACAGAATTTTAAAGGCCATGAGAGAAAAGGAATCAAATTACATTCAGGGGGAAACCAATAAGAATATCAGCAGATTTTTCAATCCAGACCCTAAAAGCTAGAAGGGCCTGGAACAACATTTACCAAGCCCTGAAAGAAAATGGATGCCAACCGAAAATCTTATACCCAGCAAAACTTACTTTCAGATTTGACGATGAAATAAGATCCTTCCATGATAAACAAAAGCTAAAGGGATTTACAAAAAGAAAGCTAGCATTACAGAACATTTTCAGCAAAATATTCCATGAGGAAGAGGTGAAAAACAACAATGCAAATCAGCAACGGGAGGAACTAGCCCAAAGGAATAGCCAAATAAAGGAGAAACCAAATCATTAAAAAAATAAAAATGAGTCAAATGACTGGAAATACAAATCATATCACAATAATAACCCTGAATGTTAATGGCCTGAACTCATCAATCAAAAGACATAGACTGGCAGATTGGATTAAAAAGAAAAATCCAACAATTTGCTGCCTGCAAGAGACTCATCTCATAGAAAGAGATACCCATAGACTAAAGGTGAAAGGATGGGAAAAAATATACCATGCACACGGACATCGGCTCATCCATGTACGTCAAACAAATCCTTCTCAATTCCAGAAATCAAATAGACCACAACACAATAATACAATATGTGTTGGCGAGGATGTGGGGAGAAAGGCACACTCATACATTGCTGGTGGAGCTGCAAATGGATGAAATTGGAGGATATCATGCTAAGTGAGATAAGCCAATATCAAAAAACTAAAGGACGAATTATCTCGCTGATAAGCGGATGAGGGCATATAATGGGGGGTAGGAGGGGTTAGCGTTAGGGTTAGGGTTTGGTTTAGAATTAGGGATAAGGAGGGTGGTAAGAATGGAGGAAGGAAGGACTGTATAGAGGGAAAAGAGGGGTGGGAGGGTTGGGGGGGAAAGGGAAAAAAATAACAGAATGAATCAAACAACATTGCCCTATGTAAATTTATGATTTTTAATAAAAAAAAAAAGAAAGTACAATCTCTATTTAAAATAAAATATTTATCTATGAGGTCTTTACTAAATGACTTAAAAAATTCACTCATGGATAAAGCAATGTAGTTCAGTATATCAGTGCCCTTAAAAGAATAGTGTGACATGTGTACCATTTTTGTTTTAGTTGGGTCTTATGTTTATAGTCAATCATGGTAAAAAAAAATCTGACATGAAAGTCTTCCTTGAATACTGTTTGAATTCAATTGGTGTTTAGAACCATGTATTAAGATGTATCTTGGTATTCTTCACTAAAATAATACTTCTGGAAGAAATGAGTCAACACCTGTTGGAGTTTAGTATGGACAAAGAAAAGAGATTAAGGATAAGTGTTGAATGTACTAGTTCAGAGTCCAAAATTTAAACTGCAGTGATAAATTCCTCAATTACCTAACATTTGTCAATGTGCTCTGAACTGGTAATGGAGTTGGGCTGAATCATGAATACTGTGTTACCTAATTCCTACTTGCAACAAAAGCATCTGTATGGAGAATGCTTACCTTAGCAGAGTTCAGTTGGCTGTAGTCTTATCTGTTAAAATTTAACTGGCAGCTGGGTGTGGTGGCACATGCCTGTAATCCCAGTGACTCAGGAGGTGTAGGCAGGAGGTTAAATTCAAGGCCAGTCTCTGTAACTTAAAGAGACCATTTCTCAAAACAAACAAACAAACAAACAAACAAACAAAAAAAACAAAACAAAAACAACAACAACAACAACAAAAGACTGGGAATGTAGATCAGTGGCATAGCAACCCTGAGTCCAATCTTCAGTATTGGAAAAAATTAACTTGTACATCATAAACCTCTGGCACAATGTGAAGGAACCCTTTTGTTGAGCAGGAGAATGAAAGTTGTGGTAACTGCGTCCAGCAGATTGTCCATAACTTCTCAGTCTTGATAGTTGCCTTATTGCAATTTTTGACTGGTACAGACAGGATTCTCAAAAACAAAGAAACAAATAAATACAGGGAATGGAGAGAAAAGGGCTAGAAGATAAAGGTGTTTCCTAATGAATAGATTTTTTTTTTTTAATGACCAAGTTTAGTAGCTTCACAGAATAATTACACATTTTGGGTAAAGTAGCTCTTAACTAAGATCAATATTGTGACAAACAGCAAAGTGGTGAAAGCAAACACAAGGATACAGAGGGAGGTGGTAAGCTGGGTCCATGCCTTTCTTGGATTTCTCTATGTGCTACCTTTTGAGTGAGAAAAGAAGTTCCAGGGGGAAATAAAGTTTAAAGATCTCTGGAAGCATCAAATGAAGCCCAGATTTCATTGATCTCAGAGGACTTGTGTTGTATTAATGTGTGTATAAGTAGTCTGGGGATCTCATTACAATGCAGATTCAGATTCTGTAGAGCTAGGATGAGGTGTGAATTGCTCCATTTTTAACTCCCTCCCAGGTGAATGTGAATGCTGCAGATCTAAGAATCAGATTTTGAGTAGCAAGTTTCTAAGAGAATTATAAATATTAACACATTTAGTCTTCAAAACAACCTGATGATGTAGTTACAAGTATCCTCAGTTTATACAGAAGAAAGTTTAGATTACACCACTTAGCCTAGTGCACCTAGCTTAGTAAATAACAAAGCCAGGACTTGAACTCAGGTAGTTTGTATCTATCATTCATATTTCCTTTTAAAAAAATATTTAAATCAGTGTACTTTGTTTTTCAGAGAAATTTTAGCTTCATAGAAAAATCAAATAGAACGTATACTCCCATCTCACCACAGCTTCCCCTATAATTAGCATCTTGCATGTTGTTACATTTGTTACATTTAATAGACCAATATTGATACATTATTATTAACTGAAGTCCATAGTTTATTTAGTATCCACTTTTTGTGTTATACAGTTCTATAGGTTTTCACAAATGTATGTCATGTATTCACCATTATAGTGCCATACAGAAGGGAGTTTCACAGATCCAGAAATCCCCTCTACTTTGCCTATTTATTGGTCTCTTATTTCCTCTGTTGAGTCCCTGTGAATATCATAATTGTTTTGTTATCTCTACAGTTTTGCCTTTTCTAAAACATCATATCGTTGGAGTCATACAATGTATAACCTTTCAGACTGGCTTCTTTTACTTAATAATATGCATTTTGGGTTCCTCCATGTTTTTGTGGCTTGATAACTTATTTATTTTTATTACAGAATAGTATTTTAGTGGATGGTTTTACCATAGTATGTCCATTCACCTATTGAAGGACACCTTGGTTGTTTCAATTTGGGGCAATTACAAATAAGACTGTGATCAGCATTTGTGTGCAGATTTTTCTGTGGACTTAACTTGTCAGTTTTTTTGAGTAAATACTTAGAGCAAGACTGTTGGGTTGTATGTTAAGACTGTGTTTAGCTTTGTAAGAAACTGCCCAACTCTCTTCCAATGTGAATGTTATCACCTTTTGTTCCCCCTACCAATGAGTGAGAGTTCCAGTTGCTCCTATCCTTGGTACTATCAGTGTTTTGGATTTTAATCATTCTTCTAGGTATGTAGCAGTGCTATCTCATTTTAATCATGTTTTCTTTTTAACTGTTATTTTCAGTCACCACTCACTGAGAACAGTGGATCTTGCTGTTATTCCAAGCGAGACGAATCCCACTGAGGAATTTAGCATTGTGCCACATTTCAAGTTGGTTTTTAATGAAACAAAAGGACAAAAGATCTAAACCATTGTACTTTCATTTCTCTCTAACAACGTCAAAGTTTGCTCACAGGCAGGTAGATCAGTTCCACATTGTATGACATCAGGCCAAATTACCCTTTGATTTTATTCCTTTATTTATGGTACTGGAGATTGAACCCAGGGCCTCCCACATGCCAGGCAAATGCTCTAACCCTGAGTCACATCCCCAGGCCTTTTTATTTTGAGATGTGATCTTGCTAAATTGCCCAGGTTGGCCTCAAATTTGTGATCCTCTTGCCTCAGCCTCCTGAGTATATGGGCTACCACACCTGGCCTTTATTAGTCAAGTTTATTGAGCGATAATTTTCATGCAATAAAACTTACCCTTTCCAAGTATATGGTTTAGTGAGTTTTGATAAAGTATACAGATATACAACTACCACCACAAACTATAGAACTTTTTTTTTTTCCTTTGGTACCAGAGATTGAACTCAGGGGCACTTATCTGATACTCAGGGCAAACTCCTCTATCTATGAATATGCAAATAAAAAATTAGTTATCTACTCCCAAGTCCCAGTAGTACAACAGAGATAAGATAAATGCTCCTATTCCAAAAGGGAGAAATAGGGAAGTAGAAAGGAATAATTAGCAAAGTAACACTGAATTAAATCAAATCTTAAAACTAGGTAGACATTAAATCTTAAAACTCTTAAAATCCAGTACCTTCTGTACACTGCAGTAGGGAGTGGGCCTTCAGGGTCTCAGGCAGTCCCACTCCTATTACTTTGCTAGTTAAATCCCACATAGATACTCTCTTGGACTACACACTGATGCCTTGATGCTTTCCCAGGACAGTGTTTCATGCTATTGTTGGGTCTACCTTTCTGGAATCTCAGTTGTGTGACTCTATTCCTATGGCTTCCCAAGTCATTCTAAAGGGAACTCTGGAGGCCTGTGGCCAACTTCTGTCTGACCTCACAGGCTTTCCTTTGAAATTTCAGTGGAAACTGCCATGACCCCATAGCTTCCGCATCTGTATACCTGAAAAACTAATACAATATGGGCACCACCACCATCTATTGCCAGCATGAGCTGTCCCGAGGTCTGTTTGAACCTTGGCTGAAGCAGCAACAGAGCACTTTGCTGGAAAGCAGATAATAGAATCCTAAGGCAGATTCTGTAGGCCGTGAGCCCATGGAAAGTACCCTGGGTTCATTCCCTAAAATAATTCTGCCCTTCTATGCAGGTGGGCCTGTTATAGGTAGAGATGGGGGCTCAACGGTTTTTGAGGTACCTGAGGCCTATTTCCTATTGTCTTGATGATTAACATCCTTGCTAATGTCTTTAGCAAGCAGTTGTTCAACCATATCTTCCTCTATCTAGGAATATCCCCCGCCCCCACCAAAGCTCATGTGTTAGGCAATGCAGCAGAGCTCAGAAGTGAAAATACTGGATTATGAGAGCTATAACTGCATCCGTAGATTAATCTACTTGATGGGTTAATTTTAGACCACTAAGTAGTAACTATAGATGTGGTGTCTGTGAGTATAACCTTGGGGACTATATCCTGTTCCTGGCTCCTCTCTCTCTTCCCACCCGCTTCCTGGCTGCCATGAGCAGAGTGCTTTTATCTGCTGTACTCTTCCACCATGATGTTCTGCCTCACCTCAGGCCTAGAGAAATGGAGTCAGCTGGCCATGGACTGAACCTCTGACACTGGGAGCCCAAAATATATTTTATTCCTCAGAGTTGTTCTTGTCAGGTATTTTGGTTACAGCGAGTAAAAACTGTATAACACATCTCTCAAATATGCTTTGTCTGCTCTTTACATTGGCAGGCTGTGGCTTTTACAGATCTCTCTGTTTCCTTTTGTTCTTGAGTCTTATTGTAAGTCTCACTAATAGCCAGTGATAGCCATGTAGCAGCTTGAATGCTTTGCTGCTTAGAAATTTCTTCTGCCAAATAAACTTGTTCATCATTTTAAAATTTAGCCTTCCATAAAGGCAGAAGACATCAAAACAGTCAACTAAGTTCTTGGCCACTTCCTAACAAGGATGACCTTTTCTCCAATTTCCAGAGGATCCTCATTTCCATCTGAGACTAGTTCCCTAATCCCCTTGCCTCTAAGCCCTCATCAGAATTGCCTGTAATGCTTCACTTAAAGCACTTTAGTTATTTCTATCCTGCTCTTCCAAATTCTTTCAACATTTTCCTATTACCCAGTTACAAAGCCACCTCCACATTTTTAGGTATAGCTATACCAACAAACTCAGTACTAATTTTCTATCAATTAGTTTGCTTTTGTTTTAATGAGAAAATATCTGAGACTCAATAATTTGTAAAGAAAAGAGGTTTATTTACTTAGCTCATGGTTTTAGAGGTTCAAGAGCAGGGTTCTGGCTTCTGCTTTGCTCTCCTGAGGTCCTCATAGTGGATGGCAACACAATGATGGGAGTACACGTTGAACGGTCATATGGTGAGACAGGAAGCCAGAGAGTAGAGAAGGGCCAGTCTTGATCTTTTTATAGAAATTCACTCTCCTGAGAATTGACTCACTCCATGAGACCAGTATTAATCCATTCTGAGGGTAATGCCCCCAGTAATCTAAGCAACTTCCACTAGGCTCTACCTCTGAAAGGTTCCTCCAATGCTGAATATCACCACATTGGAAACCAAACTTTCAACAGAAACATTTGGGGGCAAACTCAAACCATATCCATACCGTAGCAGTAAACTATATGCATATTCACAGAGGTTGAGGCATGTGGAAGTTTTTATTGGCTTTAGTTTTCGTTATTTTTTATTAGGAAGAAATTTGTGTAAGCAACTTGGATGTAACATTCATTGGTCTTAGAAACTTGAGGCAAGAGTTGGCATCAGTTGACTGTTGGAGATGACATTGCTGGACAAATGTTCTATTGAGAGCATATTATCTGAATTGATGTAGTCTTTTTGTTTTTGAGAAGGAAAAATAAGTTTTATTGCTTTGCTAGTGAAGGAGAAACATAGAAGACTCCTGATCAGAGTCTGTAATTCTCCTGCTGTAATCTTAAAGAAGGTTAAAGATAAAATTTGTTACAGAAATCTATACCTATGTTTATGTGAGGCATGCATATGGGCATGGGGTATGTATAGACTGAGAAGGAATTTCTTTTGAGTCTTTAGAAAGTCCTTGAGAATTACTTCTTTCACATAGGCAGATAATGAGTTCTTTCTCTTCATTATTACCCAGTTCTAATTCTATCTGGTTCTGGCAAGAATGATTTGGTATCAGCAACTTTCACAATTGTTTTTTCCTTTTAAATTGCAGAGTAGTATTCTATATTATATTTTGTTTATCATTCACCAGTTTGGACATTTTAGTTGTTTCCAGTTTGGGGCTATTATCAATAAAGCTACTATATGCATTTGCATTCCAGTATTTATGTGGAAATATGTTTAAATTTCTCTTGAGTAAATGCTTAGTAGTATAATTTCTTGGTGCATGCTTGTAATCCCAGTGCCTTAGGAGACTAAGACAGGAGGATTGCAAATTCACAGCCAATCCCAGCAATTAGTGAGACCTGTCTCAAAATAAAATAAAATAAAAAATAAAAAAGGCCTTGGGATGTGGCTCAATAGTTAAGTGCCCCTGAGTTCAATCTCTGGTACAAAAAAGAAAGAAAAGAAAAAGAAAGAAAGGAAGGAAGGCAGAAAAGAAGGAAGGAAGGAAGGAAGGAAGGAAGGAAGGAAGGAAGGCAGAAAAGAAGGAAGGAAGGAAGGAAGGAAGGAAGGAAGGAATTGCTGAACTGTTTTCCAAAGTGACTGAATAATTTGCATTCCCTCTAACAGTGTAGTAGACTTGTAGTTGCTCTTCATCCTTACTAGCACTTGATATTGCCTGTCTTTTTTGTCTATTATGATCAGATTATAGTAGTATGTTAGTGTGGTTTTAATGTGCATTTCCTTGATGACTGATGATATTAGTCATTTTTCCTTGTAATTGCTTATCAGCCACATGCTTTCTTCAGTACTGGTTGAAATCTTTTATCTCTTTTTTATTGGGTTATTTGTCTTATTGTAAATATTCTTTGTTAATTATTCCGAATACAAGTCCTTTATCAGGTAGATGTTTTCGCAATACTTTATTCAGTCTGTGGCTTACTTTTTCATTTTCTTGGTGTTTTTTGAGGAGCAGAGGTTTTAATTTTTATAACATACAGCAAATTTTTTTCTTTCATAATTGGTACTTTTTCTGTTCCAATTAGTATTTTCCTAACCTAAGGTTACCTTACAGATTTCTCTTATATTTTCTTTGAGAAGTTTTATAGCTCTTATATTCAGATCAAGGGTCTTTTCAAATTAATTTTTATATATAATGTGAGATAAGGGCAGAGGTTAATTTTTTCCTCCTCATCTCCTCTCCCCTCTATTCTCTTCTCTCTTGCTCTCTCCCTTCTCTCCATTCCTCTCCTCTCCTTTCCTTTCAGGAACTTTTTGTTGATAAACTATTTTCTCCACTGATTTAAAAAACAATCAACCATATATAGTTGGGGCTATTTCTATAATCTCTCTGTGTTCCATGATATATATGTCTGACTTTAAGCCAATATCACATTGTCTTGATTACTATAGCTTTATAGTTAGTCTTGAAATTAGGAAGTGTGAGATTTCTAACGCTCTTCTAAACATTTTTTGGGGGGACTTTTCTAGGTCATTGGAATTTCAGTACAAAATTTTGAATTAGTTTGTCAATTTCTTTTTTTTTTTTTTTTAATTTCTGTGACTTTGATAGGGATGGTACTAAACATAAATTTGGCAAAAACTTATACCTTAACAATATTGATTCTCCTATGCATTCACGTGCTATTTTTTTTTTATGTTCTTAAATAAATTTATTGTACATTTAAGGTTCTCTACATGACATTATGAAATACATAATGATAGTAAAAGTATTACTGTAGTGAAGCAAACTAATGTACCATTATCTCTTACCCATTTTTATTTGTTTTTGTGGCAAGACTGGTCAAACCCTCCTTTAGCATGAATAACTTGCACTTCTACATGACGTGTGCTAGAATACCCATGTTCTAGATGACTGGTCTATATTCTGTAAGGAAGAATATGTGTGTGTGGACTATAGATAATAAAATTGTACTGTAATTAGGATTCATGCTGTATATTTTTAAAAGAAATTTTATGTGTTTATTTTCATTATAAATTTATTTCAATCAGTTTGGACCCAGCATGTCCTTAGGCTTTACCCACTCATCAAACTGCTCTGCTGTGAGATAGCCAAGCTCAATAGCAGTTTCCTTTAAGTTTGATCTTTTTTTGTGTGCTAGCTTGTCATACCCTATATGACAGTCACCAACATTAAAGACTCATTCATTATCCTGTCTGTTGGCCTGGATCCCTACCACACTGTTTTCTGTGAAGGAAAATGAAGCATCCCTCAGCAGCCTGACTGAGTTTAGTTTTAATCATTGTTGGCTTGAAAACTTTAAACTCAAAATGTCCATTGCTGCCTCCAATAGTAACAGTGACATGATTCTCCATGACTTGGTTTATAACCATGGTCATTGCTTCACACTGAGTGGGGTTCACCTTGTCTGGCATGATACTGTTGCTTCCTGGTTTATTTTCAGGCAAGATCAGTTCTCCCAGACCAGATCAGGGACCAGAAGCCAGAAAATGAATATCATCTTCTATCTTTATCAGACTGTATGCAGTAGTATTCATGGCTTCACTGAGCTCCACCAATACATCATGAGCAGTAACAAAAGGTAAGCCTGTGAGTGCAGTCACTTTTGCAGGAACCTTTTCTGCAAAGCCAATTCTAGTATTTAAACCAATACCAATAGCAGTACCTCCAGTTGTGAGCTCATAGATTCTTGGCATGGTAGTTTTTATTCTGCTGATTGCATATTGTACCTGTTGAACATAATCACTAAATTCCTGCCCAAGAGTAAGTAGAACAGCATCCTGAGTGTGAGTATGTCCAATTTTGATGATCTGTGCAAACACTTCAGATTTTGCATTGAGAGTATCAGGTAGCTTTTGCAGCCCTGGTAACAGTACTTCATGAATTTCTACTGCAGCAGCAATGTGCATTGCTGCGAGAAAAGTGTCATTGGAGCTCTGGGTTTTATTATCATGTTGGGATGCACAGAGTTCTTGCAACCAAGTTTACCTCCTAGAATTTCAATTGCTCTATTGCTAATGATTTTACATGTACATTTACATTTATATTTGTCTGGATTTCCGATTCATCTGCCATTCATCTCCACAAGAGGAAAATGATCATTTAATTTACCTTCAGCTACCTCATCTGCTGCCTTCATTACTGCATTAGCAGTCTTTGGATCAAGACCTTAATCCTGATTTACTTCAACAGCCGCTGGCTTCAAGGTGCCAAAAACTTTAATAACTGGGATCAGATGAAGCCTGCTACATCTAGGTTTACTAGCCTAGCCTGCAATCCTGCATTGACTATTTTTCATACCTCAGTTGGGCTCCATTAGAATATATAATGTATTTCATCAACTCTTTTCATGCGTTAAACTCTTGGCATATGTTCTCTCACACCTCCAGTCTTAAAAGTTCATTGCAGATCTTACAATCTGAGCGCCATAATACTTACCACTTGGGACCTTCGGTTCACCAAAGGTATCATATTCAATTCGAAAGGAATTTTGACTTGCCATTGAAGCGGTGTTCAGGTGCAGGAGTGGGAGGACAGCCATGCCACCCATTACAGGAGCTGAGGTAGTGGTGGGATCCGGCAGGAAGCAACTAGATTGCGCAAGCAGCTGGAGTGTTCCATGCATCCACATGCTTTTCATTTATTTAGATCTTTAAATTTTTTTCTCAGCAACACTTAACAATTTCATTCTTTTGTTCAATGTATTCCTGGGTATTTTGCCTTGATTCTATTGTAGATGACATTTTTCCATATTTCAATTTTCAGTGTTTTTTTACTTGCATATAAGAAATTTTGTATGTTGCCCCTGTACCTTGTGATCCTGTTAAAATTATAAGTTCTGATAACTTTTTTGGTTGATTCTTTGGAACTTCCTATATGTAGCATCATGTCATCCACAAACAAAGGTGGTTTTACTTCTTTCTATAACTGTATGCATTTTACTTATTTTTCTTGCTTGATTGTGCTGGCTAATATCTCCAGTATAATATTTAAATAAAAGTGGTGAGAACAGAAATCCTTGTTAATGTTCTAGGAGGAATGTATTCAGCTTTTAATAGTTTAAGATGAAGTTAAATCTATGTTTTGAGTAGATATTTTTGTTATTTCTAGTTTATTGAGAGTTTTTAATCCTGAAAAGATGTCAAATTTTGCAAATGCTTTTCTGTTTATTTATTGAGATTATTTTGTTGTTCTTTTTTATTCTGTTGATATGGTGAATTACGAGGATTTGAATATGGGGCCAACCTCACATTCGTGAAATAAATTGCACTTCATGATGCAATTTATTTCTTTTTATCTGTTTCTGGTTTCAATTTACTAATATTTTGTTAAAACTTTTCAAATTGAGGTTCAAGAAGGACATTTCATAACAAGTTTATGTTTTTGAAGCATCTTTGTCTGATTTTGCTATTGAGAAAATTCTGTCATCATAAGATAAATTGATGTTACTCCGTCTTCTATTTTCTGGAGCAGTTTGTATAAACTTTGTATCATTTCTTCCTTAATTATTTGATAGATTTCACCAGTGAAGCCATCTGGAACTGGAGTTTTCATTGTGGCAAAGTTTTAACTATGAATATTATTTCCTTAATAGACATAAGGCTATTCAGGTTATTTGTTTCTTAAGTAAGATTTGGTAAATAATTTATTTAAGAAATTTTCCATTTCACCTAAGCTATCTAATGCATTGGCAAAAACATGTTAAAAATATTCTCCTGTCCTAGAGGATCTATGATGTCTTCATTCCTGATGTTGATATTATGTGCCTCTGTTTTCTTGATCATTTGGTGACAGTTTTATTAGTTTTTTGACTGCTTGTTCATTTGGTGCTGGGATTTGAACCCATGCACTTGTGTATGCTAGGCAAGAGCTCTACCACATTTTGTCATTTAAATTATTTTTGAGACAGGGTCTTGCTAAGTGCTCAGGTTAGCTTCACATTTGTGATCATCCTGCCTCTACTTCCCAAGTAGTTAGGATTATAGGTGTGCGCCACAACACCTGACTCAGGTTTATCAGAAAAGAAGTTTCTCTTTTTTTCTTTTTGTTGTTGTTTTCTATTTCACTAATTTCTCCCATTATACCGTTCATTCTTCTTACTTTGTTCTTTGTGTTCTTTGCTAGTTATTAAGATGGAAATTTAAAAGCATCTATTTGAAACCTTTCTAAAATAACTATTCAGTGTAAATTTCTCTCTAAACAGTGTTTTAGCTGTGTTCCACTAATTTTGATTCATTTTAGTTTCATTCGAATAAAATATTTTCCAATTTCTATTGTGTTTTCTTCTTTAATTAATAGCTCTTTAAAAGTGTTGCATTTAATTTCCAACTATTTTTCTCTTAGTGATTTCTCATTTAATTCCAGTATGGTCAGAGAACATACTTAAGATGTTTTGAATCCTTTTGTATTTCTTTTTGGTGAATGTTCTATGTACCTTGAAAATAATATATATTCCTCTATCGTTAGGAGAAGTGTTCTATAAATATCCACTAGGTTTATTTACTTGATAGTGTTGTCAAAATCTATATCTGTAATTATTTTTTTTGCCTGTTTGCTCTGTCAGATACTGAGATAGGTGTATCAGAGTTTCTCAAACTATGATTGTGACTGTCCTATTGTTTTTCCAAAGTGTGCCTTTTCTGGCACAGAAATACTAGGATGAGTCCTATAATAGAGCAGGCACTAGCCAGGCCATAAATGTAAGTATGCTTCTCTGAATGACTCCCCAAATTTATCCAGATTTTATAATTTTATTGGAAATACTCACTTTTGGTTTCTAAGAGATGAAGGGAATGTGGTTTATTTCTCTACAAAGTTAATATTCCTCAAAGAGATGACTTTTCCATCCCTTTCTTGTTCTTTTTTCATGTCAGGGGAGAGATGGTTGTTCCAAATAGCAGAATTTCAAATATTGGATACTTTACTCTTTTTGTTTCCATGGAATTGCCTTGGTGACAATTCCAGGGGAAAATAGGAAAAATTCTGTTAAAAAAGTTAGACTTGAGTGAAACTGAATTACTAAATCAGTTCATATTGTTCTCCTTGAAATTCGTTGAAAAAATAAAAAAATTCTTTGCTGTAATTACTTAGACTGTTCACTGAGGAAAAACTGTTTAGCCAGTGTTCCAGCTGAGGCTCATTCCAAAATTCCAAAGTGTTTGTTTAATGTTGCAGAATGATCATTCTTTCAATAGAAGCAAAGGCCAGTATTGCAAAAGGAAGGGATATCATGTTATCAGCACTAAAAAGAGAAAAATATTTAGTTTCTTGCTTGAATTTAACTTTACAATATGTATTTGTTTGAGGACTCATTCAGTGGCAGTGCTCTGACCTGTAGGAGCATCTGTTGGTCCCTTTAAGAATCTACCCAACACAAAACTTTGCAATTTTTGTTTTCTTGTGACTCTTTGAGAAGATTTCCTTGAGGAAAATAATACAAATACCTATTGGACATTAAATTATAAATGCATATGGAGGGAAAGAAATAGGATTTATATGATTGAGCTTAATATAAGCCAGGTACTGTGCTAGATGCTTACAACCATTTCCTTATTTCATTTTTTCAATAACCCTAAGTGATGTATTAGGCCCATTTTATAGGCAAGGAGATTGAGGTTCAGAACATTACAAAAATCCCCTAATTGGCAGAAATTGAGATTAGAACCCAGATGTCTCTAATAACAAAGTTCATGTTCTTTGCTATCCATTATGCATTATCATTAATAAGGTGGTCAAACACAAAAGTAACCCACGTTCCATGACTGTTTTCATCGATTAGTTCAGTGGTTTCTAGAATGGCCTGCTTAAGAGTGGTTAGCAGTTGAGTCCACAAAATGTCATCTTTCTCTTTAGATTCATTGTGTTAGGGAAACTTTAATCATGCCACATTCTTTAAGCAGAACCTGAATATTTTGTCTTAGGGAACTTTCACATTATACAGTATTGACATCACTTCCACTCCAGCCTTTGCAGATATTAGACTTAGTGCCAGGAATGAACAGTGAGCAACTTTGGACTCTCTGCTTAGGCAAGGAGGGAGGATTAGGAAAGTTTAAAGATCATTACAAGGTTGGTTTCTAGTAGGAACAAGAAAGCTAGTTGAGAGGCTACTATAGGCGTTAGAATTCAGGGTAATACATATATTAGAGTCCCCAAGTGACTTTCTACAAGAGGGAATGATCATTCAAAGTAGTAATCTAATATTCATGTGATCAGTGACCATATACTTGTGTGATCTGAAAGAGTTATTTCTGAAATGGTGATCACTAGCCAGTAGCATTAACACTACTTGGAGAGTTGATAGAAATACAAATTTATGTGTTTCACTTCAGCCTACTGAATCAGAATCTCTGTGACTAGAGCCCAGAAAGTTGTCTTTGGAAAAGCTTTCCAGATGATTCTTATGCATGTTCATGTTTGAGAACCTCTAAACTAGAGGAGCAGAGCAGTAAAGAGCAAACCAAAGTCATTGGTGGCTTGATTGCTTCAAATATTTAATAAAGACTTATTGAAAGTGCCAGGCCACTGCATTAGGTGCTGGTAATTCAGAGATAAAGAGATAGAGAGTCTCTGGTGATGGGATAAAGGAAAAGAATGCATTTGGATTGGGGTTGTATTGAGTATGATGAATCTAAGTGGTGGTAGTCTATAGTCAATTGAAAGTCCATAATGGGGGTTGGGGGGTAGCGTGTAAGAGAAGAATGGAGAAACTTTGGATTATGTAGAGGGAAATGAGATGGGGGGAGGGGTGGGGGTATGAAATATGGTGGAATGAGACAGACATCATTACCCTATGTACATGTATGATTACACGAATGGTGTTAATACTCCATAATTGTGGGAGTAACTAAAATCCTGGGATCTTGTGGTCCTGGGTGGAAGCGAGTGGGTGTGGCAACATGGAGTGAGGAATAAAGGTCAAAGTTCTGAGAGTCCTTGGGGTTCTGTTAACTACTTCCTCTCCAATCAGCAGTAGACTGATACTTGTTCTTCTATTCACCTCCTTAGTAAAAAGGCTATCTTCTGTCCTAAATAGTACGAGATGGTTGAACACACAACACCCAACACTGGTCTGTTTCTTTTTGGGTTAGTCTTGATGGTTTGTGCCTTTCAATGAATTTGTCAGTTTTTGTTAAAGTTGTCAAATTTATTGTTGTAGCATTGTTCATAATGTTCCCTTTTTATATGTTTAATAGTTTTAGATGGCCTGGGGATACAGCTCAGTGGTACAACATTTGCCTAGCATATGTGAAGTCCTGGGTTCAATCCCCATTATCACACAAAACAAAACAAAACCTTTACAACTACAGATATCAATTCTTTTATTATTGATAATGATAATTTGTGTCCTCTTTTTTTCCTGATTAGTCTGACTGAAGGTTTATAAATTTTATGGATTTTTCCAAGATCCAGTTTTTGGTTTTTGATTTTTCTTATCATTTTTCTGACTCATTTAATATTAATAAATTATTGCATAAATTTTTTGTTGTCTTATTAACCATTCCCATATCTTAGAATATTTGCACTTTATCCTGTGCTCTTTTGAAGAAATATAGATATTTCTTTCATTTTTACTATTAATAGTTTATATTTATAATTGAATATTTGATATGTATTGTTATGATCTCAATGTTTGGGTCTGCACACTGCAAATTCACAGTTTGAAATCCTAATCCCCAAGGTAATGGTATTAGAAGGTAAGACCTTTGAGAAGTGATTAGGTCTTGAGGACAAGATCCTTATGATTGGGATTAGTTCCCTTAAGAGAGAGACACCAGAAGGGTGGCTAGCCTCTTTGATCACGTAAAAACCTTATCAGATTCCAAATATGCCAGTGCAGATTTTGGACTTTCAGCTATCAGAACTGTGAGAAATAAATTTCTGTTGTTTATAAGCTACCCAATTTATGGTGTTTAGTTGATGCAGCTTGAATAAAGTATGACACATACAAAAGAGTAAAATTTGTAGGTCAAGAAATATAGTCAAAGCTATGAGATTTTTAGATTATTTTATAACCTATCAGATCTCATCCATTCTGATTTATTCTATCCACTTCATCTTTCAGAGGGTAACTTAAAGTTGTAGAGGCATGCATATGTTTTTAAGGTTCTAATTGTATCTAAGAAAAATTTTTCTCAGTACCAATCAAATTTGCCTATATTCTAAGCTAACATTCACTAAGTGGTTGTATGTGCAATGTAGCTCCTACTAGTGTTGTAGGAATCAGGTATCAAAATAATCTTTTCTATTGGCAAAATTTACTTTAAACTTCATTCAACAGAAAACCCAGCACTAGCTTAAGCAGACGTGAATTTCTTTTTCTCTCTCAACATAAAGTCTGCAGTTAGTATTTCAAGAATAGTATGGCAGCTCAACAATGTTACATGTGAATTTTTTTTTTTAATGTTAAGTTGCCCAGGAACAGACTCTGTATTAAGTGTTTTTGAACTTGTGATTTATTACTAAGGTAGTGCTTTACAAGAAAAACTAAGGGAGTTAGGGCAGGAGAGGGCAATCTATGTAGCATTTAAGGAAGGAAATAATCTCATGCTAAAAGTCCACTAGAGTTAGCTTCAGCATGAATTTAGGAGGGAAGTTCTGAGTGAATGCTAGGTGAGGTTGGTGGAAGGAATGTAAACTCAGACACTCACGTCTTTCTGTGAAGAGGGAAAAGCATCATTTGTACCATCAAGGCTGTACTTGTGAGAAGAGCTGCAAGTGAATATGGAAAGCACACAGAGGATAGTGGTGGTGGAGATGTGTGGTACTCTCAGAAATGGCATCAAAGGAGACTAGGACTCATCAGTACTGTCTGTTATACCAGAGTTCCATCTTTTTCTCCTGCCATTTTTAATGTATAGGTCTTTATGCCCCTCCTCATCACCTCCTGATCAGAAGGAGGCTATTGTACATTCAGCTTCATATCTTTTGTCCTTGTAGAAAGATGGGGAGGATGAAAGGCTGAAAAGGTACATATCAGTCATATATGTCATTTTAAAAGTTTTTCTCAAATGGTTATCCTGCTTATATTTTATTATCTGGAACTATATCAAATGGTTTCCACAGGCATCTGGAATGGTTTGTTTCTAGTTGGATAAACCACTAACTGGAACAAAGTGAAGTTCCATTGGTAAGCAAGTAGGGGTAGTAGTGATATATATTAAGTAGACAACTACATTTTATGGAGAAACTGAAGTTTCATACCTTGTTGAAGCCACACCATCTGTAAGTGGTAAGCCAAGCCTATGTTTTTAATATAGTGGACAGTGATTCATGCATTCTTTTTATGGTAATGTCCTGTAGGATAAGCTAGGGACTGTAACTGGGCATGGACATATTTTACTTCTTATTGATACCTCAACAAAAAATAGCTCATTGATTTTATCTCTGCCAGCTGGCTTTCTTTCATTTCTTGCATCCATTATTTAGATTTAGCTTGAACCCTGACTATTAATAGAATTGGAACAACTGAATTTACCCTTTTTGCTTAAGACCTGCAGAAGGAACCTGCTTAATATGATTTTCGGAATAGATATATGAACCAATCAGGGGGGTACTAGGGCATAGGGGTAGAGAATTAAGTTCTCTTTCCTTCCCTGATGACAGACCCACATTGATTTCTGTCACCTTACATGACTATATACTGTAGAGTTGGAATTTTAATATATACTGTACGTGTATATTATATATATTCCATATGGACAAGGAGAATAGCTTAGATTTTTTTTCTATATTTTCATTGGGTTCAGTGTGTATGGTATGTATTTAATTAGTTACTGTTAGAAGATGAGATTTCTGGTCTATACAGGTAATAGTATAAGAGAAGAAGGAATTTGGGGACAAGTAGACCCAATCTCCGCCAGACTATCCCAACTGAAGATCTCACAATTCACCATGAAATTTCTCATGAAGCACAAAGATTGAAATTGTTATTTCTGACTTATTTTGTTCTGTGTAAGTAGCAGTTATGAGTCAATCTTTCTAGACTTAATTCAAGGTGCTGCATTCTAATTAGATAGGCAATTTCCTTTCCAACTTCCCTCTTCAAATTTAATTCATACTTAAGTTTCTTCCCAATTCTAAATGATCTCACTCATTCAAATAAATTTTTCTTGACCATATTTCTAGTGTTATGGTTTAGATATGAGGAATCCCCCAAAAACTCATGTGTGAGAAAACAAGAAAGCTTAGAGGTAAAATGATTTGGTTATAAGAGCATTAACTTAATCACTGCATTAATCCACTTGAATGGATTAACTGGGTGGCAACTGTAGGCAGATAGGATGTGGCTGGAGAAAGGTCACTGGAGGTGTGCCTTTAGGGTATACGTTTTGTCCCTGGTGAGTGGACTTCTCTCTCTTCTTTCTGATTGTCATGACCTGAGCAGCCTTCCTCTGCCACAACCTTTTGCCTTGAGGTTCTGCCTCACCTTACACTCAGAACAATGGAGTCAGTTGTTTATGGACTGAGATACCTGAAACCATAGCCAAAATAAACTTTTTTCCTCTTCTAAATTTTTTGTTGTTGTTGGGTCTTTTGGTCACAGTGACAAAAAGCTGGCTGAAACATCAAGGTATCCAAAAATACATAGAAACTTACAGAATATAAATGAAATATGAGGGAAAATTAAGTTTTGACATAATTTTCATTTCTGGTATAGTTAAATGGACGTATTCCTTCCAATAATGTGTATTACAGGCCATCAAAACACATGCAAGTAAGTGACAAAATGTCACAATATCTTGAATATTTTAAACAACATTGATTATGAAAATGGTAGAATGGTTTTTCAAAAAGAAAAAACAAAATAAGATAGATGACTCGAAAGATATCTAAATAAGGAGTCATAAATCTGAGATTAAGGTCTAATGAAGGTGTGTATTAGCTGTTTGATCTTGGGTAAATATCATCTAACATCCTTGTGAGGGCTTCTATACCAGGAACTAGGAGGACACAAGCAAAAATCTTACTTGATTTTGAATTACCAAAATATCAGTAAGTCATTTGATTTACTCTACATACCAACACTGATATGTTAGGGTGTGCTTACTTTCACTTGAGAATTTCAGAAAATTAGCCAACGGTGGTGGTACACGTCTGTAGTCCCAGAGACTCGGGAGGCTGAGGCAGGAGATTGTGAGTTCAGAGTCAACCTCAACCACTTAGCAAGGCCCTAAGCAACTCAGTGAGACCCTGTCTCAAAACAAAATACAAAAAATGGCTGGGGTTGTGGCTCACAACAAGGGTGTGGTTAAGCACCCTTGGGCTTAATCCCCAGGACCAAGAGAAAAAAGAAAAAAAAAAAAAAAGACTTTTGGAATATTGAGTTGTTTCATGATAAAATCATTATAGCCATACATACTTTTAAAAAGTACAGTTTATTGAGAATTACAAACAGTATAATGGATATATTTATTTAATAATTATTTTAGGTATATCATACAGATGCACACAGTCAATGCTTACTATTTTTTGGAGGGAATGATATAGGTTCTTTTATTTTTGTCTCTATAGTGAAGTTTTGACAAATTATGAAATAAAGGTATATTCTACAGTTGCATAATTTTTATACAATGATTCTCAGCCTCTTTTGTCTTATATTCCACCAGAAATTATACCCAATAGGTTCCAATTAATTAGAAATTTAAAAGCCCATACTTTAACCAAAGGTTACATTTCATTTTCTATTATTATATTTGCCATTAATTGTAAGCAATGTCTATGAAAAATTATAGTATAAATTGCCAAGGATTGAAATAAGCAAAAACTATTCCTTTATTTGTTCAAAAACTATTCCTTTATTTGTTCTATATGATTATTAATTTTAGTATCTTAGTAACAATAAAACACAAAGATGTCAGTAAACAATTTTGTCATTAGTAGGCAAAAATTCTACAGTGCTGGTACATTATGTAAAAATTCTACATTGCCAGGTACACAAAGCAGAATAAAGGTAGGCATGCAGAGTTCAAATGAAATGGAAATGAAGGTAGGGGTAGTGGTGCCAAAGGATACGTTGGTCAAAAGAAGTAAATAAGGGTCAGAGTTTAGTGAATATTCCATAGTGAGCAGAGTCATTGAGAAGCTGAACAACAAAAAGACCTGCTGTGTTCATGGAAAGCAAGGATTAGAAGAAATGTTATCAAGGTGATGAGCATATCAAAAGTCATAGATCTCTGAAAGTCAGGAGCCAAAGGACATAGCATGCACAAATGTGAGGGGCAACCAGCTATTAAAATTTCAATGTTAATTTTGTGTCTTTTCTGACCTTAGTAAATTAGAGGACTTCTGGTTCCCTCATGGTATTTGAATCCCATGCTACTTGGATGTCCCAAGCATACTATTGTGACTCAGTATTTTAAGAAAATGTTTTAGCTTGTTAGATATTACCAATTATTTCAATTATATGGGTGAACTGAAATTTGTTTCCTAATATAAGAAGGCCTTGTAAAGTTAACTCTCTATATAAAAATTATTCCTTATTTAATCAGAATTTTAAAAATGAAACAGGTAAAATTATTCATTTTATAAATACTGGGCTTATTTTTTTTAAGTTTTAAATTATCCTTGCCTTTTCATTTATATTTCTGCATAAGCATGCAGGCATTTGAAGTGCTGTAACTCTTCACAGAGAGAGCCAAAATACCTAGGGCATTTAGAAACACACTCAATATTTTATTCTAGTTGAGAAAGGTCAGTTTATGCAGTATTTGTTCATTTTACTAACAGCTCTAGTGTTTGAACCTATTGTTTGGAACAAGGGAAAAACATGTAGCTCTTTAAAATGGATCCCTATCTAAAGGGTAACATGAGTTATAGGCTTGCTTCTCTGAAGAGATCTAAGCTCTAAATGTGAAATTCTTTCTGGACTGAAACTAGAAAAAAGTAAAGATTAGCCTATTTCTCTTCAAAAAGCAGATTTCTTTACCAATATCCTATTTTATATACCCATACTTTTATTGAATATGTAGTGATACAAAGAAAACAACTGAAGGATTAGAAAATAATTTTTTTACACATAGTAAATGAAACATTCCACAGCATTCTAAGCTTTTCCTCTAGATATTGCCTGTTTCTTTCACCCTTCTCCTTCTCCAGTAGTAGCATTGGGTTGCCCAAACCAGATCCTGCAGCTCTCTATTATATTAAGGAGAGCTTAAACATGATATTCTCACTAGTCTGACTCTTTCCTTCCACCAGAGCAAGGTGATTATCTTTGACTCCTATATACATTCCACGATTACTCTTACATTCGAATGAAACAAATTCAGAGGATTCCTTATGAAGTACAAAGAAGGTCCGGTCTGGCAATGGGGCTTTACACTTTTGGAGCTGAGGAAACAAGAGAAAAAGCAACCAATATGTGAGTCAGAGGTCCAGAATCAACTTTCCCTTCATGTGTTAGAACCTAAATGGAAATAATAATCTATAACTTGCTATTCCAGCAAGCCTGCTTACTGAGGAAGGAGGTGGGGAGTGAGTAGAGGGTAAAGAGTGGGTGGAATGATTTAATTTGATTGACTGATAGCATACTTAGAGAGGCAGTATGTCTTAGAATGACTGAATCTGAATGCAACAGCTTTGGATTTATATCCTTGTTTTGTTATATACTCTAAGACCTTGAGCATGTCCCTTTGTCTCTTAAGCTTCAATATTTTAGTCTAGCCAGTTTCTAGACCAGTTAATTCTCATCTTACCTATAAGTATATGAAGAATACACATGATTATATCTTAAGTCACTAAGTTTGGGGGATAGTTTGTTACTCAGCAATAGCTGAAACATAAGTTTATGATGGAATATAATAGCTCCATCAGACTTAACTGTAAGGATTAGATGAGATAGTGCTTAGCAAGCTTAGTATTTAGCAAGTGCTTGGTATATGATAGAGCTCAGATGAGTTACTTCTTACTATTGAGTAGTTATAAATGCTAGATGCTGTGTTATATATATTTAGGGATATTTTGTTATGGAAAATGCCAGTTAATTTCCACTATTTATGTTAATGCCATACACAACTGTATTAGTTAGCTTTATAATTTTGTGTATTTATATAATCTGTATTATACTTTCATGTTCCCGTTATTGAATCTACCTTTGACTTATTTGTTCTTCAAGATATTTATAATTCCTTGTCATGACCAATATAATATTACCATTTACTAAGTAAACAATATGCAGTGAATCCTATGATTAGAATGTAGATCATTTTGCTATCCATATATCTTGACATGTGGAAATGTGTGCTGCACCCCCTAACCACCGCTTTAGCAGACTTGGAGTGTAAGATTATTTTACAAAAAACAATTCCTAGAAAAACATAGTTCCTAAAGCCAAATAAAAAGAAACTGAGGGGGCTGGAATTGTGGCACAGTGGTAGAGTGCTTGCCTGGTATGTACAAGGCCCTGGGTTCCATACTCAGCATCACATATAAATAAATAAAATAAAAGATCCATTGACACTAAAAAAAAAAAAAAAATATATATATATATATATATATATATGAAACAGATTATTCTGTATAGCAGTGCTTCTCAAACTTTAATGAAATTGTGCCTCTCCTGGAGATTTGTTAAAATGCTAATCCTGATTCATTCCTGGGGGAGCTTGCAATCCTGCATTTCTAACAAGCACTCAGGTAATTCTGTGCTGCTGTCAGACACCAGATTTTTAGCAGCAAGGCCACATATGCTTTTCTCCTTCCCCTACTGCAGAAGAAAGTCATTAGTAGTAACTGATTGTTTTATTTACAACAGCACAAACAAAACTCCTTCAAAATATCCCAAACACCCAAATATACATGAACGGATAGAGTCAATCACCATAGTTATATAATCATGCATCTGTTACCTCCACAGACTGCTCCTTGTTGTTGGCATGCAGCAAGATGTCTCTGTCTTTTGTAGGACTCAGGTTTACCATTAACAGCTTACCATCAACACCATCACCTTATAATTAAAATGATAATTTTGTGAGGTAATACAGTTTTCAATTAACTAGATTTAACTATTCTATCATGTATACACACTTCAAAAATTCTGTTATACATGAGAAATACACAGGTTCATTTGCCATTAATTATGAAATTAATAATAAAAAAATAGAAAAAATAAATTGTAAATTATGAAGACTTGCAACTCATCTTTAATTTAAATCTTTTTAACACCCAGGAAAATGTCAAGATATCAAACAAAATAACTACTTCACTTACTTAGATATATGTGCACCCAAATGAAAGTAAAGAGTCATTATTAAATAAGTAAGAGGGTACTTCTAAATCCCTTGAAGGAGAGAGCTTAGTATTTAAAATATATGCTTTCCAACTGGAGAATTGTGACTCATGGGCATCAACTTCCCTGTCTGCCTGTAAAGCTACAGGACTTTTCAGGGTTGTCCCCTAATATTTACTTCTTCTTCTTACATAATAATAAAAGATTTCCTAGTCTGCTTCTCATGGCTTCATGCAGCAATGAACTGAGTTCTTAGGTCTAACTTCTTGTGCCCTTAAAAGAAAAGAGAATGTATGCATTCATTTTCCTCTGTCTCACTGATTGGATGTTATTATGGTGTCTAGAAACCTTGAACCATGTAGCTGCTGATAGAGCCACAAGGTAGAAGCCGTGCGTCTGTACAAACTTTAAGCAGAACTACCATTCCAGTCCTGGGCAAATTTTTATTAAATGCAGCCAAACCTTTATCCTAAGTATTAATCTAAAAAATTAATGTGATGGAATAAATCCTGTAAGAATTTGAGATTTTTATCATGAGCTTGAGTTAGAGAGAACCTTTTGAAACCATCTTCCTTTCCCATGGAGTATTTTGGATTTATTTTTACTCCAAACTTAAGAATTCAAGCACTACAACTACTCAAGCCTCCAAATTACCTGATTCACTCGAGGAGTAGGGAGACACATGGTATCGCAGTAACACCTTGTCTAAAAGAGAATGCATGCAATCAATTTGGTGAGATACATTTTTATCAAAAGGTGTCAGTTCCATCATATTCATAACATCAAAGAATATCCTCTCCTTTTATTATATATAAACAAAAGCAAAACTTTTGTGGTTCTGAGGAGGTCTTAAAATTTTAACATGGTCTGATAAATTCAACACAGTTGTTATTAAATATTTATGTCATTGATAGCAGTGGTTATATTCTTTTTGATAAAGATTATACTTTGGTGATATTAATAAGGCTAGAAAGATCTAGTGGGCAATTTAGCAATAACAAATACGTGGGGTCCATCCCTCCATAGTTCACAACATATATACTCTCAATATCTATATTCTTGCATAAGTAATCCTAATTAAACTTCTGAATTCTTCTCAACATAGTGATGTTCAGGTATCCACTAACAATGCATTGGAATGAGCACAGATAACTAAATCTATTTGCTATATCTGAATTAATCTATTGTTGATGTTTTCATAGCTTTATTTTTTACTAATCATCATTACATAATTGTAGATAAGGAAATATTTTACCTTTCTCTTGGTCTTTTGGCAGGTCTTCAACATTGGTCACATAATTTCCATCTTCCCAAACAAAACTAACATGTTGATCATTGTATGTACTTAGGGAAGCACAAGATTCTGTAACACATGAAACTCCTGCAATAAGTAAAATTCATAAAACTTGTTCCCATGAATAATTCTTTTGATAAACAGTTTTTTGAAGTGTGTCCTCAAAAATTTTTCTTTTACTTTGCAATTTGAGCTATATTTTGTCAGTGATGGCACAAGTTTTACATAGCTCAAAGGCTGAGGTGTGACACCTGGATGTGATATAAAGGTGCTAGTCTCCTGAATGAATACCCTAGGAAGACCTGTTAGAGTACTTATGGGAGGATTTGGTGGGGAGAAAGAAGCTGGAAAAATGACGGGCACTGCCTGAAGAAACCTCCATGTCTTGGTTTCCTGTGGATTAGGGGACTGTGGGAAAGAAGAGACTCTATTTTGACAGACTTGTGAATGCTCATCTATAAAATGTGGTTACTTAGAGACTTCTAATAGTCCAGGGGAATATAGTTGTAATCCCAGTTCTCTCCTCTAAGCTGAATAACAGAAATACTTAGAGCAATGTTCCTAACATTTTTAAATGTCACAGCACACATAGAAAATGATAATATTTTTAAAGCATGCAGGGATAAACTGGTGCAGATTAAGGGGTTACTTTATATTATAAGATTATACTAAAAAATATACAAAATATTAAAGAGATTGCTAAATATTGAATTTACATGTGAACTTCTAAAGCAAAGTGATCGAAAGACTCTTGGTGAAAAACTTCACTTTTATTTTTGTGAACTTAATATGTTTTTATCAGGAATAATGCTTTAAGTGGCGACATGTATTCCTTATCAAGTTTCCTGAATGATGATTCATTCACTTTTTTCCCCATGCCCCCAAGGCCTTGCACATGCTAGACAAGTACTATATCACAAGCTACACCCCTAGTCCCTCTTCCCTTCTTGATAGTTACCATCAATTTGAATCTTTGTGCAAGCAGGTGATAAAATTGAAAAACATTGTAACTTTAAAATATATTAAGTATTGAAATTATATTTAAAAAAATAGATCTTCCATTCCTTTTATGAACAAAAGGTTGAAATTTGGGGGAATAATACAATTTTTTCTCTCAAAGGATAATTTATTTCCATGAGGAATAATATATAAAATTCCAGTCCACAGCAAGCATTTCAAAATCATGATGGCATATAACTATAGAATGCTCAAGTATTGTTAGATCAGTTACACTTGTTTGGATACCACTAAGTGGGCACATCAGCATCAAACAGAGGTTCCTGATGCACATGAAAACAGACTTGGGACTGCCCACTTGTGTCTTACAGCCCTCCTCCCTCCACACCACCCCTGTGACCCATCACACCTTGGATACTTGATATGTTAAGTGTTTTAGTGTTTTCTTGGGTCCTGGCTATTTTAACGGTGGAGTGTTCCATAGCAGGTTGATAGGCAGCAAATAACTGATGTTTTTCTTTGTGCTTTTCACCTGTAGGTCAGAAGTTGAACAGGAGTGGACCATTAGTCCCCACTCTGTATACATTCCATCCCCTTTTGATGATTCCCAGTCAAGTCTGCTTGGTTACAGTGGTAAATGATCCCAGGACTTTGGGCACCCCATGATCTGATGGGATTAATATCTCCTGGGATTCTTATACCCTAATAGAGCACACTAGGAGGAAGAAAACTGATCACCTATGGTCTCAACACTCCAAAATAAACACTATTAACCTTTTAGTTTACTCCTTTAAATAACATTACTTAGAAATATTATAAGCCTATTAATATATAATTTTGTAGCCTTCATTTTTACTTAACATTATAACATAACCATATCCCTCATGCTGTTAAAAAACTCTATGTGCCCCTTTAAAAATGGAAAATAAATAGTTCATCATCTCTACTCTTTTGGGTGAAGAAAAAACTTATGTATTTAGATGCAGTAAGTGAAGGCAAATAGATACCCATCACTGTTGCCAGGAAATGTAGTTTCCATTACCTGTTTTTTGTGCACACCTTTTGGTGATTTTTTTCCTAAAGTAACAGGCCTTCTTTTCTATGATAAGCCCAGAGCGCAGCTTCATACAGTACACATGGCAAATTTCTTTGGTCTTCTGTTGGGATTCTAAACAATGAAAAAATTGTGATATTGTTTTATTCTGTCCATCTTTATCTTTTTGCAAACCCTAAGTGCAACATATGAAAGCAAGTACAGATCTCTAGTATTCTACCAGAAACTCGTGGAAGTTGTGTTTTAAAATTCAGAGTTTTTTAGATTTTAGAATTGTAATGTAGAACAATATCATCTATATGTGGTACCTTTAACAGGGGCTGGTGTGGCACTGCTTAACCAAAAACTAATTAATTTTACAGTGAAACACAGGAAAATTTACAAAAAGTAAAATAAAGATATTCAGTTCAGGATTTAATGAACAAATGATTTCAGGTCATATGTTGCTGCCAAATGAGTTATGAAAAACTTTAGGTTTTTAAGAAACATTTGGTTTTCAGAATTACATTTGAGGAATTACAGGCCTTCATTTAATATACATAAATCTTTACCTTAGAAGAAATATGTTTGGCCATGTGAAATCTGAGATCTAAAATAGATCTACTTATATAAAATACACTTAATAATTTTACTGGGCTAGCTATATCCTACAAACTTTATTGATATTAAAATAACTGATATTTACTAAGAGTCTATAGTAGGTCAAGTACTATGCTAATTATTCTACATACTTTTTCACTTAATCCTTCACGATAATTGTGGAAGGTAGGCGTTATTATCCCAATTTTATAGATGATAATCTGAGACTTTTAGGAGTTGTGACACTTGTCCAAGTTTACATGACTGATGAGAAATTGTGACAGGTGTGTCTAATATAAAAGCTATTTTTTATACCCTACCTCCCTTTAAGAAAACACTACCTTGCAGTTTGAGGGATTAAAAGAGTACAAATTCAAATCTAAAAAAGTTGAAGTAGAAAAGTTAATCATTATTCAGTAAGTCTTATTTCATTGAAGCCAAATAAAAATTTGCACCAAATAAAAAAAAAATAATTTGTTACTTGGAAATCATAACAGCCTCTCAGAGTCAGACAGAATGAAAATTAAAACATGAGTCAAGCCGGGCCCAATGGCACATGCCTATAATACCAGTGGCTCAGGAAGCTGAGGCAGGAGGACCACCAGTTCAAAGCCAGTCTCAGCAACAGTGAGGGGCTAAGCAACTCAGTGAGACCCCTGTCTCTAAATAAAATACAAAAAAGGATGGGGATGTGGCTCAGTGGTTGAGTGCCCCTGAGTTCAACCCCCATTACCCACCCCCCAAAAAAAACCCAAACCCAAGTCATATGACCTCAATTTTCAATATTATATAGTAAATAAAATATCAAAGAATTTATAAAATATAGTAGTCAAATTTCAATTATTCACAGTAATTCACAAAAAAGAATATTTTTGACTTTGGGATCCATACAAAGATATTCTAAAATTCTCTAGAAGATTTTCCTTCCTAATAGAATGCTTTTAAAGTCAAGTGGAATAAACTTTTATTAGCTACTATCTTGATTTATCCATATCTTGCCTCCAGTTCAGAAGAGCTATTATGACCTGTAAGTATTTTCACCTCTTTGAACAAGGGATTGACCATTCCAGCATGGGAATCCCCAACATCTCTTTATAATTCAGAAACATCAGTTACAGTATCTCACATTTATAAAGTGCTTTTACAGTTACAAAAATAATTTACAATGTTAAGTAGTGCCAGAGCCAGCATTGTACTTGTTCTCCTGATAATCAGTTTAATGCAATACTTTATTAATTATACCACATTGTGTCTTCAGAGTTTAAAGGCCTAAGGCCACACTGAAATTCCTTATATGCTTCTCTTTATGTTAAAGTTGGCATCCCATGGGGACGTGATAGTCATCCTTAATATTGAATGTAGACTCTAGGGAAAAAGAAATGGATCTTGGGTAATCTGAAGTGAGGGTCATGACATGCAGACGTATTGTGGAGGTAGAAGAAGAAAGGGGTTAGGAAGATAGTTAAATATATGAATGTGAGGAGCTAGCATCTAGTGGGACAAACGCTGGTTATAATTTATGGGGAATGTGACTACATTTGAAGTATTGTAAATCCTTTACACTGGAAGAATTTGAAAGAAGTTATACTTTGGTGCTCTAGGCAGCCGAAAGTATGAGGGGTCACGTGGGGGCTCTGCAGGAGAGAGTGCTCCACTGGGGTCAGGGAACCAGCTCAAGTTTACATAAGGGCTATTACAAATTCCTGTGTCTCCATCCTGCCTGCTCTCTGAGAGTAGTCTTAGTGTGACTTTTAAGGAAATTCTCACAGCTAATAGCTAATATCATATTGGAACAGCATGAGATCCCTAAGGCAGGTTTAGTGAGTACATAAGAAGAGGCCTGGAAATCTTTCTGTAGTTTTAGCCCCATGGTTGACAGAAACTACAGATTTGAAACACTTCATCTTTCATTTCTCCCTCAAGTACCTATTTCACCGCATTCTTTTCTCACTGCTTCCTAACCTTGATCTATCTGTGGCATTTGACTCTGGGGACAACTTCCTTCCTTGAACCCCTCTTCCTTTATGTGACTAGTACATTAGTTCCCTGTGTTTCTCTCTGATCAGTCTACCACTCTCTTTGTTAGTTCTTCCTCTACCTAAAATGTCAGTGTCCCTTAGGGTTTTCTCCTTTGCTTTCTCTTGCTCTAAACTTTCTTTTCAAGCCATCTTGCTTGCTCCAGTGACTTCACACATCTGCTTAGTGGCTGATGACTCTGCAAACTGTAACTCTATCTTTTGTTTTCCTTCTGATTTTTCTCAACAGGGCATTTTGAATTAACAACTACCTTCAAGCATCTCTGTCTCTATCTATGTATGTCCTCTTGAATGAATTATGGACATTTTTACCTGGATGACCTACAGCTACCACAAGCTAAAATATGGCAGTAATGATGATGAGGATGATGATGATAAAATAAAACTTCTTTATCTTTTTTTTACCATCAATATATTTCTCCTAAATCCCTTGTCTTGAAAAAATAGTACAACTGTCTACCATTATCTGCTCAATTCTTAAATCAGAAAGTTGAGAATCAGAAAATTAGAATCTCTCTTCTTCCATCCTTCAATTTAGTCAATGCATCATTAAATCTTATTGATTTCACCTTCCAAATGTATCTGAATTGTAATTCTTTCTCTCTATTTTGCTGTCTTAGGTCAGACCTTCACATTAGTCCTCTAGATGATATAGTAGATCTCTAACCAGTTTCCATTCCTCTCTTGACTCATTCTATCTTCACACATCATTCCCCAGTTAAACATTTTCGGTGGTTTTCTCTTGTCCACAGTATAAATTGAAGTTCCTTCACCAACAGAAAATCTTGCATGGATAGACTTAAGCTAAAGGGGTTGATCTCTACCTAGTTCTGGCTAACTATGTCATGCAGGAATATGGGTCCAGTATTTCTAGATCTTTAGATTTCTTCAGAGAACCTATATATTTAGATTCTCATGAAAAAGTTCCTAATTTTGAAAACTTGCCTCAATTAAAAAACAATACTGTTCAGGCCAAATAAATGCTTATGTAGGCTGAATCTGTCGGTGAATAAAGGAGGCTAGGTTGTTAGGAAGAGAAAGTGTTAATGGATGTGGGGGAAAGGAAGCAGGAGAGGAGAAGGACCTAACCATGAGGAATATCTTTCCTCCAGGTCATTAAGTTCTGTACCCTGAGGGCACCAGAGGTGAAATATTCTGGGAGTGAACTAATGTGTGACTGGCTGACTGGATCTGTAGTGAATGGATATTGAGTTTTGTGGCTTTGTGGACTGTGAATTGTGTCACATCCAGGTAGTCCAAGGGAGGAGAAGGAAATAAAGGAGTGTGTGTGTGTGTGTGTGTGTGTGTGTGTGTGTGTGTGTGTTTTCTTTGTGGCTTGGGGGCTCAGAGCAGAAGATTATTTAGAAAAATAATATGAGACATTTATTGCACTTTGAGTTTTGAGAACTGGTTCAGACCTGTCATAAACTGCATAGGTCTCTGTTGAATTTTTTACAGAGGGTTTAAATACTTAAAATTTTAGCACGGAACTGAGTTTCAACTTTAGAGTATAACTGAGTTGATATTATTGGAAAGGAGATTTTTCTTAAGGAATGATAAAAATGTGTTGTACTGCAAAGTCATATTAATGATTTGGGATCATCCTTATCACTGTCCTCTGGTGCAGATAAGCAGTTCCTGAACTCATAAAAGGGAAATTACATTTTAACTATGGTATCAACACTAGAAACTCCAGTAAATCTACACCTTCATTCCTATATCTATAAAAGAACCTTTATTTCCTGGGGTACAAAGAAAATGCATTCTTTATTAAGAAGGAATTTGGGGACATGGAGTCACTGTTTCTGCACAAAGTATTTAAACTCAGTAAAGGAATTAATTTAACAATGATTTCCTGGCCATTCAGAATCCTGTGACAAATTAGTGTTTTCCCTGGTTACCAAAGAACAGTATGGGTGGGCCACCCTCATGGAGGACAGAAGGGGAAAGAAATGATATTATTTAATACTGTGGTCTTAATACTGGCCTTAAAGGTGTTCATGGAGGGGGTGATCCAAGATGGCAGACTAGAGGGTGACTGCATCTCCAGTCACTCCAGAACCCAGGATTCAAGAAGGGGAGGCATTGAGAGACTCAGACTAAAATAGAGCCATGGGGTGAGTCTCCCCCACCCGCTGAAGCTCGACCCAGGCAGCTTATCAGAGTAGGGCAGGGCAGCTGGAGTCTTCCCCAGGTAGCCCTGAGCACTCCAGCGGTGGGCTCCTCCCACACGGCCAGCTTCTCGGAGCAGGTCCCCCAGTGAGAGCCTTTCCACACAGAGCCAGCTCCAAGCCCTGGAACCAGTAGGGGGCTAGGGGCAGATTTCTTCAGAAGCACTGCATTATCAAGTTACTCCAAGACTTCAGGCTACTGAAGGCTGGGAGGTGATACACTGGAAATCTATAGGGACACTATAAGCCAATAGAGGAAATCTGCAATATCACAGAGTCCCACTGACATCTGAACAATATGAGAAAACAAGGGAAGAAAATGTCCCAAACAAACCTACATACTATATCAATAAAACCCAATGAGAGCACAGCAGAAGAAATGTCAGAAAGGGAGTTCAGAATGTACATAATTAAAACAATCAGGGAAGCAAATGAGGAGATGAAAGAGCAAATGCAGGCATTAAATGATCACACCAATCAACAGTTAAAAGAGCAAATACGGGAAGCAAGAGATCATTTCAATAAAGAGTTAGAGATACTGAAAAAAAAAAAAAAAACAGAAATCTTTGAAATGAAGGAAACAATAAACTAAGTTAAAAACTCCATAGAAAGCATAACCAATAGGATAGAACACCTGGAAGACAGAACCTCAGATATTGAAGACAAAATATTTAACCTTGAAAACAAAGTTGACCAAACAGAGAAGACGGTAAGAAATCATGAACAGAATCTACAAAAACTATGGGATACCATGAAAAGGCCAAACTTCAGAATTATTAGGATTGAGGAAGGCTTAGAGAAACAAACCAAAGGAATGAACAATCTATTCAATGAAATAATATCAGAAAATTTCCCAAATCTGAAGAATGAAATGGAAAACCAAGTACAAGAGGCTTATAGGACTCCAAATATACAAAATTACAACAGACCCACACCAAGGCACATTATTATGAAAATACCTAACATACAAAATAAAGACAGAATTTTAAAGGCCATGAGAGAAAAGAATCAAATTACATTCAGGGGGAAACCAATAAGAATATCAGCAGATTTTACAATACAGACCCTAAAAGCTAGAAGGGCCTGGAACAAGATTTACCAAGCCCTGAAAGAAAACGGGTGCCAACCAAGAATCTTATACCCAGCAAAACTTACTTTCAGATTTGACAATGAAATAAGATCCTTCCATGATAAACAAAAGCTAAAGGAATTTACAAAAAGAAAGCCATTACAAAACATTCTCAGCTAAATATTCCATGAGGAAGAGACGAAAAACAACGACGCAAATCAGCAATGGGAGGAATTAGCCTAAAGGAATAGCCAAATAAATGAGAAACCAAATCATGTCAAAAAACAAAAATGAGTCAAATGACTAGGAATACAAATCATATCACAATAATAACCCTGAATGTTAATGGCCTGAACTCATCAATCAAAAGACATAGACTGGCAGATTGGATTAAAAAGAAAAATCCAACAATATGCTGCCTGCAAGAGACTCATCTCATAGAAAGAGATACCCATAGACTAAAGGTGAAAGGATGGGGAAAAACATACCATGCACACAGACACAGCAAAAAAACTGGAGTATCCATCCTCATTTCAGATAATGTGGACTTCAAGCCAAAACTAGTCAGAAGGGATAATGAAGGACATTACATACTGTTTAAAGGAAGCATAAATCAGCAAGACATAACAATCATAAATATCTATGCCCCAAACAGTGGCTCATCCATGTACGTCAAACAAATCCTTCTCAATTCCAGAAATCAAATAGACCACAACACAATAATACTAGGTGATTTTAACACACCTCTCTCACCACTGGATAGATCGTCCAAACAAAAATTGAATAAAGAAACCATAGATCTCAATAACACAATCAACAATTTAGACTTAACCGACTTATATAGAATATACCATCCAACAAAGAATGAATACACTTTCTTCTCAGCAGCACATGGATCCTTCTCTAAAATGGACCATGTCTTATGCCACAAAGCTACTGTTAGCAAATACAAGAAGATAGAGATACTACCTTGTACTCTATCAGATCATAATGGATTGAAATTAGAAATAAATGACAGAATAAAAAACAAAAACTTCTCCAATACCTGGAGATTAAATAATAAGCTATTATATGATGAATGGATAACAGAAGACATCAGGAGGGAAATAAAAAAATTCTTTGAAGTAAACGAGAACAAAGACACATCATATCAAAATCTCTGGGACACTATGAAAGCAGTACTTAGAGGAAGATTTATTTCATGGGGCGCATTCAACAAAAGAAGTAGAAATCAACAAATAAATGACTGAACACTACAGCTCAAAGCCCTAGAAAAAGAAGAGCAGACCAACACCAAAAGTAGTAGAAGACAGGAAATAGTTAAAATCAGAGCCGAAATCAACAAAATTGAAACAAAAGAAAAAATTAACAAAATAAGTACTTGGTTCTTTGAAAAAATAAACAAAATTGATAAACCCTTAGCCACACTAACAGAGAAAGAGGGAGAAAACTCAAATTACTAAAATTCGGAATGAACAAGGAAATATCACAACAGACACGATTGAAATACAAAACATAATTAGAAGCTATTCTGAAAATCTATACTCCAACAAAACAGAAAACCTCGAAGACATCAACAAGTTTCTAGAGACATATGAATTACCTAAACTGAACGAGGAGGACATACACAACTTAAATAAATCAATTTCAAGCAATGAAATAGAAGAGGTCATCAAAAGCCTCCAACAAAGAAAAGTCCGGGACCAGATGAGTTCTCAGCCGAGTTCTACAAAACCTTTAAAGAAGAGCTCATTCCAATACTCCTCAAAGTATTCCATAAAATAAAGAGGAGGGAACCCTCCCAAACTCATTCTATGAAGGCAATATCACCCTGATACCTAAACCAGACAGAGACACTTTGAGGAAAGAAAATTTCAGACCAATATCCTTAATGAACATCGATGCAAAAATTCTCAACAAAATTTTAGCAAATCGCGTACAAAAATATATTAAAAAGAGAGTGCACCACGATCAAGTGGGTTTTATCCCAGGGATGCAAGGTTGGTTCAACATCCGGAAATCAATAAATGTCATTCACCATATCAACAGACTAAAAGTTAAGAATCACATGATTATTTCAATAGATGCAGAAAAAGCATTTGATAAAATACACCATCCCTTCATGCTCAAAACACTAGAAAAAATAGGGATAGTGGGAACATTCCTTAACATTGTAAAGGCCATCTACGCTAAGCCCATGGCCAATATTATTCTAAATGGTGAAAAACTGAAAGCATTCCCCCTAAAAACTGGAACAAGGCAGGGATGCCCTCTTTCACCACTTCTTTTCAACATCGTCCTTGAGACTCTAGCCAGAGCAATTCGACAAACCAAAGAAATTAAAGGGATACGAATTGGAAAAGAAGAACTCAAACTCTCCCTGTTAGCTCATGACATGATTATATATTTAGAGAAACCTGGAAATTCCACCAGAAAATTCTTAGAACTCATAAGTGAATTCAGTAAAGTAGCAGGTTACAAGATCAATGCTCATAAATCCAATGCATTTTTATACATAAGTGATGAATCTTCAGAAAGAGAAATTAGGAAAACTACCCCATTCACAATAGCCTCGAAAAAAATAAAATACTTGGGAATCAATCTCACAAAAGAGGTGAAAGACCTCTACAATGAGAACTACAGAACACTAAGGAAAGAAATTAAAGAAAACCTTAGAAGATGGAAAGATCTCCCATGTTCTTCGATAGGCAGAATTAGTATTGTCAAAATGGCCATACTACCAAAAGTGCTATACAGATTCAATGCAATTCCAATTAACATCCCAATGATGTACCTTACAGAAACAGAGCAAGCAATTATGAAATTCATCTGGAAGAATAAGAAACCCAGAATAGATAAAGCAATCCTCAGTAGAAAGAGCGAAGCAGGGGGTATCGCAATACCAGATCTTCAATTCTGTTACAAAGCAATAGTAACAAAAATGGCATTGTATTGGTACCAAAATAGACAGGTAGATCAATGGTACAGAATAGAGGACATGGACACAAACTGAAATAAGTACAATTTTCTCATACTAGACAAAGGGGCCAAAAATACGCAATGGAGAAAAGATAGCCTCTTCAACAAATGGTGCTGGGAAAACTGGAAAACCACATGCAACAGAATGAAATTAAACCCCTATCTCTCACCCTGCACAAAACTCAACTCAAAATGGATCAAGGACCTTGGAATCAGACCAGAGACCCTGCATCTTATAGAAGAAAAAGTAGGTTCAAACCTTCAACTTGTTGGCTTAGGATCAGACTTCCTTAACAGGACTCCCATAGCACAAGAAATAAAAGCAAGAATCAACAGCTGGGATAGATTCAAACTAAAAAGCTTTCTCTCAGCAAAGGAAACTATCAGTAATGTGAAGAGAGAGCCTACAGAGTGGGAGAATATCTTTGCCACTCATACTTCAGATAGAGCACTAATTTCCAGAATCTATAACGAACTCAAAAAACTCTACACCAAGAATGCAAATAATCCAATCAACAAATGGGCTAAGAAAATGAACAGACGCTTCACAGAAGAAAATCTACAAGCAATCAACAGATATATGAAAAAAATGTTCAACATCTCTAGTAATAAGAGAAATGCAAATCAAAACTACACTAAGATTTCATCTCACCCCAATTAGAATGGCGATTATTAAGAATACAAGCAACAATAGGTGTTGGCGAGGATGTGGGGAAAAAGGTATACTCATACATTGCTCTGGGGTTGCAAATTAGTGCAGCCACTCTGGAAAGCAGTATGGAGATTCCTCAGAAAGCTTTGAATGGAACCATCATTTGACCCAGCTATCCCACTCCTTGGCCTATACCCAAAGGACTTAAAATCTGCATACTGCAGAGATACAGCCACATCAGTGTTCATAGCTGCTCAATTCACCATAGCCAGATTGTGGAACCAACCTAGATGCCCTTCAGTTGATGAATGAATAAAGAAACTGTGGCATATATATACAATGGAATATTACTCCGCCATGAAGAATGATAAAATTATGGCATTTGCAGGCAAGTGGATGAAATTGGAGAATAACATGCTAAGTGAGAGAAGCCAATCTCAAAAAACTAAAGGACGAATGATCTCGCTGATAAGCGGATGAGGACATATAATGGGGGGTAGGAGGGTTAGCATTAGGGTTAGGGTTAGATTTAGGTTTAGGGATAAGGAGGGTGGTAAGAATGGAGGAAGGAAGGACTGTATAGAGGGAAAAGATTGGTGGGAGGGAAGGGAAAAAAATAACAGAATGAATCAAACAACATTGCCCTATGTAAATTTATGATTTTTAATTAAAAAATATTAAAAAAATAAGTTACTGCAAAGCTCTTTGTATCAAAGAGAGAATTACATACACAAAAAAAATGTAAGGGAAAAATTTTCAGAACTATGTCTGGCAGTTAATTACATTATAATTTTTCTGTTTTTAAAAAAATGTTGATGCTTTTGCAGTTTTTAAAAATTTGCGATTTTTTGTGTATTTTTCTTTTTCTAAATAAATGCTTATTTACTTAGTAGAAAAAAAAAAGGTGTTCATGGAAAGAGGGAGGAGCACAAGGATACACCAGTTGCTGTTATCGTTCCTTGTCCTCCATTTTTTTCTCCAGCCCACCAGGGCTCTGTTAACTCTCTTGTGTTTCCATGTGAAAAATGAGTGTATAAATTTGCATTATTCCTTCTTAGGTAGGTAATTTTAAGGGTCAAAGAGGCATAGAGTCCTTCTATCTCGGAGCTTTATTACTTGACTTTATTTCCTTTTTACCTTAATTCAAACTCTTTTAGTTTGTTACTACATAACCATGAATTTCATTTGGTTGATTTTTGCTTTATCTGAAGGTTTGATCATTCAAATATCTTCACTTGTTATTCTCTCCCTCATCAGTATTTGTCAGTCAAGACCACGTGGTTGGTACACCAACTGTCTTAACAAGTATTTGTTGAATGAAAATGGATTAGTTTAGAATTTTGTTTTTTAATTAGGGAAAAGATTTGGGCATTTAGTGGCAGAAGGTGTGAGGACAATATAAGGATCAACATAAAAGACTAGGATTAAGTTTATATTATTCATAAGTTTAAATTTTTTGAGCTATTCCTATCCCATGATGTATTAAATAAGCAAAAATTGCCTGTCATATCTATGAGTCATGCTTTTAAAATTTAAATTCTTATATTCTTAGTAGCTTTTGGCAAGGTTATATATGTAATCATTGAAATAATAAAATCTTGATATCAGATAAAAAGTAGTGTAATATAAACAAGAATGCTTAAGTCCTTACTTCTTATCTTGCAAGGTTTCACCAAGGTTCTGTCTGCTGTGCTGTTCAGCTTTGCTGAGGAGATTTTGGGGGTTGAGTACTTCAGTTTAGGCTTCATTTTTTTCAGATTTCTGTTGGATTAAGATATAATATTAGTTCAAATTCTTAACTTAAAACAAACAAGAACCATGACTAACTCAATATGAAATTAATGACCACATTTAAAAAATTAAGCAAAATTTGAACAAGTATTCTGATTATACATTTATACTAGAATGTAGTCATAGAAAAAAGAGAACTGCAAAGAAATCTTAAACTTTAGTTATATTTATTGTTAGTGGTACTACAATATTGAAATTCTGAGATTGTTTAGTTATATTTTAGTACATAGAAAAGAAAGACATATTTATGCTACATGATTTCCATTGTAGGGGAAAGGAGATACAAATATAAAATTAAAAGAGCCAAGGAAAAAACCCTGTAAATGTTAAAATTGAATCAATAACCAATGCCCAGCAAAAAATATGTGCCCATATCTTAGTTTCTAAATACTTCTTCCACTAGAAGAAATCTCCATATCCACTCCAGATCTGGACTGGGAAAACAGTGGTAAATATAGAACATTCTATTGTGCCAGAAAGCATTAATATTGTTTCAAAAGCATATGTGAACTGCCTTAAAGGGTTTCCCACTGGCCAAATTTGGCACTATTTAAGAATAATGCCAAATTATTATTTAAGAATAAAGAATTGGCACTAAGAATAATGATGGTAATTGATTATAAGCATTTAACCCATTAAGTTCCACATTTTCAGCTCTGTGAACGTTCACTTTCATCTTCCTTGTTAAAATAAATAAAAATAACAACCAACATTCATGTTAGCTCATTAAACAGGTTGGATATACATTTGAATTAAGCAAAAAATCAAGAAAAGTGTTCTGTAAGATATGGTATGTTACAATAGAGTATTGTATGTTTCATATTTGCTGATTGCATGCTTACATTGTTTATATGGATAACTTTTATGGTAAACTTATGTATACATATAAAAATATTTCAACAAAATCAACACAGGTGCATTAAAATAGATTGGAAATCATAATCTAGAGCATATATATTCTTTTTTATTTTATTTTTTTAGTTGTAGGTGGACACCCTTATTTTAATTTATTTATTTTTATGTGGTGCTGAGGATCAAACCCAGTGCTTCACACGAGTTAGGCAAGCACTCTACTGCTGAGCCACAACCCCAACCCTATATATTCTTTATATATACTTCTATATATAGTAAACATACTTTTTCAAACACTTTAATCATTCACCTATTACTTTTCCCAAAAGAATTGAACTCTAAAAGCATGATTATTTCAGAAGTTACCAAAAGTATTTTTGTTGCTCAATTTGTTTTTATTTAAGTGTCCCACATCTGGAATGATGGGACTTGATGGGTTAATAAGTCCCACAAATACATAGCATTTCTTGAAAATGAATGAATAGAAAGGGATCTATTCATTACAGAAGGAATGATAAAACTAGAAGAATCACCATCTTGCAATCTCCAACTTAATACTTAGTTCAGGAAAGGATTATCAATGGATGTTGTACTTTGAACAAGCTGGATTACATTATCATACTGAAAGAATATGAAATTCTCTATCATAAATTGTGGGAAGCTCCTTATTCTTTTAGTATGATACTGCAAGCTGGCTTCACAGGCAAGGTATGGCAGTGTTGTGGTTTGTGGAAGAGTAGGACTTCTCCAGTTTTACACTCTGACTGCCTGATATTCTGCCAATGATTATTGATTTTTTTAAAGCATTGGTCTCCTATTTTGCTGCATTTTTTAAAAAAACCCACAAATTAGCTATGAAGTGGGTACACTTTAAACCTTTTCTAAACTTCAGGTGAATCAGCTCTTCTAGCTGAGTTAGAGAGGAGACTCTGGGTTACAGGATTTTTTAGAGATACACTTCATGCACCTTTATTTTTGTCGGCAAATTACAGAGACTGAAATTCCAAATTATCTTCTCTAGGTGGAGCTAGAATCTTATATGCAGTTTGCTTACTTATAGTCACTATCCTTGAGCAAAATCCTCAAAGGTAGCCCAGTTGAAGACTCCCTGTTGTGCCCCCTCAGTCTTGTCATGGAGTGGATATTATCCTTTTACTGCTTGAGGACTTCACATAAATCCTACTTCTTTCTCTGAGTCTCCCACCCTTTATTGATCCAGAGTGCTGAGAAGCAGAGAACCTTATACATGATGTTACTAAGTCCCTCACTCTATGAATGAGTAGATTGAGATTCTGAAAGATTAAATGCCTTGCCTAGGCTCACAAAAACAGCTGTGAGCATAATTTAGTCTATTGACTACCATCTTGATTCCAGCACTTCTCCATTCTGTCTCCTTCCATCCCGTCCTATGTCCCTTCCCTCTTCAAAATGTAGTGGGGGGGGGGGGGGAAACACCAACAACTGGGAATTTAACTTAAAACATTCAGCCTTTCTTCTATACAAGCAGTTGTCCAGCTTCTTTGAAATAATAAATTTCTGAATATGGTATGTGAAACTGAAGAAGTTGCATCTATACTCAAAATCCTGCAGACTGACCTTGGCTGACTAGACTATCCTGATTGTAGAAAGATGGGAATGTTGTAGTTCGTAAGCCAAAATTATCTTGGGCTATCTTAGGCCGTTTAGATAAATAGTCATTCACTTTTAACCTCTGTATCTGAAATAATAATATTCTCACAACTATTAGGTAAACTTTTCAGACTATGTGGTTAAGCTTAGAAGACAACCCCAAAGCTAAGAATGCCATAACATAATTATACCTACAGGAAAGATATCCCTGCTTTGCTATAGCCTGCCTACCTCATTCCCACACCAATATATTTGTTGAATATACTGGTTATGAATCTCTATTCTTTGACTGTAAGAGTTCATGTAACCTCTTTCATTTTGGAAAATGTCATTTAGGGTAACTTGAATCTGTGTTCCTGGGCTATGGTCACTCATAATTGGCTCAGAATAAACAATTTTCTTATTTCCTTTAAAGCAGAGTTGAATTTTACATTAACAGCAGCCAGTTTATGACCATAGTACATAGAATAGTACAGGTTAGGTAGTCCTATTGCACTTAAATTTTAAATTACACAGAAAATAGTTTAGTACCCTGCACAAGTAGGCATTGAGGTTCACTTTACTAACATGAACCCTGCATTGCTGTGATAAATTTTGTTTGTTTTTTCTTTTATTCAAAGCTACACATGCCCTAGGAAAAAATTTTTCCTTGCCATTAAAAAAAGTTGCATTTTCAAATAAATCTTTGTGTTCTAATCTGTATCCTATCTCTTAGAGAGCCAGAGCTCACATTAGTATAATAAAGATATTGGTAGTCATTCACTGAAGAAAAATGTAGCTATCTTTATTGACCTAATTGTTTTTAGTAATTAGTTGATATCCTAACATTTTCCCCCCACCATTTTCACTTCTCTGGACTGGCATGAGAGAACACATTAGGAAGAATTCTGTTTTAAATCACCGTTAGCTTGTGTAGTTGAACAAGATAAGAAGCTGAAAAACACTGCCTTTATGATGGACACAGAGAAAGTCAACACATTTTTAGAATTACATAAACCAAAAGTATAATATGGCAATATTTTCAAATCCTATTCTGAAAAATAACCTATAAATCTTTTACTTTGCTAAGTATGCTAACTATTTTCACCATTTTCTTCAGACGAAAATTTACTCTTTCTTTACTCTCTTTTTTAATGTTAGAACATATGGCAATATAAACACCATAGATTTTCTTTTGCTGTTTTTTCCAGTAACAGACAACAAGTATTCTTGCACACTGATTATAATACTCACTTAAATTGTAAATGTGAAGGGCTGCTCTCAGCTGATATGGTTTCCTGTAGTCAGCACTTGGTAATAGTTAACGAAGTTACGTTCCAGTTCTATTTAAATATACACACACATGGATTATGTAACATTAGGTGACAGCGTTTGATGAATGAGACAAAGAAAACAGAGCTGGTTGAATAAATTACAATGTGTGAAAGCATATCTTTTTCCTATAGTCAAATCCTATATAGAGATTTCAGATTATTTTAGTTGTAGCACCTCCAAAGAGTTATGCTTAATTAATTATTAATTTTTATAACCTCTGAGACTTGAACTCTAGGTAGTGCTTTTTCTGGAATATAGAATATACAAGGGCATAGACAGTTTAATTGCCTTTCTGTTGTCTATAGAAAGTTGAAAACAAGTAATTTTTTTCTGATTATAAAAATGGTGTATTTGGAAAATGTATAAGTGACAGGAAATCATATATGCTGTGAATCTTGACATTCATTTTTCACTGTTGACATATACATATCTATTTTTATTTTAAAATAGTGCCATACTGCAAATATTTTATAAGCTGCCTTTTCTATTTTCCTTCTAACTCTATATCATGAGCATTTCCCCATGTCACAAATGTTCTTTTAAAAGTAACATTATAAATAACCTTCAATCATATAAATAAATCTTAACCAGTCCTTTCTTGATTAACACACTGGCAAGTCCAGGCTTTTTTTTTTTCCTTTTTTTATTTTCTTCCTTCTATCTATCCCTCCATTCTTTTCTTTCTTTTTCCCCCTAACATCAGTGATCAATGTTGCAACTACTAGTTTTGTGTGTGTGTGTGTGTGTGTGTGTGTGTGTGTGTGTGTGTGTGTGTTTGAGAGAGAGAGAGAGAGAGAGAGAGAGAGAGAGAGAGAGAGAGAGAGAGAGAGAGAGAGAGAGAAAGTTGAGATTCTTGGAAAATTGTTTTAAGTTCATTGGTAGAATAAATTCCTAATCAGAGAATTGTCAGATTAAAAGGTACATGCATCTCATGGTTTGATAGATGTTACCTAATTGACTTCCAAAAGTTTGTATTTGTTTATATTTTGTCAACAGTTCAGGAGAATGCTCTTTTCCCTATCTCTGAAGAAGCAATGGATGTCATCACTTTTAACATGTTTACCTTTCTAGAGTAGAAAATATAGTTTTGAATTTTGTTTTTATTTAGTGAAATTAAACATTTTTATAAAACCATGTGTGTTGTCAGTTTCTGCAAATTATTTATAGGACTCTTTCTAAATCAAGAAGTTAAATCCTTGCATGGATATGTATTAGAACATTTTGTCCAGTGCCATTTCTCTTTAGATTTTGTTAGTGACATGTTTTGCCCATAAATATGTTTTCAGATATTACATGAAAAATTTTAATCATTGTTCTTTTAGAACTTCTGGGTTTTATGTCTTGCTTCAAAAGATCTTTCCTCCTTCAAGATTATAAACAAATTTATTTATGCTATTTTCTAAAATTTTACACTTCAATCTTTGGTTGATTCACTATTACTTTTAATATAAAATATAACTTAAGGATTTATTTCCTTAAATGCTCCTCACAACCATATTTGCAATCTAGTTTAGACAAATCGAAGTTTTACTGCATGTTATGTTGGGGTCAGTATGGAAAGGGCTGCAAATGCAGTAAGGAGTTTGAATTTTATCCTATAAACAACATAAAACCAAGTGAGAAAGATGATTTAGAGTATGTTTTGTGAATATAATTTTATGGCTTGGGAAGCTCCATCCAAAGAAAGAAAAGAAGGAGAAGAAAGGAAAGAAGTGGCCAATTAAAATAGCCTGGGCAAAATGCAGTGAGGACAGTTAGGACAATGTTAGTTGGACTAATAAGAAGGTGCTGAAGGTGAATGAGTGCTGCAGGCACTTCATAGAGTCCTTGGTGTGAGAAAGGGCTTCATAGTCCTAGTTCCAGTTCCACTGAGTCACCCAGCTGCTCAACGGTTAAGTCAGGATTAGAACCTAAATTTCCCTCCTGGATCAGGGATGTGTCCACTACAGTGTCTCCACAGCTCTTTTTGGATGAGGATGTACCAGCTATGGACTGTGTAAAAGGGAAATCAGGGAAGTGAAGGGAAGTGAAGGTGGTGCCAGTGGTTTATAATAGGTGACTCAGGCGGAGAGTTCACTGGTAGAGACAGGAAGTGAGTTAGATATGGGTCAGATAAAGTTTGAGGTACTTGAAACAACTATAAGGAAATTTCAACAGGGAGCTGGAACCTAATGAATGTGGATTCATTCTTCATTTGTGAAAGCATGATAGTTGCAGGTGTGGGAACAAATGAGATTGGCTTGGCTAAGTGTGGAGCAGGAAGAGAAAACTGTGGAGAGATGGAACACTGGGGATCTTACATTTAAAGGGTAAGAGAAGAAAAGGAGTCAGTAAAGTAAATCAGAAGGAGAAATGAAGAGACTCAGGGAGAACACTGTCCCAAAACAACAGAAATAACTGGCAACAAGTACTATAGAAATCCAGCTGGAGATTAGAGACCTTGCAGAGAGTGGGATAGCTATGATGTGAATCACAAAGCAACTACAGTGGACTGCCCAGGTAGGAGAAGGAGGAAGTGAGACTTTTTCAAGAAGTGTACTAATGAAGAAGAAAAAAAAAAAAAAAAAAAAAGACAGAAAAGAATGGTATTTCGACAGAGTAGTGTGGAGCAGGGAAGATGCTGCTTACTAGCTAGAGATCTTAGGAAAGTTATTTAATGTTTCTAAAGCCACAGTTTCATACATATTTAATGCAATTTTTATAAAAAAATTCAATGACTTTTTTCATAGAAATAGAAAAAGCAGTCATGAAATTCATTTGGAAAAATAAAAGACCCAGAATAGCCAAAGCAAACTTAGCAAGAAAAATGATGTGGGAGGCATCACATTACTAGACTTAAATTATACTGCAGAGCTATAGTAACAAAAACAGCATGGTATTGGCACAAAAACAGACACTAAGACCAATGGAACAGAATAGAAGACACAGAGGCATACAGTTATTGCATACTAGACAAAGTTGCCATTAACATACATTGGACAAAAGATAGCCTCTTCAACAAATGGTGCTGGGAAAACTGGAAATCCATATGTAGTAGAATGAAATTGAACCTCTATCTATCACCCTGCACAAAACTCCACTCAAAGTGGATCAAGGACCTAGGCATTAGACTAGAGACATTGTGCAAGAAGAAAAAGTAGGACCAACTCTCCACCATGTTGGCTTAGGAACTGACTTCCTCAATAAGACTCCTAAAGCACAAGAAGTAAAATCAAGAACCAATAAAGGGGATGGTATCAAACTAAAAATCTTCACAGCACAGGAAACAATCAAGAATGTGAACAGAGAGCCTATAGAATAGGAGAAAATCTTTACCACCAACATCTCAGATAAAGCATTGATCTCCAGGGTATATAAAGAACTCAGAAAACCTAAACCAAAAATAAACCAAATAACCCAATCAATAAATGATCTAAGGAACTGAATAGACACTTCACAGAAGAAGAAATATAAATGGTCAAAAAATATATGAAAAAAATGTTCAACATCTCTAGCAGTTAGAGAAATGCAAATTAAAACTACACTGCAATTCCATCTCACTCCAGTCAGAATGGCAATTTTCAAGAACAGAAGAAACAATAAATGTTGGACAGAATGTCAGGAAAAAGGTTCATTTATACATTGCTGCTAGGACTGCAAATTGGTGTAACCACTATGGAAAGCAGTATGGAGATTCCTTAGAAAATTTGAAATGGAACCACCATTTGACCCCGTTATTCCACTCCTTCGTTTACACCCAAAGGACTTAAAATCAGCATACTACAGTGATACAGCCATTTCAATGTTTATAGCAGTTCAAATTACATTAGCTAAGCTATGGAACCAACCTAGGTGCCCTTCAACAGATGAATAGATATAGAAAATGTGGTATACATACACAATGGAATATTATCCAGCCATAAAAAAAGAATGAAATTATTGCTTTGCTGGTAAATGAATGGAACTGGAGAAAATCATACTAAGTGAAATAAGCCAGTGGCAAAAAAAAACAAAGTTTTGGAGAGCAGTGACTTGGACCATGGGTTTTGACCGTCTCAGAGCTGAGGCTGCACTTTTCCCTGGGAACTTTCTGTGCAAAGGAGCAAGATAAGATTGCCCAAGTGGTCTGGTAATGCCCTGCCTGAGAAAGTTCTGTGCAAAGGTACAGAACAATAACAGTCTTGACCTTGAGATCACACACCAGCTGCCAAAGAGTAGAGAATTCTGAGCATAACAAGATAATCATAATACCTTGGAAGTGCTGCAACCTTCAAACCTGCCCGATTTGCAGAAGCTTTCCCAGAAAAAAACCTTTTGATGATGAAACCTGTATAATAAACATGCTGTGCTAGGTCTGAGTCACTGTTCTTCCATCAGAGATCGGTGTTCCACATGGTCCCAGCTTTCTCTTTGTAAATGTCTTGTGTGTCTTTCTTAATCCCCCATAGCCTCTTGGTGGTTTTTAGTGTTCAGCCATGCAGGTTGCTACACAAAGGCAGAATGTTCTCTCCAATATGTGGATGTTAACCACGGGAACATTAGAAGTTCATTGGACTAGACAAAAGGAGATGAAAGTAAAGGAGGAGGGATGGGAATAGAAAAACAGTAGAATGAATCAGACATATCTTTCCTATCCTTACATGTGAATACATGACCAAAGTAACTCCACATCATTCACAACTGCAATAATGCGATCTTAATTGGAACAAGTTATATTTATTCTATGTGTGTATAATGTCAAAATACACTCTACTGTCATTTATATCTAGAAAGAACAAATAAAGAATAAAGCCACAGTTTCTTCATAAGAATAAATTTCCTTGTAATATAAGCTCATAAGGTTGTTGTGAGAATCAGATAAGGTGCATTTTATGCACTTAGCATAATAGAGAGCATATAGTAGAAACCCAATATATGTTTTAAAATATTATTGTTATCATTATTGATGTTTTGTTGTGATGTGGAATTCTTGGGTATGTTTTAATGCAGAAAAGAGTCAACAAAAAGTGGGGGATACCCTGTATGATAATCCTGGAGGAGATAGAGAAGAACAGTAGAAGAAGGGTCAGCTTTTTGAAGGAGGACTCATCCTCCTTCTTGTAGAAGAGGAGGAAAAGTGAGAGAAGGGAGAAAAATATGAATTTTTAAGGTCTAGGACATGAACCTGAGACTCTCATAAAAATGACATCTATCTTTTTAGTAATGTAAATTGTGAAAGGGTCATAGAGATGAACATAAAAAAATCATTGATTTGAATTTTTGAGAATAAGTGGGGAAAAGTCTAAAACAGCTTCTTGAAGAATATAAGAAATTTATCACCTAAAGAATAGGGAATTATTGTTCATAGGTACAGAATTTCAGTTTTGAAAGAGGGGAAAAAAGTTCTGGAAGTAGGTGGTAGAGACACTTGCAAAACAATCTGAATGTGCTAAATGCCATGGAACTGTATACTTTAAAATGGAAAATTTTATGTTATGTGTTTTTTCACAATTAAAAAAAAGTGATTTAAAACACAGAAGTAGAAGAAATAGAAATGGAAGTTTATGTGTAATAGGGGAATTCCAAAATTTCCAGCTTTGTCACAGAGATGTTCTGGTGATAATGGTGGTCAGGATGAGGTTTCTGAGCCAGCTGTTGAAGAGTGTTAGAGTCATGAAAGCAGTCATAGAAGTTGCCAAAGATGACAAGAGCACAGGCAATGATGAATGGAAAAGGAGACATTCCCCTCAATTGACAATGACAAAATATGTGTGATATAATCCTTTTCAAAGTTGCAGATACGTATGGTTGCCTCTTTGACTGGAGAAGTCTTCCAGAAACTTTTATTCAACAAGTACTGAAGCCCATTTTATGCCAGGGACTAGGTATTTCATTAGCATTAACATTATCTCCTACATTTTGTTGTTGTTCGGAGATGAATGGCCAACTAATGAATTTCTATTTAAGATATTGTTTCTTGACAGATTAAAATGTCAGATTTCCTCCCTAATTTAAATGCATGTCATTTTTCTGAAACATTCTCCTCCCATACACATGCATACTTCTTACCCTCTCCCTCCTGTGAGAAGGTACCTGAAAATTTCATTTCACTTTATCATATTAGCTACCTTTGAGCAACTCAAAAATAATTTTCAATCACTCACCTTTTATATTTTAGGCAATGTTCTTTGACTAGTAATTGCCCTCTTTTAAAATACTGATCTGCTTAAAAGTGTTAGGTTGTCTATTGAATTTTCTTTCCTTATTGTGAATGATACTTCAAAAACTTTTTTTAAAATTTTAAAAATTTGTTCTAATTTGTTATATATGATGGTAGAATGCATTTATACATTTTGATAGATCATACATAAACAAAAAAATTTAAAAATAAGTTCAATTTCCTGTGATGAGTCTTGTCATAAAAATGCAGTTTGTAAGATTTTTTAAATTAAAATATATAGTCACTATGGATAATTTGGTTGATACATAAAAGAGGAAGTTTACCCTATGATGCCCAAGAAAGTAATTAAATGATTTGAACAACTGGCAATCATTGTGAGGATATCCTAACCTCAGTGATATCCTGAGGCCATTAACAGTGCTGAATTTGAATCTGTTTGTGGTAATGCAGAGAGTGCTGCATAACATAACAACAACAATAATAAATCAAACACTTAGTCTAATGTTAGGCTAGATACTGGACATATGGCAGTGAACAAAGCAAAATATTTCTTAGTAATATAAATATGGTCATATAAATATTAGTGAAAAATGATAAGTTGGGGCAGAAGATAAAAGAGTAAAGTGATACTAAGGTAGTGTAGTGTAGATAAGTTGACATTTAAGATGCATCCAAAAGATGCAAAGAACATGTGGAAGGGATGGGAAGAAGGTGATTTCTGAGCAGAGGAAACACAGGGAAAGGTCCTGAGGTGGTCAGAACCTGCAGTGTTAGGGAACCAAGGGGGACAGGCTGGCTGGAGCTGTGGGCTATGGGGAAAGCTTAATGCAATGAGGTAGGAGATGGAAGGGAACAGAAGTTAGGTTAAGGCTGAATCTGGAGACCAGAGGAAGGAGCTTGGATTTTATTTAAAGGGCAATGGGAAGCCAAAAAAGGGTTTCATGTAATATGGATATGAATTTCTTTTTTAATTAGTGCTTTGGCTGCCATGTGAGGAACAACTGGAGGGCGATAAGAGGGAAGAAATGAGACCAGCAAGGAGTTTGCTTTAGTTCAGACTCTTAATAATGGCACTGGTGGAGGTAATGATAGAGGCTACTGTATTTCTGGTATCTTACATGGGCCAGATGCTTTATCTCTAATTGTCATTATGATCCTGAAGTTTTAATATGATTGTCTCCCTTTTAGAGGCTCTTTTTTATTTTCTTTTTTTTGGTGGTGGTGCTGGAGATTAAACCCAGGGCCTTTTTCATGCTAGGCAACCAACTGAGCTATATCCCCAGCCCCTGACTGTCTCCATTTTAGAAGTGAGGAACTGGTTATGGTGTTGCATGCCTGTAATCCCAGCTACTTGGGAGACTGAGTCCAGCTTGGACAAGTTAGCAAGACCCTGTCTAAAAAAGAAAAAACAAAAAGAAAAATTTTTTAAATATGCAAAGGAAATAATGACCCAGAGAAACTGTCTTGCAAAAGGCCATATACATAATAAGAAGCAAAGCCAGAATCTGATATCAAGTTCATCTGGTTCTCTTTTATCTTATGGGAAGGACTGGTAGAATGGGGTGAATTCCTAGGTCTTAAATTTCATTCATCGCTTTGTTGAGCTTTCGTGCCCTTGCATGTCTTTAAGTTGAATAACACTTGGCATTTATAAAACAATTCTGTGCTTTTTCATGTTTTTTTCTGGATGCAATATTATCTGGTCATTTTTATACACTGGCCCTATGTGCCCCATCAACTTTTATCACCTTATCTCTCCCTTCATATTCTCTACCTTTCAGATGACTAGACTTAGTTCCTCACATGCTTTCACATCTCCAGGCCTTTGTTCAGACTGTTCTTGCTAATGATGCCTCTTTTTATTTGTCTGGGAAGCTCCAACCTAACTCTTGGAGCCCAGTTCAAATGTTTATTTCCCTAACAACCCAAAATGAAGTAGACTCTATTGCTTCCTCTTTTACTTGCTTATTGCTTACCGTAGCCAACTCTGTTTGAATGTCCACTGGACTTCTAGCTTCTTGGGAACCAGTGTTGTGCCTTAGTTGTCTTTGTTTTTCCAGAAACTTTCCAGAGAAGGCACTTGATAAGTCATTCTGTAATTTGGATCAGTCATTGAAAAATCCCTATAAACCAAGTAAGGCAGGCATCATCCACTAAAAATATGTAGGGACCCTGTTCAAATTTCAAAGATATACAGAGTAGTGAAGCTGGAACTTTGTGTTGAGCTGTTAGAAATTGACACTACTCCACTATTGTTGATGTGCAGAAATGATGGTTTTATAGGGCTCAGCCTACCAGAACCCACATCTTCTTGTTCTTGGGTCAATGCTTTTTTGAAAGCATTACAAGAAGCTGACTTTCTGGCTGGCTTGTGGCTGGCCCTGTGTTCAATGCACATTGTTGTTTTATTTTCCACTCCCTTCTCATCCTTCTCACCATGCCATATACACTTGGGAGGCCCAGCCTGTGTAGTAGATCAAGTCTTAAGTGATTTTTGAAGAAGCAGAACTAGGATGGCCTTCTTCCCCAAGCTTAGTAAACCTGGGTTTTCTCCCTCCCTTCAGATCCCTTTGATTTTGAAGTCTCCATTTCCCCATCTTAAAAAACAACTTCTGCTGGGGTTGTGGCTCAGTGGCAGAGCACTTGCCTAGCACATGTGAGGCACTGGTTCGAATCTCAACTCCACATATAAATAAATAAAGTTTCACTGCCAACTAAAAAAAAATTTAAAGAACAACTCAACTAGAATTGAAGCCACCAGATATTCCCATGGGAAAACTTCCAGGAAGTGAGCAGTTTGTATTCAAAATTTATAAAGCAAGCAAGATGCTAGCATTATGATAAGAGCCCAGAGAAGAAAAAGGTAGCAAAAACCAACTGTAAAGACTTCATATATTAGGATAATCAGAAATGACATAAATATGACTGATTTTTAATATGTTTAATAGTGTTCTAAAAAAGATTGAAAAGACAAACAGGGGACCTAGAAATACAAAAAAAAAAAAAAAAATTGAAATCAAAACTCAGTAGAGGGGGCTGGGGTTGTAGCTCAGTGGTAGAGCACTTGCCTAGCACATGTGAGGCACTGGGTATGATTCATAGCACCACATAAAAATAAATAAATAAAGGTATTTCATCCATATAGAACCAAAATTTTTTTTTTTTAAACTCAACAGAGGGGCTGGGATTGTGGCTCTATGGTAAAGTGCTTGCCTAGCACATGTGAGACACTGGATTCAATCCTCAGCACTACATAAAAATAAATAAAGGTATTGTATCCATCTACAACTAAAAATATTAAGAAAAAAAAACTCAACAGAGAATCAGAGCCTCTGGGACAGGAGTCCCCTATGTTTCTGCTTTCTATTGAAGCATTAAAATTTCTTTTTCTTCCTTTTTCTCAAAACCATATCCTCATTAGATTGCTGTTGGGGACAAGGACCAAGATTTTGGTAACAAATTGCTGACCATGAAGGGGGACCCAAGAGCATCTCCTATTCTGTTTTTTTAGGGATAGGTCTGGCACTCTGGGCAAACCCCCTTCCTTGTCAAGGATGCAAGTGGCCGGTGAGCTTGTTGAGGACCATCTACTAGAGAATTAGGAGATAGGGTGAGTTTGCCTTGGGCTGACAGAGGAGCTGTTACTGTAGAAGGACTGAGGGACCATCCCAGCAGCTGCCAAAGCTCCTTTTACTTCAGGGAACTCCCACCATCTCTTCTTGAACTATACAGGTTTCTCCATCAATCAATCAGTCTACTTTGAGAAAAAAGGAAACTGAATGCAGTCAAGTTGTGACACAACTGGCCATGTGCATGATCCCTGCCCTATGTATGCCTTTAGCCACCTGCCAGCTGAAACCATGGGCTTCTGCTCTGATGCTAAATACCCTTAACTGTCCATGCTCCATCTGATAGAGAACAAGAACTTCAGGTCACTTCCCCAACTTTGCCCTTTCTCAGCAGAAAAGCAGCTTGGAGATGTCATTGCCCATTTTTCCTTAGAAATGGAATGTAAAAATTGACAGTGGAGAAGTGTAACAGTGGTCCACTTTACACCTTGAATAAAGTCCTTGCTGCTCTGCTACTGTGAATTATTCAAATAGACATATATCTTTCTCTTCCTCTCTCCCCTTCCCTAATCTGGAGTGCGTGGAGAACAGGATTACCTTCTTCCCGCCACATTCAGAGTTGTTTGCACACACCTATCACAGGAATGAAGTAATTCAGACTTTTCAGAAGGCACCAGAAAATCTAAAAATGGCCATCTCTCAAACTAACAACTATAACTCCCAACAAGAACACCTGGAATGTAACCTTTGAATCACCTCTTTAAAAGACGCCTGTTCCCCATGATGGGAAGAATCAAACCCTTTGGGACAGGAGCCCCCTGTGTTTCACTTTTGCTAGCAAAGCAACAACCTTCTTTTTCCTTTTAAAAAACAAAAACAAAACCCCAAATCCCCTCCCCCGCAAACCTCAATGAATCAGTGAAGCAGCAGATTTTACATGGGTGAAGAGAGTTGGTGAATGAAAACACATTTGTAATCCAGATACACAGAGATGGAAAAGAAGATAGGAAAATTTGGAGGGTAAGAATGAGACAATCTAGAGTATATTTTGGAATTACAGAAGGAGACAATAGAATAGAGAAAGAACTATATTTGAAGATATAATGGCTGGGAATATTCCAGAATCTTCGAAAGATCCAGATATAAGAATACCAATGAGGGGATTCAAGATGGCGGACTAGAGGGTGGCTGCGTTTCGTGTTGCTCCAGGACACAGGACTCAAGAAGAGGAGATATAGAGAGACTTGGGACCAACTCAAAGCAGTGGGGGAGCGTCTCCCACTGGGCAGGCGTCCCGGACGGGGCAGGAGTCCCGGACGGGGCGGTAGCCCCGAAAGCAGGGATCTTTGCGAAGTAGAGCTGCCGGCGAGGCGCCCCTCCCCCCGCCGGAGCAGTGATCACAGACAACTGGGAGCATTGGAGAGGTGGCTGTTCACCACAGCGTTTGGACTCGGCGCAACCCACCCAGGCTCTGGGAGGCTGCCCAAAGGAGTAGGTGCTTGGTGAGCTGTTTGGACTGAAAGCAACCACCCCTGAACACAGGGGGCTTCCCAGAGGAGAAGGAGAAATACGGGCTCGGCACATCACTTGGAATTGGAGCAGCTGCGCCAGGGCTCCGGGCAGCTATCCGGAGGAGCAGCGTGGACTCAGGACTCAAGAAGAGGCGATTTTGAGAGACTTGGGACCAACTCAAAGCAGCCGGGTGAGTGTTTCTCACTGGGCAGGCATCCCGGAAGGGGCGGTAGCCCCGGAAGCAGGGAACTTTCTGAAGTAGAGCTGCCGGTGAGACGCCCCTCCCCCCGCCGGAGCAGTGATCGCAGACAACTGGGAGCATTGGAGAGGTGGCTGTTCACCACAGCACTTGGACTCGGCGCAACCCACCCGGGCTCTGGGAGGCTGCCCAAAGGAGAAGGTGCTCAGTGAGCTGTTTGGACTGAAAGCGACCACCCCTGAACACAGGGGGCTGCCCAGAGGAGAAGGAGAAATACGGGCTCGGCACATCACTTGGAATTGGAGCAGCTGCACCAGGGCTCTGGGCGGCTATCCGGTGGAACAGCGTGGTGAGTGGTTTGGTCCCAGAGCATCCGCTCCTGAACACAGGGAGGTTGTCTGGAGAAGGAGGAGGAGCACGGCGGGGTGCTTGGGCTCGAAGTGACTGCACCAGGGCTACGGGTGGCAGTCGGGACAAGAAGGTGCACAGTGAGTTCTTGGGACTCGTGACACACCAGATCTCTGGGTGACTGCCTGGTGGAGAAAGGGGTGCGTGGTGGGTCACTTGGATTTAGAGTGACCGCACGGAACAACAGGTGGCTGCCGGAGGAAAGGGCATGTGGCGGGTCACTGGGACTCGGAGCGATTGTAAGGGGCTCCAGGTGGCTGCTCAGAGGAGGGGCCGCATAGCCAGGCGAAAAGTGCAGAGCAGGGTCCTAGACGGCTTCTTGGTGGAAGAGCCCCACAGACAAACTGAGGGGCGGAGCGAAGGCTCCAGGACTGCAAGCAGCTTCTCTGAGGAGAGGCAGCCTAAGGAGATTCGTTTGCGAAGGGTGAGGCTTCCAGGCCCAGGAGGTAGGTCCGGGTCCCTGGGAACATTGCAGAAGAAGGCTGCCCAGCCCAGGCAGTAGTTGTGAATTGAACGGAACCTCTGGGAGGAAAACCGACCAGCGAGACCTCCCCACCGGGTGACTCCTCCCTGTTGGGTGAGGTTCTCCCAAAAGGACTGTAAAATCAGAGACACAGGCCCAAACTGGTCTTGCATCAGCCGACAACCTACTTCCCTTTTGGATGACCATTCATCAGCAAGTGAAGGTACCTCTGCCCACTAGCAGGGAATATACCCCACCGGAAAGCCACCACCCCTAGGGAGTCAGCTTCCTTGTGGAGCACTGCATTATCAACTTCCTCCAAGACTTCAGGCTACTGAAGACTAAGAGGGGATATAATAGAAATCTTCAGGGATATTATAAGACAATAGAGGAAATCTGCAATATCACAGCGGTCAACTGATACCTGAACAATATGAGAAAACAAGGAAAGAAAATGCTGCAAACAAATCTAGATGTTACATCAATGAAACCCAACGACAGCATGGCAGAAGAAATGACAGAAAGGGAGTTCAGAATGTACATAATTAAAATGCTCAGGGAAGCAAATGACGAGATGCAAGAGCAAATGCAGGCACTGAATGATCGCACCAATTGACAGTTAAAAGAGCAAATACAGGAAGCAAAAGATCATTTCAATAAAGAGTTAGAGATATTGAAAAAAAACCAAACAGAAATCCTTGAAATGAAGGAAACAATAAACCAAATTAAGAACTCCATAGAAAGCATAACCAATAGAATAGAACACCTGGAAGACAGAACATCAGACATTGAAGATAAAATATTTAACCTTGAAAACAAAGTTGAACAAACAGAGAAGATGGTAAGAAATCATGAACAGAATCTCCAAGAACTATGGGATATCATGAAGAGGCCAAATTTAAGAATTATTGGAATTGAGGAAGGCTTAGAGAAACAGACCAAAGGAATGAACAATCTATTCAATGAAATACTATCAGAAAATTTCCCAAATCTGAAGAATGAAATGGAAGACCAAATACAAGAGGCTTATAGGACTCCAAATATACAAAATTACAACAGACCCACACCAAGGCACATTATAATGAAAATGCCCAACATACAAAATAAAGACAGAATTTTAAAGGCCGCAAGAGAGAGGAATCAAATTACATTCAGGGGGAAACCAATACGGATATCAGCAGATTTTTCAATTCAGACCCTAAAAGCTAGAAGGGCCTGGAACAACATTTTTCAAGCCCTGAAAGAAAATGGATGCCAACCAAGAATGATATACCCAGCAAAACTTACCTTCAAATAGGATGATGAAATAAAATCCTTCCATGATAAACAAAAGCTAAAAGAATTTACAAAAAGAAAGCCAGCATCACAGAACATTCTCAGCAAAATATTCCACGAGGAAGAGATGAAAAACAAAGAAACAAATCAGCAATGGGAGGAACTATCCTAAAGGAATTGTCAAATAAAGGAAGAACCAAGTCGTCTCGAAATAAATAAATAAATAAATAAATAAATAAATAAATAAATAAATAAATAAAATGAACCAAATGACCGGGAATACTAATCATATCTCAATAATAACCCTGAATATTAATGGCCTGAACTCATCAATCAAAAGACATAGACTGGCAGATTGGATCAAAAAGAAAGATCCAACAATATGTTACCTGCAAGAGACTCACCTCGTAGAAAGAGATACCCATAGACTAAAGGTGAAAGGATGGGGGAAAACATACCATGCACATGGACTCAGCAAAAAAGCTGGGGTATCCATCCTCATTTCAGATAATGTGGACTTCAAGTCAAAACTAGTCAGAAGGGATAAAGAAGGACATTACATACTGCTTAAGGGACCCATAAATCAGCAAGACATAACAATCATAAACATCTATGCCCCAAACAGTGGCTCATCCATGTATGTCAAACAAATCTTTCTCAATTTCAGAAACCAAATAGACCGTAACACAATAACACTAGGTGATTTTAACACGCCTCTCTCACCACTGGACAGATCTTCCAAACAAAAATTGAACAAAGAAACCATAGATCTCAATAACACAATCAATAATTTAGACTTAACGGACATTTATAGAATATACCATCCAACCAAGAGCAAATACACTTTCTTCTCAGCAGCACATGGATCCTTCTCTAAAATAGACCATATATTATGCCACAAAGCTAATGTTAGCAAATACAAGAAGATAGAGACACTACCTTGTATTCTATCAGATCATAATGGATTGAAGTTAGAAATAAATGAAAGAGTAAAAAACAGAAGCTACTGCAACACCTGGAGATTAAACAATATGCTATTACTTGATGAATGGATAACAGGAGATATTAGGAAGGAAATTAAAAAATTCTTAGAGGTAAATGAGAACAAAGAAACATCATATCAAAATCTTTGGGACACTATGAAAGCAGTACTTAGAGGAAAATTTATTTCATGGAGAGCATTCAATAAAAGAAGTAAAAATCAACAAATAAACAACCTAACACTACAGCTCAAAGCCCTACAAAAAGAAGAACAGACCAACACCAAAAGTAGTAGAAAACAGGAAATAGTTAAACTCATAGCTGAAATCAACGAAATTGAAACAAAAGAAACTATACAAAAAATTGACAAAATAAATAGTTGGTTCTTTGAAAAAATAAACAAAATTGATAAACCGTTAGCCACACTAACAAAGAGAAGACGAGAGAAAACCCAAATCACCAAAATTCGGAATGAACAAGGAAATATCACAACAGACACGATTGAAATACAAAACATAATTAGAAGCTATTTTGAAAATCTATATTCTAACCAAATAGAAAATTTCAAAGACATCAACAGGTTTCTAGAGACATATGAATTGCCTAAATTGAATGAGGAGGACATACACAATTTAAATAGAACAATTTCAAGTAATGAAGTAGAAGAGGTCATCAAAAGCCTACCAACAAAGAAAAGTCCAGGACCAGATGGGTTCTCAGCTGAGTTCTACAAAACCTTTAAAGAAGAGCTCATTCCAATACTTCTCAAAGTATTCCATGAAATAGAAGAGGAGGGTACCCTCCCAAACTCATTCTATGAAACCAATATTACCCTGATACCCAAGCCAGATAGAGACAAATCGAGGAAAGAAAATTTCAGACCAATATCCTTAATGAACATCGACGCAAAAATTCTCAATAAAATTTTAGCAAATCGCATACAAAAATATATTAAAAAGATAGTGCACCACGATCAAGTGGGTTTTATCCCAGGGATGCAAGGTTGGTTCAACATCCGGAAATCAATAAATGTAATTCACCATATCAATAGACTTAAAGTCAATAATCACATGATTATTTCAATAGATGCAGAAAAAGCATTTGATAAAATACAGCACCCCTTCATGCTCAAAACACTAGAAAAAATAGGGATAGTGGGAACATTCCTTAACATTGTAAAGGCCATCTATGCTAAGCCCATGGCTAATATCATTCTAAACGGTGAAAAACTGAAAGCATTCCCCCTAAAAACTGGAACAAGACAGGGATGCCCTCTTTCACCACTCCTATTCAATATCGTTCTTGAGACTCTAGCCAGAGCAATTAGACAGACCAAGGAAATTAAAGGAATACGAATAGGAAAAGAAGAACTCAAACTATCCCTATTTGCGGATGATATGATTATATACTTAGAGGAACCAGGAAATTCCACCAGAAAACTGTTAGAACTCATAAGTGAATTCAGTAAAGTGGCAGGTTACAAGATCAATGCTCATAAATCCAATGCATTTTTATACATAAGTGATGAATCTTCAGAAAGAGAAATTAGGAAAACTACCCCATTCACCATAGCATCGAAAAAAATAAAATACTTGGGAATCAATCTCACAAAAGAGGTGAAAGACCTCTACAATGAGAACTACAGAACACTAAAGAAAGATATTAAAGAACACCTTAGAAGATGGAAAGATCTTCCATGTTCTTGGATAGGCCGAATTAATATTGTCAAAATGGCCATACTACCAAAAGTGCTATACAGATTCAATGCAATCCCAATTAAAATCCCAATGACGTACCTTACAGAAATAGAGCAAGCAATTATGAAATTCATCTGGAAGAATAAGAAACCCAGAATAGCTAAAGCAATCCTTAGCAGGAAGAGTGAAACAGGGGGTATCGCAATACCAGAACTTCAACTTTATTACAAAGCAATAGTAACAAAGACGGCATGGTACTGGTACCAAAATAGACAGGTAGATCAATGGTACAGAATAGAGGACACGGATACAAACCCAAATAAATACAACTTTCTAATACTAGACAAAGGGGCCAAAAATATGCAATGGAGAAAAGATAGCCTCTTCAACAAATGGTGCTGGGAGAATTGGAAATCCATATGCAACAGAATGAAACTAAACCCATATCTCTCACCCTGCACAAAACTCAACTCAAAATGGATTAAGGACCTCGGAATCAGACCAGAGACTCTGCAGATTATAGAAGAAAAAGTAGGTCCCGATCTTCAACATGTCGGGCTAGGACCAGACTTCCTCAACAGGACTCCCATAGCACAAGAAATAAAAGCAAGAATCAATAACTGGGATAGATTCAAACTAAAAAGCTTTCTCTCAGCAAAGGAAACTATCAGTAATGTGAAGAAAGAGCCTACAGAATGGGAGAATATCTTTGCCAATCATACTTCAGATAGAGCACTAATCTCCAGAATCTATAAAGAACTCAAAAAACTCTACACCAACAATACAAATAATCCAATCGACAAATGGGCTAAGGAAATGAACAGACACTTCACAGAAGAAGATGTACAAGCAATCAATAAACATATGGAAAAATGTTCACCATCTCTAGTAATAAGAGAATTGCAAATCAAAACCACCCTAAGATTCCATCTCACCCCAATTAGAATGGCGATTATCAAAAATACAAGCAACAGGTGTTGGCGAGGATGTGGGGAGAAAGGTACACTCATACATTGCTGGTGGGGCTGCAAATTAGTGCAGCCACTCTGGAAAGCAGTGTGGAGATTCCTTAGAAAACTTGGAATGGACCCTCCATTTGACCCAGCTATCCCACTCCTTGGCCTATACCCAAAGGACTTAAAATCAGCATACTACAGAGATACAGCCACATCAATGTTCATAGCTGCTCAATTCACAATAGCCAGACTGTGGAACCAACCTAGATGCCCTTCAATTGATGAGTGGATAAAGAAACTGTGGTATATATACACAATGGAATATTACTCAGCCATAAAGAATGACAAAATTATGGCATTTGCAGGCAAATGGATGAAATTGGAGAATATCATGCTAAGTGAGATAAACCAATCTCAAAAAGCCAAAGGACGAATGATATCGCTAATAAGTGTAGGATGACACATAAAGGGGGGGAGGGAAGGGTTAATGTTAGGGTTAGAGTTAGGGTTAGGGAGGAGGGCAAGTATGGAGGAAGAAAGTACTGTATAGAGGGTAAAGAGGGGTGGGAGGGGTGGGGGGAAGGGAAAAAATAACAGAATGAATCAAACAACATTACTCTATGTAAATTTATGATTACACAAATGGTATGCCTTTACGCCATGTACAAACAGAGAAACAACATGTATCCCATTTGTTTACAATAAAAAAAAAAAGAATACCAATGAATCCCAAGCAGGAAAAAGAGCAAATGGAGAAGGAAAAGGAAAGACAGAAGGAGGTAGGGAGGGAGTCCACATTTTGATACATTAATTATGAAACTTAAGAACATTGAAGAAAAAGAGAAGATTATAATTTCAGTCACTGAGGACAATGAATCAGTCTATTGAGATGAATATATTGAATATATTGAGATGAATAAATACAGTTTTGATTGGGCTATGGAGGGATGCATGCAGTCTTACAGTAGCTTCAGAACCTGTGAAATTAATTACAGATATTAGCAGAACCAGTGAAGCATCTCTGCCAACCAGTGAAGCATCTCTGCCGTCCATTGAGCACTATTAAAAACTGCAGAGATAGGCTCAGAATTCTTATTTTACAGTTGAGGATAGTGATGCTCAGAGCTAGTGAATGGGTACTTGGGGGAGCCAGCACCAGATCTTGGGCCTTCCAACTCACAGAGCAATAGTGTGAGTGCTATTCCCTCTACCCTGCTGTTGTTTCTTTAAAGTATTACACGACAGCATAAAAAAAGTGTGAGGAAAAGTAGTTTCATTTTATCAGAGAACTTTTTGAAGGTGTCTTTAGGTCTCATGTGTAAAAATTAATCACTTTTTTATACATTGTCCATGCAATGCCTCCTCTCCAGGAAAGAAAACTGCTCACTTTTTTGGATGGAGGTAATGGGATATCGCCCTGATTTGTTTCCTTCTAGTTAGGAAGAGAGCATGAGACTTGAGTAAGAAAGAGTTTTAGAAAATGTGGTTTAAACTGAGTCACAGAAAATATTTTGGCACAGCATTCTGTAGAAGGTTGCAGGGTAGGAAGAGGTGGCGAAATCTCACCATATACAAAGGCTATGATAAGAAAATCACAGGAGAAAAAGCAGGTGCCAAGTCACTGTGTGTGTGTGTGTGTGTGTGTGTGTACGTGGGTGTGTGTACACACCCAAATCACTAGGTTATAAATCAGTTCACAAAACTAGGGGGGAAATCTGATTTGTCTTGCTTTAGTTTATTGCTTTAGACCTTTATATGATTTTTTTTTTCTAAAAAAATTTACACCCTAGACCTGCAAAGGAAGGGTAGGGGATGTTGATATATTAAGTTCAATCACTTCTGTTTATTCATGAAAAGATATTATTGTGTTTATACACATGTACGTATGAAAAATTATTTGTGTATATATGCATATATATGTGTATATATGTACATATACATACCAACAGGTTTGAGAACATCTGCATTTGGCAACAATACAGTCAAAACAGATTGATTAACTGAAGATGTCAGACTCTGGGAAAAGTACCCAGATCTTAAAATCAGAAGTGATGTGCATAATTTAGTATTTAATAATTCCAGATCCTGATAAGGATGGCTATCAACTGATTGCTCTTTAAGAGAAGCATGAGATTTTCAGACAGCAAAGTTTTGGATTTTGAAGTTTATTTTCAAAGAAGAATGCAAACTAACTGCCTATCTATCTATCTATCTATCTATTTATCTATCTATCTACCTACCTATCTATCTATTTATTTTTGCAGTACAGGGGATTGAACCCAGAGACACTCTACCACTAAGTTACATCCCCAGCCCTTTTTATTTTTTGAGACAAGATCTCCTTAAGTTGCCCAGGCTGGCCTCAAACTTGTGATCCTCCTGCCTCAGCCTCCAGTGTTTCTAAGATTATGGGCAAGAGCTGCCACACTGGACTCTGCTATATAGCTCTTTAAATTGATTTACTTGTAGAGAAGCAGGCTGATTTGCATATGCACATTTCTCAAACATAAAACATTAAGAAGAAGAAATTTCTGTCATAGATCACAGATATTTGGACCCAGTGAAAGTTGTTCCTAACCTTCATTCATGGTACATAGAGATGCCAATAAATACTTGAAGTGTATCCTGCGAGCCATTAAAATTAATTTGAAAGTAAGTTTAGAAAACAACAAAGAATAACAAGAGGAGTGTCTAAAAGAATGAGGCAGATATTTATGGAAATGAGTAAAGAAGAATTCTAATCTCTACAATTTAGGTCCAAAAGAAGGAAGCTTAAAGTACCAGTTGCAATAGCAAAACTTTGCATTGGTAGAAGATAAATGTACCAACTTCATTTAAAAATAAAATTTAAAAAAAAATTAGTTTTCTCTTCAATAATGGAAAACATCTGCTGTTTTGTAAAGCATTTGCTAGTTACATTTTAAAAACTAGGTTTTCAAGATGGCGGCCTAGAGGGTAGCTGCATTTCATGTTGCTCCAGGACGCAGGATTCAAAAGAGGAGATATTGAGACGCTTGGGACCAACTCAAAGCAGCCGGGTGACTCTCTCCCGTTGGGGAGGCGACCCGAATGGGACGGGGGTCCCGGAAAGCAGGGAACTTTGTGAAGTAGAGCTGCCGGCGAGACGCCCCTCCCCCCGCTGAAGCAGTGAACTCGGACAACTGGGAGCGCCGTAAAGGAGGCCGCTCAGCACAGCGCTGGGACTCAGAGCAACCACTGGGGCTCCGGTGGCTGCCCAGGGGAGGAGCGGCGAGGAGAGTTGTGTGGACTCAGAACACTGGGGCCTGCCCTGAGGAGGAGGAGGAGGAACGTGGCCGCTTGGATTCGGAATGACTATACCAGAGCTACAGGTGGTTGCCAGAGGAGAAGAGGCGCAGCGAGCTGTTTGGATTCAGAGCGACTGCTTCTGAACACCGGGGCCTGCCCTGAGGATGAGGAGGAGGAGGAGCGGGTCCGCTTGGATTCGGAGTGGCTATACCAGAGCTACAGGTGGTTGCCAGAGGAGGAGCCACGTGGCGAGCTGTTTGGACTCAGACCACTTCTGAACACCGGGGCCTGCCCGGAGGAGTAGGAGGAGGTGGAGGAGGAGGAGGAGCGCGGCGGGTCGTTTGGACTCACAGTGACTGCATTAGAGCTCCAGGTGGCTGCTCAGAGGAGGAGGCGATTGGTGAGTTGTTTGGACTTAAAGCGACTGCTCCTGAACACAGGGGGGCTGCCTGGAGGAGGAGCGCAGTGGGCCGCTTGGTCTCAAGCGGCCACACCAGAGCTCCGGGCGGTTGCCCAGAGGACGCGTGCAGCGGGTCACGTGGATTCAGAGCCACTCAGAGCGACTGCTCCTGAACACCCGGGGGGTTACCTGGAGGAAGAGGAACAGGGCGGGTCACTTCGAATCGCAGTGATTGATTGCCCTGGGCTATGGGTGGTTGGTGGGAGGAGGAGGCACCCAGTGAGTTGCTTGGACTCCTAGTGATCGCACTGGAATACGGGGCGGCTGTCTGGAGGAAGAGGAGTGCGGTGGGTCTCTGGGACTCAGAGTGATTGTACGGGGCCCCAGGTGGCTGCTCAGAGGAGGGGCCGCATAGCCAGGCGATTCGGTGCAGAGCAGGGTCCCAGGATCTAGGAGGCTTCTTGGTGGAAGAGCCCCACAGAGACATGCTTAGGGGCGGAGTGAAGGTTCCAGGGCTGTGGGCAGATTCTCTGAGGAGGGGCAGCCTAAGGAGATTCATCTGCAAAGGGTGAGGCTCCCAGGCCAAGGAGGTAGGGCCGGGCCCCTGGGAACTTTGCAGAGGAAGGCAGCCCAGCCCAGGCGGTAGCTGTAAATTGAGGGGAACCTCTAGAAGGGAACTGACCAGCGAGACCTCCCCACCGGGTGAGTCTTCCCTGCCAGGTGAAGTTTCCCCACAAGGACGGTAAAACCAGAGACACAGGCCCAAACAGGCCTTGCCTCAGCCCGCAGCCTAGTTCCCCTTTGGATGACCATTGGTCAACAAGTGAAGGCACCTCTGCCCACTAGCAGGGAATATACCGCACCTGAAGGCCACCACTCCTAGAGAGGCAGCTTCCTGTGGAGCACCACATTATCAACTTCCTCCAAGACTTCAGCCTACTGAAGGCTAAGAGGGGATATATATAGAAATCTTCAAGGACATTGTAAGTCAACAGAGGAAATCTGCAATATCTCAGCGGTCCACTGATACCTGAACAATATGAGAAAACAAGGAAAGAAAATGCTGCAAACAAATCTAGATGTTACATCGACATTGGGTTACATAAAACCCAATGACAGCATGGCAGAAGAAATGACAGAAAAGGAGTTCAGAATGTACATAATTAAAATGATCAGGGAAGCAAACAATGAGATGAAAGAGCAAATGCAGGCATTGAATGATCGCACCAATCGACAGTTAAAAGAGCAAATACAGGAAGCAAAAGAATATTTCAATAAAGAGTTAGAGATATTGAAAAAAAACAAACAGAAATTCTTGAAATGAAGGAAACAATAAACAAAATTAAGAACTCCATAGAAAGCATATCCAGTAGGAGAGAACACCTGGAAGACAGAACCTCAGACATTGAAGACAAAATATTTAACCTTGAAAACAAAGTTGAACAAACAGAGAAGATGGTAAGAAATCATGAACAGAATCTACAAGAACTATGGGATATCATGAAAAGGCCAAATTTAAGAATTATTGGGATTGAGGAAGGCTTAGAGAAACTAACCAAAGGAATGAACAATTTATTCAATGAAATAATATCAGAAAATTTCCCAAATCTGAGGAATGAAATGGAAAATCAAGTTCAAGAGGCTTATAGGACTCCAAATACACAAAATTACAACAGACCCACACCAAGGCACATTATAATGAAAATACCTAACATACAAAATAAAGACAGAATTTTAAAGGCTGTGAGAGAAAAGAACCAAATTACATTCAGGGGGAAACCAATACACATATCAGCAGATTTTTCAATCCAGACCCTAAAAGCTAGAAGGGCCTGGAACAACGTTTTTCATGCCCTGAAAGAAAATGGATGCCAACCAAGAATCTTATACCCATCAAAACTTACTTTCAGATTTGACGATGAAATAAAATCCTTCCATGATAAACAAAAGCTAAAAGAATTTACAAAAAGAAAGCCAGCATTACAGAACATTCTCAGCAAAATATTCCATGAGGAAGAGATGAAAAACAAACAAGCAAATCAGCAAAGGGAGGAATTATCCTAAAGGAATTGTCAAATAAAGGAGGAAACAAGTTGTGTCAAACAAATAAATAAATAAAATTTAAAAAATGAACCAAATTACCGGGAAACCAAATCATATCTCAATAATAACCCTGAATATTAATGGCCTGAATTCATCAATCAAAAGACAAACTGGCAGATTGGATTAAAAAGAAAGATCCAACAATATGTTGCCTACAAGAGACTTACCTTATAGAAAAAGATACCCATAGACTAAAGGTGAAAGGATGGGGAAAAACATACCATGCACATGGACTCAGCAAAAAAGCTGGAGTATCCATCCTCATTTCCGATAATGTGGACTTCACGCCAAAGTTAGTCAGAATGGATAAAGAAGGTCATTTCATACTGCTTAAGGGAAGCATAAATCAGCAAGATATAACAATCATAAACATCTATGCCCCAAACAGTGGCTCATCCATGTATGTCAAACAAATCTTTCTCAATTTCAGAAACCAAATAGACCATAACACAATAATACTAGGTGATTTTAACACGCCTCTCTCACCACTGGACAGATCTCCCAGACAAAAATTGAACAAAGAAACCATAGATCTCAATAACACAATCAATAATTTAGACTTAACAGACATTTATAGAATATACCATCCAACCAAGAGCAAATACACTTTCTTCTCAGCAGCACATGGATCCGTCTCTAAAATAGACCATATATTATGCCACAAAGCTAATGTTAGCAAATACAAGAAGATAGAGACACTACGATGTATTCTATCAGATCATAATGGTTTGAAGTTAGAAATAAATGAAAGAGTAAAACACAGAAACTATTCCAACATCTGGAGATTAAACAATATGCGATTATATGATGAATGGATAACAGAAGATATTAGGAAGGAAATTAAGAAATTCTTAGAGGTAAATGAGAACAAAGAAACATCATATCAAAATCTCTGGGACGCTATGAAAGCAGTACTTAGAGGGAAATTTATTTCATGGAGCGCATTTAATAAAAGAAGTAAAACTCAACAAATAAACGACCTAACACTACAGCTCAAAGCCCTAGAAAAAGAAGAACAGACCAGCACCAAAAGTAGTAGAAGACAGGAAATAGTTAAACTCAGAGCTGAAATCAATGAAATTGAAACAAAAGAAACAATACAAAAAATTGACAAAATAAATAGTTGGTTCTTCAAAAAAATAAACAAAATTGATAAACCTTCAGCCACACTAACAAAGAGAAGACGAGAGAAAACCCAAATCACTAAAATTCGGAATGAACAAGGAACTATCACAACAGACAGGATTGAAATACAAAACATAATTAGAAGCTATTTTGAAAATCTATACTCCAACAAAATAGAAAATTTCAAAGACATCAACAGGTTTCTAGAGACATATGAATTGCCTAAACTGAACGAGGAGGACATACACAATTTAAATAGACCAATTTCAAGTACTGAAATAGAAGAAGTCATCAAAAGCCTACCAACAAAGAAAAGTCCGGGACCAGATGGGTTCTCAGCCGAGTTCTACAAAACCTTTAAAGAAGAGCTCATTCCAATACTTCTCAAAGTATTCCATGAAATAGAAGAGGAGGGAACCCTCCCAAACTCATTCTATGAAGCCAATATCACACTGATACCTAAATCAGACAGAGACTCATCAAGGAAAGAAAATTTCAGACCAATATCCTTAATGAACATCGACGCAAAAATTCTCAACAAAATTTTAGCAAATCGCATACAAAAACATATTAAAAAGATAGAGCACCATGATCAAGTAGGTTTCATCCCAGGGATGCAAGGTTGGTTCAACATCAGGAAATCAATAAACGTAATTCACTATATCAATAGACTTAAAGTCAAGAATCACATGATTATTTCAATAGATGCAGAAAAAGCATTTGATAAAATACAGCACCCCTTCGTGCTCAAAACACTAGAAAAAATAGGGATAGTGGGAACATTCCTTAACATTGTAAAGGCCATTTATGCTACGCCCATGGCTAATATCATTCTAAATGGTGAAAAACTGAAAGCATTCCCCCTAATAACTGGAACAAGGCAGGGATGCCCTCTTTCACCACTTCTATTCAACATCGTTCTTGAGACTCTAGCCAGAGCAATTAGACAAACCAAAGAAACTAAAGGGATACGAATTGGAAAAGAAGAACTCAAACTATCCCTATTTGCACATGACATGATTATATACTTAGAGGAACCTGGAAATTCCACCAGAAAACTCTTAGAACTCATAAGTGAATTCAGTAAAGTGGCAGGTTACAAGATCAATGCTCATAAATTCAACGCATTTTTATACATAAGTGATGAATCTTCAGAAAGAGAAATTAGGAAAACTACCCCATTCACAATAGCCTCGAAAAAAATAAAATACTTGGGAATCAATCTCACAAAAGAGGTGAAAGACCTCTACAATGAGAACTATGGAACACTAAAGAAAGAAATTAAAGAACACCTTAGAAGATGGAAAGATCTTCCATGTTCTTGGATAGGAAGAATTAATATTGTCAAAATGGCCATACTACCTAAAGTGCTATACAAATTCAATGCAATTCCAATTAAAATCCCAATGACATACCTTACAGAAATAGAGCAAGCAATTATGAAATTCATCTGGAAGAATAAGAAACCCAGAATAGATAAAGCAATCCTTAGCAGGAAGAGTGAAACAGGGGGTATTGCAATACCAGATCTTCAACTCTACTACAAAGCAATAGTAACAAAAACAGCATGGTATTGGTACCAAAATAGAAAGGTAGATCAATGGTACAGAATAGAGGACACGGACACAAACCCAAATAAATACAATTTTCTCATACTAGACAAAGGTGCCAAAAATATACAATGGAGAAAAGATAGCCTCTTCAACAAATGGTGCTGGGAGAATTGGAAATCCATATGCAACAGAATGAAACTAAACCCATATCTCTCACCATGCACAAAACTAAACTCAAAATGGATTAAGGACCTCGGAATCAGACCAGAGACCCTGCAGATTATAGAAGAAAAAGTAGGTCCAGATCTTCAACATGTCAGCTTAGGACCAGACTTCCTTAACAGGACTCCTATAGCACAAGAAATAAAAGCAAGAATCAATAACTGGGATAGATTCAAACTAAAAAGCTTTCTCTCAGCAAAGGAAACTATCAGCAATGCAAAGAAAGAGCCTACAGAGTGGGAGAATATCTTTGCCAATCATACTTCAGATAGAGCACTAATCTCCAGAATCTATAAAGAACTCAAAAAACTCTACTCCAAGAAGTCAAATAATCCAGTCGACAAATGGTCTAAGGAAATGAATAGACACTTCACAGAAGAAGATCTACAAGCAATCAACAAACATATGGAAAAATGTTCAACATCTCTAGTAATAAGAGAAATGCAAATCAAAACCAACCTAAGATTCCATCTCACCCCAATTAGAATGGCGATTATCAAGAATATGAGCAACAACAGGTGTTGGCGAGGATGTGGGGAGAAAGGTACACTCGTACATTGCTGGTGGGACTGCAAATGAGTGCAGCCACTCTGGAAAGCAGTGTGGAGATTCCTTAGAAAACTTGGAATGGACCCTCCATTTGACCCAGCTATCCCACTCCTTGGCCTATACCCAAAGGACTTAAAATCAGCATACTACAGAGATACAGCCACATCAATGTTCATAGCTGCTCAATTCACAATAACCAGACTGTGGAACCAACCTAGATGCCCTTCAATTGATGAGTGGATAAAGAAACTGTGGTATATATATACAATGGAATATTACTCAGTCATAAAGATTGATAAAATTATGGCATTTGCGGGCAAATGGATGAAGTTGGAGAATATCATGCTAAGTGAGATAAGCCAATCTCAAAAAGACAAGGGACAAATGATATCACTAATAAGTGGAGGATGACACATAATGGGGGGGAGGGAAGGGTTAGTGTTAGGGTTAGAGTTAGGGTTAGGGAGGGGGGCAAGTATGGAGGAAGAAAGTACTGTATAGAGGGTAAAGAGGGGTGGGAGGGGTGGGGGGAAGGGAAAAAATAACAGAATGAATCAAACAACATTACTCTATGTAAATTTATGATTACACAAATGGTATGCCTTTACACCATGTACAAACAGAGAAACAACATGTATCCCATTTGTTTCCAATAAAATAAAAAATTAAAAAACAAAACAAAAAGAACTAAAGACAAGTTTCAGAAGTACACCAAACATTTTATTCTCAAGCTCCTGAACCCCAACCAGAAGATAAAGATTGCCCTTCTAAACCCTTCCAAACTCATTCTATGAAGCTAATATAGCCCTGATACCTAAACCAGACTGAGACACATTGGAGGAAAGAAAATTTCAGACCAATATCCCTAATGAACATAGATACAAAGATTCTCAACAATATTTTAGCAAATCACACACAAAAACACATTAAAAAGTGTACTACGATCAAGTTTTATCCCAGGGATGCAAGGTTGGTTCAACACCCGGAAATCAATAAATGTCGTTCACCATATCAACAGACTTAAAGGCAAGAATCACTTGGTTATTTTGATAGATGCAGAAAAAGCATTTGATAAAATACAGCACCCCTTCATGCTCAAAACTCTAGAAAAAATAGGGATAATAGGAACATTCCTCAGCATTGTAAAGGCTATCCATGCTAAGCCCATGGCCAATATCATTCTAAAAGGAGAAAAACTGAAAGCATCCCCCCTAAAAACTGGAACAAGGCAGGGATGCCCTCTTTCACCACTTCTATTCAACATCGTTCTTGAGACTCTAGCCAGAGCAATTACACAGACCAAGGAAATTAAAGGGATATAAATAGGAAGAGAAGAATTAAAACTATCCCTATTTGCCGATGACATGATTCTATATTTAGAGGATCTGAAAAACTCCACTAGAAAACTTCTAGAACTTATAAATGAATTCAGCAAAGGAACAGGATATAAAATCAATGCTCATAAATCTAATGTATTTTTGTTCATAAGTGATGAATCCTGAGAAAGAGAATTTAGGGAAACTACCCAATTCACAATAGCCTTAAAAAAAAATACTTGGGAATCAATCTAACAAAAGAGCTGAAAGACCTCTACAATGAGAACTACAGAACTCTAAAGAAAGAAATTAAAGAAAACCTTAGAAATGGAAAGATCTCCCATGTTCTTGGATAGGAAGAATTAATATTGTCAAAATGGCCATACTACCAAAAGTGCTATACAGATTCAATGCAATTCCATTTAAAATTCCAATGACATACCTCACAGAAATAGAGCAAGCAATCATTAAATTCATTTGGAAAAATAAGAGACCCAGAATAGCTAAAGCAATCCTTAGCAGGAAGAGTGAATCAGGGGGTACTGCAAAACCAGAACTTCAACTATACTACAGAGCAATAATAACAAAAACGGCATGGTATTGGCACCAAAATAGATGGGTAGATCAATGGTACAGAATAAAGGACACAAAGACAAACCCAAATAAATACAGTTTTCTCATACTAGACAAATGGAGAAAAGATAGACTCTTCAACAAATGGTGCTGGGAAAACTGGAAATCCATACGCAGCAGAATTAAACTAAACCCCTATCTCTCACTCTGCACAAAACTCAACTCAAAATGGATCAAGGTCCTCAGAATCACACCAGAGATCCTGCACCTTACAGAAGAAAAAGTAGGTCCAAATCTTCATCATGTCAACTTAGGATCAGACTTCCTTAACAGGACTCCCAAAGCAGAAGAAATAAAAACAGGAATCAACCACTGGGATAGATTCAAACTAAAAAGCTTTCTCTCAGCAAAGGAAACTATCAGTAATGTGAAGAAAGAGCCTATGGAGTGGGAGAAAATCTTTGTCACTCATACTTCAGATAGAGCACTAATTTCCAGAATGTATAAAGAACTCAAAAAACTCTACCCGAAGAATACAAATAACCCAGTCAACAAATGGGCTAAGGAAATGAACAGACACTTCACAGAAGAAGGTCTACAAGCAATTAACAGATATATGAAAAAATGTTCAACATCTCTAGTAATAAGAGAAATGCAAATCAAAACTACCCTAAGATTCCATCTCAGCCCAACTAGAATGGCGATTATCAAGAATACAGACAACATTAGGTGTTGGTGAGGATGTGGGGAAAAAGGTACGCACATACATTGCTGGTGGGGCTGCAAATTAGTGCAGCCACTCTGGAAAGCAGTGTGGAGATTCCCTAGAAAACTTGGAATGGAACCACCATTTCACCCAGCTATCCCCTCCTTTGCCTATACCCAAAGGTCTTAAAATCAGTATACTACAGTGATGTCACCACATCAATGTTCATCACTGCTCAATTCACAATAGCTAGATGTGGAGCCAACATAGATGCCCTTCAATAGATGAATGGATAAGGAAACTGTGGTATATATATACAATGGAATATTACTCAGCCATAAAGAACAATAAAATTATGGCATTTGCAGGCAAATGGATGAAATTGGGAGAATAGCATGCTAAGTGAGATAAGCGAATCTCAAAAACCAAAGGGCGAATGATCTCGCTGATAAGTGGATGATGATGCATAATGGGGGGTGGGAGGGAGGCAAGAATGGAGGAAGGAGGGACTATATAGAGGAAAAAGAGGGGTGGGAGGGGTGGGAGGGGTGGGGGCAAGGAAAAATAACAGAATGAGTCAAACATCATTGCCCTATGTAAATGTATGATTACACAAATGTTATGCCTCTACTTCATGTACAACCAGAGAAACAAGTTGTATTCCATTTGTTTACAATAAAAAAAGAAAAGAAAAAAAAAAAACTCATGAAAGTAGTTTAAAAAAATTGCCCTTCTACTGAAACCAAAACAAACACACAAAAAACTAACTAGCTAAACTAATCAGTCAGTCAATCATTCAGCTTTAGCTTTTGGGTATCAAATGTACGACCCCTTTATTGTCTGGTTTATGAAAAGGTGTGATAAATTAAAGCAAATAATTGTATAATTGTTTGCCTTTTGAACAATGTTATATTATTTAAAAAATTCATTAGGGTAGATTATTATTAGTTCATAATGATTCAATAGTAACAACTCAATTTTCTTAAGATATTTTATTCAAAAGTCTATACAAACTCTTTTTTATATGCACTTTAAAAGTGAATCCTTTAGAATTTTTTTCTACTCTAATAGAATATTTTAAAAAGTACTCCAGACCATTTATTTTCTGAAACACAAATATAATATGATTTGTTTTATTAACATTTCTTTCCTAAGTAATGTTGCTCTGCAGTTAGAATACAACAAAGGAGTCCCTCAGCTCCACAATTATAATCCTATAGAAGATATTTTTTTCTAGCTAGTTCAACTAAAGTTTGGGAAAAAAATGCAGGTTGTCCCAGACTGACAGATGTATTTCTGGGTAAGGTAAGAAAGTAAAATGGCCCAGGATGTGGCTCAGTGGTAGAGTGCTTGCCTAGCATGTGTGAGACCCTGCATTCCATCCCATCTCAGTACCACAAAACAAACAACATCAATAACAACAACAAAACCCAGAAAATGCATGCATCCTATTAGAATCCTATAAGAGTGACTAAAATGAGAAAGACAGAAGTTACCAAGTATTGGCAAAGATTGGTGACAAGTGAAATTCTTATACTGACTTATGAAAGTGAAAATTCCTACCACCACTTTTGGAAACTAATGTGGCAGTTTCTGTGGAAGCTGAACAAATACATTTCTTTTGCTTAGCAATTCCACTTGAAGCTATATACCCAACAGAAAGGCATAAAAATGTTCACCAAAAGACATGCAGTGGAATGTTTCTAGCAGTTGTAGTCCTATATCTTTACTCCAGAAATAACACAAATGTCCATTTACATTATAATGGATAAATTGTAATGTGTTCATTAAGAGGCATAAGAATTTAAAAGCAACAGTTATGTGCAACCACACAGATGTATCTCAGAAATTGAATGTTGAGCAAAAGAGGCAGGACACCAAAGGGTGTATAATGTATGAACTCATTTACATATAGTTCAAAACCTACAGGCAACTGTAATGGCATGCATTGCCTAAGAATGGGGTATGTTCTGAGAAATGCATCATTATGTGATTTCCTCAATGTGTGAACATCCTAGAGTGTACTTACACAAACCAAAGTGGCTACAACATCACTGGGGATATAATCTTGTCGGACTACTGTTTATATGTGGTCCATCATTGACTGAAATGTGATTATGCAGGGTGTGGCTATAATATTAGCGTAATAATGGCTATCCTTAAGATAGAGAGCAGTTATTAGAAGGGGGCATGAGAGACTTCTGGGGTTCTCTACTCTTCTAATTTCTTCGTATGGTTACCTTGGTATGTTCAATTTGTGATAATTCATTATGCTATACAATTTGTGTAATTTTCGACATGTATATTATATGTCAGTAAACTTTGCAATTTTTTTAAGTTAAGGGAAAGGGGGGGGGTTATCAGTGGATTCTAAAATATATAGATTCCACACTCTGAAGTGTGGTGGTCAAAGAGAATCACTGACAGAATTAAATAAGAAAAATTAAATTGATTCTTAAGAGTTAAAGGCTGAATGTTTTCTCTGATATGCGGATGAAATTCACAATAAGCAGGGAAGTTGATAGAGAAGAATAGAGTTACTTAAAATTAGATAGAGGGGAGTGAAGCGGGGGCATGGGGGTAGAAAGGATGGCAGAATGAAACAGACATTGTTACCTTACATACATATATGACTGCATGACAGATGTGATCCTACAACACGTACAATCAAGAAAATGAGAAATTATACTCTTTATGTATTATATATCAATGCATAAGTGCATTCTACTATCATGTATAACTAGAACAAATTTTAAAAAAACAAAAAAGAGTTAAATAATTTAAAAATACTTCTAAAAATAATTAAAGGAATTTCAACATCTGTGTTAGGAAATAGTCAGACATTAAATAAACACATTCCTCTTTTTCCTTAGCACTAAATATATGCTTCTGATATGCTTGATTTAATGCTGTTTTCTGTCCAGAAAAACTGAACATTAATGAACTAAAAGGGATATTTGAGGCATTTTGAAGACTAAGGCAGAATCCTCAGATTAACTTTACTTCCTCCCCTCCCCCAGTACTGGGAATTGAACCCAAGGGTATTTTACCACTGAGTTACATTCCTAGCCCTTTTAATTTTTTATTTTGAGACAGGATCTCACTAAGTTGCTGTGGGTGGCTTTGAAACCCTCCTGCTTACGCAACCTCCCAAGTATCTTGGATCTCAAAGTGATGAGTTCAACTGTGCTTTTCAAGGGTGGGCAAGAAGTCTTTAAAAAAAAAATTGGAATTCCGCAGGAGTTAGATGGTGATGAGAGCTACTGAGTCTGAACTTTGTTTCAGAGCTATAAATCTCTTTTCTTTCCCCAAAGAAGAAATAAAGATATGTGAAACATATGCCATTCATATCAATTTTATTTCTACTTGCCAACAAAAGGTGTAGAAGTGGACATGTGACCAGACCTGGTCACTGAGACAGAAGGGGAGGTCGCCTGGGACTTCTGGGAAGTCTTTTCTCCTTGAAATAAAAGGCATGTGAGAAGTAAGTGTTTTTTGGCCCTTGAGAGGATATAATGTTCATGAGCCCTGAGAATGGCAGAGCAAAAGGGTGGGAAGAACCAGGGTCCTTAAAGATGTGCTTGATTCTTTGTGTCAACTCTGGGACAGCCCACCTCTAAACTTTTTGTTAAGTAAGCAACAAGTGATATTATGTTTGTGTGTGTGTGTGTGTGTGTGTGTGTGTGTTAGTGTTACTCAGGATTGAACCCAAGGGTGATCTCATTCTGAGCTTCATCCCCAGCCCTTTTTGTATTTTACTTTATTTATTTTTTTTTAAATTGAAAAAACTTGGTAGTTTTAGTGTTTGTGAAAAACAGTTCCTTATTTTGGTCTCAGCAAAACTTCATTTCTTTCCAAAAGCCATCTCACATTTCTGACAATAAAGAGGATAAGATTTTACTGGTACGGAGGCTACAGTTACTGCTGTCAACTTCTACAGGATTTTTCTTATGTGTTTGGGATAAGCTTATTGAATGGTGACAGAAACACTCATGTATTAGTACAGACTATTAAAGATTCTGTAAAGCTTTGTATATTTCACAACACCTGACTGCTACACCTTCACAAGTTAGCTGGCATAGTCAAAATGAGAGTCCCTCTCAAAATCCGGTATTTAGCTGATAGGCTCCATGGGCTAGGTTAGTTGTTTTTGTCAATGCAACACCAGCTGTTAAATGTTTTAAAAATTACAAGTGGATCGACCATGTAATTTTCTTTCACAACTAAATGGGTGTCCACTAATATACAGTGTGTGTATTAGATGATTTTATTTCACTATTATAAGACATTAAATAATTAAGAGTATACAGGCTTTAGTGGAAAACCTTTATATTGTTTCAGTGCACAGATTATGAGAGTTCCTGGCCATTGGTTTGAATAAACTAAGACAATCCATATCATTCCCATATAGTTTAATCAGAGGTACATTGTGCAAAACACAATTTGAAGGCCTAAAATACTCAACCACTATGCTATGACTAATCTTTTTCTCCCACTTTCCTGTTTCATGGGCTGCTCTATCTGTTCCCCAAATTGATGTCTTCATCATCTTTTTTGTAGAATTCTTAGTAGGTTTAGTCTTGGTTACCTGGAGACTGAGCTTGAAGTGAAAACTACTAAAATGAAAAGACTGTTGAACACCTCTCTTCTTAAAGAGAAGACTAAAAAATATATTTTTCTAACTGTCACATCAGAATGCAAATTACTTTAATGCTACTATATTTGGGTCTGCTCACATGGACTGGACAGTACTGGGAAGAAGTCCTGCTTGATGAAGTGAAGGTAATAATAATTAGCCAGATATAAGCATTACCTATCATAAACTAGGCATGGTACCCTCAAAACTGTAAAGCAGTTAATACTCCTGTATTATTAACATCCAATTTATTATATTAAGTGACAACCAAATAATGACAATTATGATTGTTTTCATAAAGCACACTCTTGAATAAGTCAGTACAGAAAAAACATGCATTCTCTTTAATAAAACATTATTCTATATATCCAATCAGATGTGAATCATTTTCCTTATGAAAGAAAAAATAAGAAGCTGAGGATTGTCATGAAATTACATCTTTACCACATGCACCTCAGAGAAAGCATTGATCTCTAGGATACATAAAGAACTCAAAAAACTTGACACCAAAAAAACAAAAAACCCACTCAGTAAACGGGCTAAAGAACTGAACAGACACTTTACAGGAGAAGATATATGATCGATCAACAAATATATGAAAAAATGTTCAACATCTCTAGCAATTAGAGAAATGCAAATTAAAAATATTTTAAGATTTCATCTCACTCCAATTGGAATGGTAATTATCAAGAATACAAGCAAGGATGTTGGCAAGGATATGGGGGAAAAGGTATACTCACATTGCTGGTGGGAATGCAAATTGCTGCAACCATATGGAAAGTAGTATGGAGATTCCTCAGAAAACTTGGAATGGAACCACCATTTGGCCCAGTTATCCCACTCCTCATTTTATACCCAAAGGACTCAAAATCAGTATACTGCAGTGATGCAGCCACACCAATGTTTATAGCAGCCCAATTCACAATAGCTAAAATATGGAACCAACCTAGATGCCCTTCAACAGATGAATGGATAAAGAAAATGTGAAAATGTGTATGTACCACAGGATACAGACACACGCGCGCACACACACACACGTATGTATGCATTGTGGAATATTACTCAGCTTTAAAGAAGAATGTACTTCTGACATTTGCTGCTAAATGGATGGAGTTAGAGAATATCATGCTAAGTGAAATAAGCCAAACCCAAAAAACCGAAAACCGAATGTTTTCTCTTGTATGTGGTTGCTAATTCACAAGAAGTCGGAGGGATAGGGAAGAATAGAATTACTTTAGATTAGGTAGAGGGCAGTGAAAGGAGGGCAACGGGTATGGGGGAAGGAATGATAATAGAGTGAAACAGAAATTATTACCTCATGTACATATATGACTGCATGACCAATATGATCCTACAATATGTAAAATCAGAAAAATGAGAGATTACACTTCATTTATGTGTGATCTATCAAAATGTATAAATGCATTCTACAACAAATTCTGTCATGTACAACAAATTAGAACAAATTTAAAAATGAATTAAAAAAATTACATCAGAAGGGATGTAACTTTTCCTATGGTTGAAACTTTCTAAAGAGACTAGCATGACTTATTACTCAAGAACACCTAATACTAGTATTAATCATTTATCAATATAAAGTAGTTATACTATTTTTTCTTTTTCTTTATTTTTACAGACTGCATTTTGAGTCATTGTACACAAATGGGATACAACTTTTCATTTCCATGGTTGTACGTGATGTAGATTCATGTACACCATTCGTGTAATCATACATGTACATAGGGTAATGATGTCTGTCTCATTTCACCATCTTTTGTGCCCCCACCCCTCCCTCCTCTCATTTCGTGGAGGAACTTTGGTATACTCACCATTGATGAGGTATTTTTAAAAAAATTTTTAGTTGTAGATGGACACAATACATTTTATTTTATTTATTTATTTTTATGTGGTGTTGAGGATGGAACCCAGGGCCTCACACATGCCAGGCAATCACTCTACCACTGAGCCACAACTCCAGCCCCGATGATATATTGTTGAATGGGATTGGTAAAGAATGTATATAATTAGTAGTATGTGTGGCCAGGCCTGGGAGTTACACACCCATAATCCCAGTGGAGGCTGAGAGGCAGGTTCAGGGACGGCCTTGACTACTGCAAAACAAAATTCTTTTACATTCAGATGTCAGCCCCAGAGAATCTGGAGGGAAAACAGAGATTAGAAGTTCTACCATAATTTCCTGGAGTCCTTGAACCAAGCATCCTTTTGTATTGCTGTTGACAACTTTAAACTTTCTTTTTATTATCCAACAGTTAAGATTTTGGCCTTGATATTTCTAAATATTCCTTCTGCAAACTGGAATATAAAGAAGGGAACTTCTGGCATTCTTGATATCCACAGTGTTTGCCAAAATCTCAACTTGTTGAATAAAAGACATATTAATTTTGATTTTGGCAGTCACACTCACATAAAATTAAAAAAAAAAAAAACCCTCATGCTATCAGACTTACTGGCATAAATACTCCAGACATGTATTTTTTCTTCTCGTAATGCAGTATTTCCCTGTAATAATTTAATTCTTTGACAGAGCTGAACTTTTCACAATTGAAGATCATGCACATTCCAAGAAGTCAGTTGCAAGCTATTTCTTTAACCCTTGGCAGTCCCTGGTCAGAATTGGCAGCTCCCATTTTTCATCTCTTCCCTTACTTTCAGCCCTGATTATTTCAGCCCCTAAGTGAAAGTTTGCCTCAGAATTCTTTTCTCTATAAATGGGAAGGGGAAAAAGGTACATTCTGGCTTTGAATATTATAAGTCAAACAGTGATGACAAAGAGTTAAACATTTAGGTTGTTGAGAAAACCAGTTCAAAGATGGAATGAAGATCTAGAAACCTTACAGAGAAGAATGGAGAAAATGTGAGGAAAGGGAGTCTCGTGCTGAGTTCTTGTGTGTTTGGAGGATAATCTCCACCTATGTGATTTAGTTCAAGAACCCCAAACTAAGAAAAAGAGATTCTTACATTTTCTGAATGCACAGCTATACATCTAGGAGGAATCAAAAATAGGAGCATTAAGTATTTGAAAGACAAATGTGAGAATTAATAGGTAGGGATGTTGGGAACAATGTTGGACCACAGTGGCATATAAGAATGATTCAAGTTGAAGAAGCACAGTGCAGAGGAACAAGTAAGAGTCACAAAGTTCCAGCCACAAGTAAGCTTGGACAATTCATTCTTAAGCCTCTAGCTTGTGCAACAGCCGGATTCTGGTTGGATTTTGTGCCGTTTTCTTTACTTAAAAAAATATCAGAGACTATTCACTTATGGAAAGATAAGGTAGAGAAGAGGTAAGGAGATGAGAAGGAAAAAAACAAAAAGCCAGGAGACCAACTTTAAGGAATACAAAAAAAAGAAACCAATCTTGAAAAGAAAGTCTCTAAATGAAGAATAGTAGCAAAATTGATGAGCTTTTATTTATCCATTTTGGTTGTCAATTATTTGTTTTTTCACGAATGGTTTTTTAATTCTTCTGTTTTTCCTCTTTTTACTAAAAACAAGTGCTGATAGTTTTGCCTTGATTAAGCATTAGCAATGTTATCAACTTTATAAAGTTGAATTGGTGGGGCAGGGAAATTTACTATAAAACACTATTATAATCTTTTTAGGTAATTTATTAATAATTTTACAAATAACCGAAAAGAAAGCAAATGGAATTATAATTTAATAGCAATTGTTGTTATCAAATTTTACTTCTATTAGCAATAATAATAACAACAAATTAGCCTAATAATTTATTTTGCCAAAATAAAAGAATAGGTCTTCTATGGCTTCCAAGATCTTCCTTTGCAAAACCTGGCTAAAAATCTCCCACAATTTTGGTTTCAGTCTTACCTTGTGATTTTGTTTCGATTTCTCCCCTGAATGGCTGCAGCCTTTTCTCTGCTGCTCAGAGAGCCTACAGACTCTTTTTATTACCCACAGTTTGGCAGAGAACCAAATGGCCTTAGAAGGGAGAGCTGGGTGGATGGAGTTTTAGCCAGTTTTTAATTACATCTAAAGAGCCAATAAATTTACAATACTGTCAACATCTTAGATCCACTGCTTTTCCCTTCTCCTCTGTCTTCAGTTTACATTTTAACCAACAACGATTGATTTTATGGATTTTTTTTACATCTAACTCACATCAGAATTGCCTTGCGTTCAATCCTTCTCCCTTTCATCTCCAAGTTCCAACTCTTCCTATGCTTCCACCTTGTATATCTTAGTTCCTCAAGGCTAAAACTTCCAAGTTTAAATCTAAAACTTCACCTCCCGTACTGTATACATTGAAATTCTTTTGCCTTTTATATTTTCACTTTTGACCATTGGCTTCTTAATTAGCAGTCTTCAATAAGAGGTCAATTCCCCTGGTGTTGGGCTTCCTTGAGAAGTCAAGAAAGGGGTCTGGCATACCCAGGGATCCAAAAGCCTCCAATATCCAATTATCCCCAGAAAACCTCTGAGATGCCTTATGGTGTGGACTAGAGGGTATCATCCTATAGGGACAATCCTTTTCCCCTAGACTGTGGGTTCTTTGAGACAAATAATCCTAGATATTGAACCTGTGGTTGGCGTAGTTGGGTTTTCTTTTTTGAGTCCTTATACCTTCTATTGGCTAGGTAATTCAGTAGTTCCGTAGTGGCCATTTGATATTCCTCTTGGTGGTAGCCCATAGGAGGATGTCATCCACATATTGGAGGACAGTTACAGATGACTGGTCCTTGAATTCTGCTAGGTCCTTGGCAAGGACCTGCCCAAACAGGGGTAACACTGTCCAGGTTAATTAAGATCTACTACCTGGCTCCTCAAAAGCAAGATATTGTGATTTATTGTCTAGGGGTATACAGAAAAAGGCATCCTTTAAATCTAATACAGCAAACCAAGCAGTGGCAGCCGGGATCTCAGATAGAAACGTGTAAGGGTTGGGCACCACAGGATGAAGGGGGTTGGCTGCTTCGTTGATTATCCTAAGGTCTTGGACTAGGCACCATTCCCCATTTGGTTTTTGGACTCCTAAAATGGGTATATTTCAGTAGCTACTGCAAGGCACTAAGAGTCCTTGTTGCTTTAGGTTTTGAATGACCTCCAATAACTTGGCGCAGGAGGATACTGTTTCTGGTCTAGGAAGATGGGGCGGGGGTCCTTCAAAGTTATAGGAACCGTACTCTTTGTTTGCCCAGTTTTGCCCTTGGTGGCCCATACTTCAGGGTTTATATCACATTCTAATAGAGATAGACATAATGGACCCTGGTGTGGGAAGCCATCCTTATCTAGCAGAATCAGACTAGGCTGAGCCATGTGACACAGCAGCCTGGCTTCTGGGAACTGCTGGGAAGTATGTGGCACTGCATGGGAGTGGTTCCCTGTCTTCTTCTGGAATTTTCCCCCTAAGAGGATGGCTCCCCTAACTCCACCCTATTCTGTCCATCAAAGAAGAAGCTCCTTCTGGTCCTTGCCACTTTTACCTGTCTGTTTATAAATTAAAGAGAGTTGGGCGACTTATTGTTGTAAAGAGGCCAGAGTTGGTATGGCCTGGACCTGTCACACCCCCTCTCATAAAAAGAGCATTGGCTCTTGTGTGTTTATTGAATAGATAAATTTGGGGGGTAACAGATAGAAAAAGCACCAACATCCTCCTCCTGCAGTCAACCCATTCCTCCTCCATGTGGGACGTGGCAGAGAGGACCCTGACACCCTGGGGTCCCAAATTTATCATGATGGAAGCCTGAAGTTTTGAGAATATATGTCTTCCCAGTAAAGGAGTAAGGCACTCTGGGACTATCAGGAATGCATGAGAAAACATCACCCCAGCCAATTCACAGCTTAACGGGGGAATAAAGTATCTAGTGGTATGCCATCCAGACACCCCCTCACTGTCACAGTATCAGAGGAAAGGGGTCCAGGGTAAGAGACGAGTATGGGAAAGCTGGTGCCAATGTCTAGAAGGAAACTGATCTTTTAGCTATCTACTGAGAAGCATACCCAGGGTTCATGCATGGTAATGGGAGACATGGGAGCCATTAAGGTTGACCCTGGAACTCTTCTGGCCTGACTGGGGGAATCTGGGCCCCTGACCTTGCACATCTGGGGACATTCATTCCTCCAGTGATTGCCTCGACAGATAATACAGGACCTGGGTGGGATTTGCTTCACTGTTGTCATTCCTGTTGGTAATGTCTCCCCTTTCCACAGCAGAAATAAATTTCCTTTGTGATTCAATGTCATTCTATTTACCTCCTTTCACACCCTGGAAGCTTGCTCCCTGCAAAGCCATGACCAGTAATTCAGGCTTCCTTCTATGTTCCCTTTCCTTCCTCTTCTCCTGATCTGTTATAAAAGACAGATTTGCAAGTTGGAGAATGGCATCTAAGGACTATTCAAGGTCATATGCATATTTTTATAGTTTTTTTTTTTTTGCGGTGCTGGGGATTGAACCCAGGACCTTGTGCTTGTGAGACCAGCACTCTACCAACTGAGCTATATCCCCAGCCCATATTTTTATAGTTTTATCTGGGGCTGACTGAATAATAAATTTATCTTTTTTTAGAATTATATGGCCTTCTGTGAATTTAGGATCTTCTATGGTGTGCTTTCTCAATGCCTCCCTGAGTTTCTCCAGAAAGGTTACAGGGCTTTCCTGAGGGCCTTGATAGATTTCAGACATCTTAGAGTAATTAATAGACTTCTTGAGACCTGCAAGAACCAGAGCCTGAAAATGTCTCATTTTCCAATCATCTAATTCATCATTTGGATCCATTTAGGATTATTCCTAAGAATTGCCTGTGCCCCAGATGGATCATTAGATTGTGCCACACCCATGGAGGGTGTGGGCTGGATTAGGGATTGTGCAGATCACTTTCTGGGAGATGGAAACTTACACCCTTTGAGAAACAGGAACTGTTTTATTTTATTTTCAATAAAATGAATTTTTTTCTTATATATATTTTTATTTGTTCTTTTTAGCTACGCATGACAGTAGAATGTGTTTTGACATTATACATACATGGAGTATAACTTCCCATTCTTGTGGGTGTACATGATGTGGAGTTACACTGGTTGTATATTCATATACGAACATGGGAAAGGTATGTCCAATTAATTCTATAACTTTTCCTAGTCCCATTCCCTCTCCCTTCTCTTCATTACCCTTTGTCTAATCGAACTTCTTTTTTAAAAAAATATTTGTATAGTTGTAGAATGACACAATATCTTTGTTTATTCCTTTATTTTCAAGTGGTGCTGAGGATTGAACCCAGTGCCTCACACATTTGAGGCATTATTCTACCACTGAGCTACAGCCCCAGCCCCTAATCCAATGAACTTCTATTTTTCCCTTCCCCACCTCTATTGTATATCAGCATCTGCATTTCAGAGAGAATATTTGGCCTTTGGTTTTGGGGGGAATTGGCTTATTTCACTTAGCATGACAGTTTCCAGTTCCATCCATTTACTGGCAAACACCATAATTTCATTCTTCTTTATGGCTGAGTAATATCCCACAGGAACTATTTTTTTTTGTAGATACAGTAATGAGATCTTTTTTTTATTGTAAACAAAAGGGGTACAACTTGTTTCTCTCTTTGTACATGAAGTAGAGGCATACCATTTGTGTAATCATACATTTATATAGGGCAATGATGTTTGACTCATTCTGTTCTTTTTCCTTCCCCCCACCCCTCCCAGCCCTCTTTTCCTCTATACAGTCCCTCCTTCCTCCATTCTTGCCTCCCTCCCATCCGCCATTACGTATCATCATCCACTTATCAGCGAGATCATTCGCCCTTTGGTTTTTTGAGATTCGCTTATCTCACTTAGCATGATATTCTCCAATTTCATCCATTTGCCTGCAAATGCCAAAAATTTTATTATTCTTTATGGCTAAATAATATTCCATTATATATATATATATATATATATATATATATATATATATATATATATCACAGTTTCTTTATCCATTCATCAATTGAAGGGCATCTGGGTTGGTTCCACAATCTGGCTATTGTGAATTGAGCAGCAATGAACATTGATGTGGCTGCATCACTGTAGTATGCTGATTTTAAGTCCGTTGGGTATAGGCCAAGGAGTGGGATAGCTGGGTCAAATGGTGGTTCCATTCCAAGTTTTCTAAGGAGACACTGCTTTCCAGAGTGGCTGCACTAATTTGCAACTCCTTCAGCAATGTATGAGTGTACCTTTTTCCCCACATCCTCTCTAACACCTATTGTTGCTTGTATTCTTGATAATTGCCATTCTAGTTGGGGTGAGATGGAATCTTAGGGTGGTTTTGATTTGCATTTCTCTTATTACTAGAGATGTTGAACATTTTTTCATATATCTGTTAATTGCTTGTAGATCTTCTTCTGTGAAGTGTCTGTTCATTTCCTTAGCCTATTGGTTGATTGGGTTATTTGTATTCTTGGTGCAGAGTTTTTTGAGTTCTTTATAGATTCTGGAAATTAGTGCTCTATCTGAAGTATGCGTGACAAAGATTTTCTCCCACTCTGTAGGCTCTCTCTTCACATTACTGATAGTTTCCTTTGCTGAGAGAAAGCTTTTTAGTTTGAATCTACCCCAGTTATTGATTCTTGCTTTTATTTCTTGTGCTATGGGAGACCTGTTAAGGAAGTCTGATCCTAAGCCAACATGTTGAAGATCTGACTTACTTTTTCTTCTATAAGATGCACGGTTGATTTTCTCCTGAGTCCACCGTATTGGCCATTCAGCTCTAGGCTTCACTCTCCTCCTTAGGAGCCCCAGGTTGCTCTGCTCTGCAGAGGTTGAAGAACCCTAAGGAGAAGGACCGGCTCCTGAACACCCAGAAATGGTTCAAAATACTGGAGAGACACTGTCCTGAATGAAAGCAGAGTGCTTTAAGCAGAAAGCTTCCAGAGCTCCCAGTCTCCAGTAGCCTGATACATGAGAGGTATATGACAATGAGCTTCCAGTTTCCAGTAGGCATCTCAGGATGGAATTTTCCCTACCTAAAGATGGCAGCTTGTGTTTCCCGGATAATCCAAGATGGCCACACTGGCTTACAAGAACTGTTGACATTCAGGGATGTGGCCATTGATTTCACTGAAGAGGAGTGGAAATGCCTTCAGCCACCTCAACAAAACTTATATAGAGATGTGATGTTAGAGTATTACAGAAACTTGGTCTTCCTGGCAATAACGTCTCATAATACTGAAGAATTGTCACCAGACAAGGGCCTAAGACATATATTTCAAAAAGTGACTAATGGAAAATATGGATATTGCGACCTTCACTATTTACAACACCAGACATTATGGAGAAATTTAAATGAGAGTGAACATCAGAAATTATATTGTCAAAAATGATGCCTCATTCACCAGCAAAGAATTCACGCAGGAGAGAAGCCCTTCAAATGTACAAAATGTAGCAAAGCTTTTAATGATAAATCGAACCTTATTTACCATCAGAGAATTCATACTGGAGAGAAGCCCTACCAATGTAAAGAATGTGGCAAAGCTTTCTATTAAAGATCACACCTTACTAAACACCAGAGAACTCATACAGGAGAGGAGCCCTTCCAATGTACAACATGCAACAAAGCTTTTAATGACAAATCACACCTTATTTGCCATCAGAAAATTCATACTGGACGGAAGACCTAGCAATGTAAAGAATGTGACAAAGCTTTTACTGCAAAACCACACCTTATATGCCATCAAAGAATTCATACAGGAAAGAAGCCTTACAAATGTACAGCATGTAGCAAAGCCTTTAATGAAAAAGTTGACCTTAGTCACCACCAGGGAATTCGTACTGGAGAGAAACCCTACAAATGTAAAGAATGTGGCAAAGCTTTTAATGTAAAATCAAACTTTATTCAACACCAGGGAATTCATACGGGTGACAAGTCTTAGGAATGTTCAGATTGTGGCAAAACTTTTAATAAAAAAGTATGACTAATTCACCACCAGGGAAATCATACTGGAGAGAAACCCTACAAATGCAAAGAATGTGATGAAGCTTTTAATGGAAAAAAGTATACATTGCTCACTAACAGAGAAATCATACTGAAAAGAAATCCTACAAATAAAAAGAATATGGCAAAATTTTATTTGTCAAAAATTATTTTTAATTCTTTCCAATTAGTTATATGTGACAGTTAAAATGCATTCAGACAAATTGTACACAAATGGAGTACAAATTCTCCTTCCACAGACTGCAAGTGTTGTAGACACAAATGTAGTTTAATTACACATATATTCAGGGTAATGATGTTCAGATCATTTCACTGTCATTTCCCTCCTTAACTGATTCCTTTCCCCTCACTACCTGCTGCAAAATCCAAACACCCTTTATTCTGCCTAGCCCCCATTATGGATGAGCATTTGCCTGCCAGAGGAAACATTTGGCCTTTCATTTTTGGGTTTGACTCATTTCACTTATTGTGGTATTCTCTAGATCCATGCATTTACTAGGAAATGCCATAATTTTCTTTTTCTTTAAATATGAATAACATTCCATTGTGTGCATATGCTACCTTTTCTTTATCCATGTAATATGTTGAAGAGCATCTAGGTTGGTTTAGTTATTGTGAAATGAACCGGTATAAACAATGATGTGGTTGAGTCACTATAGTATGCTGGTTTTAAATTCTTTGTGTTTACCTTAGAAGATGGAACAATCTTCCATGTTCTTGGATAGGAAGAATTAATATTGTCAAAATGGCCATACTACCAAAAGTGCTATACAAATTCAATGCAATTCCAATTAAAATTCCAATGATGTACCTTACAGAAATAGAGCAAGCAATTATGAAATTCATCTGGAAGAATAAGAAACCCAGAATAGCTAAAGCAATCCTTAGCAGGAAGAGTGAAACAGGGGGTATTGCAATACCAGATCTTCAACTCTACTACAAAGCAATAGTAACAAAAACGGCATGGTATTGGTACCAAAATAGAAAGGTAGATCAATGGTACAGAATAGAGGACACGGACACAAACCCAAATAAATACAATTTTCTCATAGTACACAAAGGTGCCAAAAATATGCAATGGAGAAAAGATAGCCTCTTCAACAAATGGTGCTGGGAGAATTGGAAATCCATATGCAACAGAATGAAACTAAACCCATATCTCTCACCATGCACGAAACTAAACTCAAAATGGATTAAGGACCTCGGAATCAGACCAGAGACCCTGCAGATTATAGAAGAAAAAGTAGGTCCAGATCTTCAACATGTCGGCTTAGGACCAGACTTCCTTAACAGGACTCCCATAGCACAAGAAATAAAAGCAAGAATCAATAACTGGGATAGATTCAAACTAAAAAGCTTTCTCTCAGCAAAGGAAACTATCAGCAATGCAAAGAAAGAGCCTACAGAGTGGGAGAATATCTTTGCCAATCATACTTCAGATAGAGCACTAATTTCCAGAATCTATAAAGAACTCAAAAAACTCTACTCCAAGAATTCAAATAATCCGGTCGACAAATGGGCTAAGGAAATGAATAGACACTTCACAGAAGAAGATCTACAAGCAATCAACAAACATATGGAAAAATGTTCAACATCTCTAGTAATAAGAGAAATGCAAATCAAAACCACCCTAAGATTCCATCTCACCCCAATTAGAATGGCAATTATCAAGAATACGAGCAACAACAGGTGTTGGCGAGGATGTGGGGAGAAAGGTACACTCGTACATTGCTGGTGGGACTGCAAATGAGTGCAGCCACTCTGGAAAGCAGTGTGGAGATTCCTTAGAAAACTTGGAATGGACCCTCCATTTGACCCAGCTATCCCACTCCTTGGCCTATACCCAAAGGACTTAAAATCAGCATACTACAGAGATACAGCCACATCAATGTTCATTGCTGCTCAATTCACAATAGCCAGACTGTGGAACCAACCTAGATGCCCTTCAATTGATGAGTGGATAAAGAAACTGTGGTATATATATACAATGGAATATTACTCAGCCATAAAGATTGATAAAATTATGGCATTTGCAGGCAAATGGATGAAATTGGAGAATATCATGCTAAGTGAGATAAGCCAATCTCAAAAAGCCAACGGAAGAATGATATCGCTAATAAGTGGATGATGACACATAATGGGGGGAGGGAAGGGTTAGTGTTAGGGTTAGAGTTAGGGTTAGGGAGGGGGGCAAGTATGGAGGAAGGAAGCACTGTATAGAGGGAAAAGAGGGGTGGGAGGGGTGGGGGAAGGGAAAAAATAACAGAATGAATCAAACAACATTACTCTATGTAAATTTATGATTACACAAATGGTATGCCTTTACGCTATGTACAAACAGAGAAACAACATGTATCCCATTTGTTTACAATAAAATAAAAAAAAATAAATAAATTCTTTGTGTTTAAACCAAGGAGTGTGAAAACTGGGTCACATGTTTCATTCTGAATTTTCTGAGAAATCTCAATAAAATTTGCAGAATGGTTAAATCAATTTGTAGACCAAGCAGCAATGTATGAGTGTACCTTTTTCCATATATCCTTACCAAAACATATTTTTTATGTTTTATTTTTTAAAAATTCTCATTGTAATAGAGTGGAATAAAATCTTCAAGTAGTTTTGAGCTGCATGATAAGCAATTTTTCATGTTAGTTGATCATTTGTACTTTTTTTTCTGTGGAGTGTTGGTTCAGTTCATTACCCCATTTATTGATTGGGTTATTTTTGGTGTTTTTTGACTTCTTTGTATATCCCATAGATTATCACTTTATCTAAGGTGTATATGGTAAAGATTTTCTTCAATTCTGCAGGCACTCTCTCCATGTTATGGATTGTTTCCTTTGCTGAGATTTTTATTTTGAGTCCATCCTATTTATGGTTTCTTGATTCTACTTGTGCCTTTGGAGACTTGGTAAGGAGGTCAGTTTCTAAGCTGACTAGGTGGAGGTTTGGTTCAATATTTTCTTCTATTAATTGCAGGGTCTCTGTTATCGTGCCTACATCTTTAATCACCTTTGAGTTGACTTTTCCACAGCATTAGAGATAAAGTTTTGATTTCATTTTGCTATATATGAATTTCCATTTTTTCCAGCACCATTTGTTTAATAGCCTATATTTTTCTCAATGTATGTTTTTGGTGCCTTAATTTAGTATTAGAAAACCCTATTTATTTGGGTTTGTCTCTGTGTCTTCTGTACCATTGTATTACATGTCTATTTTGGTGCAAATGCCATGCCATTTTTGTTACCATTACTCTCTAGGTCTGCATTTTGATCCCTCCTGCTTTACTCTTCTTGGTATGTATCACTTTGGCTATTCTGGGTCTCTTGCTTTGCAAATAAATTTCATGATTGCTTTTTCTAGTTCTGTGAAGATTGTCATTGGTATTTTAGTAGGAATCAAATTAAATCTGTAACAGTCTTGGTAGTATGATCACTTTAACAATATTCTGCCTTTTCTAGAGCATGGGAGATCTTTCCATCTTCTAAGGATTTCCTCCATTTTCTTATTTAGGATTCTGTAGTTTCCATTGTAGAGGTCTAAACCCTCTTTCATTAGGTTGATTCCCAATATTTTTTTACAGTTATTTTGAGTGGACTAGTTTTAATAATTTCTCCTTCAGTTGATTCATCACTGATGCATAGAAATGCATTTGATTTATGGTATTGATTTTATATCCTGCTATTTTTCTGAATTTCTTTATTAGGTGTAGAAATTTTCTGATGGAGCTTTTAGGTCTTTTAAATGTTGAATTGTGACTTTGCAAAATACTGATATGTTAAATTATTATTTTCATGTTCATATCCCTTTAATTTCTTTCATCTGTCCAATTGCTCTGGCTAGAATTTCGAGGAGTATGTAAAAAAAAAGTGGTGAAAGAAGGCATTCATGTCCTCTTCCAGTTTTTATGGGGAAGGTTCATTTTCTCTCTGTTTAGAAAGATGTTATCCTTTGACTTAGCATAGAAGACTTTCACAATATTGAGCTATGTTCCCACTATCCCTTGTCCTTCTAGTGTTTTAAACATGAATGGATCTGCATTTTGTCAAATGCATTTTCTCCATCTCTTGAGATTGAACATATGATTCTCATCTTTAAGTCTATTGAAGTGATGAATTATGTTTATTGATTTCCATATGTTGAACTAACCTTGCATCTCTGAGAGAAACCCCATTGGATTGTGGTGCACAATATTTTTAATGTGTTTTTGTATGTGATTTGACATAAATTTTTAAAGAATTTTTGAGTCTGGTTCATCAGGGATATTGATCTGAAGTTTTCACCCCTTCATGTATATTTGTCTTTTTTTTTTTTTTTTTTTTGTATCAAAGCGATATACATAGAATGAGTTAGGAAGGGTTCTCTTCTTTTCTGTTTAATGGTATAATTTGAGGTGTATTGGTGTTAATTATTCTTTGAAGGCATTGTGGAACTCAGCCTGAAATCCATCTCTGGTATGTGGCTTCACTTGGTTGGTAGACTTTTGATAGTTTCTTCAATTTTATCATTTTTTATTGGACTGTTTACATTGTGCATGTCCTCTTGATTCAGTTTGGGTAGTTTATTTGTCTCTAGAAATTTGTCAAGGTCTTCAGGATTTACTATTTCATTGAAGTATACATTTTCAAAATAATTTTATTTTCTTCTGTACTTCAGTAGTGTCCATCATGATATACCTTTACATCATAATTTTAGTAATTTGTGTTTTATCTCTCTTTTACTTCAATGTGTAGCTAAGGGTTTATCAATTCATTTTCTCAAAGATGCAACTTTTAATTTTCTCAATCTTTTCAATTGTTTCTTTTGTTTCAATATCATTGATTTCAGCTCTGGTTTTAATTACTTCCTGTCTTCTACTACTTTTGGTATTGATTTGTTGTTCTTTTTCTAGTGATTTGAGATGTAAAGTTAGGCCATTTATTAGTTGACCTTTAATTCTTTTAATGAATGAGCTCAATGCAGTGATATTTACTTTTAGGCCTACTTTTATAGTGTCCCAGACATTTTGATATGTTTCATAGGTGTTGTCACTTACCTGTAAGTACATTTTTAATTTTCTCCTGGATTTCTATTGTTATTTAGGTGCCAGGTGTTGGAGTAGCTTTATTATGGATTTCTAGTTTCAGTCTATTATGAACTGATAGAATGCAGGGTAGTATTTCTATTATTTGTATTGGCTAATTATTTCCTTGTTTTGTAACCTATGATCTGTTTTAGAAAAGAATCCACGTGCTGCTGAGAAGATTGTGTATTTGCTTGATGATGAATAAAATATTCTATATATATATATAAAAAAAAAGATGCAGGGTCTCTAGTCTGATTCCAAGGTCCTTGATCCATTTTGAGTTGAGTTTTGTACAGGGTGAAAGACAGGGATTTAGTTTCATTCTACTGCATATGAATTTCCAGTTTTCCCAGCACCATTTGTTGAAGATGCTATCTTTTCTCCATTGCGTGTTTTTGGCACCTTTGTCTAGTATGAGAAAATGGTATTTATTTGTATTTGTTTCTGTGTCCTCTATTCCACAGGAACTATTTTATAGCATGTTGTCCTGGCATGGTCCTCGTACTTCCCTCTTATCAACCTTTACTTTCCTTTTCTTATTCTCCATGGTCTAGCCTTTTCTATCTCATTAGTGTTGTTAAATCCAGGGGCAATAGAAAATGAGATAATGATAGGTGGCTGGCCAGGGATTGGGAAAGATATGACTGTGATAGGTCCCCTTGGGAAAAAACAACTATGTTAGTGAAGAAAATTGAAATCTGTTGCCAATTTAAAGTTGTTTTCTTTTCTGTGTAGTAATTCCCTTTTATTATCCCCCAACTGAGCAATCATATGCTTATAAGCCATGGTATTGCATTTGTAAGGAATGAAGGAAGAAGGTTATGTCTACCCTTTAGAGAGTTCAATCCCCAGCACCACAAAAAACTTTTACAGAGTTAAAATTGTAAAACTTTCAGAAGAGAATATAAAGGGTAAATCCTCCTGACCTTTCATTTGGTAATGGATTTTTAGATATGAGTAACAATAAAAGTAGATAAGTCAGACTTCATTAAAATTAGAATATTTGTAATTCAAGGACACTATCAAGAAAGTGAAAAACAGCCTACAGAATGAGACAAAATATTTATAAATCATATATCTGATAACACAACAAATATTGAACTCTTAAAACCAAAGAAATAGATAACTCAATTTTAAAATGAATGATGGACTTGAATATAAATTTCTCTAAAGATATAAAAATGGCCAACAAACACATGAAAAGATATTTAATGTCACTGGGAAAATGCAAATCAAAACCACAAAGAAATACCACTTTGCAGCCACTAGGATGGCCATAATTTTTTTTAAAAGAAAGAAAAGATTAAGTGTTGTTGAGGATGTGGGGAATATGGAACCCTTACATACTCTAGTGAAAAATGTAAAATGATGCAGGCACTGATGTTTCTCAAAAACTCACAATAGAATTATTGTATGACTCAGCAATTCCACCCCTAAGTGTATATCCAAAAGAATTGAAAATAGGTATTCAAATTAAAATTTGTATATGCAACACAGTAGCACCATTTGTAATAGCCATATTGTTAAATTGACCAAAAAGCTCATTAACTGATGAATGAATGAACAGAATGTTGTACGTCCATATAATGGAATATTATTCAGACATAAAAAAGAATGAAGTGCTGATATTTGCTATGACATGGATAATATGAAAACATGCTGGGTGAAGGAAGTTAGACTCCCTCCTTAAAAAAAAAAAAAAAGGTCATTTTTAAGATTTCATTTATATGAGGTATCCAGAATAGGTCAGTTTGTAGGGATAGAAAGCAATTTAATGATTCCAAGGGCTGGCATAGAAAGGGCTGCTTTATACATGTGGAATTTCCTTTTGGGATGATAAAAAATATTTGGAATTTGATAGAAGCAATATTTGCACAATTGTAAATGTATTAAATGCCACTGAATTGTAGGCTTTAAAATGGTTAATTCCATGTCATGTGAATTTTACCTCACTTTCAAAAAATTAAGTTTTTAACTGAGTAATTTTGGGGGTGGGAGTGGAGTCCTACTATGTTGCCCAAGCTGGTCTTGAAATCCTGGGTTCAAGTAATCCTCCTGCCTAAGCCTTCCAAGTAACTGGGACTATAGGTGCATACACCTATGCCAGGCTTATTAAGATTAATAGTCTTTAAAAGACTATTTCAAACAAGTCACGTTCTTCAACCACAAGGCAATTAAGCTAGTCATTACAATAAAAAGATTACCTTAAAACACCATTAGTTTGAAGAACTCAGATCAGGGAAGAAGTCAAAGTTCTTTAAGACAATTAGACAAAGATGGTTATTTCATAAGAAGTTTCATAAGCTTATTTTATAAGGTTATAATCAAGACCAAAAATATCAGTACTTCTCAGAAAGACCAGACCAGCTAGTTTGGAAGAAAGAAGACATTTTCTCAGTGATAAGTCATGTCCTTCCATGGAAAGGAACTGAGCTGGAGTTGAAGTACCATCATGCCCTTCCTCACCCTTTCAAAGGGATTCATACTCTTTCACAGTGGATTCTGAGCAGAAGCCAGAGCAGATCCCCTAGTGACAGCCAGAATCTCAGATGGTAGGTTGCAAGACTCTGAATGAACTGGGGTTGGAGTCCACATTTACAGTGGGGAAGGGAGGGTGATATGTCTTGAAGAAAGGAACAAGCATGCCAGGTAGTGATGCACGGAGAGAATTCTGTGAAGGGGATATGATTGGATTGAGAAGAAAGGGGAGAGGAAAAGGAACAGAGGGAGGAAGGGGAGACATTCTTAAAGTGTCTGCCTTCTTCACAAAATATCAATAGGGCATTACAAAGCCCCTGGTCCAATTCTGAAAATTTTTACTTTGCTCTTTTTAAAAATATGCTTGCTTAAACCTTTCAGAAATATAAGTAGTAAAACCTGTTAGAGGTTTACTTACTACCATACAATATGTAAAGATAAAAGAGATAGCTTCTGGAGAGGGTAACCTGCTAGTGTCCCTCATTCCCTCTATTCGTGATCACTGGGCAGATTTAAACATACTGAATTGTGGATTTGGGTCAAGAGAAGCACTGACCAGCAGACTACTTATCCAGGGAGATCATTAAGCTAATATTTAATTTTCCTCCCAACCTCTTTGTTAGTTTGCCCTTTCCTTTGGCAAGAAATGTGGCCAGGAAGGAAAGTACTGCTTGTGTAATGAGTGGTGTCAAGATTTAGAACTGTGGAATTTCTTGATAAGCCTGGAATTTGTTTTTGTGGAAATAAATGACAAAGGTCAAGTTCCCTCTCAGTTCTTCCGGGAGAGATAATCCATGTATCCCACTAATTCAGAAATAGGACATACTTGATGCCAGATGCCCTATTTCTCCTACAGTTAGATCTCAGACAGCTTGGAGCAGAGTTTCTCCACCTGACAAACTTGATTTGGCTCCTTGGTTCTCAAACTTTTCCTAGTAGCAGAATCCTTTTCTCAAATAAAATCTTAACACAGTATTCATACATGTCAATATTTAGATATAGAGCACCTGCAGTTGAAGATGAAGCTGAAGGAAGATCATTATTGCTTAAATTCATCTAATCATGGGAGGCCCCAAGACTCCAGGGTTCTGCATAAGAGATTTGGAAAGCACCAATCTACAGACATATCCTGCCATGTTTCATATCCAAGAAACGTGCATGTTCTAAGAAAGATGACAGCCTTCAGTATTTTGTTACCAGAAAGTTACAACAGGTGCATAACAGAGACCCAAGAGAGAATATACAGGCTAGATGATACCAAAAGGATTCCTCCTTGGAGTGTGGCTGGGCTGAGTATGATGAGAAATGAAGGTTTGTGGTCTGACTTTGGGCACAGCTTTTGTGCCAGCCTGTGCATGTTTCTTTCATCCTGATCTGTCCTTAGGGAAGTTATGTTGAGCACTTTCATCCTCACAATGAGACGCACTCTACTGTTTCCCTACTTGATTTGTTTGTCCATTCCACCCTGCTCTTGATTGTTTGCTCATCCCATCCCCCATGCAGAGTTATTTCCTACTTCCCTGACTCAGGATCATATTCCATTTTGCCTTGTAACCAAGGCTCTATTGTTTGACAGATTGACCTGTGAGTACCACCTTAATGTAAGTGATGTTTTATACAGTCTTCAAATATCCTTATTTTCAATAACTAGGTAAGTAGTTTTATCTTTGTGGTTTACAAAGTCAGGGAGAGTGGTTTAGGCAGAAGCTATACTTAAGCAGGTGCTAAGCTACCTTGCAATCAGTGGTTGCTTTCATTTAGTTCCAGTAATCCTAGGAGTGTGCCTCCCAAGGCTCACTATTTCCTCCATCTCCTAAAAACAAAATAGAAAGCGTTACTTTTTCTATTGTTGCCATAGTAAATTACTACCAACCCAGTGGGTGAAAAAACAAATTTGTTATCTGAACATTTCTAAAGGCCATAAGTCCCACACCAGGTTCATGAGACTCAGATCAAACTATTGGTAGGGCTGCAATTCTCTCAAGGATGTGCTGCTTCCTGTGACCAAGAGTCTTAAAGAAGGAGTAGGGGCTGAGCCCAGAGGGCATAAGCTATAGGAAGATACTATCAGGCAGCAGTTACAGATCCAATACACGGAATATGCCAACCTACAGAGACCTGGTAAGGAGGAAGGCCAGGAAAAAAATGTTCTAACCTCAATCTTACCTGGTACGTCCCAGAGTGACTGACTCTTCAGCTGGGATCCCTGGATGAGAAGACAGACATGTGAAGCAGACCTGCTGTGTCCCCGGACCTGCAGCCAAACCACAGAGCCACAGATATGTCATCTACCCTGACCCCTTGCATAACATAAGACAGAAATAAATATTTATTCTAATAATCGGAGGCTATTGTTTATGCAACGCAGCTCAGTACAAGCTCACTAAATCCCACCATCTTGCCCAGGGGCAGGTTTTCCTGGTGGGGAAAGTTTCTGTGTATATAGAACAGAGTTGAAGAAGGTGAAGAGTAGGCCTGGAAGAGCACGAAGAAGGCACTCATTGCAAAGTCCAAGGGTTTGCTTTCTAAGGCTACTGTCCTCAGCAGGCATGTTTCTCTGAGGGCCAGAAATCTAGCTTGAATACAAGCTGATGGCATAATCCTTGAGTCACTGGTATCCTCCACGGGATAAACATCTGATGGAATAAACATCTGATGGTGGCTCCTTTTTTTCAATGTTCTCTGTTCCCAGCGTCTGATCATAGGAAATGAAATAAAGACGTAGGTGACAGACCAGTGGAACAGAATAGAAGACACAGACACATTCTTTTTTTTTTTTTTTTTTTGGGGGGGTGCTGGGGATCAAATACAGGGCCTTATTCTTGTACTCCACCAACTGAGCTATCTCCCCAGCTCGAAGACACAGAGACAAACCCACACAAGTACAATCATCTCATCCTTGACAAAGGTGCCAAAAACATACATTGGCTAAAAGACAATCTTTCTAACAAATGGTGCTGGGAAAACCGGTTATACTCATATAGAAGAATGAGACTAGATCCTTATCTCTCACTCTCTACAAAAGTCAACTCAAAATGGATCAAAGACCAAGAAATTTGATCAGAAAATATGCAATTCCTAGGAGAAAACGTAGGGTCACCACTCAGCATATAGGCACAGGCAACAGTTTACTAAATAGGACCCCTAAAACTGAGAAAATAATGCTAACAGTTAATAAATGGAACAGATTCAAGTTAAAAAGCTTCTGCACAACAAAGGAAACAGTTAAGAATGTGAAGAAAGACCCCATAGAATAGGAGAAAATCTTGGCTAGCTTCTCTTCTGACAGAGGATTAATATCCAGAATATAAAGAACTAAAAAAAACCTTAACATAACCCCCCCAAATAACCCAGTTAATACATGGGCAAATGAACTAGATACTTCTCAAAAGAATAAATACAAATGGCCAGGAAATATATGAAAAAATGCTCAGCATCATTAGCAACTAGGGAAATGCAAACAAAAAATACACTGAGATTTTTGTCTCATTTCCGTCAGAATGGCAACCATCTAGAATACAAACAGTAACAAATGCTGGAGTGGATGTGGCTAGAAAGGAACACTCTTACCATCCATAGGTTTGTAAATTAGTACAACCACTATGGAAATGTGTGGAGGTTTCTCAAAAGACTAGGAATGGAACTACCATGAAACCCAGCTATACCACTCCTTGGTATTTATCCTAAAGAATTAAAGTCATTATACTATAGCAATACATGCACACCCATGTTTGTAACAGTATAACTCAAAATACCAAACTATGAAACTAGCCTAGGTGTCCATCAGTGAGTGAATAGGTAAAGAAAATGTGATATATACACAATGGAGTTTTATTTAGTCATAAAGAAAAATGAAATTATGTCATTTGCAGGAAAATGAGTGGAACTTGAGAATATTAAGTAAAATAAAGTCAAGGTCAAGGGCCAAATATTTTCTCTCATATGTGGACGAAAGCTGGGGGGAACCTCATGAAAATCGAAGGGAGATTAGTAGAGGAAAGGCACCAGGGGAGGGAAAAGGGGATATTCTGGGGAATGATATTGGCCAAATTATAGTGGTATATTGTGTGTATGCACAGATAGACAACAAATTCTACCATTATGTACAATTAAAATGCACCCATAAAAAAAGGAGGAAAAAATGTAGGTGTTGATTCCAGTGGACATGGAAATATTTATTTCTGATTTAAGTAGTTTCACAGGATTATATTACACAATTTCTCTCTTACTTTACTATACCATACAAGATTCTCTGAGATTAATATATTTAAAAATTTAATTTGACAGGCATTTTTTTTCCAATTGTCAAAATATTTGTTGATTTGAGTGTGGTCTAACTTGAATAATGTGTCTACTCAGGTAGCTACTATAAATGTTCTGTGTCGAGTCTCTAGCCCTTGGAGTCCTCATTCTCCTCTATTTCTACAGAATCCAAGACTACTTCAAGGCCTCTTAAGTGGCAAACAATAGAAGCCAAAACCCAGGGTCTAATCAAATTAAAAGATCTGAAATTAACCCTGAAACCCTGCATTAGGAATCACTTATTTTTTCTCCTAATTTTCTCTTTTTTTAAAAAAAAAAGTTTTATTGTATATTTTAAGGTAATACAACATGTAGTTATTGGATACACATAGATAGTAAAAAGGTTACTATAATGAAGCAAATTAACATATACATTATCTCACATTGTTATCCTTTTTGTTTTGTTTTTATGGCAAGAGCAGCTAAAATCAACTCATCTAGCAGGAATACCCTATACAGTATAGTTTTAATACCTATAACTTTCATGTTGCATGTAAGATCTCTAGACCTGTTTATCCCATATGTCTTCTACTTGGTATCATTTGACTTATATCTAACTATTTCCTTCCCCACCTTCTTCTGGTAATTACTGTTGTGTTCTTTACCTCTGTATATTTGATTTTTCAAAAAAGATCCACCATATAAGTGAGATCATGTAGTCTATTTCTTTCTCTGGGTCTGGCCTGTTTCACTTAGCATAATGTCCTCCAGGCATCCTTGTTGTGGCAAATGACAAAATCTTACTCTTTTTAGGGCTGAAACATATTCCATTGTACATATGTATCATAGTTTCTATACACATTTATCTACAGATATATACTTATGGATAATGCTGCAATGAACAAGGGAGTACAGATCTCTTTATGAGGTGGTTTACACCCAGAAGAGGGATTACTGGGTCATATGCTAGTCCTATTTTTAATTACTTTGGAAACCTTCATATTGTTTTACATAATGACTATACCAATCCCAGTCCCACCAACAGGGTACAAGAGGGTCCTTTTCTCTGCATCCTTGCCAACATTTATTATCTTTTGACTTTTTGAAAATAGTCATCTTAACAGAGATGTGGTAATACCTTGTAGTGGTTTTGATTTGCATTTACTTGATGATCAATGATGTTGAGCATATTAGAGTTCATATAACTCAGTGGTAGAAAAGCCACCAATTTTCAAAGCAGGCATAAGACCCAAGTAGACATATCTCCTCTAATTTTCTCTTGACTTAAACTGCTATTGGTATAATATGACCTCATAAAGAGACTCAACAATGGAATTGTGGAAAATGCAGACTCACAGTTATGATCTCCTGCAAGATATTTTAGCAAATAAATGTACTGGCTTTTAAGTCATTATGTTATAGGGAATGGGCATTTCTACTCCCATTGGTGCTTCAATGAAGTCCAGTGTTTGGTTTCCTTTTCAACTATAATCTGTAAGTTCCTTGATGAACTTGATAATACTCATATTTGTATTCTCCAAGTTAAGCACTGTTTTTTATATCTCTCCTCCCCATTGCCTAGTTTCTTATGGATTAATTGAATCCATTTTAGAATTCCATTTTAATTTATAGATTGGATTTTTCAGTGCTCTTTTTGCAATCTTAGTAGTTTTTCTAGGGATAGCAATACATATCTCTAACTTTTCACAGTCTACTTTAAGGTGAAATTGTACTACTTCATATAAAATGTGAAAATCTTGCAAGTATTATAGGTCCATATACCATTCCTTTATGCTATAATTGTCTATGCATTAATCTACATATATTATAAGACCTACAAGGACTTTTAATAGTTTTTGCTTAAAATGCTTACATAAATTTTAAAGAAAGCAAGGGGGAAATGGCCTTATAGTTACACATGTAATCATCATTTACAATCATTTACAATGGTTTTTCATTCTTTTCTGGAGATCTGAATTTGAATTTCCACTTGGTTTTATTTTTCTTCAAAGTAGAAGAGCCTACTTCCTATGTTGTTGTTGTTGTTGTTGTTGCTTTGTTCTGCAGATTTGGTCATGATGAATTAAAGCCCTAAGTTTTATTTTATCTGAAAATCTTATTTCACCTTTATTTGTGAAAGATTATTTTCTGAATATGGAATTCTGAGTTGATAGATTTTTCCTACAGTACTTTAAAGATATTGTTTTACTATATTTTGACTCCACTGCCTCTTTTGAGAAAGCAGACATCGTTTAAATTGTCGTTTCTCTGTATGCAATGTGTCTTTTCTCCTACTTCAAATATCTACCTTTTGTAGTTTGACTATGATGTAAATAGGAGTGTTTTTTTCATAATATATATCTTTGGCTAACTTTAGGAAATTTTGGCCGTTTTTCTTTCCTTCTTAACTCCTTTTCAGCTTCAATTACATATATATTAGAAATTTTGATAATGTTTCATAGTTCCATAAGATTCTGTTAATTTAAAAAATGATTTTTGTGTGTTCTTCAAATCCAATAATTTCTATGGATCTATTTTCAAGTTAATTACTTCTTTTTTACATTTATTGTTATTGTAAACAAATGGGACACATCTTGTTTCTCTGTTTGTACATGAAGTAGAGGCATACTATTTGTGTAATCATACATTTCAAGTTAATTACTTCTTTCTTATGTCATTCCATTCGTTTTTAAGTTGAATTTTTAATTTCAGCTGTTTTGTCTTTCAGTTCTAGAATTTCCATTGGGGTTTTAAAATTTTTTTCATTTCTGCTGCTGAAATATCTTATATTTTGATTAATTTTGAGCACATTTCCCCTTTATCACTGAATATAGTTTTAACATAAGCATTAAAATATCACAGGTGTGGTGGTGCATGCCTATGCTATCAGCTACTTGGAAGACTAAGGCAGGAAAATCACTTGAGCTCACATGCTAGACCATCTCTGTATCCCTGAGCTACATCCCTGGACTTTTTAATTTTATTTGGAGATAGAGTCTTTCTTGGTAAGTTATCCAGGCTGACCTTGAACTTGCAATGTTCCTACCTCAGCTTCCACAGTCACTGGGATTACATGTACCACAGCAACCAGAAGACTATGCTATGGGTTTTCCATCAGAGCTTTAGCCACATGGCTAAAAGCACACTCACAAAGTGGGAAATTGACCTTTGTTCTCTTCTGCCAAATGTTGACTTCCCTCAATAACTATCTGTTTTTGTTCACTATTTGGTACCTTCAGATATTTGTTTCTTATAGTTTTTGCAGACTTCATAGTTATCTGCAGGAAAGTTGGTTTGGCAATTGACCTATTGGTAGTGGTTTTTTCCTTTCCTTTGCTACTGTTTTGTTAATATTCTTACTGTAAAATAAAACACATTTGCAGAAAACTACCTCAACTAAATGTATAGTCTAATGAATCATAGAGCACATATCCTTATCACCACAATCCCAAATTAGGAAAACCGTTGCCACCTCAGAAGCCCTTTCCACATGTCCCACCCTAACAGCCCTGTCACTCCTACTATAAACCGCCATCTTGACCTTCACAGCAGCTGTACTCAACTGTACATCTCCAGACACCATATTTTAGCCATGTTTTAAAATATTTTTTATGTTTTGTTTTCCCCACATTTTCTTTACGGTTAATTCCTTGATGAATTTTGAATGTTTAATCTGTAGTGCCTCACCCTCACTTTTGCTATCACTCTTTAATGTATTGTGTCATTGGCCAATTGATTTTTTTATCATCTTACTTTTCATATGTAAGCTGCATGAATACAAGGTTTTTTTGTATGTTTTATTCACTATTTTATCTCCAAGCTCAGAGTAGTGCCACAGAGGAACCACTTAATAACTATTTGTTGAATATTTAAGCAGGCATGATTTCTGCATTTTGTTACTTTCTCGCCTCATATTCTTAATAATGAAATATTGTGATATTCAAAGATCTGAAAATTATTCTGGAAACACTGCTATCTGTGTATATTAATTAATGAAAATGTTTCTTCTATGGGAAAATGACAAGTTGTAAAAAGTCTTTGTTTCTCTTTTATAATTTAAAGTATTCGTTGAATCAAAAAATATTTACTGAACACCTATGAAGTGCCAAATACAGCATTAAAAATGGCAGAAAGCCCCTCCAACACTGGATACCTCATAATCTAGTGAGGGAGAAAAAAACTATAACCAAAAAACTGAATATATAATATAATACCAGGTTGTGGTAAATCCAATGAAGAAAATAAAGGTGGATAAGAGCACAAAATGGCAGATTTACTATGTTATAAAGGGGATCAAAATGTTATATGTATATGCAAATATGACACAAACACACCAGAGAAAGTTCGATTGGGGAAGTCTTTTTTGGTAACGTTTGTGCAGAAATCTAATGCATGACAGGAAAACTATTGGGAGAAAAGCTTCAGGAAGAAAGATGTTGAGATCTTGAGGCAGGCTCATCCTTGTCCAAGGAAGAAGAATGAATGAGTATGTCTAAGACCAGCACATGAGGAGTAGAAGATAAATAAAGTAGGTCAGACAGGTCACATAGGGCCTTGTAGGCCATGGATTTGATTTTATGCATGATGGAGATGTATTGGAAAATCTTTGGTAGTCAATTGACATTATGTGACATGTTTTAAAATTTATTTTGGCTGAAAAATAAATTTTTCAAGAAAAAAGACTTGATAGAATGGGCTAGAGTTTTTTGTTGTTGTTGTTGTTGTTTGTTTTTTAAGGAGTTCAATTAGAAGACTATTACAGTAATCTAGGCAAGTAATGATAATGGCTTAGACCAAGATGTAGCAGCACTTTCACTTGAATCATATTTTGAAGGTGAAAACAGCAGAATTTCTAATAATTTGCAGAAGTGCGAGAGAAACTTAGGCCTAAGTGAACCCCCCGATGGGGAGGTGAGGTGGCATTTACTGAGATTGGTATAATTAGGTAGAGAGAAAGTTGTGTGAGGGAAGAGAATCAAGAGTTTATTTGGGCAGCATTAAATGTAATTTATCTCCTAGACATATTTGAGTGGAGATGCAAGTGTGCTGTTCCATGTGTAAGTTTGGAGTCTGGCATCTATGTGCTTTAAAAAAAAAATTGCTTTAGCTCTTGAGTCACCCCCATGCAGCCTAGGTGTCATGAGCGAGTAGCACACTGTTTGGGCCCACCCTACTCTAATACTCACAGCCCTTTCTCCTCAAGATGCCTGAGGAAGTGTACCATGGAGAGGAGGAGGTGGAGACCTTTGCCTTTCAGGCAGAAATTGCCCAACTCATATCTCTCATCATCACTACCTTCTTTTCCAACAAAGAAATTTTCCTTCAGGAATTGATCTCTAATGCTTCCTAAGCCTTGGACAAGATTCCCTATGAGAGTCTGACAGACCTTTCCACATTGGACAGTGGTAAAGAGCTGAAAATTGACATCATTCCCAACCCTCAGGCTTTGGTGAACACAGGCATTGGCACGACCACGGCTGATCTCATAAACAACTTGGGAACCATTGCCAAGTCTGGTACTAAAGCAATTATGGAGGCTCTTCAAGCTGGTGCAGACATATCCATGATTGAACAATTTGATGTTGGATTTTATTCTACCTATCTGGTAGCAGAGAAAGTGGTTGTGATCACAAAGCACAATGATGATGAACTGTATGCCTGGGAGTCTTCTGCTGGGGGATCCTTCACTGTACGGGCTGATCATGGTGAGCCCATTGGCTGGGGTACTAAAGTCATTCTCCACCTCAAAGAAGACCAGACAGAGTACTTAGAGGAAAGATGGATCAAAGAAGTGGTGAAGAAGCACTCACAGTTTATAGGCTATCCAATTACCCTTTATTTGTAGACGGAACAAGAGAAGGAAATCAGTGATGATGAGGCAGAGGAAGAGAAAGGTGAGAAAGAAGAGGAAGATAAGGATGATGAGGAGAGACTCAAGATTGAAGATGTAAGCTTAGATGAAGAAGATGACACTGGTAAGGATAAGAAAAGAAAACAAAGAAGATCAAGGAGAAATATATTGATCTTGAAGAACAGAACAAGACCAAGCCCATTTGGACCAGAAACTCTGATGACATTACTCATGAAGAATATGAAGAATTCTACAAGAGCTTCATCAGTGACTGGGAAGACCACCTGGCAGTCAGGCACTTCTCTGTAGAAGGTAGTTGGAATTCAGGGCATTGCTGTTCATCACTCGGTGGGCTCCCTTTGACCTCTTTGAGAACAACAAGAAGAACAACATCAAACTCTGTGTCCCTTATGTGTTCATTATGGACAGCTGTGATGAGCTGATACAGAGTATCTCAACTTTATTTGTGGCATTGTTGACTCTGAGGACCTGCCCCTGAATATCTTCCAAGAAATGCTTCAGCAGAGCAAAATCTTTAAAGTCATCCACAAAACCATTGTAAAGAAGTGCCTTTAGCTCGTTTCTGAGTTGGCAGAAGACAAGGAGAACTACAAAAAATTCTATGAGGCATTTTCTAAAAATCTTAAGCTTGGGATCCATGAAGATTCTATTAATCAGTGATGCCTTTCTGAGCTGCTGCACTATCACACCTCTCAGCCTGGAGATGAGATGACTTCTCTGTCAGAGTACATCTTTCACATTAAGGAGACACAGAAGTCCATCTGTTACATTACTAGTGAAAGCAAAGAGCAGGTGGCCAACTCTGCTTTTGTGGAGTGTGTGCTGAAGAAGGGCTTTGAAGTGGTATACATGACTGAGCCTATTAATGAGTACTGTGTGCAGCAACTCAAGGAGTTTGATGGGAAGAACCTGGTCTCTGTGATCAAGGAAGGCCTGGAGCTACCTAAAGATGAGGAGGAAAAAAAGAAAATGGAGGAGAGAAAGGCAAAATTTGAGAACATTTGCAAGCTCATGAAGGAAATCTTGGATAAAAAGGTTGAGAAGGTGACAATCTCCAATAGGTTTGTGTCTTCACCTGCTGCTTTGTTACCAGCACCTATGACTGGACAGACAACATGGACCAGATCATGAAGGCCCAGGCACTTCTAGACAACTCTACAATGGGCTACATGATGGCCAAAAAGCACCTGGAGATCAACCCTGACCACCCCATTGTGGAGACACTGTGGCAAAAGGCAGAGGCAGACAAAAATGACAAGGCTTTCAAGGACTTGGTGGTGCTGCTATTTGAAACTTCACTGCTCTCTTCTGGCTTCTTCCTTGAGGACCCCCAGACCCACTCCAATCACACCTACCACATGATAAAGTTAGGCTTAGGCATTGAAGAAGATGAAGTGACAGCAGAGGAATGCAGCAATGCTATTCCTGATGAGATATCCCTTCTTAAGGGTGATGAGGATGCATCTTGTATGGAAGAAGTAGATTAGGAATTGCCACTAAGAAATCTGCCCTCTGTGTAGTTTCCCCACGGCTCCTTCAGTAGCCTTGAATGGCCCTTTCCCACCTGGCTTCCTCTGCTGATTGATGTTCTAGTGGTTTTTCTCCTGTCTTTGGTGTTTAAGACAGGAAACAGGGCCTTCAAGTCCCCATTCTCTACCTAGTTTGGCAGCAGGGTTGGATGTTGTATTGTGTTTTTTGTTGTGTTCTAAAATTAAAGTATGCAAAATAAAGAAGATGCAGTTTTATACGAAAATTGTTTTAATTAGTTATACATGACAGTAGAATGCACTGTGATATAATGGAGTATAATTTCTCATTCTTCTAGTTATAGATGATGTAGAATACCACTGGTCCTATAGTTATATATGTACATGGGATAATAATGTCTGATTCATTCTACCGTCCTTCCTATCCCATGTCCTCTCCCCTCCCTTCATTTCCCTCTACCTATTCTAAAGTAAAAAGCTATATGTACTTATTATTCAGTGCAAAGTTATGGAACTTGATAAAGATAGGGAGGAATGAACACTGAGAAGAGCAGAGATTGAAAGACCAATCCCTGAAGCATTCCAACATCAAGATAGTAGAAAGTGTTGGAGAATTCAGCTAAATTGAAAAGGAGGTATTAATGAAGTAAGAATAAAGCCAGGAAAATGTGATGTTTTGGAGGCTAAATGTAGAAAGTGTTTCAAGAGTTTCAGTGGTACCAAACTTGTCAGGAGTTAGAAAATAACTAAACGCTGCTCATTGGTTCTGGAAATTTGAAGATGATGATTACCCTGGCAAGAGCTGTTTTAGCAGAAGGGTTGAAACAAAAGCCCTCATGAGAGCAGAACAGGATAAACACAAACATAATGAGAATAAACAGATTTTCAAGGAATTTTGCTGAAGATCATCACCAAGGGGTCTGATGTGATATTAAGGAAGGAAGGATATTATGGTAGCTATTGCACCTGTTTGTGTGTCAATCTGAGAGAGTGAAGTGGGGGCAATGATGATACAAGTGAGAAAAGAAATGGGTCAAACTCTTTAAGCTGAAGTATGAGCATAGGATATAATGGACTGTGGAGCAGTTAATCTTAGATCCATGGCTTTAAGACAGAAAGGCACAATATATGGCACTACAAAATAGGCTGGAATATTTGGCTACAGGTGTTTATGAAAATTATCTTCTATTTGTTTCTGTGTTGTCCAAAGGAATAAGAAAGGTCATGAACTGAGAGTGAGGAGTGTGGAAGCTCCACTGGTGAGCTTTTCATAAAATCAAAATCCCTGAATATTGTCCTAGGGCATAGAACAAATGGAGAAACTTTTATTTGACAAAATCTAAATCTTTTAAAAATTAAATTAAAAATTTTAACTGGTATATAAAAATTGTACATATTAGTGGGATCATGTGGTATTTTGATACATGTATAAATAATATGTTTAAATCAGGTTAGACTTATCTATTATCTGAAATATTTATCATTTCTTTATGGTAAAACTTTCAAAATTCTTTCTTTTAGCTTTTTGAAATGTACAGTAAATTATTTTTATCTGTTATCACCCTACTATCTAACAGTTCACTGGAAATACTTGTCCCTAAACTGTAAGTTAGTATTCATAGATCAGTCATTCCTTGTTCCCTATTACCTCTACTCTCCCCATCTACTAGTAACTACTATTCTACTCTCAACTCTTGTGAGGTCAACATTTTCAGATTCTAAATGTGAATGAGATCATGCAGTTCTTATCTTTCTGTGCCTAATTGATTTTGGTTATTCTAATGATCTCTGTCACAAATGATAGGATTTTATCATCTTATGGCTGAATAGTTTTCCATTGTGTGTGTGTGTGTGTGTGTGTGTGTGTATGTGTGTGTGTCACATTTTCAGTTGACAGACATTTTGGTTGCTTCCATTTCTTGGCTATTGTAAACAGTGCTGCATTCACACTGCTTTTCATAATGTCTGTGCTAATATATATTCCCACCAACAGCATGCAAGTGTTCCCTTTTCTCTACATCTTTGCCAGCACTTGTTACCAATAGTCTTTGATAATAACCATTCTTACTGGGGTGAATTGATATCTCCCTGTGGTTTTTATTTACATTTCCTTGATGATTAGTGATGTTGAGCATTTTTTTCATGTACTTGTTGGCTTTTTGCATGTCTTCTCTTGAGAAATGTTTATTTAGGTCTATTGCCTGGTTTTTTTATTTTGTTTGTTTGTTTTGATTTTTTTTTTTTTTTTTTTTTTTTTTTTTTTGGTTTTTTGCTATTGGGGTTTTGGAGTTCCTTTTATATTTGGGATATCAAGCTCTTGTTAGAGGTATTGTTTGCAAATATTTTCTCCTATCCTGTAGGTCGTCTCTTCCCTATTTATTAAATCTTGATAAGAAAATCAAGAGTTTGGGGCTGGGGTTGTGGCTCAGTGGTAGAGCACTTGCCTAGCATGTGTGAGGCCCTGGGTTCAATTCTCAGCACCACATATAAATAAATGAATAAAATAAAGGTCCATCAACAACTAAAAAAATTTAAAACAAGAAAATCAAGAGTGAGAGAACATGAGCTATGATACACTCCCTCATCTATTCCCCACCTCCAGATTAGCATAATGGAAGCTCACTTCCAGCAGATGTGGCCAAGAAGACAGTGTTCCCTCTTCCTCTGTTTCCCTAGGCATTTCCCTAGGAGGAACAGACCACTAGCATTCCTCATCCTTTTCAATTTTATTTTGCATATAAATATAACAGTAGAATAGAGCCAAGAGATTGGGCTCTCCTTTCCTTCGCTTAGCATCCAGCCCCACTCTGAGGCAGAGGCTTGATTCCTTGCATGTCTGATTGAGAAAGCAGGGGCCCCAGATATCCTTACCACAGCTTACTTGTAAGGTACAGCTTCCAAATTGGAAATGGCAAGCTGAGAAGACTAGGATACCCCTATATAGCCCTCTGCTCATAAACCTGAGGTATCTCTCAGAGAAATAGACTGCTGTGCCTGCCTTGAGCCCTAGAACAGAGGTCCAGAGATTAGGCATTCAAGAATACCACTGCTAAGAGATCTGAATTTGATCAAGTGAAAGCGTGGTATGATTTATAATTCAGACATGTTAAAAAAAATAGGCAATCAGCTTCCAATTAATAGAGTATAACAGCTGAGAGTGATATCAAATGAGGCAGATAACTAAACAGAAGGAATAGGAAAAGAGATAAAAAGAGCCTTGCTAAAACTACTGTCATCCTAGGGAGACCATGCACATACCCAAGGCTGTGTCTTCTTAGGAGCAACATCAAAGACTTCCTTGAAATAGTCAAAGCAAGTAAATCAACAAATAAACAAGCAAACAACAGTTAACATCAAACTCACAGGAGGGGATCTATATAAAGAGTTACTACAGATGACCAGTTTTTAACAAAAAATTAATGAAATCCTAAAAAGAAAGGAAGTATGGTCCATGTACCAGAAAAGAACAGGCAACAGAAATTGCCTGTGAGAGGGGTTAGATAGACTTAGTATAAGAAGACTTCAAAAAGCTATTTAAAATGTGTTCTATTAAGTATACACATATATGTATAATAGGACTACCATAGGATAGAAGATGAAGGAGCAGAAAAAAAAATTCAAAGAATTAATGATCAGACTTCCCTAATTTCATAAAAAAATGTCAATCTACATATTCAAGAAGCTCAATGAACTCTAAGTGGGATAAATGCAAAGAGATCTATGGAACAATCCAGTAAAAATTTTAAAGCCAAAACAAAATGTTGAAAGCATTATAGAAAACCACTGCTTATGTGCAATGGTGAAATGCCAATAGAATTTACAAATGAATTCTCATCAGAAACAGTGGATGCCAGAAAGTAGTGGAATAACACTTTGAAAGTACTGAAAGAAAAAAATTGTCAGTAAAGAAATTTATGTCTAGCAAGGTACAAAAGACTACATATGAATGATAAGTTTTCTGACTCCATTTAAAAAGTTCCCAAATAGGCAAATTCTTATGGAGACAAAAGTAGATTAGTGGTTGCCAAGGTCTGGAGTGGGATACAGGAAGGAACAGGGAATGACTGCTAATGGGTTCTGGGTTTCATTTGGGATTATGAATTTATCCTAAAATTGATTGTAGAGATGATTGCATGACTCTGAATTCTCAAAAAACCATTGATTTGTATACCTTTACACTGGCAAGTTGTATGTCACAGTAAAGCTATTATTTTAAAAAACTGGTGGTTAAAGTAACATAACAACGACCCACAAGCCTGATTCCTTATGTTAAATGGCAATGCCATGTTCCTTCATTCCTTTTGGCCTAGGTCCTGTGAAAATGTCCTCTTAGCTTCACTTGCCATCACATTCAAAGAATAGTGGCACTCAAATTATTTTCTGGTTATCTCTCAAATTGTCATGCTTATTTTTCAAGCTATCCAGAAATGGTGAATCTATGGTCATCCTTACTAACATGTATGCAAGAGTAAAACACCTTAAATTCTTCTTCTAGGTAATAGACCATTTAATACAACTCTTTTTAAAAATTTTTTACAGACTGCATTTTGATTCTTTGTACACAAATGGGGTACATCATTTCATTTCTATGGTTGTACACAATGTAGATTCATACCATTTGTGTAACCATACATGTACATAGGGTAATGATGTCTGTCTCATTCCACCATTTTTCATACCCCTGCTTCCTCTCATTTTCCTCTATGTAATATAAAGTTCCTCCATTCTTATCTCACTCCCCACCCCCATTATATATCATCATCCACTTATCAGGGAAAACATTCTGTCTTTGGTTTTTTTTGGGATTGGCTTATTTCACTTAGCATGATATTCTCCAATTCCATCCACTTATCTGCAAATGCCATAATGTTATTCTTCTTTATGACTGAATAATATTCCATTGGGTATATATACCACAGTTTCTTTATCTATTCATCTGTTGAAGGGCATCTCGGTTGGTTCCACAATATAGCTATTGTAGATTGAGCTGCTATAAACATTGATATGGCTGCATCACTATAGTATGCTGACTTTAAGTCCTTTGAGTACAAACCAAGGAGTGTATATCTGGATCAAAAGATGGGTCCATTCCAAGTTTTCTGAGGAATCTCCACACTATTTTCCAGAGTGTCTGCACCAATTTGCAACTCTACCAGCAATGTAAAAGTGTACCTTTTTCCCCACATCTATGCCAACATCTATTATTGTTTGTTTTCCTGATAATAGTCATTCTAATTGGAGTAAGATGAAATCTTAGAGTTGTTTTAATTTGCATTTCTCTAATTACTAGAGATGTTGAACACTTTTTCACATATTTATTAATTGCCTGCATTTCTTCTTCTATAAAGTGTTCAGTTCCTTGGTCCATTTATTGATTGGGTTCTTTGTATTTTTGGTGTAAAGTTTTGTAAGTTCTTTATAAATTTTGGAGATAAGTGTTCTATCTGAAGTGCATGTGAAAAAGATTTTCTCCCACTCTGTAGGCTCTTTTCACATTTTTGATTGTGCCTTCTGCTGAGAAAAAGCTTTTTAGTTTGAATTCAACTATTTATTGATACTTGCTTTTATTTCTTGTGCTCTGGGAGTCTTGCTGAGGAAGGCTGATCCTAAGTCAACATGATGAAGATTTGGGCCTACTTTGTCTTCTGTTTGGTGCAGGGTCTCTGGTCTAATTCTTAAGTCCTTGATCCAATGTGAGTTGAGTTTTGTTCAAGGTGCAAGAGAGGGGTTTAGTTTCATTTTACTGTATATGGGTTTCCAGTTTTCCTAGCAGCATTTGTTGAATACAACTCTTTTTTAAGGAGAGAACAAAATCTGTTTATCAAATTGATAGAAAGCTCTATATTATCATACCTTTGAACACTACTGTTAGATATTTTTGAGAAACTGGAAAGAACATTGGACAGGATATTAAGATGTGTGCTTTCTAGGCCAATCTCTGTCCCTTGTTAGGACAGAGGAAAGCTGATAATCTTCATTGTGTGTACATTCTTCAAAAGTGGAGCCTGTTTGGTAATTTTTAGTTATGTTAGAGAAGATACATGAAAACAAGTGTCCATTTAATCCTAGATTAAAAAGTCAGTGGGTGGCATACTCCTATTCCTATTTTAGTACTCCCTCACTGGCCAGTGCAGTGACACAAGCCCACCACTGATCTTGCTCCGTCCTCCAACCCTATCCTTAGAGGCAAAAGCACCTGACCAAAGCCATCCCTGAAGAAAGGCAAGGATAGCTCCTTTTGGGGTCTCCTTCCAAGTACAAGAAATCTGCCTCCAAATCCTTGTGTAACTTAGGAACAGGTCCCTCTGAACTTTGGTTTTTCTTATCTAAAACATAAGATGGCTGGAAGTAAGGGTCTTTAAAACATCGTACAGTATTAGTATCCTATAATTCTATTCTAGTAAAAGCATCTTTAATCCCTTTTCTTGTGAAGGCACTTCTGTGACCTCCTAGTCATTTTTATTTATCTTCTTTGGTCTTACTTAAATGCTTCAATCTCGAGTTTCAGTGTTCTAAAGGGTCCCAGGTGCTACTCGTGAAAAGATATTTTCTTCCTTTTTTACCCACATTTTTTAATTTGTGCATTAGAGTCGTACATGATGATGGAATTTGTTGTTTCATATCTTGAATGCTCAAAATATAACAACATAATTTGGCCAAAATCATTCCCCAGCACTTCCTCCTCCCTTCCTGCCTCCCACTCCTCGATTCCTTTCCTGTACTGATTCCCTTTGAGTTTTAGGGGATTCTCCCCACTGTTCTTTTCCTTTTTCCTCCCTAACTTCCACATATAAGAGAAAATATATGACCCTTGACCTTCTGAGTTTGACTGATTTTTCTTAACATAATGGTCTCAAGTTCTATCCATTTTCCTGCAAATGACATAATTTCATTTTTCTTTATGACTGAATAAAACCCCATTGTGTATATATACCACATTTTCTTTATCCACTCATCCACTGATGGACACCTAGTCTGGTTCCATAATTTGGCTATTGTGAATTGTGATGCTATAAACATGGGTATGCATGTATCACTGTAGTATGATGACTTCAGTTCTTTAGAATAAACACCCAGGAGTGGTATAGCTGAGTTGCATGGTGGTTCATGCCTAGCCTTTTGAGGAACCTCCGTACATTTCCATAGTGGTTGTACTAATTTGCAATCCTACCAACTGTGTAAAAGTGTTCCTTTTTTCTCCACTTCCTCTCCAACATTTATTATTATTTGTATTCTTGATGACTGCCATTCTTACTGGTGTGATATAAAATCTCAGTGTATTTTTCATTTTCATTTCCCTAATCACTAATGATATTAGACATTTTCTTTCTTAACATCTACCAGGGCTCATACTAAAGAATAGGAAATGTGAATTCAAATGCAGATAGGTTAAAAAAAATTCCATCTTTCAGGTGAATTATGAAAATATCTGCAATAGTGGTTTCTCTCTTTCAAAAAAAATAAAATTCTCATGCTTACACAGGACCATTATTTTTATGGGTATCGGTTTACACTTGTGTTTTGAGTTATCAAAATGAGGTCTTAAATTTTTTTTTTTTTTTTACATCATATGTCTCTTCTAAGAAGTAGCCTTTCTAAAACTTTTACTTACCACTCCCTTCTAGGAACAACTTAATTTCCCCTTTATATCTCAGTTCCCCATAGATTCTATTTCTATTTTATCCTAGTTCTTAGGATAAACTTTACTAAAACAGTAACCTCTAGAATTTATTTATGTTCATTCACTTAAACTATGCACTGGTAAGTGCCAGGAGAGGGAGATGTAGGAAGCTAAAATTTGTTGAGTGCCTATTCAGTACCAGGCACTTTTCACACATCATATCTATATCTATATCTACATGCGCGTGCGTGTGCACACACACACACACACACACACACACACACACACACAATTTTATCTACCTAATATTTCTCTGAAGGGAACTGATACTTGGTTAAGTTACTTGCTCAAGATAACCTTGCTAATAGGTAATGGAACCAGGTTTAAACATAGAACTGTCTACCTGCACTGCATCTGACTGTTTCTACTCATGTGTTATCATCTCAAGTTTAATATTAAACTCAGTTTTCAGTCAGTGTCCAAGTAGAAAAGCAGATTATTCTAGACATTTCAAATGTAAGAAAGGAAATCCAAGAGGGTCAAAAGGGACCAGCATTCTCAAGGGCCATGTTAGTAGGCTACTAGGGGCCTTCTGTGGTTGCTGCTGCTGCTACTGTTAAGCAATTGTCACTGTCATCTTCCAGGAAGCTGAGAATCTGTACTCTTACTGACGATACAAGAACTTGGGTGCTGCTAATACAGCAGGGTTCTCTAGAGGAGCAGAATCAACAGGAAGTATGATTATAAAAGGGGATTAATTAGATTGGCTTACATGACCAGAAGCTGGATAGTCCACAATGGCTATCTGCAGGCTGGAGAGCTGGAAGAAGCAGTAGTTGTGCAGTTCAAGAGATGGAAGCCCCAGAACAAGAGGGATCAACAGTGCTACCCTAGTCTGAGACCAAGGCTTCAGGAAACAACCTGGAGAATCACTGACAGAGTCTGCTTTGGAAGAGTGAAGAAGTAAGAGTCCAATATTCTCAGACCATCAAAGCAGCAATCAAGAACCCAATCAAGATGCAAGTTGAGCTTGCATCTGCATCTGCTTCCTTGTTCCTCCAAATTTTATTCCATCCAAGCCACCATCCTATTGGGTGGTGCTGCTCACGTTAAGGGAGGGTCTCCACTTCAGTTCACTATCCCACATTCCAGTCATTCCTAGACATGCCCTCATTGACACACCCAGAAGTCTCTGAATCATTGGCATCCCTTAATCCAATCTAGTTGACAGTTCAAATTAACCATTACAGGAGCCCATAGTCCCACTGACTCTGCTCAAGGTTAAGACTTCTGTAACCAAAGTTGCCTGCTGCTACTGCCAGATCCAGAGGCAGAAAATGGGAGGTGGTATTGGGGGTGGGGGAATGGCTTCTCTCTTCTACCAATTTCTAGTCTTTTCCTAAGATCTGCCTTTGGAAGAATCTAACTGGATACTGCCTAGCAAGGAAACCTAGGAAATATAGTTTGCAGATTTTTCAACACCTTGCAATTTAGAAGAGAGTGCTGAGGGGCAAGGATGAAGCTAAAATTCAGTTTTCCCACAGATTAATATTATTATATTAATTAGCATCATTTGCTATACAAAAAGCCTCTTCCTGTAAAAACTGTGTTGTGATCCAGTCTCCCATGGCTAAGCAACTGGGTCTCCACCTCTTAAGCAAAACAGGGATTTACTGGAAGAATATTGGATGACTCACAGAAATGTAAGAAACCTGAAGTAACCAGTTTAAGGAACAACAGAATCCAGAAGGTAGGAAATGATGAGGTAGAGGTTTTGCAGATCACTGCTTCTCTAAGGAATTCATTTAAAACAATTTTCATTTTAAAATCTCTACTGAATATTCAAAGTCCAAAGGAAGAGAATTGAATTGATGAACCTTGGGAAGGCTAGAACCTTTACTGAGAAAGGTAATTTCTCCAAAGTAATATGGAGATCTGTCACCCAAAAAATATGGAAATGGTTCCTGGGCATTAAACAAACATACAAATAAGACCAACTGTCCCTGAAGTCCCTATTGCCAGATTTCATTCTCTCTTTCCATTCTTTCCACCCTGAGTTCATTTCTATATTCTTCTGAGCTAATGGTATCCATTCTCCCTTCCTGGAAATTGCAGCTCCATCTTTCTTCCCTTCTCTTTCTTCCTGGAGCTTGGTGACCTACTCTGGAATTACTGCTTAGAAACCACTTTTCCCCTGGATAGGTCTTCTGACCACCAGAGCAGGTATCTGCATATTTGTTGAGTCGAATAGTTGCTCTAGCTTGAAACTTTTGAGAAGATTCCTTAAGAGGAGTTAAGTTTTTGCTTAAATGTGAACATAAGTGTTTTGTTGTTGTTGGGTTGTGTGCGTGATTACCAATTTATTGTACTTTACATCACTTTTTTAAACTTTCTTTATGCAAAGAAAGTTGCTTTGTATAGCAGGGAAGTTTTACATAATTATATGTAGTGAAGAATTTATAAGCAATAAGTGTTAGAGTATAAACATTTTCAATTCAAAGTAAATAGTATAAACAATGAAAACTAAATATTTTAAAACATTTTGTTTAAAGAAAGTTTATAGAAGTGCTCTTCAACAGATGAATGGATAAAGAAAATGTGGTGTGTATATACACAATGGAATATTACTCAGCCTTAAAGAAGACTGAAATTATGGCATTTGCAGGTAAATGGATGGAGCTGGAGAATATGTTAAGTAAAATAAGTCAATCCCCCGAAACCAAAGGCTGAATATTTTCTCTGATATGTGGATGCTAATTTCCAATAAGTCAGGGAGGTATGCTAGGGAAGAACAGAGGTACTTTGGAGTAGACAGAGGGGAATGGAGGGGAGGGGTTATGGGGTAGGAAGACTAGTAGAATGAATAGGACATCATTCCTCCATGTGCATATATGATTACACAACCAGTGTAATTCTATATCATGTACAACCAGAAGAATGAGAAGTTATACTCCATTTTTGTATGATGTGTCAAAAGGCATTCTGCTGTCATGCATAACTAATTAGAACAAATTTTAAAAATGAAAAAAAGAAAGTCCACAGAATAACACAGTAACTAGGATAGAGTAGGTTCTATTTATTATATAACAAGATTTTAAGTAGTAGCAAATATTTTGAAGAATGATGTTATTTACTTTTTTGATCTACAAGCAGCACAGTAAAAAATGTTACTAGTGTTTTGACTTATCTGATAGTTTTCCTCATTCCCAAGACATACAGAGTGATCACTAACTAATTAGGTTCAATCATACAAAATTGTTGATACTCAACCATTTATACCTTCAGAATGATTATTTATTATTTGGTGACCTGAATGATTGCTCTCTGGTTGTGGCAGTTGCTTTTAGTTTTGGGATTAGGTCACTGAAGATTCCACTCAATTGAAATGTGAATAGAAGCATTATTATCTATAATATGAATTCTCTCTGATATTGGGTTAATTGTACCCTCAAACTCTATTTTTATTAGATCTTTATGTTTGTACATTGTAGTTGGGTTCATCTCAACAAACTCAGACATGCATGGAAATTTATTTCAGTTCATGATTGTTCCTTTTCCCTCTCCTTCTCCCCAAGTTTTAATGAACTTTGAACTTTCTCTTTCAATGTGATGAAGAATTTTTTAGCATCCTCTGCATCCATGAGAGCATCCCAAGAAGATATACAGGTGATCAACAAATATATGACAGCAATGTTTTTAACCACTCTAGTATTCATGGTTCTTTGCAATTTCTAGAAAGTGAATAAAAAGGCCCAGCCTTTTTCTCTCCTCATTCTATTACACCTCCTCTGCCTCTTCTTCCTTCCCCTCAAGGGATGTTTTCTGGCCCCCTTCATTTTCCTGACTGGTCTAATCTTATAATATACACTATCTTGGCTATCATTTATTGTGCATCTATTACATTTCTGGGGCTTTACACATATTAGTTTATGGAATTCACACCAGAACCCTGATAAACTTCTCATTACAAAGATAGCAAAATTAAGGCTCAGAAAAATAAGTGACTGATCCAAGGTCATATATCTGATTAAAGGTAAAACTCATATTGAGACCAAGTCAGCCTGAATCTAAGACTTATTTTTTTATAGACGTGTTGGAGTACATCATCCCATGTGAGTATAGGAGATAAAAGAGGTCAGAAAGTCTACTCAGGCTTCTTTCCAGGTCTTAGTTTCAAGAGAATATATTGCTCACAGTGAAATGATGTGACAATATAAACAGAATTAGAAAAACAGGAAATTCCTATCTTCATGATTGTTTAATCTTGTCATTTTAAAATAAGGGCATACACAGTGATTTCTGGATTCTTTGGAATTTGACCTATACTCAGTTCAACTTGACAATAGAAAATGGAAAATTAAATTAGAAAATTTTAAGAAATTACTCTGTATGTTCATCAGAGGCACAATCCCTCTTCCTTGAATATGGAGTCTGTCAGATTTGATTTAGAGCTGATTCCCTTTGTTGTTTAGGAGAAATGATTTGTGAACCAAAAGAAACAATCCTTGACACAGTTGATATGAGTAAGATACAGAACTCGTTATTCCACGAAATGTCTGATAATAGCTCAAGTACGATGATGGCTTCTTTCATCCAGACACAGATTTGCCATTAATTGGGCACTTTCATCAACTCAAGATTCTTAACACAACCCTGAGAAATACAGAAAGAAAGTATTTTCATTGTCTGAGTATTAATAATGTTCCAAGCTTTGTAGTGGGTATTTAGATTTATCTTCATTGTCTCTTTGAAAAGAGCAATTTTAAAAAATTTTTATATATATATTTTTAATTTTTACAGACTGCATTTTGATTCATTGTACATAGATGGGGTACAACTTTTCATTTCTATGATTGTACACAATGTAGATTCACACCATTCGTGTAATCACATATGTACATAGGGTAATAATGTCCGTCTCAGTCCACTATCTTTCCTTCCCCTGCCTCCTTCCCACTTCATTTCCCTCTACACAATCCAAAGTTCCTCCATTCTTCTCTTACCCCCCACCTCATCTCCTATTATGTATTATCATCCATTTATCAGAGAAAACATTCAACCTTTGGTTTTATGGGATTGAATTATTTTACTTAGCATGATATTCTCCATCCATTTACCTGCAAATGCCATAATTTTATGCTTTATGACTGAATAATATTCCATTGTTTATATATACTGTATTTTCTTTATCCATTCATCTGTTGAAGGGCATCTAGGTTGGTTCCACAATCTAGCTATTGTAAATTGAGCAGCTATAAACATTGATGTGGCCGTGTTACTGTAGCATGCTAATTTTAAGTCCTTTGGGTATAAACTGAGGAGTGAATAACTGGGTAAAAATGTGAGTCCATTCCAAGTTTTCTGAGGAATCTCCATACTGCTTTCCAGAGTGGCTGTATCAATTTGCAACTCCACCAGCAATGTACAAGTGTACCTTTTTCCCCACATCCACACCAACACTTATTATTGTTTGTGTTCTTGATAATAGCTGATCTAATTGAAGTGAGACAAAATCTTAGGGTGGTTTTAATTTGCATTTCTCTAATTACTAGATATGATGAACACTTTTTCATACAATGGAGAAAAGAGCCTCTTCAACAAATGGCGCTGGGAAAACAGGAAATCCATATGCAGTAAAATGAAATTCAACCCCTATCTCTCACTCTGCACTAGATTCAACTCAAAATGGATCAAGGACCTAGGATTTAGACCAGAGACCCTGTGCCTAACAGAAGAAAAAGTAGGCCTGATTCTTCATCATGTTGCCTTAGGACCAGACTTCCTTAACAAGACTCCCAGAGTACAAGAAATAAAAGCAAGAATCAATAAATGAGATGGAGTCAAATTAAAAAGCTTTTTCTCAGCAAAGGAAACAACCAATAATGTGAAAAGAGAGCCTACAGAGTGGGAGAAAATCTTTTCCACACACATTTCATATAGAACACTAATCTCCAAAATTTATAAAGAACTTAAAAAACTTTACACCAAAAAAACAAAGAGCCCCATCAATAATTGGGCTAAGGAACTGGGAAGACACTTCACAGAAGAAGATACACAGGTGATAAACAAATATATGACAGCAATGTTTTCAACCAGGTGCTTTTATTATCTGTTTTCCAATAAAGTTAAACTCAAAGAGTTGAACTCAGTACATCCTGAGTACATCCTAAATTTTGGCTTCCTATATAACATGTTGCCTCTGTTTTATTAAGTTTAATAAGGGGTTTGATAGAGTTATAGAAAAATACTTCATCGGAGAACTTCTAGAGATCCCAAAAAGTCACCTTTCAGAAGAGAGCATAGTGGGCTTCAATCTCAGGTCATCTTTTCTTATTCTGTATATTCTCCCAAGGCCATTTTATCTATGCTTAAGTCTCCAACTTCCTTTATAAATCAGTGACTCTCAAATCTATGTCCTAATCCAGACTTCTCTCCTAAATTCCTTTTCACACGTCTGCCTATCTTCTGAATATCTGGCTTGGGTGACCCACAGGCATCTCTAAAGTAGCATGCTCCAAATCAACACATTTTCCTGCCACTCTGCCACTGCTGCTTGTTTCATGCTCCAGTGAATGACACCACTATGCCGCAACCAGTGCAGCCAAACTTGTGGTTCTGGTGAGGGGCGAAGCGGGATTGGAAAATAAAGAATCACAAACACAGATTTTTGAAGATCAAGCTGGGATCAGGTGGAGCTCTGCTCTCTGATGGAGATGCAGATCTAACGAGTTATGCTAGCGATCTTTTTTTATATATAAGTCTCATCAGTTTAAAGACTATGCAACCATTATTCTTTGTATTCAGGAAAGTTACAGAAACTAGGACATCCATGTAGCAATCCAAAGTTGTAAGGTGCAATGTTAGGAGCTTTGTGTAGCTCTCCAGAAAGTACACTGTTAAAAGTTACTGTAAAACCCACAGGAACAGGAGAAGCAGAGCTGGTGAAACATTGTGATTACCTAGCATAATAATTCCTTCATTTCCAGGAACTATGTGCCTGAGATCAAGGTCAGAGCCTCCTCATGCAGGGCATTGCACAGAGCCTCCTCATGCAGGGCATTGCTACAGCAATGCATCCTGTGCTCTTGCACAGAAACATTCCCAGGCACCAGGCAGGCCACAACCATGAGGTCATCAGAGACCCCCAGTCTCAGTCATTGCTCTCCCATCCTCTGTCACTGCTCTCCACACCACTATACTCTTGACTGCCCAAATAAAAACCTAGGCAGTTTCCTTGGCCTTTTATTTCCCTCACTGTTCTCCATTCCCCCCACACCTCAATCTAATCAATGGCCAAATCCTGTCAGCTCTGTCTTCCAAACATCTCTGGAATCTATATGCTTGTCTTTGTTAGGAGCTCAGCTGAGGTGTTAGGTGTTGGAGTAACTGACTAAAAATGAACAAATGAAAGTCAACAATTAAATCCGAAAGAACCTAACTGCAATAGTCTAAGGAGGAGGCTAAAGTCAGAGGAAGGGCAGACTCCCTCCTTTTATTTTCCCCTACAAAAGTGTGCTGGTGTAGGGAGTCCCAAACAAAGGACTAGAAGCCAGAGTTGAGGAAGAGGCAGGAGGGGTACAAGTGGAAAAATATGGAGTATTGACAAAGTGAGACAAGTGTTCTCCAGGTTTGTTGATAAAAAATTCTCCAAATGCAGGTGCCTTGGATAGGAATGCAAATATGTGTAAAAGAGCATGGCTTATCAGGGAGGCCTGATTCCTTAACTGCAACTTCCTTCAGAGACTGCTTTGCATTGGCAGTGCACCATTTCTGATGTGAAAAAGACAGCATTTCCCCCATGAGGCCTGCCAAGTAAGGCCTTTGCCATTGTATGTGATCAGGCCTGAAAAAGCACACATTTGGTTTTGTCCAGAGGTTAGATTCCTCACTTCTCCACCCTAGTTTTACTACCTTAATCTTCCACAATTACAACATCCTCTTCCCTAGTCTCCTTGAAGCCAGTCTTGCCATCCTCCAACTTGTTTTCCATAAAGCCGCCAAGAGATCTTTATAAAACACAAATATGACAAAAATAATCATGCCTGTATCGGTAATGGTCCCAAAATGAAATAGACTTTTAACTCATATGGTTCAAGTGGAAAGCTTTACTGGGTATGGGTAGGATTAAGGAGACTAGAAACAAGAGATTTTATCTATCTGTATGTTTGAAGGGGTAAGAAATACCCTTTACTGAAAGCTGGAGCCACAAAGAGACTACCTGACAGGAAACTGTGGTCAAGGAGGGATGTTTCCACTGTTAGAGATGTAGCACTGAAGTGAGTGGACACAGGACATGGACATCTCATTGACTGAACCGGCAATGGCGTCTGGGTGACAGACCCTATAGGGATTAGCTTTCCAGGACAGGATCAGAGAAAGATAGAGAATGGATCTGGAATCAGGGAAAACTGAACAACTCTTGTGCATAATACCAACCAGTGTCTTCACAGTGCATATAGGATAAAGTCCAAGCTCCTAGATATGACTTTCAGAGCCTTTCTAATCTGGGCTTCCTATCAGTTTTTTTTTTAATATTATTTTTTAGTCGTCAATATTATTATTTGTGGTGCTGAGTATCAAACCCAGGGCCTCACACATGCCAGGCAAGTGCTGTACCACTGAGTCACAACTCCAGCCCTCCTGTTAGTTTTATCACATACTTCGTCCCCTCTCGTTCTATACCTCAACCATACTCAACTTACTCTGTTCTTTAACATCCATGCCAAAATAGTGTCTCCAATCACTCTTTCTTTAGTCTGGATTATCTTATCACTTTTCAGATCTCAATTTGTCACTCTGTAGGCCCTGACTGGGCTTAATGTTTTCTCATGGTTTCCCATATCCAGCTTCCACATGGAAGTCTTCAATAAACTGCCTATATTTCCCATTGTACTGAATCAGATTGTACTGCACAGATTGTATCTATCATATTCACTGTTGTAATCCCAGAATGTGTCTGCTACTGTTAGGTACTTAACAGTACATTTATTGAGTATATTTCATATACTTGTCATTGATTTCTTTATATTCCTACTTTTATTAGAGATTTTATTAAGTGAGGCTGCTGAATTTTACCAGTGCTTTTTCAGTTTTGATATGATCATGCTTTTTTTCTTTTTTAATGGATTGTTAAATTATTGATTTTTAGACCACACCCTTAGATTCCTTAAATATACACCACTTGGAAGTAACCGTATGTATGTGTACTGAAGAATGGACTCACATTGTTGTAGAAGCTGGCAAGTCTAATCCTGTCCAGTGGGCTGGCAGGGAAAGCAGACGTCCCAGCTCAAAGCCCACCAGGCAGGAAGTGCCATTGTCACAGATGAATTCCAATGGCATTCTGCTGGAAAATTTTCTCTTACTGTAGGAGAATCTGTCTTTTGGTTCTATTTAGTCCTTCAACTAACTGGATGAGTTCTACTCACATAATGGAGGGCAATCTGCTTTACTGTATGGATTAAAATGTTAATTTTATCCAAAAACAAAGAAGAGGGAGGTGGATCTTGTTAGAAAGACAACAGCCAACTTCAACTGCAACAAAGATGAGAAGAAAGAATTCATTTTCTGGCTTTGGACATTGTGGTGCTAGAGCTTTTGCCATGAAAGAAGGCAGTGTGAATATGAAGACAGATTAATGAACTTGAAAAACAATCTGGCTTTTCTTTATTGATCTAATTGGATCACTGAATTAACTAACTCTTGGTGATCTCATATTTGGGCTTTGTATAAATTTTCCTTAATTTTTAAAGTCATTTAGATGTCTCTGATACTCACAGCCAAAAGCATCTCTATGTATATAGTAGTTACAGATTCTTTCTGTCTAGAATCTTTTAAATTTATTCTAAAAGTTTAGAATAAACATTTTTTGTATATTTAGTATTCTTGTTCAAACTTGAACACGTAGATTCTGGTGCTTGCCTAACGTGCAAAGCCCTGAGTTCCATCCCCAGCACTGCAAGATAAATAAAAAAAAAAGTGAGGCGGGTGGAATTTAGTAGTAATATCTGATGCAGGATTTCAATTTTTAACTTTGTTGCCACCTATTCTTATTATCCACAGACATTATAAATTTTATTATTTTTCTTTAAAGGTAGATGGACTTTAAGTAATTATTGCTTCTATAGAAATAGACAAGAATAAGAATTCTAAGAGATAGTAATATCAAACTGAGATTTTGAAATAAATGTTTGAACAAGCTAATAATTTAAGTAACTTTATCATTGGTCCAAGAAATATTAGACATTGCAAAAATAACACATTCAAATTTATTTCTTAGTTCTTTAGCAAAGGATTAATCATTAATCAAAAGTCTCTGCTGAGGACAGACAAGGATTAAGAAAACTAATTCAATTCACTGAACCCAGTGTAACAGAAATGCAAAGGTTTCTGTGTGAATCTGAACTCTAAGGAGCTATGTGAGGCACAGAGAACATTCAAGGAAAAATGGTATATGGTCCCTGAGTTCAAGGTCATACAATCAGATGCAAGAAGTTGTCTTGTGCCCTTGAACTGAGGAAGAAAGAACTTTGAGTGACCTCATCTCCCTCTTGATGCACTTTTAAAGGGAAGTAGCTCCAGGCCCAAGTGTATGCAGATTTGGAATGCTCATGATATGATTTTATCTGGTAACTGGGTACAATAATTTCTTTTGTCTTGGGATGATTTTGAAATATAATCTGATAACTAATTTCTTCTTCATACAGATCCTCTAACAGTAAGATTAGGCCTTAAGCTGGGTGGAGTGGTGCATATCTGTAATTCCAGTGACTCAGGAGGCTGAAGCAGGATTGTGAGTTCAGAGCCAGACTCAGCAACTTAACAAGGTCCTAGGCAATTTAGTGAGACCCTAAATAAAATATAATAAGGGCTGGGGATGTGGCTCAGTGGTTAAGCTCCCCTGAGTTCAATCTTCAGTAGCAAAAAAAAAAAAAAAAAAAAAAAAAAAAAAAAAAAAGATCAGGCCTGAGGCCGGGAATAATTGCCCCAGAGAAGGAAAGGCAGATACTATCTAGGATGGAAGACATTTATTGGCTCTGAGTTTCTTTTATTTTTTATGTTTGTATACTTTTTTACTCAATTTTTCATTCTGTTGACAAATATATAATTGAACAATAAGGATTTGCCTGTTGCTAGGCTAGTGGGAGACATCATAATACCTGATTTTAAGACATATTACCTAGGCACAGTAACAAAAACAGCATTGTATTGGCATAAAAACAGAAACATAGACCAAGGGAACAGAAGAGAGAACCTAGTTGAGATTTTTTTGAAATCATGGAAATATCTACCTAAGATGGAATCATTTTGGTCAGAGACAGAGTCTTCCAAAAGGGAGTCTAGAGATCACTTGACAGATAAGGAGCATCTCAGCTGACTCTGAACCAAGCCAAGTGGAATATTGGAATACATATGTCTACATATGTCTTTCTCACTTAGTTTACAAAAAGAAAGGTATTAAAATTCTGCCTTCTCAATCAGTTTTGGATCATCACAAAGGGAAATAACTGCTTGTGCATATGACTCATGACTTCAATAAAGCCTACACCAGTCATGATTGAAACAATATTCTATTCATATCACTTCAAGACTAATAGAGAAAGGTCCAGGTGGCAGGATACCTTCAGATATCAATTTCAGTCAGTATAAGACTGCCAATATAAGAAGCTAACAGAAAAATGAGAAGGTAATTTTTTTCCCTTCTGCTTCTCCCCACAGGTAGAATGGTCCAACTCTAGTGTTATTCTGAGTTTGGGGATCCTTTGTTTTAGATGTGGGAGTATAATGTTTGGGGCAGAAATTGACATATGGTAGTATGACAACCTCTAGGTGGGTTTTTATTTGGGTAGTAACAAATGAGAGTAAGGAGGATGGCAGGTGGTGGCTTATACTGGGAGTTGATAAAGGCAAATCAAACCTGATCAGAGAGAGAGGATTAGCTTCCCCAGCATTGGGTCAAGTCTTTAGAATTTTCATGAAGACAGAGTGTTCTCTGTGGGGAGCACTCTCTGTGGGGAGATCTGCAGAATTGACACTAGGTATTAGGATCTTGAGATTAGCACAGAAGGCCTCCATGGTTATACCTTTGGTTGTGGTGAGAAATACTAATGGACAGTCTCTGAGCCAATTCAGAGCAGGATATGACAGAGAGCAGCCCCTCAGCATTTGCCTTTTTATTTAACCTTCTTACTTAAACTTATCTAAAATCAGCCACTAACCACTTTAACCCTGGTTCAGAGAAATAATGTAGTGTAATGGTGTCAAGCTTACTGCCACCATTTATAAATTATATGACCCTTGGGTAAGTGACCTAACTTCTATGTTTTCATTACCCTATATATAACATGTAGATGATAATAGTACCTACTTCATAGGGTTGTTGTGAAGATTAATGAGTTTATATGTTTAAGATATTTACAACTCAAAATAAGTACAATATAACTATTAGTTGTTATTAGTTTCTCCCCCCACGTGGAGTGACTATAAAGATTCCTTCCAATTCATCATAAATTTTTTAAAAAAATTTAGATCTTACGGTTTGTCTCAAGCTTCAGAAACTTTTTTATTATTGTTATTCAGATTTTAATCTGAAACTTTTATAAGACTTGCTTCCCAATCTTGCTTCCCTTGCTTTCCCACGGTAGTTATTCAAGCTAGTAATGTGAGTGATCTTGTTGGCCTTCCTAGGCTAATCCTAACAGTACCTCCCCAATCCTTTGGATTCCATCCCCCTGGCGAAGAAAAAATGCACACTGAAAGGGTCTTGGGTTTTTCCTTCTAATCAAAAGTTATCCTGCCCCATAAAACCTTTGTTTGTTTTTCTTTTTCTTTTCAATTTGAGGAGTAGGCTATGCCTTGTTTTTCTTAGTTTTTAATACCCTTCTTCCTCCTCAACAAAAAGTTAGGTTTTTATTTTGTTTTGTTTCTCAGGGCCTTGCTATGTTGCCCAGGCTGGTTTGGAATTCCTGAAAAACCCAACTTCCTTCTTGATCATTCTTTTTAACTAGTATTATGCTTACCAAAACAGAACTTTAGAAACACACTGTTTCAGAAGGCAATGAGATCAATTAAATGAGTTTTTAAGAGTTTAACTAAAGGTCACAGAAAACCTAAATGTCACCACTCCCAGAAAGGTAATATTTCTTTCATTTCTTATTGTGTAAAATATGCATGATCAAATCAAAAACCCTTCTAAAATAAATATGTAAAATGTTGTTTTACATAGATATATTTTAAAATAGAGCTGCAGAAATTTATTTTTTAAAATAAACTGTACCCAATTTAAAACATATTCCTAGGATTTTTCAGTTCAAACGGATAGTTCAAAGATGCCTTTCAGGAACATTTTCAAGTAAAAAGTCAAATTTGAGGAGATAATGACTGAGAAGTTTCAGATTTAATGAAAGACTTGAGTCCACATATTGAGGAAGCACATTATATATCATGTTTGTTTCTTAGTAATACATTATTAGATAACATTAGAATGAAGCAATTCATGATGAGACATTGAATAATAGCAAAATTAAGTCTATATTAAAAGCACTGAAGGGAGGGGGAGAGAGAGAGAGAGAGAGAGGGAACCTAGAAAGAAATGAAAATTGGGCAGGTTATGTATTGTTTCCAATATTTTGACTGTGGTTAAGTACACATAGCATTTACCATCCTAAATTTTTTTAAATTTTTAGTTATAGATGGACAGAATACCTTTATTTTATTTATTCATTTTATGTGGTGCTGAGGATCCAACCCAGTGCCTCACACATGCGAGGCAAGCGCTCTACCACTGAGCCACGATCCCATCCCTACCATCCTAAATATTTTAAAGTTCAGTGGCATTAAATATATTCATAATGTTATGCAACAGCCACCACCATCCAATTGTAGCTCTTTTCATCTTGTAAAAGTGAAATTCTATACCTATTAGACAGTAACGCTCCATCTCTTCTTTCAGGACCTGGCAATTCTAATTTCTGTCTCTTATGATTTTGACTATTCTAAGTATCTTGTTAAATGGAATCATACAGAATTTGTCTTTTTTGTGACTATCTCATTTCACTTAGTATCCTCAAGGTTCATCCATGTTTTTGTATATTGCAGAATTTTCTTCCCTTTTTAGACTGAATGATACTAATATACCATGGTATGAATCTACCATATTTTACTTACCCATTTATTCGTCAATGGACACTTGGGTTGCTTCCACGTTTTAACTCTAGTGAATAATGCTGCTGTGAACATGGGTATACAGATATCTCAAGACCTTGTTTTCAGTTCTTTTGGGTACATACTCAGAAGTGGAATTGCTAGATTATATAATTAACCTACTTTTAACTTTTTGAGGAACTACCATAATCTTTTCCACAATGGCTATGCAATTTACATTGTTTTAGACATTTTATTACTCACACAATCCTAAATGGTAGTGGGCAATGGAGGGCCACACTGTGCCTATATTCCTCCAAGCAGGAGGATTATATAGGATAGGTTGCATGCCCACTGTGCAGGTGGATTTCTCCAGATGTTTTATGAGTACATTCCTTTACTTTATAGCCAGGGTCACTACTTTGCTTGTTACCTAAAGATTGGAGATAAGGCAAGTGGCCAGCTTCCCCTCTCTATTTCCTTCATTAGAGTCCTTGTTTCACCATAAGCTTTCCTAGGCACTGATTAATGTTTTTTTATTTATTCTAATTAGTTATACATGGCAGTAGAATGCATTTTGGCACATCAAACATAAATGGAGTATAACTTCTCACTCTTCTGGTTGTACATGTTGTAGAATCACACCAGTTGTTTAATCATATATGCATGTAGGGTAATAATGTCCAATTCATTCTACTATCCTTCCTACTCCCATATACCCTCCCTTCGCTCCCTTCGCTCCCTTCACTCCCCTGTCTAATCCAGAGTACCTCTATTTTTCCCCAGCCCACTGCCCCCCACTCCCTGCTACTACTTGTGAATTAGTATCTGCATATCAGAGAAAACATTCAGTCTTTGGTTTTGGGGGATTGGCTTATTTCACTTAGCATGATATTCTCCAGCTCCATCCATTTACCTGCAATTTCCATAATTTCATTCTTTAAGGCTGAGTAATATATACCACATTTTCTTTATCCATCCATCTGTTACATTTTTGAGCACAAGGATTACAACTTCTCTACATCCTTGCCAATACTCTTATTTTATGTTTGAGAGTAGCCATTCTAATGAGTATGAAGTGGAAACTTGTATTTTGATTTGCATTTTCCTAGTTAGTGATGTTAGGCATATTTTCATTTGTATGTCTTTGGAGAATGTCTATTCAAATCCTTGCCCATTTTTTAATCTTCTTGTTTGGGGTTTGTTGTTATCGTTTTTGAGTTTGAGGTGTTGTCTATATATACTATGTGTTAATCTCTTATCAGATTTTTGATTTGCAGATATTTTGTTTTGCTGATAGTGTCCTTTCATGCACAAAACTTAAAATTGTCATGCAGTTCCATTTGTCTATTTGTTATTCTGTTACTTATGCTTTTGATGCCCTATCCAAGAAATTATTGCCAAATTCAATGTTGTGAAGCTTTTTCCATGTTTTATCCTAAAGGTTTTATTGTTTCAGATCTTAGATTTAGATCCTTGATCCATTGATTTAATTTTTGTGTATGACTAAGTAAAGTTCTAATTTTATTCTTTCACATGTGTATTCCTAGTCACCATTGGTTGTAAAGCTTGTCCTTTCACCATTGATGGTCTTGGCACCACTGTCAAAAATTATTTGACCATTGTATTAGTCAGGGTTCTCTAGAGGAACAGAATATATATATTCTACATATATATGTATATATATGTATATAGAGAGATTGTTATATATATTATATATAAATAATTGTATATTATATATATATGACTCTAAAAGTCATATATATATGACTCTAAAAGTGGGTTTATTAGATTGACTTACACAATCAGAAACTGGTAGTCCCACAGTGGCCATCTGCAGGTTGGACAGCTGGAGGAACCAGTAGTTGTCAGTTCAAGAAGTGGGAGCCTCAGAAAAAAGAGGAACCAATGATGAAGTCCCAGTCCCAAGCTGAAGGCCTGGAAACTCACTGGAGAATTACTGGCAAGAGTCCCAGTTGGAAGAGTGAAGGAGCTGGAGTCTGATGTCCACAGGTGATGGCAGCAGCAATATGTGCACCTGCTCAAGAAGAACTGAGTTTTCATCTCCTGCTACTTCTTCCTCCTACATTTTGTTCCTCTGGGCCACCAGCCTATTGGACAATGCTACCCACATTCAGGGTGGGTCTTCCCCCCCTCATTTTGCTGTCTCATATGCCTGTCTTTTCTCTGCAAATACCCTCATGGACACTCCCAAGAGTTTCTTACTCCTAGGCATTTCCTAGGTGTCTCAAGTCAAGTTGACAATCCAGATTAACCATTTACAAATCTACTCTTTGTCAGTTTGACACCCAATAGAGATTAAGTATGATTTAAACACATTAACAAGGTCATAATTCTGCCTAACCTGATATAACTATTCTGCATACAAACATAAATGCACTAATTCCTTCCCTATATAGAAGGCAAAGTTTCTGAGTGATGCCTACTCTTTTCCTGACATCCCACAATTTAAAATCTGTAATATACATTTAACATCACTTAAGTACTGACACTAAGCCAATCAATATTATGTTACATAATAAAGGAGAGAGAACAAAGACATCCACTTATGTTTACACATATACACACCTATTCTTAACAAAACAGGAAAGGAATACTCATGACAATTACCATTCTCATTTCTGTAACTGGTCATGTAATTTTAGCTGGTATTTATAACTACCTTCTTTTTGTTCTTTATATTTCATTCCTGAAGACTCTGGGTCATTTGTCATTCTGCCTGGATTGATGATTATAGTTTCCTATTGACCTAAATAACAGGACATTGAAATATTAAGAGACACCCTGCATTCCAGACATTCTCTTACTTACCTCCACTGTGGAGTAATAGTCCAAAAGTCCCTTTGGTAATCTGGATCAATCACCCTTATCTATATTATAACTCCCTTCTTATCCTATTGACTTAGAGGCATAAGCCTAGAGTAGCTAGGGAGAAGGTTTAACTTCCAGTTCAATGGAATCATTGCTGTGCCTCTTGGTAGATGCATTCTCCACTCTGAAACTAAGACTTGTTGTCCAGCAAAGTATATGGGTGCAGGGACACAAAACAAAAATAATGCTAGTGGGGGGTTACTAAGGGTAATAGTGAGTGATACCATTTCCATACCTGTCTTTTGATTCCTGGACCCATGGAATCAAAAACAGTAGCATTTATTCGGTACTGATTAAGAAACTATACACCTTTGGAAAATCTTGTCCAAGCCCTGCAGGGTATTGCCACCTAGCTGGCACTGTAACTGCCTCTTTGAAAGGCCATTCGACGGTTCTCTCAAACCAGCTGCTTTGGGATGGTGGGGAATATAGGAAGACCAATCAATCCCATGAGCATGATCCCATTGCTGCACTTCTTTGATTGTGAAGTGAGTTCCTTGATCAGAAGCACTGCTGTGTGAAACACCATGGTAGTGAATAAGGCATTCTGTAAGTCCACAGATGGTAGTTTTGGCAGAAGCATTATGTGCAGGAAAGGCAAGCCCATACCTAGAAGACGTGTCTATTCAATGAGGACAAAGTGCTGCCCCTTCTTTGATGAAAATAGTCAAATATAATCAACTTGCCAACAGGTCAATGGCTGATAACCCTGGGGAATAATGGCATATCAGGGACTCAGTATTGCTACTGGCATATTGGGCACTCAGCAGTATCTGAAGTCAGATCAGCCTTAGTAAGTGGAATGTTGCTGAGCCCAGGCACATCCTCCATCCCTGCCACCATGGCCACCTTGTTCATGATCCCAATGGGTATTTACAGGAGTAGCTGGTGAAGGAGGTTGACTGCTATCCAGAAATGGCATCATCCTATCCACCTTAGTATTAAAATCCTCCTCTGCTGAGGTCACCTTTTGATGAGCATTTACATGGGTGACAAATGTATTCACATCCTTCACCCATTTGGAGATGTCTATCCACGTACCTCTTCCCCAAATGTCTTTGTCACCAATTTTCCAATCATATTTCTTCCAAGTCTCTGGCCAATGACCCACATGACTGGCTACAACCCATGAATGGGTATGTGGTTGCACATCTGGCCATTTTTCCTTCCAGAAGAAATTTGCCACCAGTTGTGCTGCCCAAAGTTCTGCCTACTGTGAAGATTTTCCTTCTGGGTGTCCCAGGAAAGGGCTATAATACTGCAGGTGTTCACTTTTGGGGGGTAATCAGCATGTTGTTCAGAACCATCTATAAGCCAGGTCCTACTTTTCCCTCTGTCTACTGATCATAGGATATACTGCATGAGGCCATAGGTTCATGCTGGGGGACAGAAGGCATTACAGAAAGAGTAGGAGCCATGGGCATTTGGGCCACCTCTTCATCTTATTTGTGTCTTCAAGAACTTCTTGGGTGTGATCATATACCTAACCACTTCTGTTAGATGATGGATTGCTGCTATGCATGTCCAACATTAGTTTCATGGATCAGATAACACCCAGTTCACAATGGGCAGCTCAGGTCACATGGTAACTCGGTGGCCAGTGGTCAACTGTTCAGTTTCAACTAAGGCCTGGTCATAGGCCAGGAGCTGCTTTTCAAAGTGAGAGTAGTTGTATGGTTATAGGTCTAGGAGCAAAATTGGGTGGTGAGGGTGGGTTCTGAGGAGTATCAGCATTGCATCATCAGCTGCACTGCAGCTCAGCAACTGCATCTGGAAGATCTTTACTGTTTCCAATGAGGCTCATTCCCTCAGGGAGAGGTGGAGAGGCCAATACCACAGAGGGTGGGCGGATGCCACTGCCACTGAGGGTGGGGAGGTCACTTCCTTCAGCAAAATAAACTCCTAAAGAAAGTAGGTGTTTCACGTCCCCAGCCTCATCAGGGTCCTCCCACACATCTCTATCCCAGGAAATGCAAGAATTGCTTTCTTTTCTAGTCAGTGCCCTCACTCTAACTGCAAGGCTGAGAGTTAAACTTGCATTGTAATTCAGCCAATTGCAGGATGAGGGTTTGTGTTCGGTTTATGGCAACTTCAGCACTATGACCACAAGAGAGAATAGTTTCCTTCAGAGCACATTCCTTAATTCTCCAGAAATGTTCAAGAATATCATGTATAGTAACTAAAGTCCTTACCTCTCACAAGTGAATTAGGAGCATGAAATACATTTACTTTGTATATCTGTTTAAACCATTCATGCCATGGATTATCAGTGCTGTCTATCCTACCAGGAGGTGAGTCTTCAGCAACATTAGGCCTATCCAGTTTAGAGATTCAACTCCAGAAACCACAGAAGCAAGGAAATTCATCTTTACAATTCTGTTTCTCTACACCTTTCCTGGTACCAAAATCTGTATTATTCAGGGTTCTCTGGATGAACAAAACCAATAGAATATGCATATTTATGATCATAAAAGGGAATTTATTATATTGGTTTACATGATAAGAAGCTGGATAGTCCCACAATGGCCATCTTTATACTGTAGAACTGGAGGAACCAGTAGCTGCTCAGTCCAAAGTTGGAGCCTCGAAACAAGAGAAGCCAAAGATGCAACCCCAGTTCAAGACTGAAGGCCTGGAAAGTCACTGGAGAATCACTGATGAGATTCCTCATTGGAAGAGTGAAAGAACTGGAGTCTGATGTCTACAAGTGAAGAGAACAGCAATAGATGCACCTGCTCAAGAAGAATAAGCTTGCATGTGCTGCCACTTCCTCCTTCTTTTTCTGCCTTTTGTTCTGTCTGGGACCCCCAGCCTACTGGACAGTGATATATACTCTCAGAGCTGGTCTCACCATTTGCTGTTTGACATACCAATCATCTTTGGAAACATCCTCATAGACACAGAAAGAAGTCTCAGTTTTAGGCCTTTCCTAAGCATCTCTCAGTCCAATCAAGTTGACAATCCAGATTAACCATCACAACCATGCATGTGAGTGTTTACACTTCAATTTGGTAGAACCGACCATTTGGAAGTTCTTCCAGGTCTTGGGAACTTTCTTAATGGAGGACTGGTGATGGGGAAAGAAATGAGAGCAATGGTATTGTCAAATAAAAGGGCCAGCGAGGATCAGGGGGTAAAAGTGGACCTTTTAAAGCATCAGAGGCAAGTCAAACCCTCAGCTTATATTGTGCTTTCCAGGAAGCTTAGTTGAAATTTTGCCAATTCCTAACTAACATTGGTTAGTTAAAAATGAATAAGAGCCAGGTATGGTGGCACACACCTGTAATCTCAGTGGCTTGGGAGGCAGAGACAGGAGGATCAAGAGGTCAAAGCCAGCCTCAGCAAAAGTGAGGCACTAAGCAGCACAGGGAGACTCTGTTTCTAACCAAAATTACAAAATAGGGCTGGGGATGTGGCTCAGTGTTTGAGTGTTCCTGAGTTCAATCCTGGTACCACCCCACACACACAAAATGAATAAGGTATAGCACCCAGAAACCAAAATCTAGTTCAAATTCAAAGGAAACAGACTGGGAGGTGAGATTTATTCAAGAAAAAGCAAGTTCTTTGTGACTTAATAGCAGATAACTGGGCAAGTTACTAACCTCTCCATGCCTCCTTTCACCCATATGGAATATGAGTGTATTAATCACCTACCCTATAAACTTGTTCCAGGAATCAAATAATTAATACTTATAAAGTGCTTCAATGATGTCTGGTAAATCCTAACCACTCTACCAACGTTAGCTATTGTTACTCACTCTGAATCATCCAAGCCAGTTTCTTAAAGGCAATTGCCTTAGTAGGTTTCACTGTTGGTTTATTATGTGAATCACCAGTCATTGTATTTCCTTATTAATGAGATCAAAGGCATTAACATTTTAATTACTTTTGTTGAAACATTTTGGGGATAGCTGAACTTTTGTGACTCCTATTATGATCTTTTTCTTATTTTCTGACTGTATTATTTAAGTAATACTTTTCTTTAAATACATCTTTTTCTTACATAGAGTAGGCCTTTTTCTAAATAATCATGATGTTGTGAGTTCAATGTCCTAAAACTATTTTAACTGAAATACATGACAGTAAACTAATCAGTATAAGTATTTAAAACAAAAACATTCACTTATGGAATCACCTCAAATGATTTCATGTACTATAGCTTCTCAGTTTGTAGGTTCTTTAGGTGTTTTATCTAATCTTATTTTCTGACATATTAATCCCTTAGGTTAAGAACTTGGGCAAATGGATGCTTAGTTTCTCCTTTGGAGGGGTAAGGTGCAGAAGAAGCGGTTTGATTTAGTTAAGGGATATGTGCTGAGAACCTACCCTCCCCCTGCCACCCCCTCCTCCCGCAATACTGGGGATTGAGCCTAGGGTCTCTAGGTAGGCAAATTCCCTACCCACTGAGCTACATCTCCAGCCCTTTTGATTTTATTTTGAGATAGTGTCACCCTAGGTTGTCAGGCTGGCCTCAAACTTGAAATCCTTCTGCTTCAGCCACACCAGTGGCTGGAATTACAGATGTGTGCCATGGTGCCCCACTCTGAGAACCCTTTTTTGATTTTGAAAAGTACTTTCTCAAGTTCTTCTTGACACTCCCTTAGCCAAAGAAAGTATCTCAGTGTCAATTCCAAACTCCGGGAGAGAATTGATTAGCCTAGGTTTGGTCAACCATGGTTAGGTAAGCCAGGTAATAATTTACTTGCTAGGATAAAGGTGAACAACACTCTGAGGAAAATTCCTGGAGAAGTCAGTTGCCTGAAAACTTGACAGACAGTTCAAATTTATTTCTTCCACCTCTGCAGGTAAATCCACATTTTCTTTCAGCTCAGAAGTCCTAGTTTGTTGTATAATATGGTTTCACATCCTCTCAATTTAGGGGCACACTCAGGTTTGCAAAGAACTCCTAAATAAAATATTCCAGGTGTGGTTTGATAACTTCAGGTCAATGGACAGGTCACAGCACCTGCCATGGAGGCAATGGGGTTTTGGCAGGGATGGAGAGTAACTCTAGAAGGGCCATGTCTCCTTTCTGGTCGGTCGTTATAGGCCAGCAAGCCCTGGAACTTTTTATTGCTGCTTACTTACAATTGTCCATTATTTATACAGCTGTTCTCAACTCACGGGTTGGTACAGACCCAAAATAATACTTTCACTGGCCTAGGACAAAATGAGGAAAATGAGGACAATGTAAAATACATATATGAGTGTAAAGTGGCCAACTTTTCCCTTTGGGGAAATTCTGACCTTTATTATGATATTATCATTCCTACTTAATTGGTAAAAGAGATGCCTGAGCCCTATGTCAGCACACTAAACAAAGTTATGGTTCTGTGAAATCCAGAAATATGACAATTATATCAGTTATTCAAGGGGCCATTAACAGTGTGTGTTTATTATCTGAAGATCTTCATGACATCTAGGGAAAATCTAAATGAGTCTTAAGATTTCTTCCTTTGTGGTGCCAAGAGTACATGTTATGGTCACACCTGCCTTAAGGACAAGATTCTTTAACAATAAGGACCCTACCTTTAGATGTGGCTGTCAAGAAAGCAACGGGTCCAAGAAATTGATCCTCAGATTTCTTCAAAGTAGGTAGTTCTACAGGGAAAAAATTCTCGCTTTCATCCAGAGTAACCTGGTCCCCAGATTTCTTTTATATTTTTTATTTTCAGAATATTTTTTATTTGTTCTTATTACACATGACAGTAGAATGTATTTTGACATATTATACATATATGGAGTATAACTTCCCATTCTTCTGGTCGTATGTGATGTACAATTATATTGGTTGTGTATTCATATATACAAATAGGAAAGTAATGTCTGATTCATTCTACTATCTTTCCTCTCCTCATTCCCCTTCCCTTCCCTTCATTCCCCTTTGTCTAATCCAAAGTACTTCTATTTTTCTCTACCCACCCCCCTTGTTATGAGTTAGTATCCACATATCAGAGAGAACATTCACCTTTTGTTTTTTTTGGGATTGGCTTATTTCAGTTAGCATGATATTCTGCAGTGCTGTCCAGATGTCTTGAATTCCAATACACAATCCCTGATTAAGTAATAGCCAGTTCTGTGTCTTTCATAGCATCTGTGTCGAATACCAGTAGCTAGACCTATTGACAGTTCTTGACCATATCCTGCCCTGCCAGCCTCTTCTTCTCCCTAGAAATCCCAGTTTTCTGAGAGTCGGTCTCAATGTCTGCAATCTCTGATGCCCACATCTCCCTTCTCTATACATTTTCTCAGATTTAAATAAAATTTAAATCTGTGAGAATTCATTAATCCACTTTTTTTTTTTTTTGGTATGGGGGATTGAATACAGTTATACTTTACCACTGAGATACCTTTCCAATACTTTAAATTTTTTTTTTTTTTTTTTTTTTTTTATGTTGAGACAGGGTCTTACTAAGTTGCTGAGGCTGGCCATCCTCCTGCCTCATCCTCCTAAGTTCCTGGAATTACAGGTGTGCAACATTGTACTCAACACTAATCTTTTAATATATACTGAATGTTTCTCTGTTCCAGGCATTTTCTGAGTTCTGGGAACATAGATTAATAGTTTTGATTCTTGAAGAGTGAATGATCTATTGGGGAAAAGAAAGAAAATAATAGATTATAACAGTGTCATTCAAATTATGGTCTGGGATTCTAGTACCTATACTGGTGTTACTGCTGAAACCAAGCAATACCACTTTACTTGTCTTAGACAAAAAAGAAAAGAGAAGGGATGAATTATTATGATCCCAATTCTTTAAATAAAGGCTGATAATGTTGTAAAGTATTTCAAATGGATAAGTTGACTCATTATTCCCTATTTAAAAAAAAATGTTTCTCACAGAGCATTGGTTCTTACAGCCCTGCTTTAGGGTGAAATAGCCTTTTATTTCAATCCCGTCTTTCAGGGGCTTGTGCCACTTTTAAAATGTATGTATGTTTTTAAAATGGTGGAGGTCCACTTTCAAAATAGATAAAGTATCAAAGTTGGAACTTTGTAAGATACTAAGAGTACCTAATTGGAGCATGTTTTAGTCTGTTTTCTGTTGCTATAACAAAATACCTGAGACCATGTAATTTATTAGAAATAGAATTTTGTTTATCTCATAGTTCTGAGGACTGAGAAGTCCAGGAGCATGGCTCTCAGATCTTTTGGCTCCTAGTGAACTTCTTGCTGCAACATAACACAGTAGAAGATATCACCAGGTAAGATGGAGCATGCGAGCCAGAGAAAGATTGTTTTTATAACAAAGTCACTCCTGTGATAACTCATTAACCCATGAATGAATTAATCCATTTGTACTAATCATCTTTTTGTTACTTGAAATACCTAACACAGGCTACTTGTGAAGAAGAGGCATATCAAACTCACAGTTTTAGAGTTCAAGGGCATGGCATTGGCTTAGTTCTTGGCTGTGTCATGTGATGGTAGATAGCAATGGTGGGAGCACAAGAGGAAACAAGCAAGTGATTATATCTCAAGCCAGGAGTGGAGGGTTGAGTCAGGCCTGCTTCTTGTGTAACAGTGCTTTCAGGAGAACTGCCAAACGGGTTATATGAGAACTCCATAAAAAGCTGCAGGAGAAATATGCCCCCAATGACCTAAGGAAGTTTAGCAGATTAGACAAAGGAGAATGAAGGGAAGGGAGGAAGATAGGAATAGAAAAGGCAGTGGAATGAGTCAGACATGACTTTCCTATGTACATATATGAATACACCACAGTGAATCTCCACATCATGTACATCCACAAGACTGGGATCCTAATTAGAATAAGACATACTTCATGCTTGCATAAATGTCAAAATATACTCTACTGTCATATGTAACTAAAAAGAACAAGTAAAAAAATAAAACCAGCATATTATGGTGATGCAGATACATCAATATTTATTGCAGCTGAATTCGTAATAGCTAAACTATGGAACCAACCTATGTGCCCTTCAACAGATGAATGGATAAAGAAAATGTGGTCTGTATTCACAAGGAAGTATTACTCAGCCTTAAAGAAAGAATGACTTTATGCCATTTGTCAGCAAATATGTGGATTTGGAGGCTATCATGCTAAGCGAAATAAGCCAATTCCCAAAAACCAAAGACTGAATTTTTTCTCTGATACATGGAAGCTAACCCACAATAAAGGATGAGGGGAAGAATAGAAGTTCAGTAGATTAGACAATGGGGAATGGAAGGAAGGGAGAGGGGATAGGAAAAGGAAAGACAGTTGAATGAATCTGACATAATTTTCCCATACACCTATATGAAAACAACACAGTGAATCCCACCATCAGGTACATCCATAAGAAATGGGAACCTAATGAGAATAACATACATTTCATTCTTTTATAATTATTTTATAATTATATCAAAATGGATTCTCTTGTCATGTATAACTAAAAGGAACCAAATTTTTTAAAACAAAAAATAAACTAAAATAAAAATATGATATGATAGAAAATGCATGAGTTTTAGAAGTTTGAAAACCTGAGTCTAAATCACTGTTTACTACTTCCCAGCTTTTTGACCTTAGAAGAGACAACCTTTTAAGTCTGTTTCTTTTTCAGTTGTACCCAAGAAATTAGATCTTCTTTCTGGAAGTAGTATTAGAATTAAGTAAAACAATATAAATAAATCTTCAAGTATAGTGCCTCATAGAGTCTCAAAGATTTCATTTACCTGAAGATGCTCCTTTCACCTTTTTTTTTAAAAAACTTTTTTTATTGTGATACATTATACCTAGCATAAAATTATCTTTCTTTGGAGGGGGTAGTACCAGGGATTGAACTCAGGGGCACTCAACCACTGAGCCACATCCCTATCCCTTATTTTGTATCTTTTTTAGAGAGAGGGTCTCACTGAGTTGCTTAGTGCCTTGTCATTGATGAGACTGGCTTTGAACTTGTGATCCTCCTGCCTCAGCCTCCCGAGCCAATGAGATTACAGGTGTGTGCCACTGCGCCCAGCTAAAATTATCATTTTAATCATTTTAAGTGTGTAACTCAGGAGCAATAAGTGCACAATATTATGTAACCATTACTACTATCCTTTTCCAGAGCTTCTGCATAGTACCACAGAAAAATCATGTACCCGTTTAACAGCAGCACCTCATATTCCCTTCCTCCCAGCTCCTGGCACCCTCTATTATACTTTCTGTCTCTATGAATTTAATTATTCTAGGGACCCCACACAAGTGGAATCATGCAACAGCTATCCTTTTTTGTTTGACTTATTTCACGTAGCATGATCTTTTAAAAGTTCATACATCTTACAGCATATGTCTGTACTTCACTCCTTTTTAGGACTGAATAATGTGTCATTGTACATAGACATAAACATTACAGTCTTGTCTATCCTTTCATCTGTTGATGGACATTTGGTGGTTTTCATCTCTTGGCTGTCGTGAATGATGTACAATGACCGTGGGTTTGCAGGTATCTATTCCAGTCCCCATTTTCAACTATTTTGGATATATACCTAGAATTGCTGCATTATATGGTGTTTCTATCTTGAACTTTTGAGGAGTGCCATGCTGTTTTCCACAGCAACTACACCACTTTATAGTCCCAGCAACATACCAGGATTCTAATCTCTCTGCATCTCACCGTCACTTGTTATTTTCCACTTTTCTGATTATAGCCACAAGGGACATCTGTATTTTCTTAATGATTGGTGATGTTGAGCATATTTTCATATGCTTATTTCCCATTTCTATAACTTCTTTAAAGAAATGTCTATTCAAGTTCTTTGCCTGTTTTTTTTAATATAGATTTTTAGTTGTCTATGGATCTTTTATTTTGTTTATTTTTATGTGGTGCTGGGAATCGAAACCAGTGCCTCACACATGCCAGGCAAGCACTTTGCCATTGAGCCACAACTCCAGCCCCAAGTTCTTTGCCTATTTTTGAATCAGGTTGTATATTTTATTGTTGAGTTGTAAGAGTCTTTTTTTATATTTGGGATATTAATCCTTTATCAGATATAATTTGGAAATGTTTCACCTTTTCTCTGTTTTTATTTTTCATTCTCTTGATGATGTCCTTTGATGCATAACAGTTTTAATTTTGAGGAAGCTTTATTTATATAATTTTCCTTGAGGAGCTTTTTTTCTTTTGTTGCTTCTTCTTTTGGTGTCCTATCTAAAATATCATTGTTGAATTCAATGATATGAATATTTTCTCTTGTGTTTTCTTCTAAAAATATTATAGTTTTAGTTGTTATGTTTTGGACTTAGATCCACTTGGAGTGAATTTTAATATATGATATAAAATAGAGATCTTCATTTTACTGATTTTTAACCAGGGTTCACTGTTGTGACTTTCTCAACTCCCCCTTCATAATATATTCAGAATTTTGTCACTTGTCACCATTTCCACTGCTCTTAACCAATCCAAGTCACCATCATCTCTCACCAGGATTACTTCATCTTCTTTTTCATACATGACAGTAGAATATACTTTGACATATCATACATACATGGAGTAAAACTTCCCATTTTTGTGGTTGTACATGATGTGGAGTTACACTGGTTGTGTTTTTATATATGAAAGTTATGTCCGATTCATTCTACTTCTTTCCCATTCCCTTACCCCTGTTCCTCCCCGTCCAATCCAGTGAACTTCCCCTCCTCCCTACCTGCCCCCATTGTGAGTCAATATCCACATTTAGAGAGAACATTCCACCTTTGTTTTTTTGGGATTGGCTTATTTCACTTAGCATATCCAGTTCCGTCCATTTACTGGCAAACGCCATAATTTCATTCTTCTTTATGACTGAGTAGTATTCCATTGTGTATATGTACCACATATTCTTTATCACTAGGATTACTTCTACAGTGTCTCTGTTCTCCATGGTTTTACCCTAGCTTCTATAGGCTAATATTTAGACAATACTTTATCTCTGCTAAAATACCTGCAGTGTTCTCCTGTTTCTCTTTGAAAAAAGCCAAGTTTTTATTGTCCCCTAAAGTGTTTCCTAACATGACCCATTTACCTCTTCATGTTTACCTCATCTCTTTACTCTCTTACTTGCTCAAAATGGACTTCTTGATGTTTTGTAAACATGCCAGACACATTCTAGCTTTGCAGCCTTGTCCTAGCTGTTTCCTTGGACTGGAACACTCTTTTTCCACATACCTGCATGGTTAACTCCTCCTCTCCTTTAAATTTACAAACTCGAGGCTCATCCTCACCTTCCTGTGTTATTGCAGTCTGCCTCTTAATGCCTCTGTATTCCCAATTTCTCTTACCTTCTTTTATCTTTCCTGTTTCCATTGCACTTACCATGTTCTGACATGCTATATATTATTTATTTATTTTTAATTATTTTTTCTTTCTCTGCTCTTTCTCTCCAGGTTAGAGTTCATAAGGGCTGGCATTTTTTTTTTTCTGTCATGCTTTGATATAACCTAAGTATTTATAATAGTGCCTGGACATAATGGGGACTCAAACAATATATCATGAATGAATGAAGTCATAGGGTGAAAACGTGATGGAACTCAGATAGAAACCCTGACTGATAAATTCTGTACTCTCAAATACCAGTAGCACCTGCCACCCTGGACTGTGCATCATGGTGTTTAGTCAACCACTCATTGTGAACCACTTCCTGTCCTATCTACTACCCTGGTCCTCTTCCACTATTCACATTCTAAGACTTTCTACATCCTACAGTGTGAAAGAATTGTAGATCTGTGGAGCACACACTCCCCTTAGACTCATTAGGAGCCAGAACCCCAGGTCAGTCTGAATTGAAGAAACCTTTTCTGCTTTTCATAGGTAGCTGTATAAATGTTACCATTTTCTATGTGTACTACTGAGTGGAAAAGTCTAGTAATCCCTGCTTTAAGCAACCAGACACATAATTTAGTTTCCCAGGTTTTTTACTATTAAGAAAGCCAGGAAGATCACTAAAGAGAAGTTAACAATTAAAAGGATGTTTTCAAAGTCTCAGATATTCTTTGGTGTGAAATGGATTGAATATTTAGTTATATCCAAAGCAAAACTTTAGCAAAACTATAATACTTAAGGCAATGTGTTAGTATCTACCTTGTAGTTATTGTGGGATTAAAGAAGATAGTACATGTAAGGTGCTTAGTATGCTTCATGTCTCAGAGTGAGCAATAGGACATGAAACACTAAAGCATGCTCACCTATTTGGCTGTGCACTAAAGAAAAAAATCTTATTGGAGTAACTTGTTGTATTGAGAATACAAGTATATATTTGAATGGGTTAAGGTTGAGGTTCCTGCAGGAAGTCACTTGGATAAAACAGACAATACATTCCTTTGAAATACAAAATAACTATGTTTGATAATAAAAAAACATTGGCTACAATAATAACAGAAAATTAGAACCATATCTCATATTTACTAAAATGTTTCTTGGGGAAAACATGCATGGGAGTCTATTCACCTTTCTTTTTCTACAACTTCTTTCAGCATCTATGTAGGGCCATGTTAACCAACAATAGTTTTAAATCCAGACAAAAATTAGAGGAGATTATTAGTGATATCTGATGGAACATTTCGGGGTTGAAATTTAGATATTTCTCTCCTGACCAACCCCAAGATTAGTATTCTATTGTTTACTACTATAGAAGACCAACCTTTATTTTTTAAAAAAATTTATTTGTTCTTTGTAGATATACATGACAGTAGAGTGTATTTTGACACACTATACATACATGGAGTATAACTTCCCATTCTTGTCTCCAGTTCCATCCTTTTACTGGCAAATGCCATAATTTCATTCTTTTTTATGGCTGAGTAATATTCCAGGGTATATGTATACCAAAGTTTCTTTATCTGTTCATCTGTTGAAGGGCACCCAAGTTGGTTCCACAGCTTAGTTATTGTGACTGAGCTGCTATAAACATTGAAGTTACGGTGTCACTGTAATATGCTGATTTTAAGTCCTCTAGGTATATGCCAAGGAATGGGATAACTGGGTTAAATGGTGGTTCCAGTCCAAGTTTTCTGAGGAACTTCCATATTGCTTTGTGGAGTGGTTGCGCCAATTTGCAGTCCCACCAGCAAAGTATGTATGAGTGTACCTTTTTCCCAACATCCTCACAAATATTTGTTATTACTTCTATTCTTGAAAATTGCCATTCTGACTGGAGTGAGATGGAAATCTCAGTGTAGTTTTAATTTGCATTTTTCTAATTGCTAGAGATGTTGAACATTTTTTCATATATTTGTTGACCATTCATATTTCTTCTTCTGTGAAGTGCCTGTTCAGTTCCCTTGCCCATTTATTGGTTGGGTTATTTGTTTTGTTTTTTGTTTCATGTTAAGTTTTTTGAGTTCTTTATATATCCTGGAGATTAAATGCTGTATCTGAGGCATAGATGGCAAAGATTTTCTCCCATTCGGTAGGCTCTCTGTTCACATTCTTGATTGTTTCCTTTGCTATGAAGAAGATTTTTAGTTTGATACCATCCCATTTATTGATTCTTGATTTTATTTCTTGTGCTTTAAGAGTCTTGTTGAGGAATTTGGTTCCTAAGCTGACACGATGGAGATTTGGGCCTACATTTTCTTCTTGTAGATGCAGGGTTCTGCACTAATGCCTAGGTCCTTAATCCACTTTGAGTTGACTTTTTGTGAGAGATAGGGGTTTAATGTCATTTTGCTACATATGGATTTCCAGTTTTCCCAGCACCATTTGTTGAGAGGCTATCTTTTCTTCAACATATGTTAATGGTGCCTTTGTCTAGTATGAGACAACTGTGTATATGTGGGTGTTGGGATTTTAGACATGTCCCACATGGATGAGGGAAGGGTTAACTGCCAGAGGACAATGCTGGCTATAAATCAATCAATTACTCATAAACTTGTCTAATCAATAAACACAAAAGAGTCAATACTCTTTTCAAATGAGAGGGGGCATGACAGATTGGGCCATACCAGATCTGGTCTCTAACAAGATGGAGTAGCCCACCACTCCTTTACTTATAGTCACGCAGGCGAAAGGGTCCAAGACCTGAAGGGGTTTCTTCTGTGATGGACAGAATGGGGTGGAGTTAGGAGAGCCATTTTGCTCAGGGAAACTATCATTTAATTGTGATGGGCTGACAGATCTGGCTCCAGGAGAATATTATAGGCCAGACTCTAAGGGAAATGACTGGACAGACTCCATTTTGCTTTGAGACTCCATGTTATGTAGGAAATGAGCTTCTCCCATGGGAACACCCTGCCTCTGTACCCATCAACCATTGCTTAGCTTCTCCCATGGGAGCACCCCACCTCTGTGCCCATCATCGGTTGCTTAGCCTGACATGGTTAGCAATACAAAATGAAAATTCTTATGTAATGAAAAATTGCTCTCTTTTGATTCCTATTGCCCCTAAACAATGTACCATGTGAATAGTGATTGTGTGGATGTTAGTAACCATTCTTTAGTTTGTACCTAGGTAACCCGCTTCCTCCTCTGTTGATGATCTCATGATGTTAGTTTGTAATTTCGAACATAGCAACAGACACTTATAATTGATGTGATTTTGGGTATAAGAACCCCTATGACCCTGTGGTCAGGGCTGTTCTCCCAATAGCCATTTTTTTTTTTTTTTTTTTTTTTTTTGGAGCATTGTGTGAGACAGTCAGCGGCCGACTAAATAAAGACTTTCAAATTTGGACTTCTCAGTGATCGGTCTGTACTTAAGTTGTGCCCCATAACATAACCAGATGTTGAACCACTCTGGGAAGTATCCCAGTGATCTGGAACAGTTCTGCATGGCTACCAGTTCTTGGGAGTCAGGCCTCAGTGTCCCATGGCTCAACCACGTCTGATTTTGCTAGATATGGATGGCTTCCCACATGTAGTTTTGTCTCTTTGTCTTCTATTCTGTACTATTGGGAAGATCAACCTTTAAACAACCTGGTTTCTGTGGAATTGAAGAAGAATAAGAAGAGCTTCAATTTCAAGATGGAGCATTTACAGAAACTATTTGAGTGTTCAACTCAGGCCACACTTTGCTCAACAAAGGATAAAATCTTTTCAAATTAATTTTAAGAGATTAGCCAGCATGTCTGGTATAATATGATCCTCTGAAACAGTGTGGCCAAAATAGGTGATTCTGTACATACTCAGCACCTATATGTTACATCTCCATGAGCAGGTGCTGGTCACAAAGTACACATAAAGAATGAGACACCATTACAAATTTACTGTAGGAAGGACTGTTAGTCTGGGCAGATGCCTTGTGATCCAGGGACAATACTGGCAGCTCTGCCTCAGGCTAGATCTCTGTGCCCCAGACATGAATCTGCCACAGGAAGATGTCAAAAAACATGGAATCCTGGGCTTTGGGCTGGATGCCTTATTTGTACCACTCCAGATGTGCTCTTCATCTCTCTCAACACTGCTCCGTGGCCACAGAGGCTGACTTTCTGGGCTACCCTCCTCAGTCACTTTATCCTTAGACTTCTGGGAGAATTTAGTGATCTTTCACCAGTATTGCTACACAGTCAGCAACCTTAGATTGTTACCACAAATATCTATTTCTTTCTCATAATACAGGAGGGCTGATGATCGGCAGCACATCTATGGCTCTGGGGTTCAACTGCAGACTGTGGGAACACTGCAGTTCTATTCTACATATATGTCTTCTACATATATGTCTTCTCCTCTAGGGACTGCAGCTAAGGGACCAGATGAGAATCAGGTCAGGGCTTTATTTTCCTGGACTCCCTTCTTACCAGGGCTTTCTAATTGGCCAGTTCCCTCTACTGAATCCCAGTTGCTGCCTGGCAGTCCCTTCCTAGAGCAATGCCAAATGAGAAAACAAGCAAAAACAGTGGAAGGAAACTGGGAAACGGAATCTAATGCAACAGAAGCAATGGTTTACCCAGGGCGATGGCCAAGTAAGATTCAGGTTAATAGCTGTGTAATTGTCCCAGATAACACTAGACCAGAGCCAGAGGGCTTCAAGAAACACACACAAATGTGTACACACAGATAAAATATCTAATGTGGGAAATTATGTTGATGGTTTGCTGTACAGTGTGGAAGACTGTAATAGGTACACAGAAAATTAAGTAACTGAAAAGAAAAGGTAATGATTATTATGGAGAAATAATCAACAAAGAAAATAAAATCATAGTATACTTGGCTGTGGGGAGTCATCCATATCTAGCAGAATCAGACTTGGCTGAGTCTTGGGATACAGACTCAGGAACTGGCAGTCATGGGAGACTGTTTCAGACAGCCTTGGAGTAAGTGGCCCTGAGAGGGAGTGGCTTACCGTCTGATGATGTGCTAGTTCCCTAAGCAAAAGGCTTCCCTAACTCCACCCCATCCTGTTCCTCACAGAAGCCCCTCCCGGTGAGGGGGGCCCATTTACCTGTGTAACTATAAATAAAGGTGAAGGTGGGGGTTCTCCATCTTATTGGAGGCCAGATCTGGTATGGCCAGATCCGTTGCACCCCCTTCCTTTTGAAAAGAGTATTGGCTCTTATGTGTTTATTGATTAGATAAGTTTTTGGTAATTAATTGATTTATTGCCAGTACCATCCTCCAACAGTTAAGCCCTCCCTAGTCTACACTGGACTTGGCTAAAACCTCCGCACTTGGCTAAGCAGGAAACAATATGTATATAGAGATAAGTGTGTAAATATTGATTTAAGCAACTTCTAGGAAATTTACTCTAATAAATTTCTGGGAACAGAAGAACAAGAGTGAGAATAAAGGAAATGAACTGAGATAAGGTAGTGTACCAGTAAGCTGGTCCTTCACTCACTCTATTAATTTCCAAGGGATACTATAACAAACAACCACAAACTGAGTGGTGAGATAGTATAGATTGGTTCTGTCACATTTATTGAAGCTAGAAGTCTAGAATCATCAAGGTGTCAGCAGGGCCATGCTTCCTCTGAAGACTCTAGCAAAGAATTCTTTTTTGCCTCTTGCCATCTTCTTAGGGCCCCAGGAATTCCTGTGACAATACAACTCTGATCTCTGCCTTTGTCTTCACATGAACTTTTTTCTCCATATTTCTGTGTATCCTTTCCTTTTCTTATGAGGACACCAGTCATTGAATTAGGAAATCCTTAAATCTGTGATGATTTTGTTTCAATATCCCTAGCTACATCTACAAAGATCTAACTTCCAAATAATGTGGCATTTTGAGGTTCCAGGTAGACATGAAGTGGGGTAGGCAGGATATATTCAACTTACTACTGTAAGAGAAATTCTGAGACTGATGCCAGCATTCTACAAATCAAGAAACAAATGTATATGCCATATGAAAATAAACTCTAAAAAGTTCAATGTTTGAAAGAGATTGCCTTTGTGGAAACAAAAGTGGGGGAAAATTACATGGGAGTTGTTGATTATTATTTCAAACCATTTTATATTATGTACAACAGATGAATGGATAGAGAGAATGTGGTATATATACACAATAGAATATTACCCAGCCATAAAAAGAATGACTTTATGACATTTGCTGGTAAATGGATGGATTTAGAGACTATCATGCTAAATGAAATACACAATTTCAAAAATGCAAAGGTTGAATATTCTTTCTGATATGTGAATGCTGACACACAATAAGTGGGGGGAGGGAAGAATAAAAGTTCAGTGGATTAGACAAAGGGGAATGAAGGGAAGGGAGGAGGTAATAGGAATGGGAAATACAATAGAATTAATCAGACATAATTTTTCTATGTTCATATATGAATACACTACCAGTAAAACTCCACACCAAGTAGAACCACAAGAATTAATACTAATTAGAATAAGTTATACTCCACGTATGTACACTCTACTGTCATATATATCTAAAAAGAACAAATAAAATTTAAAAAAAACCTACCACAAAATGCAAAAACAAACTATGTGTATATATTGCTTTGTTATAAATTTAAATTTGAAAAATAATAGATGAATGCAATAACTAAAAGATTTTTTAGCCAGGTGCAGTGGCACACACCTGTAGTCCCGTGCTCAGAAGGCTGAGGCAGGAGGATTGTGAGTTCAAAGGCAGCCTCAGCAATTTAGTGAGATCCTAAGTAACTCAGGGAGACCCCAGGGGCTGGGGCAACCCTGGGTTCAATTCCCCCTACCAAAAAAAATTTTTTTTAATTTTAAAAATAATTTAGCAATTAAAATATTATTTTTCCTTTCAATTCAACTCAAGCAAACACTTATTAATGAGGAAAAATCAGTTCTGTGGAAAGCCAGAAAGCATATATATTCAGAAGCAAAAATGGTATAAATTCCTTGTTTTTTTTTTCTTGTTTTTTTTTTTTTTTTTTTTTTTAACTATAGTGTATGTTTTATAGAGATATCCCTTCCTCCAAGTCCAATTTCTGATACAGGGTAAGTCGTTGAGTTCATATATGAATTAATTAGCCTGAATTCTTTATTATAGCAGTTTTTTTTTATTTTTTAGCATAAAAAAATAGCTTTTTTCCACCTTAACAAACACATGAGCCTCTGACCTGTCTGCAAGTGTAATGGTTAATTTGAATTGGCGATCTGATTGGATTAAGAGATGCTGATTACCCCTTCATGCTCAAAACACTAGAAAAAATAGGGATGTAGAAACATATCTCAACATTGTAAAGGCTACCTATGTTAAGCCCATGACTAACATCATTCTAAATGGAGAAAACCAGAAAGCATTCCCTATAAAAACTGTAATAAGGCAGGATGCCCTCTTTCTCCACTTCTATTCAACATTGTCCTTGAAACACTAGCCAGAGCAATTAGACAGACCAAAGAAATTAAAGGGATATGAATAGGAAAAGAACTCAAGCTATATTCTGATGACATGATTCTATATTTAGAGGATCCAAAAAACTCCACCAGAAAATTTCTAGAACTAATAAATGAATTCAGCAAAGTAGCAGGATATAAAATCAACATGCATAAATCAAATGCATGTCTATTCATAAGTGATGAATTCTCTGAAAGAGAAATTAGGAAAACCACTTCATTCACAACAGCCTCAAAAAAATAAATAAATAAAATAAAATACTTGGGAATCAATCTAACAAAAGAGGTGAAAGACCTCTACAATGAAAAGTGCAGAATACTAAAGAGAGAAATTAAAGAAAACCTTAGAAAATGGAAAGATCTCCCATGTTCTTGGATAGGCAGAATTGATATTGTCAAAATGGCCATACTACTAAAGGCACTATACACATTCAATGCCATTCCAATTAAAATCCCAATAACATACCTCATAGAAATAGAGAAAGCAATCATGAAATTCATCTGGAAGAATAAGAGACCCAAAATAGCCAAAGCAATCCTGAACAGGAAGAGTAAAGCAGGAGGTATCATGATACCAGAACTTAAACTATATTACAGAGCAACAGTAACAAAAACAGCATGGTATTGGCACCAAAATAGACAGGCATACCAATGGTACAAAATAGAAGACACAGAGACAAACCCACATAAATATAGTTTTCTCATACTAGACAAAGGTGCCAAAAACATACAATGGAGAAAAGATAACCTCTTCAACAAATGGTGCTGGGAAAACTGGAAATTCATAAATTTAAAATGAAATTAAATCCCTATCTCTCACCTTGCACAAAACTCAACTCAAAACGGATCAAGGACCTAGGATTTAGACCAGAGACCCTGTACCAAACAGATGAAAAAGTAGGCCCAAATCTTCATCGTGTTGGCTCAAGACCAGACTTCTTAACAAGACTCCTAAAAAGTGCAAGAAATAAAAGCAAGGATCAATAAATGGGATGAATTCAAACTAAAAAGCTTTTTCTCAGCAAAGGAAGCAATCAATAATGTGAAAAGAGAGCCTACAGAGTGGGAGAAAATCTTTTCCATACGCACTTCAGATAGAGCACTAATCTCCAGAATTTATAAAGACCTTAAAAAACTTTACACCAAAAAATACGAATAACCCAATCAATAAAAGGGCCGAGGAACCAGACAAACACTTTACAGAAGAAGATACAAGGGTGATTAACAAATATATGAAAAAGTGTTCAACACCTCTAGTAATTAGAGCAATGCAAATTAAAACCACCCTAGGATTTCATATCACTCCAATTAGAAAGACTATTATTAAGAACACAAGCAATAATAGGTGTTGGCATGGATGTGGGGGAAAAGGCACACTTGTACATTGCTGGTGGAGTTGCAAATTGGTGCAGCCACTCTGGAAAGCAGTATGGAGATTCCTCAGAAAACTTGGAATGGACCCACCTTTTGACCCAGTTATCCCACTGGGTTTATACCCAAAGGACTTAAAATCAGCATACTACAGTGACACAGCCATATCAATGTTTATAGCTGCTCAATTCTCAATAGCTAGATTGTGAAACCAACCTAGATGCCCTTCAATAGATGAATGGATAAAGAAATTGTGGTACATATACACAATGGAATATTATTCAGCCATAAAGAAGAATAAATTTCAGCATTTGCAGATAAGTGGATGGAATTGGAGAATATTATGCTAAGTGAAATAAGCCAATCCCAAAAAACCAAAGGCTGAATATTTTCTCTGGTAAGTGGATGATGCTACATAATGGGGGCCTGGGGATGGTGGGTTAGAGAAGAATGGAGGATATTTGGATTATGTAGAGGGAAATGAGGGGGTAGAAAAGATGATGGAATGAGACAGACATTATCACCCTATATACATGTATGATAACATGAATGGTGTGAATCAACATCATGTACAACCAGAGAAATGAAAAGTTGTACCCCTTCTGTGTACAATGAATCAAAATGCAGTCTGTAAAAAAAGAACAAAAATAGAGAGAGAGATGATTCAGAGACTTCTGGGTGTGTCAATGAGGGTGTGTCTAGGAATGATTGGAATGTGGGGTAGTAAATTGAGGTGGAGCAGCACTGCCCAATAGGATGGTGGCTTGGATGGAATAAAAGCTGGAAGAACAAGGAAGAGGATGCAGCTGCAAGCTCCACTCTTCTTGAAGGGGTTCTTGATTGCTGCTTTGATGGTTTGAGGATATTGGACTCTTGCTTCTTCACTCTTCCAAAGCAGACTCTGCCAATGATTCTCCAGGTTGTTTCCTGAAGCCTTGGTCTCAGACTAGGGTAGTACTGTTTATCTGTCTTGTTCTGGGGCTTCCGCCTCTTGGACTGCACAGCTACTGTTTCTTCCAGCTCTCCAGCCTGCAGATGGCCATTGTGGACTATCCGGTTTCTGATCGCCTAAACCAATCTAATTAATCCCCTTTTTATAATCATACCCTGTTGATTCTGTTCCTCTAGAGAACCCTGACTAATACAGGAAGGCACCACAAATTAAATAAAAACATATTAGAATATATTTGTCTGACATGAATCAAGATAGAAAGTGAATTTTAAAAGCAAATGGGTGCCATTGTAGCAGTTTTAGAATAGCAAATATCAGAACTGAAGGTGAGCTTCTTGATCATCTAATTAAGTGGTTTTAAAAATATACTTTTTAAAAGTACAAATGTTCCCCTTGTAATACAAAACTGCCCCCCGCCCTTTCCATTGCCTCACAATCTAGCTTGTCAGTCTGTTAGCTGCTCTCCCCCTCCTTTCCGGTGCAACCATTTTCCCACCTCCCAACTACTGGTCAGTCTGTGAACATGCTAGCTAGCTATTGGTTCATCAGTCAGCTTGAAAGTATCCTTCTCTGTTATTGGTCCCTTGTTAGCCCGGTGGAATTCAACTGCTTAAGGGTAGCTATCCCGCCATCTTTTTCTCATGCTTTTTCTCTCCTACTCACTTGCTTTCTCTCTCCTCCTCGCTTTTCCATCTCTCTAGCAAGAGCCCTTTCTCTTCCTCTCATTTTCTCTCTTACCCTGCAGGGAGACACTCTGTTTGCGTAATAAACTCCCTTATGTGATTTCCTGTGTCCCGCGTGGTTTTCATGGGATTTCTTACACCCCTCCCCCCAAAAAATGCCTACATGGAACCCTCACATTTTCTTTTTCTTTTTTTTTTTTTTTCTTTTTGGTACCAGGTATTGAACCCAGGGGCACTCACTAGCCACATCCCCAGCCCTTTTTAAAAATATTTTAATTAGAGGTGCGTCTCACTGACTTGCTTAGCACCTCACTAAGTTGCTGAGGCTGCCTTTGAACTTATCCACCTGCCGGGGCCTCCTGAGCCACTGGGATTACGGAAGTGGGCCACTGTGTCCAGCTGGAACCCTCACATTTAAGAATAAACATATGGCTGTGTTAGAAATGAAGAGTGGACACCAGAAGGCCTTATATTGGTCAGTTTTTTGTTACTGTGACAAAATACCTGAGATAGACAACTTAAAAGGAGGAAATATTTACGTTTGTTCCCTGTTTCGGAGGTTTTAGTCCATGGTCACTTGGCCCTATGGTGGGTCAGTACATTATGGCAGAGGTGCTCACCTCATGGCAGCTAGAAAGCAGAGAGAGTGTCCACTAAGCCCCATCTCATAAAGTTTCCATCATCTCCCAATAGTATCATCAGCTGGGGACCAAGCCTTCAATACGTAAGTTTTGGGGGAACATCTGGGATTTGTTTTGTCTCACAGTTTCAGAGATTTCATACCACAATCAATTCCTGTTGCTTTCGGCCTGTGATGAGACTGAAATCACAACGGGGCACATGTAGCCGAGCAGAAGTTGCTGCTGCTCACATTATGGTGGCCAGGAGAACAGAGAAAGAAAGGAAGGGGCCTGGGTCCTGATATACCCTTCAAGGGCTGGTCTCCAGTGACCTACTTCCTCCAACTACACCCCACCTCCTAAAGATCTCACCAGCTCCCAAGAGTGCTACAAGCTGGTAACCAAACCCATAGTTATGCTTATTTTTTTTTTTTGTTGAATAAATGGATGAATCAGCACGAGACTTCCATGAAGTCTCCTGAAAGAGTGTAAGATGCACAGTACCTTTATCCCTTTCTTCAGTCTGTTGATTAAAACACAGATGTGGAGACCAGAGTCACAGCAACTATCTTGGACCATAAGGCTGAAGAACACACTCTTAAGATAGGAGAGTCATGAACTGGAAGGACTCCTGGTAACTACATGGAACCATTAGTACAGCCCTGAACTGCCAGTCTGTGGATTTCTTTTTCTCTTTCACACTGATAGAGACCACATAGTACAAAATAGAGTGAAAACAAAATCAAAACCTATATCCTCCACACACTCCCCCACCGAAACTGCCCACTGTAACAATTTTCCACTCATCTGCTTTATCCAAAAAAGAGCTAAATCTTCTAGAGTTATAAAGCCCAGAACAGCTGATGGTCTTCAGATAGCATCAAAGTATAAGTCAAGGATTTGATAATCTTGTTCTTTAATTAAAAGTAAAATAATGTTTGTTTAACTTGCAGGGAAATACTCTGTTTATCAAAAGAATATATATAAGGACTGACCTGATATCTCAAGGATATTTTGAAAGAAAAGAAAACAGGCCCTGGAGGAGCAGGACACCATTTGGCATATTACCTTCCTGTTCATTGCCCCTCTGTTCCTTCTTTCTCTCCCCCAATAAACCCCCTTTACACTCCTAAGTTCCCTAAGGTGGTCTTTGCTGGCAATAGTTTCCCATCTTTTTTGGTTTGCTAGCTTTTTAAATAAATCTTTTTCTTTACCCCAACAACTTGTCCTCAATCATTGGCCTTTTCAGGTGGCAAGCAAATTAACCTGGGTTTGTTTATAGTGACTTCTCACATTTCTATATTGAATAATTGAAAAAGAATAATTGAAGTAGACTTGCCTGGTGAGGAAAAAAGGGAAAATGCCTCTGCTAAAAGAAATCAGGAAAAACCACTCATTTTAAAAGAAATTTGTATTCCAAAGTATCAAAATTGACCCCAAATTGTGTGGTCCAAAGCAGCTGGCAGCTGTTAACAACCCAGCCCCTTTTAGCTGTTATCTGATTGGAGCTACCACAGATATCAAAATATGTAAACTTTTTCCTGGAGCACTGTAGGACACATTGAAGTCTTCTTGATCATTGGTGAATGACAATTGATTTCAGAGAGAATTCTGCATGTGTACACACGCACGAATGTGAATGTGCACATGTGTGCTTGGTGTTTATTTAAATTGTTTCTTTTTCTTTTCTATTACATGTCCCCTTACACTACTACTCCTGTACTTCTAATGGAAAACTTGTAAGTCTTCTTTTTTTTTTTTCGTGATTATCTGATTAATGTCTGATCTGACACAAGACTGCAATCCTCATGAAATCAGAGACCAGACTGTTCTGTACACTGCAGAGTTCTCCAGAACCTAGCACAGAAAAGATTCTGGTTAACTATGTGTTGAATAAATAGATAAATGCATGATTTTATTTGCCAACAGACAGTGCAGTATTGGATCAGAAGTCAAAATTCTTCTATGCAAATAATAGTTCTGCTAGTAGCTGTGATACCTGGAGCAAATGTTCTTTGTACCTTTTTTCTCATTTATAAAGGGGCAAAATAATAGGTACCTCACAGTAGTGGACAAAAAATACTCTAAGTTGATACTGGGGACTTTCTGATTAATTTCCACAAAGAGGTCTTACATTCACTCCTTTTAGGTTTGTGCCTGATGTCATAAATCCCCTCCATGTCTATGCTCTAAGTTATGGGTCCCTCTAGCACCGGTGTCAAAATTCATCAAAGAGGCACCAAACATCACTTCATTGGTGTCAAACAGATAGTTTAGAACCACTGCTGAGAACACAGAGAGTGAGCAGGTAAACACAAAATCGGGATAGTTAATCTTCCACTCTTAGGGCTTGAGCCCCAACTTAGAAGCTCCCCTCTGCCAATAGCCACTGAACCAGACAAAGCAGGAAAGCTACAACTCAGTTTCCATCTCTATTTCAGCCTCAGTAGCAGTTAGATGATGTTGGACTACAAAACAGCAGTTCTGACTTCCAGAATTTACCAGAATACCCATTGGGAGGGAGACTTTGAACATTTCATGCAAGGATTACACACACACACACACACACACACACACACACTCACACGCACGTGTGTGTGTGTGTGTGTGTGTGTGTGTGTGTGTGTAATGGAAAGAATGCAAGGAATGGAAACATAATATTTTAAGCCAAGAGGGTTTTGAACATGAACATGTCAAGGATACAACTCAAATAACGCATGAGCAGGAAACAATACGTATCCAAGTTGCATTTGAAAGATATATAAATTTTATCTTGAAATCTTTGGCCAGGAGAACAGGGCTAAATGATCAAATCTGTGGTGTCTGGGCCCATGGCCAATGGCCCATAACGTTAGCCTAGACCCATATAAGGGGTGTGTACAAGGAATTCCAGAGAAGAGGTGTGGGTAGCCAGGTAGCCCAGGCAGATTTGTTGTCAGAAGATCTGGTTGCTAGGCATCGTTCTGCCACTTAGCCATGTAACCATAGGTACAACAACTTCATTAATACATATTTACCTGAATGTGTTATAGAGGTGATAATGGGTCCCACCAGAAGACTTTAGGGGAAGTTTAAATAATACATATGTAGTGTTCATCTTAATGGCAGTTTGTAGTGAGTTTTCCATAAATACTAATCATTATTACTATTATTATAATTTGTAAAGTCCATGCAAATCTAAGAACATCAATATTTGTCTTTCCTTCCCTCAATATTTGTATTTTAACAGTGAGTTTTCCAAAAAATTCTACTAAGAGCTACTCTTTACTCTGAGATTATGTTCTTCCTGAGTATTGGTGCTTAAATATTCTCTTAGTTAAATCATAGGGGGGACTTAATGGCATCACTTGATGAAATAAAAAGCAATCAACTCTAAGCCACAAATATGGAAAATTTGCCAATCTGAAATCAAATGTCTTGAATTCACTGGTGTTATGGAAAAGTGGGGATGAAATATTGGGCCACATTTGGTCTTTGTTATATTTTGGATAGGAGGTATCCCCCAAAGCTCCTATGTTAATGTGGGAATATTCAGAGGTGAAAAGATTAGATTATAAGAGTTGTAACCTAATCAGCTCATCCTACTTTGAATGGACTAACTAGGTGGTAAGTGTAGGCAGGTGGGGGTGTGACTGGTGGGGGTATGACTGGAGGAGGTGGGTCAGTAGGAGAGTACCCTGGAAGGGCTCATCTTCCTTGCAGTCCCTTCCCCTTTCTCTCTCTGCTTCCTAGCCATCATGAATGGTATAGCATTCCTCCACCACACCTTTACACCCGATGTTCTCCCTGACCTTGGACCCAGAGCAATGGAATTGAATGACCATGGCCTGAACCTCTGAAATCATGATCCCCAAGTAAACTTTTTCCTCTAAGTTGTTCTTGTTGGGTATTTTGGTCACAGCAACAAAAAGCTGACTACCACAGTCTTGTATCATTTCCAAATCCCATTACACTATGGAAAATTCTCTTAATCTTGAATAAGAAGTTGGGAAAGAATGGAACTAAGAAAATAACACTTCCTTAACCCTTCTTACCCTTACATATAGATATCTACCTTCAAGCAAGTTTTATATTAAGTTATCGTCTCTTAGCTACCCTTCCCTACACAGTTTTGTACTGCTGGCTCTGGAACTCTGAAAACGTCATTTCAGTGCAGCCAGCTGCTCCTGCTAGGCTATGTCAGTAGATGCTAGAGGGAGACAACAAGGCTGGAGGAGGGAGAAAAGGTGTGTTACTTTCTGTAGGTTCATCATAGGTCTTTAGCCAGCTTGTAGTTTGTGTAAGATCACTCCAGTAAGTCATCTTCACCCAGCAGTAGTAATACCTAGCCATAGTAGCAGCTGAATCCAATTTGCAGTTTTTACAATAATTTTACAATAATTGCAACCCCAGCCTCATCATGCCCCCAACCTCAGAGACACAAGGAACTAGTAGTTCCTTAAAGTTTGGTCCTACGCCCATAGTGCTCCTCATGCCAGCCCAGAGACACAACACAAGCTGAGACACGTTCCTGTTTTTGAGGTTTGAGTTTTACCTCTGTGGGGCCCCTTCTCAATGTTTTAAAAGTTTTAATAATTCCTACTACTTCCTTTTTGCTTCCCAGCTCCCAGGATAGCAGCTGCTTTCTGCAGTTGCCACTGCCATGATACCTTCTTTTTTATTCTTCAGTTGCCTAGTTAACCAACCTTTCATTAAATTCTCTGTTTAAGTAACTAGTGTGGTTTGGTTTTTTTTTTTTTTTTTTTTTTTTTTGTCTCCTGTTTGGACTCTGATTGACAAATATATAAATCTATTTTCAAGAAAGCATTAAAATTTCCAATTTGCTGACGTAGGAGTTTATTTTAGGCTTGTAGTAACAATCATGGGTGTGTCTTCTAAAGCACTCTAAAATAACCAATTAAAAATTTGGCAACACTCTATCTTGAAAATAATATTTTTGGATATCAAAAGCAAATAAATCCTAGCCCAGAATATTTAACCCAAAAGAACCCTAGTGGTTCTTTTCTTCCAGAGAGTATGTTTTAAACTGAAACATGTAGACATCGACTTGATCTTGTTTGGGGTAATGTTCATATATATGAGAGTAAGCTTAGTCCAGAAATTTTTTCTGGCCCTAAATTTTCACTCCACTTTTCACTATATTCTTGTAATAACAGAACATTTCTACACTATGTAATAGGAACAGCAGAGTCCTGTCATGATCTAAGACAGGAAATGGAGGAGGGAAGGGCTAAGCCAGGAACCAACTTCTATGAAGTACTTTCTGTGTTTCAGATGCTGGGTCATTTATGTTTTCCAGCAACCCAACATTGCAGATATTTACATTCCCATTTCACAGATCAAGACATTTATCTTAGAGGCATTAAATAGTTAACTTTGTCTGGGGCATGGAGAAACATTAGAGCCAGGATCCAAACCCAGTCCCTCTAACTTCAAATTTTCTATCTTTCCTTTAGAAAACACTATCTGGCATCAGTGGGACAAGTCACAAAGCAAGGACATGTGACTGCTTGTATTTCAGGGAATGAAAAGCAGTGATATGCTATGAGTAGGCATATATTTACTGACCACATTAGTGGAAGTTCAATAATTGTTTAATATTTGCTCATACTAGTTCCTTTGTCTTTTTTCAGTTTGTAACTTGCAAACAGGAAAATGGCTTCCAAAGCATAAATTTCTCTGAGAACTTGAAAGCAATCAAATATCAGTACAGAGTGAATGAGCCATCCTTTCACATAATTTTCTAAGATGTCTATGGTGCTGCTTATTAAAGAAGCTCTCTAGAAGAAGATCTTTGCTGAGAAAAAATAAGACAATGGAATTTGGACATAGATATTGCTAGAAATAAGCATTTTTCTTGACAAATTTTGGAAAAAGGAAGAAAAGGGAAAGGCTGATAAAAAGTGTCAGTACTGATAATCTTGTACATGATATTGAAAGAGAAACAAACAAACAAAAAAACCAGGCAAATGAGTCTTTTTCAGTTTCCCACCCCCACAGCTGCTTTAAAAAATTGATCTTGACTGATAGAAGAAATACGATTTCTTAATTTGTGGTTTATTTCACATCTTGAGTATGCCTGTGTAAGTGATTTTCTGTAAACATATCAGATGACTAATTTTACCGTAATATAGATAGGACAGAGAAGAGGGGAAAAAAGGGCCAATGTTATGATACAATACTGTGTAATTTCTTTAGACTATTCCCAGAAAAGATTATTGCCAATTTAATTTCTCTTAAACACAATCTCTGTTTCAGGGAACTATTTTGAAACACCTTTTTTTTTTATTGCATTCCTAGGGGTTAAACCCAGTACTTCACACATGCTAGGCAAGTGTAACATGCTGAACTACATCTCAACTTATTTTATTTCTTATTTCATGCAATTTTAAAAAATCTATGTGATATGATTTTGGTCCTCTTGAATTTGTTACAATGTATTTTGTAGCTTAACATATGATTTACCCTAGAGATTTTTCCATGTACACTTGAGAATAAGGCATATTCTTTTGCTATTAGAAGGAATGTCCTATAAATGTCTGTTAGGTGCATTTAATCTAAAGTGTGCCTCAAGCCCATTGTTTCTTTCTTCCAGAAAGATATTCTTTCTGAATAAAAGTGGGGTATTGAAATCACCCACTACTATTTTGCTGCACTCTGTCTTCCTTCAAATCTCTTGATGTTTTCTCTCTATATTTAGATGCTGCGCTATTAGATGCATGTCTATTTGTGATCGTTATATCCTCCTGATGAATTGACCCATTTTCACTAGATAATGGTCTTCTTCATCTCTGTTTTACAGTTTTTAGCTTAAAACTATTTTGTCTGAAATAAGCATAGTTACCCTTGCTCTCTGTTTATTGCCATTTGTATGGACTTTCTAAAATGTTTCATTTCTTTACTGTCAGTCTACAAATGTCTTTCAAGTTTCTTATAGGCACATATGATGGGTTCTTGTTTTCTTATTCATTCACTCACTCTCTACTTTTTATTAGAGAACTTTATCCATTTATATTCAAAGTAATTATTGATAGGTGATGCCTTACTAGTGCCATTTTATTAATTCTTTCCTAGTTGTCTTGTAGGTCCTTTGTTCCTTCCTTGTTTTGTCAGTGATGGCTTTCTGTAGTGGTATGCTTTGGATCTTTTTATGTATCATGATAAATTTTTGCTTTGTGGTTACCCTGAAGGCTTACATAAAACATCTTAGGGATATTTTAAGCTGACAAATTTGATCACATATATAAACTCTACACTTTATTCCTCCTCCTTCCACATTTTGTGTTTTTGATGTCACAATTTATAATTTTACATTTATAATTTACATTTTTAAAAGCAATATGTACCGTTAAAAAATTATTATAGATTTAGGTTGTTTTGTTTTTGTTTTCTGTGTGTGTGTGTGTGTGTGTGTGTGTTTGTCTTAGCGGTACTGGGGGTTGAATCCAGAGGCACTTTACCACTGAGCTAAAACCTTAGTCCCAGCCCCTTTTATTTTTATTTTGACACAGGGTAGCAGATAAGTTGCCAAGGCTGATCTCAAACTTGCAATCCTTCTGCCTCAGCCTCCTGAATAGCTGAGATTACAGGCATGAACCACCAAGTCTGGCAGTTTTTTATTTTTATTTTTTTATATTTTTTTAGATGTTGATAGACCTTTATTTTATTCATTTTTTTATATGTGGTGCTGAGAATCGAACCCAGTGCCTCACGCATGCTAGGCAAGTGCTCTACCACTGAGCCACAGCCACAGCCCCAAGTCTGGCAGTTTTTTTCAATGGTTTTGCCTTTTATAATAAAGGCATAATTGTTTTACCCATGACCATTACAGAATTAGAGTGTTTTGGATTTAACAATGTTCTTGCTTTTACCAATGAGTTTTATCCTTACATATGCTTCATGTTATTAATTAGTATCCTTTTTCTTCAACTTGAAGAACTCCCTTCAGTATTTCTCATAACACAAGTCTAGTTAGTGGTGCTAAAGCTTTTTTTTTTTTTTTTGGTCCAAGAAAGTCTTTTTCATCCTTAATTTTTAAAGACAAGGTTGCTGGATATAGTTTTATATAAATGTATATAATTTATCTCTGGGCAGCAAAGTTGGCTCAGCGTTTGTAAAGAAATAAATAGGATTCATTCTGTTGACAGAACAAAGGATAAAAAACCATGTGATCATCTGAAGAGATTCAGAAAAAGCTTTTGGCAAAATTCACCATCATTTCTTGATTGGCAATTTTTTTCTTTCAGAATTTTGAATATATTATCCCATCTACTCTGGCCTGAAAAAGGTTTTGTTGATATATCCACTGATAATCTTATGGAATTTCCCTTTTATGTAACAATTTGCTTTTCTCTTGCTGCCTCCAAATTTGTCTCTTTGTCTTTAACTTTTGCCAGTTTGACTATGGTGTGTCTCAGTGTGGTTCTCTTTAGATTCATCTTATTTGGTGTTGTTTGAGCTTCCTGGATCTGGACTTCTAGATCAGAGGAGAAATAAACAAAACAAAGACTAGGAAAACAATGGAAAACTGCAACAAAACTAAGAGTTGATATTTTTGAAAAGCTAAACAAAATTGGAAAATTCTTAGCTAAGAGAAAGAGAAAAGCCTTAAATAAATAAAATCTGAAATGAAAGAGGAGACATTAGGACTAATAACAAAGAAATACAAGAGATCACATAAGACTACTATGAGTAATTACATATTAACAAATTGAACAACCTAGAGAAAATGGATAAATTCCTAAAAACAACCTACCAAGAGTGAATCATGAATAAACTGGAAATCTGAATAGACCATTGAGTATGGAGATTGAATCAGTATTTAAAAGTCTCCCATCAAAAAATCTTAGGACGACATAACTTTATGGCTGAATTCTATCAAATATGTAAAGAACTCGTATCAGTCTTTCTCAAATTCTTGCAAAAGAAATTGAAGAGGAGGGAATAATTCCAAATTAATCTTATAAGACCAGCATTACTCTAACATCAATTCCAGGCAAAGATACTACAAGGAAAGAAAACTACAGGGCACTATCACTGATGGGTCTGGATACAAAATGATCAACAAATATTTTCAAACCACATTCCACAATACATTAGAAGGATCATTCACCATGGTCATGTCTAATTTATCTCTGGGCTGCAAAGTTGGCTCAGTGTTGGTAAAGAAATAAATAGGATTCATTCTGTTAACAGAACAAAGCACAAAACCATGTGATCATCTGAAGAGATTCAGAAAAAGCTTTTGGCAAAATTCAGCATTGTTACATGATTAAAATAAAGTCAAGAAGTTAGGTTTAGAAAGAATGCCCATTAACAAAATAAGGTCATGTGTGCGTACTCATTGATGAAAAGTTCAAGGCTTTTCCTTTAAAATGAGAAACAAAACAAGAATGCCTACTCTCAGCTGAGTGCAGTGATGCATTCCCTGAAATTCCAGTGACTCTGGAGGCTGGCAGGAGGATTCCAAATTCAAGGCCAGCTTGGACAACTTAGGATCCTGTCTCAAGTTAAAAAAAAAATAAATAGAAAGGGTTGGGGGCATAGCTCAGTGGTAAAGTGTTGCTGGATTTAATCCCCATTACTGCAAACAACAACAACAAAAAAATCCCACTCTCACCTTTCTGTTCAACATAATACTGGAAGTCCTATCCAGAGTACTTAGGCAAGAAAAAGAAATAAACAGCATACAAATGGGAAAGGAAAAAGTAAAGCCGTCTCTTTTTGCATGGTCTTATATATAGAAAATTCTGAAGACTCCCCCAGAAAATGGTTAGAACTATTAAATAAATACAGTAAAAATTATAGGACACAAACCAACTTACAAAAATAAATAGAATTTCTACATGCTGACACAGAAGTGTCTGAAAAAGAAATTAAGAAAACAATCCAAGTTTATAATCACAGGATCAAAAAATAAACAAATAAATAAAATACTTAAGGGCAAATTTAACCAAGGAACTGAAAGATCTATATATTAGAAACCAAAAAACATTGATGAAAGAAATTGAAGAAGACACCAATGCTGGAAAGATATGCCATGTTCATGGATTGCAATTGATATTGTTAAAATATTCATACTCAGGTCTCAGTCCATAAACTTGTTCTGGGACCAAGGTGAGGCAGCACATCATGGGGGAAGGGTCCAGAGGAGGAAGGTGCTCAGCTTATTTATGGGTGGGGTCAGGAAGCAGAGTGAGGAGAGTGGGAAGAGGTCACAGGGAAGATGTACCCTTCCAGGGTATACCTCAATGACCCACTTCCTTTAGCCATCCCCCACCTGCCTACAGTTACCACCCAGTCAGTCAAACTAGGATGGACTGATTAAATTATAGCTCTCAAAATTCAATCATTTTACCTCCTGCACAAACAAGAGCCTTTGATCTTCACAGAAATAGAAAAAACAATCCTATGATCTATCAAAATATATAAATGCATTCTACTGTCATGTACAACAAATTAGAACAAATTTTAAAAATTTTTAAAAATCATATGAAACCACAAAAAACTCCAAATAGCCAAATTTACAAAGAAGAACAAGGCTGGAAGTGCCACAATACCAGATTTCAAAATACATTACAGAGCTGGGCATGGTGGTATATACCTGTAATCCCAGAGGCTTGGGAGGCTGAGGCAGGAGGATTACAAATTCAAAGCCATCCTCAGCAAAAGCAAGCCACTGAGCAACTCAGTGAGACCCTCTCTCTAAATAAAATAGGGCTGGGGAATGTGGCTCAGTGGTTGAGTGCGCCTGTGTTCAATCCCTGGTAACCGACCCCTGAAATACATTACAAAGCTATAGTAATGAAAACAGCATGTTTACTGGCATAAAAATAGACATACTGACCAATAAAATAGGATAGAGAGTCCAGAAATAACCCCAAATATGGTCACTTGATTTTTGACACTACTACTACTTGATTTTTGACTACTACTACTACTACTACTACTACTATTACTACTACTACTACATAAGGGGGGAAAGAACGGTCTCTTCAATAAATGGTGCTGAGAAAACTGGAAATTCACAAAAAAAATATTGAAAATAGATTCTTTTCTCCTACTTTATATAGGAATCAATTCAAAATGGGTTAAAGATTTAGATGTAAGACCTGAAACAATAAAACTACTAGAAGAAACAGGGGGCAAGCTCATAACTTTAGTTTGGCGGAGATTTCTTGGATATAACCCCAAAAATGCAGGCAATGAAAGCAAAAAACACAAGTAGAGTTGCATCAACCTAAAAAGCTTCTGCCTAGCAAGCAAAGAATTAATAAAGATACCACCCACAGACTCGGAGAAGATATGTGCAAATCATATATCATATATATGATTTATATATATCATATATAGGGGCTAAAATACAGAATGTACAAAAAACTCAAATTAATAACATGAAAACAAATAAACCTATTAAAAATGGGCAAAGAGCTGGGTGTGGTGGTGCATGTCTGTAATCCCAGAGGCTTAGGAGGCTGAGGCAGGAGGATAGTGAGTTCAAAGGCAGCCTTACCAAAACTGAGGTGCTAAGCAATTCAATGAGACCCTGTCTGTAAATAAAATACAAAAAAATGGCTGGGGATGTGGCTCAGTGGTCGAGTGTGCCCCTGAGTTCAATCCCCAGTATCCCTCCCCCCAAAATTGGCAAAGAATTGAATAAACATTTCTCAAAAGAAGATATACAAATGGTCAACAGATATGAAAAAATACTCAACATCTCTAATCATTATTGAAATGTAAATTAAAACCACAATGATCTATCACTTCACATTTGTAATACTGGTTATCAAAAAAAGATGAAAGATAAAAAGTATGGGTAAGGATGTGGAAAATGGGAGTCCTTATATATTGTTGCTATAGTATTGTAAATTAGTTCATCAGTTTTATAGAACAATATGGAGGTTCCTTAAAAAACTGAAGATAGAATTACCATATGCAAGGTACAAGTTGTGTGTCTGTAATCCCAGTGACTAGGGAGAGACTGGGGCAGGAGGATCACAAGTTCGAGGCCAGCCTCAGCAACTTAGTGAGACCCTTTCTGAAAATAAAAAATAAAAAGGACTGGGGATGTACATCAGTGTTAGAGCACCCATGAGTTCAATTGCCAGTATTAAAAAAAAAAAAATAGAATTACCATATGATCCAGCCATCTCACTACAGGATATATATCCAAAGGAATTGAAACCAGTCTACACTCTCATGTTCATTGCAGCATTTGTCACAATAGCCAAGATAAGGAAACAACCTAAGTGTCTATCGATGGGTGAATATATTTTTTTTAAAACATGGTTTATATATATAATGAAATGCTAATCATCCTTAAGAGAAAAAGAAAATCTGCCATTTATGACAATACAGATGAACATATAGAATATCATGTTAAATGAAATAAGCCAGCCAGGCACAAAGAGAAAAATAAAATAAAATCTCATATGTGAAATCTAAAAAAGTTGATCTTATAGAAACAGACAATAGAATGATGGCTAACAAAGGCTGGGGGCTAGGGGCAGGAACAGGGGAGGAGAGCAGCCCAGTGGGAGGGATGTTGGTCAACAGGCACAAAGTTAGCATTAGATTGGAAGAATAAGTTCTGGTGGTATATAGAAAACCCAGTGACTATAGTTAATAATAATTAATAATGTATATTTCAAAATACCCAAAAGGGAGGATTTTACATGCTTTTACCACAAAGAAATGATAACTATTTGTGGTGATTGATTAGCTAATTAACCTGATTTGATCATTCCACAATTCATACATCTATGAAAACATCACATTATAGCCCATAAATTTATATAACTGTTGCCTATCAATTAAAATAACAAAAAAACTTTTAAAAAAGAATTAAGAGAACTTGCTGTTGTCTTAAATATGAAGAATAAGGGAGAAGGAAGAGAGGAGGTCTTGTAGTTTTTAGTTTGAAAAAATTTTGATTTCAGTCTACAAAGATCACTACAAAATCATTCTCAAGGAAAGTTGATGAACTTTGTTTCAGACATGCTGAGATTCAGGCCTGTAGCTATACTACTCTGAAAACACCCTATTTCCTCTGATCTCTGAAGCTAAGTAGGGTTGGACCTAGTTAGTATTCGGATGAGAGATTTATGTGCTCTATGTCCTCCTAGTGGAGTTGCAGGGTAAACAGTTGGTTATATACTTCTAAGATCAGAAGAGGGAGAGACACTGAAGAAGGAGGCATCAGCATGTACTTTCTAATGAAAGCCAGAGAAGTGAATGAAATGACCTCTGCTTTTCTGGGCCTCAGTTCCTTCCCCAAAGGATATGATATGGCTCCTCCATCTCTCCATCTCCCAGTCATATGCAAACGGAATGGTACCATTATAGAGCCAACCCTATGACACACTGTTGTATGACATGCAGTGTTCATGTACATTATTCATGAACATATAGAAAGTGGCATGGTAAGTGCTTTATGCAATGAAAAAAAATGAAAGTCAGGATGATCTAACTATTATCCCAGTCATTTATATGAGTAAGAATGAAGGCTTAATCTGAGTGGGCATGAAAATGAAATAGATTTGGGAGATACTTGTGCTAATTAGTTACTCCTTCAAGTTGCAAGACACACAGGCTCATTCAGATTGTCTCAAGTGATTGTAAAGGTGAGTGAGGAAATAAGAAATATGAAACTATAAAATTTTCAGCAGAGAAATGGCTCATCATCAGGATATGACATGACTTGTACAACTGGTTATTATTTCAGCTTACTGGTAATTTCTGCCTACTCAAGACTTTACTGACCTACTTTCATATTTTCTCCACATTACTCTGTTTCTGCATTGTTTTTCTGCCATGTGTAGAGAATATATATAAACTAATATATGATAGCCTTGTTATTAAGAAAGTTTTCATGCCTCCCTGTGAGTTGCCTCTGGGTCAGATTCCATTCCTTTTTAGTGGAGCATTTGTGTATTGTCTATACAAATATAGAATCTGTGGATGTTCAAAAGAAAAGCTAGGTGTGTTTAGATTGTTGCCTGGTGAAGGTGGTAATGTCTTAATCCCAAGAAGCCTCACAGGGAATGATTAATTTCTCACAGAATCTTCCTCAATCTTGCGTCTAAGAAAATAAGTTTGAAAATATGCTGAGACTGGGTTTATCTCTCAAGGTAAATTCTAAATGAGTACATGAAGTCTGAAGTATGAACCAGAGTGCCAATTTACCAATTTACAATGAGAAAGTTAAGATTATAGAGTCATAAAGTATTAAGTCTACATGATTTATACATGTTCTTCCTTCATTTCAAGGTATGTGCCACTGAGACTGCCCACTTTCATCTTCCTAAGAGTTTTCTGGGTAGTCTCACCCCAAAACTCCTGCTTACATTGCATCAAACAGAACTATAACATGGTCATATTTACCTATAAAGTACGCTGAGAAATATGGATTTTGGTTGTGCATACTGTCACTCACAAATAAATCATCATTATACTTAGAAATAGGGAAGGATGAAAGATAATTCTAAATAATGAAAAGGATCCAGTTGCTGGGATTACAGGCATGCACCACCATGCCTGGAAAACTGACAAAGTATTTTAACATAGACTTGACAAAAGACACTTTTTTTTTTAAAGACCCTTGTACCAATAAGCTCATGAAAAGTTGTTCAATATTATTATGAACATTAAACACCACTTAGACTACACATCTATTAGAATGGCTAACATTAAGAAGTCTGAGGGAAGGGAAGATGGACAGGAATAGGAAAGGCGTAGAATAAATCAGACATGACTTTCCTATGTTCATACATGAATATGTAACCAGTGTAACCCCACATCATGTACAACCACGAAAATGGGAAGTTATATTCCATATATGTATAAATGTCAAAATACACTCTACTATCATGTGTATCTAAAAAGAAAGAACAAATAAAAAATAAATCCTCAAAAAAGGAAGAAGTCTGAATATACCACATGTTGGTATGGAGCAACTGAAATTCTCATACACTTGTGCTCAAATGCAAAAATGATGATTACTGTGGAAAACTGTGGAAGTTTATTAAAAGGAACATGATATAACTACCATATGACCTGCTATTCCCCTCCTAGGTATTTATGTAAGAGAAATGTAAGCATGTTAACATGAAGACTTGTACAAAAATGTTCACAATAGTTTTATTTATCATAGTCCAAAACTGAAAATGATATAAATGCCTATTAATAGATGAAATAAAATATGATATATCTATTCAATAAAATACTGTTCAACAAAAAAGGGAACAAACTACTAAGTGATAACACTTGGATGAATCTCAAAATCATTATATTGAGTAAAAACCAGACATGAAGGAATATTTACTGTATGAACCATTTATGTAAAATTCTAGAAAATGAAAATCAGTCTACAGTGACAGAGAGCAAGTAAGGAAGAATTCTTTCCTGTCTGATTACCTTTGAAGTAGGACATCAGCTTTTTTCCTGTGTTTGGACTCAAATAGGAACATCACCTTTACATCTAACGACCTCTGACCTGGAGCTACTCCATTGACCATCTCAGTTCTCAGACCTTCAGACTTGGACTGAAATTCAGTTTTTGATTTTACCAGTTGGGGGATGGATAATATCATTCATAAGGATGGAGGAAACAGGTGACTTTTCTGGTTTAGAATATACAGGAAGCCTTGAAAACTTGCCAATGTTTCTGGGAAGAGAAACAAGAAATGATACGACTGTGTAAGTTGAGGAGTCATACTATGCAGATGGAATCAAGAGAAAATTTTGCATTTATTGGGAAAGTTGTAGGTTGAGAATGATTGTGTCATGGTTTGAATATGGTTTATCCCCTCCAAAACTCAATGTTGGAATTTGGTCCCCAGTATTACAATGTTAGAGGTGATAAGGTGGTAGAGGCACCACCCTCATGAATGAATTAATGCTGCTCTGGTGGGACTGGATTATTTCTTGCGGGAGTGAGTAAATTCTCACTCTTACAGGTTTGGATTAGTTAGTCCCAGATATTCTCTTATAGCAACAGAACACAGATTTGATTAGACCATCCTAGTAGAACTTAAAGCATGGATTTCCTTATTTCAGCCTGCCTTATTCTGAAATTTCTTTTAGGAACATGTGGAACTCTGAAAGAGGGAACAGGAACAGAGGAAGAGAATAACACTACATTCCAGGATTAAAAACTCAGAAGAGTGAGTGAATTCTTGCATGGATACAACTCCATTTCAGGTTTTATTAAGTTATTTGGAGGCTGCACCATTTTGTACGGAAATAAAAATAGTTTGCCAAAGTCTCAAGGATAATGGCAGTTTAAAAATAATCATAGGGGCTCCTTGACTGAGGGCAAGCAGAAGCCCCGTTTTGGAGAATACTACTATGTGAAAGGTCTCTTGAATGCCTCTGTAGGGAGTTCAGGCATTCGGTAGGACTGTCCACAGCCTGACTTCTTGAGTAACATATTTCTCCATGACTCAGGGATCCTGGCATCCCATCAGAGTGCAGATGAGGATTCCAGATTCAAACTGAGACCTATGTTGTGCCATCGTTTCTTCGAACCACCATCACACTTCTTGAATTTATTTTCCACTAGTGTCCTTGAACGACTATCAAAGGACATTTTTTAAAGGTAGAATCATGAGTGTCATACAAACACAAAAGAACCTGTGTAAAAGTTGTTTTTCTTTTTTAACTTTTAACCAAAGAATAAGTAAGTTGTTATAGCCAGTTCCAAGGAGAATTCAAAGATCCATACACAGACATATATGTAGACAAAGAGGAATTCTGAAATAAATTGACGAATGAAACAAAAACAACTGGGGGTGGAAATAGGGAAATAAATTGCCCCTTCACTAGATAGAATTCACTTGCACATCATGAACAAGACTCATTTGCAGTCTGGGCAGGGTGACACATACCTGTAATCCCAGCGATTTAGGAGGCTGAGGAAGGAGGATCACAAGTTCAAAGCCAGTCTCAGCAATTTAGTGAGACCCTAAACAACTTAGTGAAAGCCTGTATCAAAATAAAAAATAAAGAAGTACGGAGAAAGTGTTGGGGATGTGGCTCAGTGGTTAAACACCCCTGGGTTCAATCCCTGGTATAAAAAAAAAAAAAGGAATAATTTGCATCACTACTTATTGTTTAAATTTACAGTTTACACAAGCTATTTATAAAATAGCTGAAAAGCAATTAAAGGCACAAACCTTATAGAATCAGATAACCAGTAGAGGAATGTGCTAAACAAGGCCTAATTTTCCATTTAAGATAGTCACACATTGGTTTTTCACAATTTCCCCCTGCATGACCTGCACTTATATGATATCCTACTTTTCCCACCTTGTATTTTTTGAAAACTCTGCTTTGTTCTCATTGTCCCAGATGAGAACATTTTAAAATTCAATATTTTCTGGAATCAAGCTGTCCTGGTTTGTCAGATTCTCCACAAGACTGAAAGTCTGGTGTTGTTTTGCTGCTGTGGTAGTGGTGGTGATGGTGTATGTTTAACTCCAGTCTCTGGGGGACCAACTGAGAGGTTCTTGAAATTTGCAGAGCATCAGTAATTGAGTCAAAGCACATAGCGACCTAAAAGAAATTCTTTTTTAAAAAGCTTTTCTTCCATTAATTATGATATTAATACAAATTTATTGCAAAAAATAACTGGAAAATATAGAAAAGTAGGAAGAAGGAAAAAAATCATCCAAAGTCCTACCAATGACAATATATTAATTAGTCTAGATTATTTCTAGTCTTATTTCTATGTCTTTAAAAATGGTTCTGATCTTACAGTACATATTTTATGTACTACTTTTTTCAGTAACATGAAATATTTTATTAAAATATTTATGAAATCTTATTCTTTATGGTTGAATAATATTCCATTGTGCATATATACCACAATTTTTTTATCCATTTATCTTTTGAAGGGCACCTAGGTTGGTTCCATAGCTTAGCTGGATCTAGAGACTCTCATGCTAGGTGAAGACAATGGGGAATGAAGGGAAGGGAGCGGGGACAGGATTAGGAAAGACAGTGGAATGAATCTAACATAATTTTCCTATGTATGTATTTGAAAAATACCTAAGAATCTCACAGGTACACCCACAAGAATGGGGTTCTAATTACAGTAAGATATATTCCATGCTTGTATAATTGTATCTAAACTCTAAAAGCTGAACACTAACGCTAAAACTATAGAAAAAAATATGCAATCTAAGCAAAGAATTCTTAAAACAAAAAAGGCAATATTAAAAAATGATAGAATGAAATCACCAAAATTTTATTTTATTTTTCTTTCAACAGGAAATGCTATTAAGAAAACGAGGAACTGGGGTTGTGGCTCAGTGGTAGAGTGCTTGCCTAGTATGTGTGAGGCACTGGCTTCGATTCTCAGCACCTCATATAAATAAATGAATAAAAATAAAGGTCCATCAACATCTAAAAAAAAAATTGGGGCTAGAGATATAGCTCAGTTGGCAGAGTGCATTGCCTTAATGCACAAAGCCCTGAGTTCAATCCCCAGCACCACCAAAAATAAAAATGAAAAAAAAAAATGAAAAAGAAGCAACACATTGGAAAAAAATCTTTGCAATTTATTTATTTGACAAAGGATTTGTATGCAGAATATATAAAGAACTCCTATAAAATTTAATACTAAAAAGATGAACAATCCAGTCTCATCACCTAAATTCACTTTAAGTAGATGATCAGGTGGTTTCAGGTAGCTCTTAGAAAAGAGTCAGACAGATTAGTTTGATATGAAGCAGAAGTATTCTTGACATAGAGGGTTAACTAGATCAGGGGGAAGAAGCAAGTAGGGAGGAGGAGTCTTAAGATATAGTAAGCAACTGAAAAAAATACAATTCAATATAGTTAAGAGTTGGATATACTTTACTTTGGCTAAGGAATCTGTACCTGTCTGCTTTTGATGCATAACAAACAACTACAAAACTCCAGTGGAATAAAACATGCATCTATTTCTCACATAATGTGATGATGAATGAGGCAACTCTGCTTCAGTCTGTAGCAGCTCTACTTCACACTGTTTAGATCAGATAAGATGGATCTGCTTCACATGTGTCATTCAAGGGCCCAGATTGAAAGGGGAGCACCTGCCCAGAGACAGTCTTGTCATGGTGTTGGAAGAGACATAATTGAGCAAGCTTTACCATACATGCATATTTCAAGCTCCTTTTTGACCAAAGAAAGTCACATTGATTGAGTTCAAGTCAGTGTGAAAATTGTCCAACTTTAGAGCAGTGATTTTCAAATAGAGGTAATTCTGTCTCTCACAGGAGGACACTGGCAATGTCTGGAGACATTTTTGATTGTTACCCTGTGAGTGGTGAGAAATGATATTAATATCTACTAGGTAGAAATCAGGAATGCTGCTACTCATCCTACAATGCACAGGAAAGCCTTCCCATAGCAAAGAATTCCCCGAAAATGTTAGTTGTGATGAGATCTATAAACCCTGCTTTGGAAGAAAAAATTGCAAAGTTAGGGCATGGATATAAGGAAAGATGAAGAATTGGGGCCATTAGTTCAATCTATTATAGATTGTAAATGTGGATACTCCTATTAAAATTCTTCATTGAAAATCTTCAAAGAATTATCATTTAAAATGATGAAAATATGGAATTTCTGAAGTAAGCTTATAAGAAGTGAAACTAAAAATAATATTAACCTGGCCCTCTCAAATCATTCAAACTTTTGACTTCTTATTCTTTTCTTCATACCAGGATCAAACTCCTATGTATTACACACAAGGAGTTATAATGTAGGTGCCTCTAGGTGTATCATCCTTTATACTTGAATGATCACTGCAGCAAAAGCATATCTTTGGAGAATGTTCACAATATTACTTCTAAAATAGTTCTGAAAAAGGAAAACTTCAGACGTTTCAAGTGGTCAAGATTTTACATGATAGGACCATGGTTGAAATTTTGGTCTTGTAATGTACCTTCTCTTTGAAGTTTTTCTTAGCAACTTTATCTGCCTTTTAAAAACAAAATGGATGAGAAGCAAAAGAAAAAGACAGCAAAGCTGTCTCATACTATTATGAAGTTTTGTTGTAAAGCTGAGGCATATCTGTGGGTACCCTGAAATACAACCTCCAACCTCTTCTGCATCAATTTTCCATTAACTCCATGGATTGGTATATATTCTTACACACAAAGCAAAATGTGTAAAATACATATGCTTGAAATAGATAAATAAATATTTAAATAAAATATTTTCATTTTCTTTCAGGTTATATTTGTTATTTTTAGACTACATCATAGTAGAGTGTACTTCGACACAGTATACACACAAGGAGTATAAATTATTCTAATTAAGATCCCATTCTTGTGATTATACATGATGTGGAGTTTCACTGGGGGTGTATTCATATATGAACATAGGACAGTTATGTCTGATTAATTTCACTGTCTTTCCTATTCCTATACCTCCTCCCTTCCCTTCATTTTCCTTTATCTAATCCTATTCTTCCCCTCCTCCCAACCCCCACCCCTTGTGTGTTAGCATCCACAAAAAAAAAAAAAGAAAAAGAAAACATTTGACCTTTGTTTTTTTGGGATTGGCTTATTTCACTTAGCATGATAGTCTCCAGATCCACTTATTTACCAGAAAAAGTCATAAAGTCATAAAGTCATTCTTTTTTTGAGTAATATCCTATTTTGAATATATACCACATTTTCTTTATCCATTTGTCTATTGAAGGGCACCATATTGGTTCCATAGCTTAGCTATTATGAGTTGAGCAGCTATGAACATTGATGTGGCTACATCATTATAGTATGCTGATTTTAATTCCCCTGGATATATACCTAGGAGTTAGGTATAACTGGGTCAAAGGGTGGTTCCCTTCCAAGTTTTTTGAGGAAACTCCATACTGCTTTCCATAGTGGTTACACCAATTTACAGTCCTACCAGTTTCTTTTCCCCACATCCTCACCAACATTTATTGTTGCTCGTGTTCTTGATTGTTGCCATTTTGACTGCAGTGAGATGAAATTTCAGTGTAGTTTTAATTTGCATTTCTCTTTTGTGACCAGTAGTGGAGAATATCCATTACAAGATGAAATAATAGCAAGGTGAAGGAAACTGTATCGGAAGACTGGGGAAACCAGTGGCTGAACAGGACTGCACTACACAGTGCTACACGTCTGGAAGATGAGAGGGTTGGTTTCATTAAGCCTTCTAAATCTTGTTTCCTTGTCAAGAAAGCTGAACACTCACTCCATAGGACTCAAGGATTTTGCAAAAAGTTCACAATTGTCTTAGTCTTTTAGGGAGGTTAGAGTTGCTGTGAAATCATTTATTCTGTCTCTGTGAAACGACTGACAGACCTCAGCCATCTTCCCTCTTTGAAAAGTTCCTTGACTATAGATATCTACATTAACCACAATCACACTTCCTTCCCTGGAGGCTGCCCAAACTGAATGTGGATAACCTGGGCTACCTTTCCCATTGGACAACTATCAATGGCCATGCCAGCATCAGAGTTCTTCATGGGATCATCTGAGAGGCCTTGTTGTGACTACATCACAACTCATCTTCTCCCTCTGCCCAATCCTGCATCCTTCCCTTCCACAACTTTGGATTCCAAAATACAATATATGTTGTACTCCAATATATGTCTGCATTCCTTTCTCCATTTCAATCTGCTTCTTGGGAAACTCCATCTATGATAAGTGGTATTTATTTGCTAGTATTAGGTTTTACTACAATGATCAACAACCAAACAATAATGATTAAATAGCACAGAAAATGATTCTTTCCAAGAGAAAGTCCATATCAGATATCCAGAGGTAGTATGGTACATAATGATATGATACAGAAGCCAGATTCTCTCTTTTTGCTCCACTCTGTAGATTTGACCTCATTGTCCAAGATAGCAACATTGGCACACTAAATGACAAGATGGGGAAGGGACAGAAGAAACAAACAACACACTGTGCTATTTCTTAATGATTGTCGCATGAGTTGAGGAAATCCATGAGAGGGGTAAAACCCTTCATGTTCCTGTTGAAATTTCAGGCATTTACTGTCTTCAGTTGGTTTAGTTGATTGACCCTATGGTAGGTAGTAATTGGTCCTGCTTTGATCTTCTCTTTGAATTCATGCTTATGAGGATAGCTCCCCTCAGTGTCCACTCACTCTACCTGAGCTAACTTCCTGTTTCCTATACTTGCTTTTGGTGCCAGTATTATGCCTAGTATGTAAACTCACTACCTTCTCAGGCCCTTTCCCAGAAATGTAGGAACCTTCTATCTTATCCACCTAGAAATCAAGGACATCTCAGGAAAGATGAACTCAAACCCATACTCTCTGCAATGAGGCTGTGCCATAGAGTTCCTTGCTGAGGCTGCTCTCAGGTTAGTGAATAAGCTCCCCGTGAAGCCTCAAATGTGGAATGAGGAAGAGTCCTCAGACATGGATGTTCCCATTCTGGCCAAATCTCAGGGAGGAGATTCTAGCCCTTCATTCCTCCTTAATCTGCCTCCTCTCTTCTCTGCCACAATTCTCTGGGCCCACAAGGATGACATTCTGTCTTTCCATTTCCTCTGAGTCATATCCTGCTTCTAGACTCAGTCTCTTGCTAAACCTTAATTGTAGACAGGATGTGGGAGAAAAAATATTTAATTTACCAATAAGGTAACTCAAACAACTGCATTATTAGTTGGGTTATAGGTCTTCTTTACTTTGAAGAAAAATGCTTTGTATTATTATTAATAATTGTTTCTTTTATTCAAGAGAATAGAGTAGTACCTTTGTCTTGACAGAGAATATTGTGATTCCTACTTGTCCTGGCAAAACTAAAATTAGAAATGCTTTCCTTATGTTATCCTGAAAAAAAGAGGTTTTCTAAATGCTAAGAAAGATCAATTGCAAGTTTTTTTCTCTTGTGATTAGAGCATAAATGGAGGCATTAATGGATTTTTTTAAAAAGCATTTTAATGAACCCTTTCAAAAATATCAAATCCCAAAGGCATGCACTTACAATGATCTGGGAAAATCTTTTGTCAATGGACTTAAAACAGAGTTCTTTAAACATACATCTTTGAGTGGAGCATAGTTAATAAAAATAAATTAACTTTTCTCCTTTCAAAGAGCTTTTGTTCAGTTCCTTATGCCTAAAAATGCTAGTCTCTTGTCTTTCCTAATACCTGATTCTTTGACAATACTCTAATCAATTCCCTTACCCCAAACTCTTCTACCCCCAGATAAGAGATCAGGAAAGTTTTTTTAAAAACTATATTAGATCTTACAGAAAAAATGTTGCAAAATCTTTTTCTCTCCAGGAAAAAAAAAAAAAAAAAAAAACCTAATCTAATTGGGGATTAAGTACCATGACTCAGTATTATACCTTCCTGTAGTTGGTGTATATTCTCACACACCTAACTGATCAATAAAAATTCAAACATTTAGCATTGTTATTTTATGTATATATTAATTTTATTTTTAATGAAAAGTTTCAAAAATATACAAAAATATGAGATTATTTAAGGATTTCCCATTTACTTATTCTGTACTTTAACAATTACCACTTGGTCATCTGATTTCATCTATACCACTACCCAAATCTCCACTATCACTACCACTTTATCCCCCATCTTGTAAGTAAATAATTTCATCTGTAAGTGAATGTTTTTGCCAGTATAACCAGTTCTGTATTATGTTGGTTCCTCAGTTTTTTGTGCAATTTTCATCATTTGAAATATCAGTTCCTATTCAGGAGTTGTGTCTTCTACTTTTGAACTTACCATGTACAACTCATCTTGAATACACCAGGCTAGAATTCAGTACATGTGAAGTATGATGTCTACATATAAAAACCCAGAATGGAGCTGGTGGAGAAAATAAAACCCTAATAACCTTGGCAAGAGAAATGATAGTATAGTGAGTCATCAGTGTATTAAAGAATAGAATCCATTTCCATTTATATTATATGTGCTAGGCCATACTTAGTTAATGAATTTGTATTTTATCTGCTAAGAATTTGTAACTTTTGCTTAAGATTTAAGACAACTGTGGCCACATCACCACAAGGGTTCCTCAAGCTTCTCTGAAGAAATTTATATTCTTATTCAACCAGTTTGATTTACTCTTCCTAACTCTTAAAGCAATAGCACCACCATGTGTTAAGAATTTTAAATGTTTCCTCACACTGGTAGAACTTGCCTTATAGTTTTTAACATGCCCAGTAACTCCTTTGTAGACTATTGAAGTTTTGTACCCCTTTTCCGGTTAATGATTTCAAATGTATAAAACAAAATACATACAATTATAAAGTATACTAATTAGAAAAAAATTAAAAAATTAATATAAAGGATACTAGCTATATGAAAATACTGTTGTCGTCAAGCGTTCCTGGATTCCAGTTATAAAGCAATAATAAGACATCAGGAACAGGAAATTATGCTTCCCTCAGAAGCAAATCCTATTATTCTTATAATTAAAAATCATTATTCCAATTGAGTTTCCAGATAGACTTCAGGATTCCATAATATTTTGGCTTCATCACAATATTTATATATTTTAAAAGAAGGGAAAGGTTATTAGAGACAGTTTCTGTGCAATAAAAACCATTTATACAGTGAAAAAATGTTAGGTTTTGTATCTTGAATACTTGAAATTTGAATAGTCTTGCCAAGAAGAAAAGATATATTACACGGAGTACCTGAGAAAATGGTATTGAAGCATTAGCGTTTACCCAGAATTCTTTTATAAGGTCCTGCAAAGTTGGGCAAACTGATCTATCAATGCTGTTAATTCAATCCAGCGGGATTAAGCTCAGCTCCAGCGGTTTCAGAATTAAGTTCCCTGGAGGACTAATGAAGTAGCTCTAAGTACCACTAGAGGGCACTGTGAAGATTCTGTTGCCAGTCAGGAGGGGGGAGCTATGGGACAAAACTAGCTGAAATCAGGACTCCAGTTCTGGAAGAAAGAGTTAACATCGCAGTTATTATATTGTGAGAAAATAGCAATAGTAAGGGCTTACTATTTTAGTCTCTGCCATACCCTGGGGACATGGTAGGATCGAGCTTCTCTGGCCCCCTCATAAGAAGGTGAGCCAAATGATTGGGTCATCAAGAGTGACATGAATCTCTTATAGCTCATATTTATTTGTTAGTGCCACATCCTCCAGAGTTCTTTTTCCCTTTAACTGACAATATTCAAGATCGGATTCTGTCATCCTGAGGCCCTGAGTAACTAGAATGAGCAGAGAACTGCTACTGACCAACAGTGGACATGTAGCATGATTGAGAAATAAATGTCATCTTAAATTACAGATATTTGGAGATTATTTATTACTGTATCATGAACTAAGCATTCACCAAACCTGTTTAAATTCATTGAAAGCCAGGAGAAGTCACATTCAAAGATATCTAATCTGAGCATGTTTTCAAAATCCAAGACTGCCAGTGCTATTTTATCTTGATATTCCACAAGGCACTTTTCAGAATGCTTGTTATCTAGCAATTGCTTGATGTGTTTTAAAATGTAATTCATTTTGATGAATTATTCACTATTCACTTACTCCACAAATATGTATTGAGTCTTAGTATGAGCCAGACATACAAATAAACAAAAATTCACGCCTTCATGAAGCTTACATTCTAGTGGGTGAGACAAACAGTAAACATGAAAAATTATATATGCAGTTATGTTAGAAGATAAGTGCTGAGGGGAAACACAAAGCAGAGATGGAAGATAAGTATCCATTTGAGTGATTTATATATACATTAAAGTTTGAAAATCTGTGCTTTAAATGGAATAATATTCCTTATAATGATTCTCTGCAGAATAATAAATTGAGGTAATGGTCAGACTCTAAACCAGCAATTTGGGGAAAAGGGGAAAGATCCCAGGTCAGTTTCTGGAGGTTTGGAGCCAAATGCTAACATTACATAGGTATAAACTCACAATGAAGTCATAGCATTCTCTAGGAATTTTTCCTCTTATTCTTTAGGGGTGTGTGTGTGTGTGTGTGTGTGTGTGTGTATACATATGTGTGCCTGCACATACATGTATATTGATCTGTGATCAGAGGAAGGCAATTAATTAACCTTGTTATTTTTTAACATGCCAGTTAGGCATCATGCTGCAGCAGTGAAAATAAACCTTAGACCATTAATAAAGATATATCAGGAAAATTCCATTTGCACTTAATCAAATTAAATTAGTTTCTACCCCAAAAATGTTTGTATAAATTTTTTATTTAGGAGGAAAATAAATCTTTTAAAGTCTTTATGCCTCATAATGCTTAGTCATTATTGAGCCTCTCTTGCTGTTATTGTAACTGGAGCCCAATTGTACATCCTCCAGGCCTCAAATCTGATTCCAGTCATGGCAAATGTCCCTTCAGGCTTCTACCCTCCTTGCATTGACAGTACCTCACCTCAAACTCCACCTTCTTGCTCTCACTTCCTACCTCAAGATCCTCTGATGATCTGTTGTGAGTATCCATAGGCGCCTTCTCAGCTCTTAACATACACGTAAACTGGAGATGTTAACAACCCAACTCATAGCAAGTAGGAGCAAATGAATAAGTAATTTTCTCCTATTCCCTTTGATGGACAGTTTTGATTTGAGTCCATGAAGTAATCAACTCAATAATACCACCTTCTGTTAACTTCTCCTCATTTCCTGTTCCAAACTCTTGCTCTGTGGGATTACTTCCCAAATAAATTACCTGCATCCAAGTTCTTATCTCAAGCTGTGATTTCAAGGAAAAATAGGCAAAGATACTTTCCCACCCAATGAATTATATAAAAGGTCCCATGAGGTTTATAAAGAGAAGCATAAGTGGAGAACTCTCTCTAGGTTTTGGTCCACAAGGGCCACCACTGAGCCATTCATTTCCCAAGCCCATTAGTGCCTTGGAAGTATGCAGTTACAATACCACCTCCTTTTAGGCACAGTTGTATTTACCAAGGCTGAGAGCAGTATTAGCATTCAATTTCCCCTGTGTACCTCTCCCCTGTGGATACCCAGCCACCAGAAGAACAGTAGCTCCCATCCTCATGGAACCTCCTTCATCTCTTTTATAAACTAGACAGGTTCATTCACTTCCTCTCTGTTCATGTTTCTTTCCCTGAAAGAATACCCACTTTCCTTCTTGTCCTCTCCATTCCCCTAAGACAATCACCTTGATAAGTTGAAGCTTTGATAAAACACAGAAAACCTTTTTGTCTTTAAACAGCTGCTTTTCTCCTTATAAATAACCCCCAAGGAAAGGATACACAAAGGACCTTGGAAAATGCAGAAGGAAAAAAGTAAAGAAAAAAGTCTCACATGAATTAATATTGCAAAAAAATCTGCATTCATTTTTATCTCATTTACATGTCACGATGACCACCTGAAGTAGACCTTATTATTCCCCATTAAAAATTAATAAACTATAACTCAAAAATTTAGTAATAAAGCTCAAATTTGAATCTAGTCCTTTTCACAACCAATACTGTGTAATCAGTTTGATTCTTGGCCTTCCATCTGGAATTTGTTTCCTTTATCAAGAGGAGAATCTTGCTTATTCAACATTCTTCCATTTGTTAGTGGCATCTTATATAGATATGTACATGTTTTATTTGTTTCATACAAAAATTGAATAAAATCCATGATAAACTTTTCACTTGAGAGCATGAATTGGTGGATTGTTAATGTGGATTCTGGGTTCTTAATCTCACCTGGAGAAAAGTTGGCAATTCTTTTTTTTCTTTTTGTATTTATCTTTCTTTATCTCCCTCACCACATGTTTTCATAACTTCTCCAAAACTTTGACTCTTTCCTCAAACTCTTACTCCTTCATTTATAACCAATGATTCTGCCAAGTAATAGATATCATCAGTTTTGAAAAAATTCTTCATTTACTGCCTACCTCCCACTATAACTGTAAGCTCATCTCACATACATTCTCTTCCAGACTCTCCCTCCTTTTCCTTGTCTTCCACTTGTATTCTTGTTGGATCATCATTTTCTCCTTAAAAAAAAAAATAGCATAGGCAAAGACCAAATAAATGCCACAAACTTTAGAATGTTACACTAAGTTGCTATGTAAATCAAGTTAACATCTTTAAAACAAATTAGAACCCTAAGAAACATTTTAGGAAAACAAAAAGAACCTAATAAATATAAATATTTTAAAATATTTAATATTAGTCCTTTGTTATTTTTATTACTAATCATAAAATATTGAAGATCTCTAATTGCCAAACCACACACCTCTGGTGACACATGTCCCAGATTAAACCTGTCACCTGAAAGAATCCAGCTGACAGCTGACATATCTTAGACTTGTACCTCATCTAAATCCTTCACATTGAGGCCTATAGTTATGTTGATTTTAACTTGTCACACACCAAATTCTTATAAAGTTGGAATTAATTTTTGGAGCTACTCCATTCCCTGTGGACTTAATTTAATACCATTTTTTATTATTTACATTGTGTAAAAGAGTAGCTGGTATTGTTACTCTAGTATAAAAATTAAACACATTAACATTTTTGGTATCTGACCTTTTATTTTTCAAAATAATTTCTCTATTACTGTTTCATCAAATCCTAAAATGACCCTGAAGGGCATTTCATTGATATTGCTTTAACTTGTATGTTAATACAGAAGTTATTTCAGGTGGTTAGGGGACCATGCTTTGAACAGTAGTGCTCTAATGTCTCTCTATGATTTATAATGGTTTGGTTTTAAATATAAGGTTTTTAAAATTTATTTTTAGAGAAACTTTTTTTTATTAAACTACTTTTCTAACTCTTGGTTGCATTAATTTCTAGGGTTTATTCCCTTTGCAAAATTTATTAAATCTATCTGTTCATGTCAGGATCCTGGCAGGAAAAAAAAAGCATATTTAGAAAGTGTTACCAAATAGAGTGTACTGAAGGAATTATTTGACAGAGATGTAGTCAAAGTTAAAAAGAAAATAATGATATATAGGGTCTAATAGCAATTATATGCTTTTACCACCTTTAGGCCTAAAGGGAATATGGGAAAGAATGAGCATATGAAGAGTTTATAGTATAGAAGGGGGGCTTCCTTATAAGAAATGTGACTATAGAATTCTGCCAATAACCAAATTGCAGCAAGTTGGAGAGATGGGGAATAAATACCCTAGCTCTCTTTCCAGTTTCTTGCTGACATCTCTCTTCAGCCAATCCAACAGAAACCAGAGAGCAAACAACATTATATGCATCTTGATATAATGCAGTAAATATATAGCATTCCTTATAAAAGATTCTTGGATATAATTCTACCTTTATAATTAATATCTTTTTACAAACTATATTTTTTAAACAAAACTAATTGAAAGTTGCAGTAATCAACTGTTGTTCCCCTGTACCTGGGACTATCCCAGGACTGAGAGTTCTCCATCTCAAGAAACCTTGGTCCTGGGCAAAACAGGACAGCTGGTTAGTCTGTTCTGTTTTACCAGTTATACTTTCCACAATTCTAATATATCAGATTTTCACCAATTTTTGTGGGGGCAGTACTGGAGCTTGAACTGAGAGGTGATCTACTACTGAGTTACATCTCCAGTCTTTTTTTATTTTATGAGACAGTGTCTCACTATGTTGCCCAAGCTAACCCTGAACTTGAAATCCTCATACCTCAGCCTCCCAAGTAACTGAGATTACAGGATTACACTACCACACACCTGGTCTCTTCACCAATATTTTAAAAGTAGACTCATAATAATAAATCAAACATATGATATGATGGCTACAAAACAGATCAGTACAGTAATGCTAGTTTTACAACTACTAGGAGTTCTAATTCAGTGGATATTTGTTATTATCTCATCATTTTTATTACTTCTTAGACTTACCTAGAACTTCTTAGAACTTACCTAGAACTTCTTAGACTTACCTAGAAACTTGCCTAGAAAGTCAGAATTATTTCTTACACCAGCTGAAGAGGCAGATAAAATGTCTTGGCATCTTAAAAGATGTTCTCATCATGTATACTACTACATTGGACAGATTTTTTTTGTAATTTATGTTTTGTCTGTTACATAAGAAACTGTTCAAAACATTAGCTCTACTAAATCAGATATATTTTCATTTTTATAAACCTAACATTATTATCATTACAAAAAATGTTTTATCTTTAAATGTAGTTTAATATATCTTTGTTGGAATTTTTTCTGAGTGTCCTTTTTCTTAAATTTGTAGTTAATATAATTTTTCATCGATCGATTGGAGTGGGTTTCTAATTTTGAATCACCCTCTACCTAGGCATTGCTTGCACTGAGCACTTTCTAACCCTGGTAAGTAAACACCAAAACATTCTCATTTTAAGGGAACAAAGTGAACATGAAACATCTGGGTGGGTGATATTCTTCATCACTATTATAATTTTCTTCTGAGTCAGGTATTTAATCTGAGGCTTTTTAAAAATGTTTAAAATCAACCCCTACTGCATTAGTATGAGAATTAAGTCAATAAATATCTTCAAGTAGCATGTAACTATCTCAACCATCTGGAGAAGAATCCAGCTGAGTACTCACATAAGGAGTTTTTTGTTCTTCCAATTTATTATATTTTTATTCCACCTTGGATATTCATAATGATTGCCATGTCATTCTCCTTTTAATATATCTTTAACTGACCATAGTAATTTTATATATTTATAGGGTGCAGTGTGGCATTTTTTCATATTTTACTGGTACATTAATTATACATAATGGTGGAATTCATTGTTACTTATTTGTACATGCACATGATAGAACAATATAATTTGGCCCAAATCATTCCTCAGTATTTGCCCTTTCCCCCTCTTTTCTCTCCCACTGTTCCCTTTCCTCTACTCTACTGATGACCCTTCAGTTTTCATGAACCTCCCCCCAACTTTCTGTACTGTGGCATGTCAATATATGTATACAATGTGTAGTGAGCATATCAGAGTAACTGGCACATCTATCATCTCAGACATATAGCCATGAAATTCCTAAAGATGATAAGAGTGTTTTACTACTGTTCTTCCCACACACGGGGGATAAGAGGTAACATACTGGGAAATACACAAAACCAGTAGTTAAATATGACTGGTCTTCCTGACACGAGCTAAGGAGTTCTAGACTAGATGGTAAACTTATGAAACTTGGCTTTCTTTTGTTTTACCCAGCATCCTATCCCCAAGGCCCTAGCAAAGTGCCTAGCACTTAATATACTCAGTGAATCCTTGATGAATAAATGAATGAAGTGGAAGACTTAGAAAATAATTTCATATGAAAAAACTTGAAAGTTTAGCAACATTATTTTCACATAGCAATTTTAAGTGAAACATGCTGCTTCTAGTTGCAGTCCCAAATGTTAGGAATATCTTTCTCTTCACTTATTTTTTAGAAAGATCTGGATATGGTGGAAAGGTGATATATTATTCTAAATCAATATGTTTACATTGAAATTTGTTTTTACCTAACAGTATTTAATTTTTCAACACACAGTGAGCACAGATGGTAAAAAGTTACTACAGACAAATTTCACAAACTTTATAGACTCTAATTAGCTCAAAACCATGTTAAATTTCTTGTAATCTAGAAAGCACTTTCTAAGAATTATAGTATTCCGTGACTTGAGTATTTTACTTAATAATTATTCTTCACAATAAAGTTAGAAAATAGGTTGAAGTTAATATATGGGGCTGTAGATGTTTCCCATTTTTAAAGTCAAAATTGGAAACTTTTTTGAGATAAGATCATAACAAAAAGAGACATTATTAGAATGAATGAAAAAGGAACAGTAACTACCTTTATTAGACATTTTCCAAGTTTACATTTTCAATGGGAGTGGTATGAGGGATGCAAATTTTATGTCTCTCGTGTCTTTTATTCTATATCAAACTTCCTTCCCTTTTTGGATGAGAAACTGGTCCATTTTCTTTTTTTCCCACTTTTTTATTGGTGCATTATGGTGGTACATAATGCTGGGATTCATTGTTACATATTTGTATACACGCATAATATATAACTACAATTTGGCTAATATCATTTCTCAGTATTTCTCCTTTCCCTTTCTTCCTCCCTTCCCCTGGTCCCTTTCCTCTATTCTGCTGATCTCCCCTTGATTTTCCTAAGATCTCCTTCAGCTTTCTTTTCCTTTTCCCTCTCTAGTTCCCATACATGAGAGCCATATAGCCTTCGACCTCTGAGTTTGGCTTATTTTGCCTAACATAATGTCCTCAAGTTCCATCCATTTTCCTGCAAATGACATAATTTCATTTTACTTTATTGCTGAGTAAAATTACATTGTGTATATATATACCACATTCTTCTTATCCATTCATCTGTTGATAGACACCTAGACTGATTCCATAATTTGGCTATTGTTAATTGTGCTGCTGTAGACATGGATATGCATATATTACTATAGTATGATGACTTCAATTCTTTACGATAAATTCTGAGGAATGGTATAAGCTGGGTTGTATGGCAGTTCCATGCCTAGTCTTATTTTTTTCTCCCTAGTCTTTTTGTTTGTTTTCATACCAGGGATTAAACCCCTGGGTGCTTAATGCTGAGCCACATCCTCCTGCCTCAGCCTCAAAAATCACTGGGATTATAGGCATGTGCCACCGCGTCCAGCTCCTCCCTATCCCTACTGATTTCTATAGTGGTTGCACTAATTTACAATCTCACCAACAGTGTAAAAGTGTTCCTTTTCTCCACATCTTCTGCACCATTTATTACTGTTTGTTTCTTGATGGCTGCCATTCTGACTGGTGTGAGATGAAATCTCAGTGCAGTTTTGATTTGCATTTCCCTAATTGCTAATGATGTTGAACATTTTTTCATCTATTTGTTGGCCATTTGTACTTCTTCTTTTGAGAAGTGCCTATTTAATTCATTTGTGCCTTTATTGATTAGTGGTGGTTTTTTTTTTTTTTTTGGGGGGGGTGTTAAGATTTTGGAGTTCTTTATAAATCCTAGGTCAGAAGAGTAGTTAGCAAAGATTTTCTTCCATTCTGTAGGTTCTCTCTTCACTTCTTGTTTCCTTTGTTGTGCAAAAGCTTTTAATTTGATGCCATCTCATTTATTAACTCTTCGTATTATTTTCTAGGCTTGAGTTGTCCTACTGAGAAAGTCATTGTCTGTGCTTATATGCTGGAGTGTTGACCCTATATTTTCTTCTAGGAGTTGCACAGAGGAACTGGGCCATTTTCTCAAAGATGTAAAATGACAAAAGTTGTAATCATTTGGGTTCAAGATTTACTATAAAGCTAAAGAAATCAAGGCAGTATGGTATTGGAGTAAGGAGAGATAGATTACTGGAACAGAACAGAGGAATAGAAAATAGAAACACACAAACACACACACACACACACACACACACACTCACAGAGCTGATATTCAACAAAGGCTCCAAGGTAATTCAGTGGTGGAAAGTAGAACAACTGCAAATGTATATGCAAAAAGAAATGAATCTTGGAGTGAGATAGCCCACCTGGCAATGCTGCAAAGTGAAGACATTCTGTCGTCAGTGAACCTCTGGAGCCTTGGGACTGGACCTTAAGGATAGTCACAATGGCTGAAAATGATGATAAGGAAAAAATGGCTGCTCTGGAGGCCAAAATCTGTTATCAAATTGAGGTTAAACTGCCAAACAACAGACTTTAATGTAATAGTGGAAGCATTAAGCAAATCTAAGGCAGAACTTATGGAAATTAGTGAAGACAAAACTAAAACAGAAGATCTCCAAGCAAACAAACCTCTCCCAGGAGTGATAGATGAGTATTAAAATGATGTAAAAAAAATTGTTCATATTAAAGGCTCCCAAAACAATGCAACCTTTGATGACATAAAAGGAATGACTAGAAGATAAAAGTTAAGTACTAAATATTCTGATGAGAAGAACATTGCACAAAGCATTTAAGTGCTTAATATCTGCTGTGTTTGATAGCACTGAATCTGCTAAGAAGTTTGTAGAGACCCCTTGTCAAAAGTACAAAAACAAAGATCTGCTAATACTTTTTAAGAAAGATTAGTTTTCAAAAAAAATGAAGAAAGAAAGCAAAACAAAATGGAAACTAAGAGCTAAACAAGGAAAACAAAAGTTACAGAAGATGCCTGAAATGAAATCTCTAGAAGAAAAGATTGGATGCTTGCTGAAATTTTCAGTTGACTTAGATGATCAGACCTATAGAGAAGAACTGCACATCCTTTTTTCAAATCATGGTGAAATGAAATGGATAGACTTTGTCAGACAAGCAAAAAAAGGAATTATTCTCTTTAAAGAAAAAGCCAAGGAAGCACTGGATAAAGCCAAAGATGCAAACAATGGTAAACTACAATTAAGGAACAAAGAAGTGGCTTAGGAATACTAGAAGGAGAGGTGGGAAAAGTAGCTTTGAAAAAAATCATAGAAGACCAACAAGAATTCTTAAACAAATGAAAGTCAAAAGGTCACAGATTTAAAGGAAAAGGAAAGGGAAATAAAGCTGCCCAGTCTAGCTTTACTAAAGGCAAATTACAGTTTCAGGGCAAGAAAACAAAATTTGATAGTGATAATGAGCATAATGAAACTGGTACAGTCGTACCAGTGAAAAGAGCAAGAAAGAAAAATACAAAGAAAACCCTGCATCAAAGCAACAGAAAACAGTAAATGGTGCTAAACTGCTGGTATTCAACCTGCAGTTAAAAAATTTTTTTTTCAAATTCATTTTAGGCTTTAAACTGCCTTTTGTCTTCAGAGACTTTTAAAAAGAAACCAAATTAGGTCCACTTCAATGTCCACGTGTAGCAGAGGAAAAAAATTTTGTGGTTTAACTTGTCTGTTTTCCTGTTATCCACCTAAGGGTTTTTTTTTTTTTTTTTTTTTTTTTTTAATGTATAGTTCTGTTTGTGTTCAGAGGATTCAAATATCAAAAGAAGATTCTTCCACTAAATTGCCTTTGTAATAAGAGAATGTATTAGTACAAACTAATAAAATATATACCATGTAAAAAGAGCAAAAAAAAGTGAACCTTAATCTACACCTCACACCATATATAATAATCAACTTGAAACATAGATCTAAATGCAAAACCCAAACCATAAAACTTTCAGAAGAAAATATTGGACAAAATCTTTGTGACCTTGAGTTGGGTAAAGATTACTTAAATAGGACAAAAAAAAAAAAAAAAAAAAGCACAAACCTTGTAATTAAAAAATCATAAACTGAACATCATCATAATTAAAATCTTTTGATCTTCAAAAGATTGAAGAAAAAGAAAAGGAAAACTATTTGAAAATATATATCTACTAAAGGACTTACATTCAGAATACATATGTGACTCTGAAAACTCAATAGTAAAAGAACAAAGAAACTAAATTTTTGTGGGCAAAACATTTAAATACACATATCCCTAAAGGTATACAAATGGCAAATAAGCACATCAAAAGGTGTTCAATGCCATTACTCCTTAGGGAAATACAAATGAAAACCATAGTCAGATACTACAATTTACTCTCTAGTCTGATTTAAATTTAAAAGATCAAAAATACCAACTGTTGTTAAGGATGTGGAGCAATTGGCACTTCTATACATTGCTATGTACAAGTGAAAAATGAAAAATAGTACAACCACTTTGGGAAGCATTTGGTAGCTTCTTACAAACCTACCTAACATATGACCAAGCCATTATACTCCTAGGTTTTTATCAAGAGAAATGAAAATATACTTTCACACAAAAAGTTCTACTCAGATGTTCATAGAAGCTTTATTCATAACAGTTTAAAACTGGGGACAACCAGTATTGCTGAACACATAATCAAATTGTGATATATTCATATGAAATATGAAGGGACAATCATACACCAATATGGATAAATGTCAGAGTTTGTGCTAAGTAAAAGCCAGATACAAAAAGCCACATGTTGAATGCTTCCATTTACATGAAATTCTAGAAAAGATAAAGCTGTAGCAATAGAAATTAGTGGTTGCTTGGAGCCCGGGATGGGAAGGAAAACTATCCACTAAGGAACTCAAGGGAACTTTTTGTGGTATTGAAAATGACGTACATATGCTTATACTCATGATTCATCTAATTGTATACTTGCAATTGGTGAATTTTATTGCATATAAATCATACCTCAATAAAATAAAACTACTTCATAGGTGGTACTACTTCTATTTCATCACTTAATGCCTGATATAAGAGTCAAGGTCCAATGGGAAAACAGAAACCCCATGAGTTATCTCAATGGGAGATTCAATTTATATGAATGTGAGAGCAAAAGGAGTAAATAACAGGGACACAAAATGTAAACAGAAGATAGTAAATGTAGAACCTGCTACCACCCCTAAAGCTGAGGGAACAAAATGAAACTGTCCCTTCTGAGCTCAGAGGAGGGGCTTCCCAGGGCTATGGGTGAAATCTCTGAGGAAAAGGTACACCAAGGCCACTGCAGGCACCTCTACAGACATGGGGTGTGATTGGGTTTTTCACAGTGCTGCAAGAGGCAGGAAGCTGCTGTCCCCAGAAAGAAGGGTTACTGCTGAGACAACTTAGACAAGAACAGAAAGAACAAGGATCAATCCCTTTTCTTTCCCTTTTTTATCTTCTAATCTCTATTGGTTTCTATTGGTGGAATCTAACAGAGACCCAGCTGTGAAATTAGCATCAAAGAGCAAATTATAGAAAGTATGGGTGTAGAGCTGAAACACAGAATGAAAGTCTGGTTTAATCCCATTTTTACTAATATGAAAACCAATCAGTAATTTTAAACTAATCCCTCTAAACATTCCCAATCAATGTTTCACTTACTGGTTTTAACATCCATTGTTACAATTACCGGGTTGTAACATTCATTGTTACAGTTACTTGGTTTTAACATTCATTGTTACAGTTACCTAGATTCATTATTTCATTCAGGGATATACCACAGTAGTTTTTTGACTTTAGCATTCCTTATGCATTTTTTTAGTTGGAATTCTATAAAGAACATTCCCTTATCAATACTTGGTCATTCTGCAATACAGTGTGTACAGGAAAAATCTTGATTATTTCTCTTAATCAATTTTCAGAGTTGGTGTCTTAGCAACCTCCAAAGGTGGTCAATGAGTTAGTGGCTTTTTTAATATTAGAAACTCATCATTTTTGTTTACATATTTAATGTTTTTAATCAATTGCAGGTGTTACTCTTTTTAATATTCAAATTTTTGGACAACTAAAATGGAGTTTTTGTGGCATTTTTTCGTTTTCTGTTTTTTGTTTGTGTGTGTGTGTGTGTGTGTGTGTGTGTGTGTGTGTGATTGTTCTGGATTATCCTTGTAAAAATGTCAGGTATGTTCAATTTAATTCTATCCTTTTCATTTGACTCCAAATATCTCAGCTCTTGGAAGAAATTTGCAACTTATCTTGAACTTTCCCTGCTTGGTGAACTGCTAATAAATTAACACCTTAATTGTCTGACATTGAGCCACCTGGGGAAACATTCTTGAATGACCTCTACAACAGTGCAAACAAAGCCAATATTAATCACAAAATTTAATATAGTTGTTCAACTCTAATCAAATCTGCAAGTTCAGTCTTGAAAGCTTGGGTATTATGTACAGTCTTTACATGGGGAGAAAGCCAGGTGGGAAAGAGGGTAACAATGCAGAAAAAGTAAATAGAAAATAAATATTCAATCTAAAAAGGAAACAAGATTTTAAATCAGTTTGTGTTTTTCTAAAGTAAAAGATCATAAATAATTTTCCTCAAGTGGATTCAATTTGGCTCCTACTGTTGAAATGATAAGTGTCACTGTAGCATGAGGGAGCAACAAAAGAACAAAATATATGGGTCCTGGGATTCACCTTTTTGAGGAAACCTCTTTTTCCTACAGAAGGGTTAGGAGTCTTTTGATCTGCACTAACATTGCTTTTTTATTCTTTCAGAGGTAATGTAAAAAGGTGAACAGAAACACCTCCAAGGAGATACCCAGGCCAAAACTTGGAAGATTTCTTGGGCTTCTCCTCCCCCTCTGGGTACTATTGATAATACTTAAAAATCTCGCCAATCCTTGCCTTCTTTTCCTCCATTACTGCTACAGTTCAGATTTTCAGTTGTAACTGATCTAGATTATTGGCCTTCTAAATGCTGCCAGTCTTCACACTTTAATTTTCACATTCCTATCAAGGTAGTCTTTCTAAAAGTTGATCATTTTATATCCCCTGATTAAAATCCTTAAATGGCTCTTGTTATCTTTAGAAAAAAAAATCCAAATTTCTTTCTATAGTGTATAATGCCTTTCATGATGATCTGGTCTGTATTTAACTGCCTGTGTTCCTCACTGCTGCTTCCTGTGTCATCCCCAGGACCTCTCAAGTCCCATACACAATGCTCCAGAAATACTGAAACACAGCAGAACTCTCATCACTGTATGTTCTAAGTCCTTTGCATTTCAACAAGTTGTTTCCTCTACTTAGAATAACCTTCTTTCTTAGTTAATGAGGATTCATTCTACAAAAATCAGCTCTGATCATCTCTTCTGTGAAGCTTTATCTGACCTCCTCCATATCCAGAGTACATTAGCTGCCTCAACTATCCCATGGGTTCCATGGCAGACTTATTACCACAGGGATCCCTACACTATGGGACACTATCTCTCATGAGCATTCTCATGTGTGTAATCTTTACCCTTGGCATCCAGCACCACACTTGAGTATACCTTCAATGAAGGTTTGCACCCAACATTTTTCAAATATTTTTCCAACATCTTTGTACTAAAATTTAAACTCCTAACAAAAATATAACTGACTTCCCTATTGTCCCACGTCTATATCGACCCTTGGCATTGTGAGACATTTACATTTAAAACATTGTGGTGTGTCTATGGTGACATCTCACTGTGATTTTTAATAAGTCTTTAATATGCTGATGGATGTAGTGTTAAGAAAAACTTTTTCTCACAAACATTAATATTTTCTAAAATAGCAAATTCAAAGGATTTAAGGTAAACTTTATCAAGGAATAGTAAAATAAAAAAGCGAGTGTGGCATTTCTCATCTTAATTAGTATTATACATATTCTACCAACATTTCAAACCTGTGTAAGGTTTAATATGAATGTGGCAACATGCTAATACAGAACTGTAGTCAAGATCTTGGAATCAGAACCAGAATTGATCTCATCAATAGTTCTCAAATGTGGTTATTTCTAGAAAACCCAATGTGCTTTTTCAAATTATACTCTTGCATTGCAGTCCCAGAAATTTTCATTTGGTAATCTAGATTTTAGGCTCTAACATCTACATTTTAATAAGTATCCGAAGTGATTTTGATGTGGTCTACAGGATGAGAAATAATCACAAAGTAATTTATGAGACCACCTACTTGATCTATCATCTGGTTAAGGTGAGAACTATAGTTTTTCTACTTTTGTGTGTATATGTAGCAGCATTTTACAAAATTAAAGTTAAGTCTGTTTGTAGAAGGTTAAGACAGACTTTGCATTAAGTGAAGGCCTTTGATGATGTTGTAAAACTTGAAGCAATTATCAGCAAGCACTATAGAGCATTGGTGTCACTTTCAGAAGAGGTGGAGTTGAAACTCTGATGTCACATAGGCAAATCCCCTAACCTCCCTGAGTTGCCATTTCTCACCTAAAGTTAGTATTATACCTATCCTTCCAATCTTCTACATCTGTGTAAGGTTCCAAATGAGTGTGGCTACCTGCTACCACATGGTAAGACCTGGTTATTGTTAAGCTGATAATTATGCTTTTGATTGAAACATCTGCCTGAATTAAAGAAATATTTAGTCTCAGGGACATCTGTTTCTTGGAATAATCTCTGCAGCTTCCTACTAAAGGGTAGTTAGGATTCTAATCACTGAACCCCTTAATGTTACAGTTCAGACAATATGTAAGGAAAATCTTAAGTGCCATGATAAGAAAACAAAAATAATTTAGAGAGAAGACCAGGGTTCAAGTCTTCTGATTATCAGTCCAGATCACTTTCCACCATACTTCACTCAGTGGTCTCTCCCATTCTTTATTATAGTTCACAAGTCAAGTAATTCTGGTACACACCCAAATTTGGGCAATAGCCTTCTATTGCATTGGATGTGGTGGTGGGGGGCAGAAATCATCATTGTCATTCTTTTACCCATCATTATTTTATAAATGACTTTATTATTCTTCATATACCACACAATTAAATTGCACAACCCATTTAAATTGCACAACTCTATAGTTTTAATATAATTACAGAACTGTGCAACCATTATCACAATGATAGAACACTTTCATCACTCACAAAGAAACTCTCCATTTGACAGTAGTCATGCTCCATTCTTCCCTCCTCCCAGGTTTTAGCAACCACTAATTTCTGTCTGTATAGATTTGCTTATTCAAGACCTTGCATATAAATGGAATCATATTATATGCGGGTTTTTGTGACTAGCTTCTTAGTATGTTCTGAAGATGCACTTGTTTTACAATTCTCAGAGAAACACCAACATAGTTTAGAAATTTGAAAATCACTCATAATCCCATTCCAATATTATCAATAGTGTCATTTTCTTCTTTCTCCTCCTCTTCCCCCACCCCCTACTCCCCGAAGGTGCAGTTTTACCAGATCAGAAAACAAATGGAGGATGCCCTTTACCTGAACCCTGCTTCCACCTCTGTGAAACCAACTCTTGCCTTCTTCCCAAAGCCCCAAGAGCGCCCAGGCCACCGAGGGAGGAGCGCCCCCGCCCATCCCTGCCGGCGCCTCCCTTACGTCACTGCTTGGAGCCGCAGACCCCATCTCTCCTTCCCGGTAGCCGTAGCTTTGACAGGGCGCGATGGCGGCTGCCGGGTCTGCAGGGGTGCCGGCGACCGTGTCGGAAAAGCAAGAGTTCTACCAGCTTCTGAAGAACTTGATCAATCCAAGCTGTATGGTGCGGAGGCAAGCAGAGGAAATCTATGAAAATATCCCAGGTCTGTGTAAGACTACATTCCTCTTAGATGCCGTCAGAAATAGAAGAGCAGGTTATGAGGTGAGACAAATGGCTGCCGCACTGCTACGCCGGCTTTTGTCCTCTGGGTTTGAGGAGGTCTACCCAAATCTGCCTTCTGATGTTCAGAGGGATGTCAAGATTGAACTGATACTGGCTGTTAAGTTAGAAACACACGCTAGCATGAGGAAAAAGCTCTGTGATATTTTTGCGGTGCTGGCCAGGAATTTGATAGATGAGGATGGCACTAACCATTGGCCAGAAGGTCAGAAGTTCCTTATTGATTCGATCTACTCTAAAAATGTGGTTCTATGGGAAGTTGCACTTCATGTCTTCTGGCACTTTCCTGGAATTTTTGGGAACCAAGATCGGCACGATTTGGATATCATCAAAAGGTTGTTGGACCAGTGTATTCAAGATCAAGAACATCCAGCAATCAGGACATTATCTGCTAGAGCTGCAGCTGCATTTGTACTTGCCAATGAGAATAATATTGCTCTTTTCAAAGATTTTGCAGACTTGCTTCCTGGAATCTTACAAGCTGTCAATGATTCTTGTTACCAGGATGATGACTCAGTGCTAGAATCCCTTGTTGAGATTGCTGATACCGTACCTAAGTACTTGGGTCCTTATTTAGAAGATACTCTACAGTTGAGCCTGAAGTTATGTGGTGATTCTAGACTTAGTAATCTGCAACGCCAGCTGGCCCTTGAAGTAATAGTGACCTTGTCTGAAACTGCAACTCCTATGCTGAAAAAACATACAAATATTATTGCACAGGCAGTTCCTCATATATTAGCAATGATGGTTGATCTACAGGATGATGAGGACTGGGTAAATGCTGATGAAATGGAAGAAGATGATTTTGACAGCAATGCAGTTGCTGCTGAGAGTGCTCTAGACAGACTGGCTTGTGGGCTTGGTGGAAAAGTTGTTTTACCAATGACCAAGGAGCATATTATGCAAATGCTTCAGAGCCCTGACTGGAAATATCGACATGCTGGATTAATGGCCTTATCGGCCATTGGAGAAGGTTGCCATCAGCAAATGGAACCAATTCTAGATGAAACAGTTAACTCTGTTTTGCTTTTTCTTCAGGATCCTCATCCAAGGGTGAGGGCTGCAGCCTGTACTACACTTGGACAGATGGCTACAGATTTTGCACCTAGTTTCCAAAAGAAATTCCATGAAACAGTGATTGCAGCTTTGTTGCGTACCATGGAAAATCAAGGTAATCAGCGTGTACAATCTCATGCAGCTTCTGCTCTTATTATTTTTATTGAAGACTGCCCCAAATCATTGCTAGTTCTCTATTTGGATAGTATGGTGAAAAATCTACATTCCATCTTGGTGATTAAACTTCAAGAGTTGATTCGGAATGGAACTAAGTTGGCTTTGGAACAGCTTGTGACAACCATTGCCTCAGTTGCAGATACAATAGAAGAAAAATTCATTCCGTATTATGATATATTTATGCCCTCATTAAAGCATATTGTTGAACTTGCTGTTCAGAAGGAACTCAAGCTGCTGAGAGGAAAAACTATTGAGTGCATTAGCCACGTTGGTCTTGCTGTTGGAAAGGAAAAATTTATGCAAGATGCATCAAATGTGATGCAGCTATTGCTGAAGACACAATCAGACTTGAATAATATGGAAGATGATGACCCTCAGACCTCTTACATGGTTTCAGCTTGGGCTAGAATGTGTAAAATTCTTGGAAAAGATTTCCAACAGTACCTTCCACTAGTTATTGAGCCTCTTATTAAGACTGCTTCAGCTAAACCTGATGTCGCTCTCTTAGACACACAAGATGTGGAGAATATGAGTGATGATGATGGATGGCAATTTGTAAATCTTGGAGACCAGCAAAGTTTTGGAATTAAAACTTCAGGACTTGAAGCAAAAGCAACTGCTTGCCAGATGTTGGTTTACTATGCTAAGGAGTTAAGAGAAGGATTTGTGGAATATACGGAACAAGTTGTGAAATTAATGGTTCCCTTACTGAAATTTTATTTCCATGACAATGTTCGAGTGGCAGCTGCAGAGTCCATGCCATTTCTCCTGGAATGTTCAAGAATTCGTGGCCCAGAGTATCTTTCTCAGATGTGGCAGTTCATATGTGACCCCTTAATTAAGGCTATAGGAACTGAACCAGATACTGATGTACTCTCAGAAATAATGAATTCTTTTGCAAAGTCCATTGAGGTAATGGGAGATGGTTGCCTTAATGATGAACATTTGGAAGAATTGGGAGGAATACTGAAAGCAAAACTTGAAGGACATTTTAAAAACCAAGAATTACGACAGTTTAAAAGACAAGAAGAAAACTATGACCAACAGGTTGAGATGTCTCTCCAAGATGAGGATGAATGTGATGTTTATATTCTGACCAAAGTATCAGATATTTTGCACTCATTATTTAGTACTTATAAGGAAAAGATTTTACCATGGTTTGAACAGCTGCTTCCCTTAATTGTAAATCTAATATGTTCAAGTAGACCATGGCCAGACAGACAGTGGGGATTATGCATATTTGATGATATCATAGAGCACTGCAGCCCAACCTCATTTAAATATGTGGAATATTTTCGGTGGCCAATGCTACTAAATATGCGAGATAACAACCCTGAAGTCAGGCAAGCTGCTGCTTATGGTCTGGGTGTTATGGCACAGTTTGGTGGAGATGATTATCGTTCTTTATGTTCAGAAGCCGTTCCACTCCTGGTAAAAGTTATTAAGTGTGCAAATTCCAAAACCAAAAAAAATGTTATTGCTACAGAGAACTGTATCTCAGCAATAGGGAAGATTTTGAAGTTTAAGCCTAACTGTGTAAATGTAGATGAAGTTCTTCCACATTGGTTATCATGGCTTCCACTGCATGAAGATAAAGAGGAAGCTATTCAGACTTTGAGTTTTCTTTGTGACTTAATTGAAAGTAAACACCCAGTTGTAATTGGTCCAAATAATTCTAATCTCCCCAAAATAATCAGTATAATTGCAGAAGGAAAAATTAATGAGACTATTAACTATGAAGATCCTTGTGCCAAACGCTTGGCTAATGTTGTTCGTCAGGTACAAACATCTGAAGAATTATGGTTGGAATGTATATCCCAACTTGATGATGAACAGCAGGAAGCCTTACAGGAATTGCTAAATTTTGCTTGAAGCACTTTAATTTCACTTGAATATCATCTACCATAAAAGTAACTACAAATAAATGTTATCAGTGGATTCCATTATAAAATGAGAGAACTGTTCCCTCCTTGCTAAGCAGTTTATTTCTTCCCCATGTTTCTCCAGGATTAGTCAATGTTATAGCCTTCTGTTCACCTTGCATGTTTTATCTCTTAAACATAGACCTTGGTGATAACCTACACTTCCAGTTGTCTTAGAATGTTTGTCACCTTTTCCCTATTTGGTGTGAAGTACAGAGATTGTTGCTATTTGTCTGAACTATTGTTGCTGGGTAATTAGTATACTTGGTACCAAGGTGTCATGCTGATTGTCACAAGATGCTAAGGGCTTACAAAGATAAGATAGGAAAGTTTCCAGGACAAACATCTTTGGAATTGAGGGTGATGGATATAGTGGTGGGCTTATTCCTCTTGATAATACTCCTGGGTTACATGGTAATGGTAGTTTGCTGGAACTAAGCAAGATTTTTTAAGATATTGCAGTGGATGTGGGAGTTTTCTCCATAGTGAATGTAAACTTTTTTATAATGCACTCTTGAGAATTGGGTAGGACATACCAATATTCTAGTTCCCAAGGTGTCCTACTGAGAGTTATGAGAACTTTTAAGTCTCCTTAATCAACTTGGTCTGCATTTTTAAAAGTTATCTGGAACTCCCAGAATCGTGGTTACACAAAAGGGAGTCCTGCTACATCTAACTTTGGTAGCATGTAATACTCTACTAGTGTTTGACAAATAGTAAGTAATCAATATTTGTGGGAGTCAGTCAGTGTTATGTGTTTCAGTAGAGTATTGCTTTGTGTATGTATGACATTTCCCCCCTGCAAAGCAGCTCAATAAGCCTGGATTCAGAATGAACTTAAATAGGTTTCTATTTCAAATATCCCTAACAGATTCTTTTCGTAGCACTGAAGGATGTTCTGTTGTGAAAGCAAAACAACTTAATTTTATCTTTAAACATTGAAAACAGTTTTGAGACTAGTCATTTATCAGTATGTGTGTATTATAAGAAAATAGTTGTATAAATTTAGGGTTAATTATATGAATTGAAATGTTAGTCTTTAATGTTGAGCGTTTTGTAGGGTAGAAAAATGCTTTCTATTCGACAAATTTTCAATCCAAAACTTAAAAACAAATATATCTATTGTGATTTCCTGGGGCTATTGTGAGTACTGTGTATGTAAAGTGTTTAGCAAATATTTAGGACCTAGTAAATGCTCAATAAATCATCATTGTTACTGCCCTTGTTTGTATTTCTACTGTGTGTTTTTTTAATAGCTTGTAATTCCTTTTATATTGGAATTTTCCCAGTTCACTCCCTACAAGTTAAGATGGACAAGCAATCCAGGCCACTCTGGACAGGTGAATAAAGTTGTCTTACATATACAGTTCCTCTCCATACAATACAGTTACTTATTATGAGGGGAGGGGAGAAAGTTGACATTACATGTAGTGTGGTCATAATTTTATTTAAAATAAATAAAGCCAGGTGTTGTGATGCACACCTGTAATCCCAGTGACTCCGGAGGCTGAGGCAAGAAGATCCAGAGTTCAAAGCCAGCCTCAGCAACTTAGCAAGACCCTAAGCAACTCAGCAAGACCCTGTCTCTAAAGAAAATATTAAGAGTGCTGAGGATGTGGCTCAGTGGTTAAGAACCCCTGGGTTCAATCTGCAGTACCAAAAAATTAATTAAAAAGTACAGATGAATAAATTAAAAGTTCTACCTCAAAGTTTTAACAGAGGTTTTCTCTAGAGAGTGGGATTAAATGGCAATTCTTCTTAGATGTATATTGTCTAATTTACCTATAATCAATAAATTTCTTGTATAATACAGTGTTGTCATTTAAGTTCAAGGGCCTGATCCTACTTTCATAATAGCTAGGATTACTATCAAGTTGGCTTCTGCATGAACTAGAGTCAAGCTTTGTTCTACTCACCCATACATCTTTCTCTTTTATATACTTTAAGAAAGACTGAATCAACATTTCTAGCAATTCTCTTTACTCTTGTGCATGAGGAATTTGAAATTCTGCCAAATGACTTGTAATTAGGTACCTGAAGTTTTTGAAGTATGAGATACCTAGATTTGAATTTGGGCAAGTTATTTAACACCTAACCTAAGTGTTAGCGTTCTTATTTGTAAAATGAGGATAATACCTAGGTTATAAGATCATTCTAAGAATTAAAGGAGATAATAAATATAAAGTGCTTAGTGGCACAGGGGTCAATAAATGGAAGCTATTATCTAAGTTGTGAAATAGGATTGGTGGCTAAAAAGGAGGAAGGGATATTTGCTTTGGTAGGGTGGGCTCCAAATTCTTGGGCTTTATTAAAGGAAATGAAGAAGTCCAGTTGGACCCATGTTAGCTCCCTAGTTGCTGAAGCAGGACAGGTCCCTGCCCTTTTTGCCCTGCAAACTGAAGTATGTCTCCAGCCTCTGAGGAATGGCTAATAAATTAATGTCTGATTCACTAAGAGGGGACCTTGAATACCAGATGAACATGTGAGTGTGTGTGGAGGAGGAGAGTGTAAATGCCCTAAAAACTCAGAAGTTTTCCCATTTCAGAATTCATATTTGACTGGCTGGACCCCCACCAAAAAAAATGTGTTTTAAATTTTATCAGTCCTTTAAACCTCACATGAGAAGTAAACAATCTTAAAGGTCAGACTGTCTCAACATTTATTCATATAATTTTACTTTTAAAATGCTTGATTTCTATAATTTTGTTTTTGTACTTAAATCCAAGTTTTAAACGAGTTCTGTGTAATTAGAAATGGTATTAGGTATATCTTTCAAACAGAATGTCAGAAGGTAGTAGTATCTGCTTTTGGGAATCATTAACTCCCCCACACAAACTTATTTTAAAAAACATGTAAGCTAATATAAATTAATGAGAATGTCCATTTTCTAGTATTTAAACAGTAATTTTAAACTGTGTAATGAGGCTGTAAAGTCACGCCAATGATTATTTAATGCTGTACAGCTTAGATTTGAAATAAGAGATGGTTTTTTAGCCTGAAGGATTATTTTTATTAGAGCATTATAGTTATACACAGTAGTTCATTTTGACAAAATCATATATTCATGAAATTTGATTTCAAGATTTCAATCCCTAGTCCCCCTCACTTTCCTCTTTCTCCCCCTATTCTCCTTCCTTTACTGATCTTCCCTTGCTCGTTTATTTATTTTTGATGGGTACTTTCTACATATACTAAAGGTGAAATTCCATGTGGCATATTCATCTTTGGATATAACAATTTTGTTAAATTCATTTCATACTTCCTCTCCGGTCCTTCCTCCCTCTCGATCTCCCTCCTCTACTTCACTGATCTTATCTGTATCCTTCTCTCTCTCTCTCTCTTTTTTTTTTGGGAGGGGGGCATAGGGGATTGAACCCAGGGGCGCTTAGCCACTCAGCCACATTTCCATCCCTTTTATTTTTTATTTTGAGGCAGGTGTCTCGCTAAGTTGCTTAAGTATATTGCTGAGGCCGGCTTTGAACTAAAGATCCTCCTAACTCAGCCTCCTGAGGCCTGGCTCCCAATATCTTTTGAAGGATTTCTTTCTCTTTTCTTTTCTTTTCTTTTTTCTCCCTCCCTTCTTCCCTCCTTCCCTTACTCCCCTTTTAAAAGAAAGTTCCATTGCCTGCCTTCATTCTTAAAAGATCTCAAGAATATATCTGGGCTCGGTGGCGCACACCTTCTATGCCAGTGATTCCGGAGTCCGAGAGTCCGAGGCAGGAGGCTGATGAGTTCAAAGCCAGACTCAGCAATTTACCGAGACCCTGTCTCAAGACAAAATATAAAAAGGGACTGGGGATGTTGCTCAGCGGTTAAGCGCTGCTGGGTTCAATACCCAGTAAGCCCCCCCCCCCCGCATCCCACAATATAGAAAGGGCGGTGATTCTTTTTCATTTTAATGGAAAATATAGATGTTTCCAAAATATGAATTGGTGTTATGAACTAGTAACAGTACTTTCAAGAGCTAGAGTTGTATGAATCACCTCCTTTTCTCTTAAATGTGAACGTATGGTCGAGTCCTTGAAATTCCTTTGTAAACTTTCCAACTCTTAGCTTTATTTTTAAAAAGGGGGGGGGGGTTGCGAAGGGGATGTAGGTTTTACAATGAAGAGGATTTACCCTTGGTGCTTTCTATTTTCCATTAACAAAGTTATCTAACAAATTTCTTTAAGATAAGGTTTAGTTTTTAGGGCTAATATATTCCGTAAAAGAAGTAACCTATCGAAGACTTGCAGGATCCCGCGGCCAATGCTGCTGCGCAGGCGCTCTGGTTCCCTCCATCGCGCCCCTTACCGTCGTCTGAGAGTTGATGACATCATTGGTCCGCGCCAAAGCCCAGCCTCTGGGCCTGTAGCTGAGCTGAAGTCCTCTCTTTCGCAGAGCGGGGCGGGACGCGAGGGGGGCGGGGGATTGTGTCTTAGTACGCATGCGCACCCGGGATGGCGACTGCGCTTCTTTCTTTGCCTTTTTCCACAGCTCTCCCCGGCCGGGGGGGCTGAGTGCCCTCCCCTTTCCCTCCCCGCCCCTCCCCTTTCCCCCTCCCCCCCGCCCAGCGGGGCTTCTAACTGACAGTTGTCGCCGGGCCCCGTCCGTGCGCCGCCTCCTCCTGCCCGGGTCCCCCACAGGTAGAAAGGGGCGGGAGGGGGTGTGAGGGAGAGGAGGAGCCGGAGCCGCCGCGGCCCAGTGCTGCGGCCCACTCCAGGGAGGCAAGAGGAGAACCCCCTTTACTCCTCGCCCCCTCCCAGTCCCCCGCCGGTCCGGGAGGGGGTGGGGCGCCAAGGCCGCGGCCGCCCGGCGGGGCCTGGCCGGTGAAGAGCGGGAGGGTGAGGCGCGCAGGGGTGAAGCCGGCGAGGGCCGCGCGCGCCACCGCCGGGGGGAGGGGAGAGGAGGGCACCTAGGCTCTCCTCTTCTCTCCCCCCTCCCCCGCGCGCCATGTAACCCCGCCCCGCCGGCGGCGAGCTTGAGACCCCCGCACGCACGGATTCGAGCCGGCGGCTAAGGAGACCGAGGCTCGATGCGGCAGGGGCTACGCGGCGCGGCCGAGCCGTGAGGAAGAGGTCCGCGATCACGCGTCCCCCGGCGCCTCGAGCGGCCGCGCCGCACAGCCCAGCTTGGGCCTGCCGTGGGCATGAGCGTGCCCGAGACGCCGGGTGAGATGGAGCCGGCCGGGGAGGAGGAGCGGCCGCCGCCAGAGGCCGAGGAAGAGGATGAGGAGGAGGTGGCAGTGGCGGCCCCGGCCTCAAGGCGGGCGCGCCGGAGGAGTGCATCCTCTCTGGAGGACGCGGACGAACAGGAGGCGGCGGCGGAGGCGATGGTGATCGCGAGCGGTGGCTGCAAGGAGCAGGAGCTGACCTACGAGCTGCAGCAGGGCTACCGCATCCTGGGCGAGTTCCTGCAGGAGAAGCACCGGGGCCTCACCGCCCCTTTCCTGAAGCCCTTGGGGGGCGTTGCCACCGGGGAGGAGGAGGTGGCAGAGGGGCCGCGTAGCGGGGGCCGGGGCAGTCGCACCCTCCTGCAGCACCCGGGACAGGGCATGTGTCTGCTGAAGATGGAGGAGAAGTTCGCCAGCGGCCAATACGCGGGCATCACCGAGTTTGTGGCGGACTTCAGGTTGATGCTGGAGACATGTTACCGCCTGCATGGAGTAGACCACTGGATCTCCAAACAGGGCCAGAAACTGGAGATGTTACTGGAGCAAAAGTTGGCGCTTCTCTCTCGGTAAGCGAGCCCGGTCCCCGGTGGGATTGACAGACTGACACAAACACACCCTCACACGTGTCCGAGGATGGGCTGGGCCTGGGGCCGGGGGGCAGCTCTGATAGGTGCTGAGTCGGGGCTGGAGAACCCCAGGAGGAGGAGCACGCTAGGCCGGGGCCCAAAGGGTTGTGGTGGGTGTGGGCTGAACGCTGCTTACACCCAGCTGAGAAAGAAGCCAAATCCACCGTGCCTAAAACTTTTACCAGAGTCTATAGAGTTTGTAGACGCGAAGTGGAATGGTTCCTGTAAGAACACGTGTAGGCGGAGGAAGAGCTTTGTGAAATCAAAGTTGAACCCACAACTTATAGACTGTTTTAGCAATGCCGTACTCCAGACACTTTCTCTTCGTTTCATCTGGAAAATAATGTTTGCAGTAAGGAAATACATCAGTACAACATTTTAAATAAGTTTAGACATTCGTGTATGTCTTTTCCTTGCTAAACCCAGGGGCCTAGCTAATGCTAGCCAAATGCCATGCTACTGAGAAATCTCCAGCCCTTAGGTTTTTGTGTTTGTGTTTGTTTTTCTGCCAGAAATCATAGGCAGTTAAGATAGTAATGTGGTTTTGGTATACACCACCCATAGATCCAATTCATTTACTTTAGCAAACGAAAATAAACATAGGCGCATACTAAAATAAATGTACTATCTTAAAATTGGTATATAGTTGATATAAACCAAATAATTTCTTAAGCAATGGAAAAATAATTTAACGTTGTTAGAAAAAGTAGTTGAAGTGGAATAAAATTTTACTAGCTGAGGGGATCCGACCAAATCATTTTATCTTTTTGGCTTCATTATCTGTAAAATGGTTATAATAATGGTACCTACATACAGTTGTTATGAGGATTAAATGAGTTTAAAAATGTAATGTCAACAGTGTTGGTCACATAACCCAGTGTAAGTGTTAGCCATAATAGTAGTGGTGGCGGTAGTTGAATTAAATGAGAATATACCTCCTTATCTGACCCTAGGCATTTTACTTGTTCTTTGTGGAATAGGTCCTCAAATTGTGTTAATTTTTTGGTCCTTGATGTATAATTTTAATTTTCAAATAAGAGAATCTCTGTCACTGACCTCCCATATGCTGTTTTCAAGCCTGCCAGTGACTTATTTCACTAAAAGGTTAATAGTAATTTACTTATTAAGGGGAACTCTTTAAGGAACCTCTTCTTTTTAAAAAAAAAGATTTTTTTTTTAGTTGTCTATGAACCTTTATTTATTTATGTGTGGTGCTGAGAATGGAACCCAGTGCCTCACACATTCCAGGGAAGCTCTCCACCACGAGTCACAGCCCAAGCCCAAGGAGGCTCTTAAGTTCTTTCATGAAGTAGAATTATTTTGGTAATAGAATATTCATAAATTAGATTTGTAAATTACTTTTAGTACTTTATTTAGTGAGTTAATACTTATTGTAGTATGTTTGTTACTTATCTCCAAAGTGCATTTTGACTGTGATTCATAAGAAACAATCCATTTACGTTATTATTTTTAAGTAGTAAAATACACTCAAATTGATGTCACAAGATTTTAGATCTGGAAGGAACCTTAAAGTTCTTCTGGTCCATCCAGGTTTACAGTTTTGAAACAGATTTAGAATAAGGCAAGAGAATCACTGAAAGGGCTAAGAAGTAGTGTATAGATTTGACTGAATTATAGATGTTTTCAAAAGCACTGCATTTTAGCAAATCTTAGTCTTAAAAGGGGGCAGGGTGACTTTATTTTTTACATAAAGATTAATTTTTAAATGTGTGGAATCATTTCCAGTGGCTCATGCTCAAACACATTCCCATGTGATTTATTAGTCCTCATAATTAGGAATTGAACTTATTAACATTGCATAGTTGACGTTCCTAGGTGAAGAATGATAAAATTCTTGTATTTGTAAGATGCTAAATTGACTCTTGTTTTCAAGTTTTAGAGATAACTTTATTGCTGCTTTGTGTATTATTGAACCTTCTAGTGAGCAATAAATGAGGTATATTAGGTAAAGAGCATGCCACACTATTATTAGAGAGTAGCCCAATGGCATTAGAACCTTGGACACATTGTATATCTTCAGTCTCAATTACATCTACATGATAAGAGGCTACATTAGTGAACTGTACAAATATTTAAGTATCTGGTTAAATATTTGCTCAATGAATTCCATATTGAGCTAGATGTATTCATTTTTTTTTCTAAAGTGACGCAATATTTTGAAGGGTCTGACACATCTTTTTAAAATTTTAGTATTAAAAATACAGTTGCTAACTACCCATTGCTAAAGATGCTGCTTTCAATTTATATAGCATAACTATTCTCAGAAAGTTACATTTTGAAGGGATTTCATTCATTTATATCAGGCAGTTGAGAAACTACAATTAGATATGGAGAAAATCGCCTAAGTGAAAAGGAATAGAAAGTAATAGGAAGTTATGCACAGATAGTTAGAAAATATCATATATTAACAAGAATTTTAACCTCTTCCCAAATTGCTTTTAAGATGCATATGTTTTTGAAAACTTTAAGAATATTGCTATGTAGCTGGGCCCTGTGGCACATGCCTGTAATCCCAGCTGCACAGGATGATCCCAAATTCAAAGCCAGCCTCAGCAACTTAAGCAGTATTAAAATAAGAAATAAAAAGGGTCATGGGTTGAGGTTGTAGCTCAATGGTGGAGCACTTGCCTAGCATGTGAAAGGCACTGGGTTCAATTCTCAGCACCACATATAAATAAATAAAGGTCCATCAACAACTAAAAATAATTAAAAAAACAAAAAGGGTCAGGGATGTGATTAGTGGTTAAGCGTCCCTGGATTCAATTCCTGGTACAAAAGAAAAGAAAAAGAATATTACCATGTAGCCAAAGGATGTTTTTTCCTGGTTTTAAAAGGTTGTTATAAAAGACACTAAAAGAGCTGAATTAAAATTTTAAGTTTGGCCATTTAAGATAATGTTTTGGTGAAAATAATCTTGAGTATCCTTGTTAAAAATTATTCTTGATTTTCCAGTTAAATTGCTGTTAAAAAGTGGCATGGGTGGGCTAAACGTTCTTTCTTAAAATACAGTTGAATATTAGTTCATAATTGATTTTTAGTGGGCAGACTTATTTTTGCTGGGGATGAGAATACAATGCATTCTTATGAAGCCTTAAAACTAAAAAAGTAGAGGTATCCATTTACATGTAGTAACTGAATAAGAATAATTCTGTAGACAGATTTGAATCCTCTCCTAAGCTAAATTTACATTTTTATTGACTTGCTTACACTCACTTAAGATAAAAACCTAGAAATTAATTGGAAATTTTAGCAAGAGGTTTATTTTTCCCAAGTAGTCTAATTCCTCCCAGCTCCCATTAGGTACTGTAATTCTGTCTCCTTTATATAAATCCTCAAAAATTGGGGACCTTTGTTAGTAGAACTGATTTGCCTCTTACTCAGAACTAGAGAACTACATGATATAAATCCCATATAATACCAATTCTTAACAACAAAACAGTGTTATTTAAAGAAGGTTAGAGGAGTTCAATTAATAAGATATTTATTGAGCACTTGGTTTTTAGGATTTAGGGGACAGTCCCTGTTCCCAAGGGGCTTAAAGGCTGTTAGGAAGAAACATTATACAGGTGTGTTAACAGTAAAATGCATTAAGCTGGGCCCAGTGGCATACACCTGTAATCCCAGTGGCTCGGGTGGTTCAGGCAGGAGGATTGTAAGTTCAAAGCAGCCTCAGCAACTTTGAGGCACTAAACAACTCAGTGAGACCCTATATCTAAATAAAATACAAAATAGGACTGAGGATATGGGTCAGTGGTTGAGTGCCCCTGAGTTCAATCCCTGGTACAAAAAAAAAAAAGTAAAATGCATTAAGACTGTGATTCTTGAACTTGATTCATTTTAAGACTACCTTGGTGTCATGGTACTGTCTACACAGCACCCTGAAACATTGATAATATCTAGCTGTATTAGAGAATTTTTTGCTAAAGGGTCCAAAAGATTTAAAACAAATTATGGGAGGAATCCCTTAATTTAAGTGATTTCATCTAGCACCCCCCCACACACACACACACATGAATTGGGGAAACATGATCACTGTTGAATCTTTTAGAATAAAACTTGGTTCAGCTTATAAAATATTTGTTCCAAAGGAGCATAATCTGAGGACTACTGTGATGAACTATGTTATACAGTATTAGGAGAGTATAGATGGATGATGTATAGATGGGAAGAGCTGAGATTTTAATTTTTGATTAGATTCTACTCAACAGGTTATAGTTTTGGAACTAGGTTTTGAAGATTGGATAGAATACTGATAGGTGAAATTGAGTTTATTGAACAGTTATTTGAACTATTCTGTGGTAGGTAATATGCAAAGCCCTAGAGATAGAATGGTAAGCATGACCTATCCTTTACTTAAAGGTGATAGGTAAATAGACACACACTTGAAGAAATAGAAGTAGGAGAGTACAGAGCATTCTGGAGGAATGGTTCATTCCCAGTGTTTAGAGTACAGGATGAAGAGGACAGAGAGTGGCAAATAAGTCTAGAAAGATAAGTTGAGGCTAATTATGGAGGACTTTGAGTGCTTGTGAGGGAATTTAGGATCTAGGCAGTGTAAGTCTATCACAATTTTGATTTAAGGGAGTGACAGGATGATGTTACTGGTATTTTGAGGTTTGAAGTCAGAAATGAAAGAAGGAAATTAGTTGAGTTTTGAATTGATTCCATCAGGAGATAATAAGCAGTAGGAATAGAAAGATTAATGAGGATACAAAAGAGAATTTTTATCAGTAGGTACATGTGGTAAATGGCAAACTTGGATATGGGGTGTGAAGAAGAGGATGATGTCCAGATAAATTGGATCATTTGTATCAAGGTAGTTATAATGCTGAGGGAACATGAGGCATTCATTTGAAGATATCCAGCTGAGAATCGTTAGAAGGATACATATGGAACTCAGCATAGTGATGAAGACTAGAGATGATTAATGAAGGGTTAACCTGCAGAATGATGGTGATTGAAGAAATGAGATTGCCCAGGACAGAGTCTAATACAAGGGGACCAAAAGCAAAACATTTTATGAGGTGTGTCTTCAAACTGGAAAGAAAAAAAAGATTAGAATAATTATGATTAAACTGTTTGTAATGTACATTAAAAGTTAAACAACTCAATTAGAAAAAGCAACTAACGAAGCTAAAAAGTTTATTCTGGTATAACTAGAAGGCATTCGAAAGACTATAAACTTAACAGACTTTATTAAAGGATTTATTTCATTTGAAAATATTAAATGATTTAGATTGCATATGAAATAAAAATGTCTTAATAGGGTCTAACGCATTTCGTCTCGTAGTCTATTTCTCATTGTATTTGTACCCTTGGATTTATTTTTTTAATGCAGGAAAAAACTATGGGGGATCATGTTTTTGGAGAGAGAATTCAGTGCCTTTCATAGTTGTACTTTGGCTTTCAAATCATCTTTATGCTATCTACATAAAATTAGATTTGCCCAGAATAGTCATTTTCATTTCCCAGGAACTTGTGTGATATTATGAATCTTTAAAATTCATATTACCTGAGGGTTTGATCTTTGTTTTGTTTTTAAGGAGGAAAGACTAATAAGCCCCAGTGATAATATTATGTATCACCAAACCTTTCATTATGTTGTGTTGTTCCACCTGGGACCTATGGATGTAACAATCATGCTTAAAAATCAGGATAGTAAGTATGTACATTTTGAAAAATGACTAAGGAAAACCAACAGACTTTTAGTAGTGGTTATAGCTAAATAGAAAGATAAGGGGTAGATTTCATTTTCTTTATCTTAGATCTTCTACAATAAGCATATTACTTCTATTGTAAAATCAGAGTTTCATTGAAAGGAAGTTAATATTCACAATTTTGAGCAAACTATATAGGTAGAAAAATGACTTAAAACTATGTATCACTAAGTCTATGAAGTAGTATGCCCATATGTAATTAGATAGTGGAACTGTAGAAGATTTTTAATTTTTCCTTCCACTCTATACTTCTAAATTTTTTATGCAGTGATCATGTATTGCTGTTATTTTTATAATTCCATTCAAAATATAAAATCCACACATTTTCTAGGTGTGCTTCTAACTTGCAATAGCTAGTGCTAAGAAATCACCCCAAATTTTAATATTTAAACCTTTTGAGTACAATCATCTGAAAAGAACTTCAGACAAAAGACTCTTCTGATAGCATCTTTTCTGTCTTTTTAAATGTCACCTTGTCTTAGTATTCACATCTGTTCATATCTGTGTAGGTATCCCACTAAAAGATAGAAAAGGTGAAGATACAAAAGATAAGCTAGTTTAAGATAAAACTGCTTGACCATATCAACCTCTTGCTGTGCTAAATACTCTACTAATGTTCTTTTGTGAGAGTTTGTCTTCTGTGTTAAAATCAGTGAAAAAAACATTGCCAGAATATTATGCAGGAAGTGTTTGAGTTGTTATTTAGCGCATGAAATATTTTGGTTATCTTCTCTAAAATATAACTCCCTCCTTCAGATGCATCTCATTTGCTAGATATAAATTTTATTTCAAATGATAACACCCCAATTTATAGTAACTACAGTTTTAATCTACAAAAGCTTTAAAAGTTAGCAGTTTTTAAAAGTAATTATAATTTAGCACAGTACACTGAGTTTTATGGTAATGCATATTCTCAGTCTTTTGAGGTAGATATCAAAGAAAATCTCTGCCACAAAATATATGCTCAAGTAGAATATTATTTCCTAGTGGCATTTCATATTTTTTGTTTTTAAAACTGCTTTTCAATGTCAATGGTAGTTTGCCTAGCAAATACAGTAAGGGATTCCAAAATTTTGCTAAGTGATTCCTAGTGAGGTCAGGGGGTTTCCCTCATATTTGTTCTAAAAATAAAAATAGACTCCATTTTACTTGGAAGGAAATAGACAATCTGTAAAACTTTACATAGAAACATTTTCCATAGAAGCAGTTATAAATATAGATTTTTTTTATATGTTGGTTCACAAAATTTTTGAGGTATCTGAATTTTTAAAATTGGAAGATAAAAATATTAGAAAGTCATCAATACACAAAATAATATACCTCTCATTGGTAATTACCTATCCACTTTAACCTCTTTTGTTTTTCTTTATGACTTTTATTGTAACTAAATATATACTGTACTCCCTCAATGACATTTATGCATAATAAAGTTTGAAAACTGATGCTTCATGGTGTAGTACCTCTTTCACACTTGATTTCACTTTACAATTTAGTTTTCTTTTCATTGAAGTATATTTGTAGCACTACTTTTATGATTGTCAGTCCTTAATTACCTTTGTGTTTTGGATTATAGTTGGAATGGAGGAAAGGTGGAAGAGAAATGAAAAGCAGGTATCTTCATGTGGAGCAGAACTTGAAGTAACTGATAAATAGTGAGGGACAGTGTTTTTAGGTGTGTAAGTCAGGAGATGTGATATGAGATATACATTTTATTCAGGAATTTGGCATAGGCTATGACACAAAGCATTCTGTATTTTTAGAGTGGTTTTACATTGTTCAAAACATTTTTTAGAGAATTTTGAACATATTTTAAAAAGACAATATTTGAACCTTCCTGTATCCTGTACCTAGTCCCCAACAATATTTATGACCAATTTTGCCCCATCTACTCTTTCTGTGTATTTCCCCTGTTGTGTATTTGAAGCAAATCACTGATAGCAAATGATTCTGTAAATGCTTTAGATTATAACTCTCAGATGTGAGTACATTTTCATTTTAAATACAACTGCAATATCTTGTTACACCCCAAATATTTTTCTTAGTAACAAATATACAGTTAGTGTTTACATTTCTAGTTGTTTAAAAAATTTTATTTTTTTATGTATTTCTAATCACAATTTCTAAGGCTACATATAAGTGATTGGTTCGTGTCTTTTTAATACTCTCTCCCTCCCTATCCCTCTCTCCCTACTACCCATCCTTTTCTTGCAACAAAATCATGTTGAAGAAACCAGGTTGTTTATCTAAAGTTTCCTATAATCGTAAAGATTTTGCTGATAGAATTCTGTTTGGTTGTCCTCTGTTTTTCCTACCAGTTGATTTGGTTCTAGAAAATTCACCAAATTAAGGATCAATTTTTGGAGGGAGAGTGGTGGGCAGGACTACTTCCTTAGGTAAGGTTGTATTCATTCTTCAGTTTCTGGGTTTACATTTTAAATCAATTATTAGATTTAACATGATGATGTAATTTTTCTAAATGTGGTGAAATGAAAGGTGAATAGTGACTTTGTAATAAGGTTTTCATTTATTTTTATACAGTTAAAATTCACCTGTTGAACTATATGGCAAGTAATCTTTTCATAATTTCATCCTCCAGTGGAGTTTAGAACATGAAAGTAATTTTCATGGCAGGCTGTTTTATTTATAATGTGAGAAACTGATTTTAATTTAGAATCATATCAAAGCATTACTTCTGAGTAAATCCTGTTACACAGAGGGAATATGTTAAAGACCATTAAAAAATAATAAAGGGAAGCCTTAGCTTAAACTCAAAGATACCAGGCCTTATACTTTTATCCTTTTAAACTTACTTATGTGATCTTACATATTAACTGTGAGTAATAATACTACTTTCTGTTTTTCTCTTTTAATTTTGGGGAGTAATGAAAGAGGCTCAGGGTTAACTGTCATAGTAATACTTTTGCACATTATCAGGCAAAGTTTTGTTTTTTTTTTTTCTTATTTCTGTACTGAGGATTGAACCCAGGAGTGAGCTACATGCTCAGACTTTTTTTTTTCTTTTTGAGATGGGGTCTCACCAAGTTGCTGAGGTTGCTCTCAAACTTAAGATCCTCCTGCCTCAGCCACTTGAGTTTCTGGGATAACAGGTGTACAGCACTGTACCTAGCTTATCAGGCAAAGTGTTATATTTATTGGCTTCAGAGCCCTTTGGATGATTTTTAAATTTTGTGTTTCTCTTTTATAGTTCAGTATGAGTTCCAAGTCTATATGTCTTAAAGGTGTTTATAACCCTTCCTCCCCCCAGATACAGTACACAGTAGTGTGTGTGTGCGTGCGCATGTGCATACATGCACATTTTAATTTTTCTAGAGTGCATATACAAAACATTATTAGGTTATCAGAAAGCCACAGACTCAGAAAAAGTTAAGAGTCAAAGGTTTAGTCCACAGAATTAACAAGTGTATAGTCATGATGATGTGTGGTTACAGTGGAGAAAATTCCATTTAACTAACTGAAGAAGAAATTAGGCCTTTAACAGAAATAACAGAATGTGAATAGTAACTGAAGATAAATATTCTTATATTATGCACATGATTATACCATGAGCTGTTTAGAAAGAGGTTTTGATTCTGACCTTTAAGTGATAGTTTTGCTCTGCATTGTTAGAGGGAAAAAAATTCAGAAATAGCCCTCTTGGCATTCTAGAACTCTGAAAGAATTAATATATGATGTTTTATACTCTAGACATGATACCTTTTTGAGTAAAGTGAATTTAATTTGTTTTGCCAGTGACACTTATTTGTTGAATAAGATAGTGGTTTTCTCTAGAATTCCATTCATTGGCCATTAACTTCATAATACACAAAACAATTTTACATTTGAAGTGTCCTCTTTTCTACTTAGAGCCCCTTTACTTTTTCTTCCTATCTGTAGGTGAATTCTAATCATTTGAGGTTCAACTCAAATGTCACCTCTTCAGTGGAGCCTAATACAGAAGGAATTGCTTTACCCCCCCGCCACACACACACTTTGTACTCTATGATTCTTTGTTTTGCATCTGTTTATAGCACTTAAAATCAAAACACAAAACATTGTATTAGGGGTCAGTCTGTTGATCTATCTGGATTGGAATCTTTAAAGGCAGATGGTATGTCTTATTCATTGTATCTTTTAAGGTTTGTGGAATACATAACATGAAATAGTATTACCATATTAGACCCACATTCCTGCATGTTGTTCATGACTAAACAGAGTTGTCATCTCCTCAGGAAAAATTCTTTGCCCATTTCTGCTTTTCAGCATAGGTTAGGTGTACTCCTTTGTTTATAGAATCTACCATTTGAATGCATATTTGTTTTGAAGTTTTAAAAAGTGACACTGAAGTTGTATGTTTACATTTCTCTTTGCCTTGCTACGTTTTAAGATTTTCTCATACATTTTTATATATGTAGAAACTGAAGTGCAAAGGAGTTCAATAGATACTCCTTGAGTTGAATAGAGACATCATACCCTCCCTTAAAGGGTGGATACAGTGTTCAACAACATAATAGAAGGTAGTAGATGGTTAATGTGGTAAGATAGGTATAGTTCTTATATTCAGCATATTTACAATGCTTATTGTTTTATAGGCACTCTAGGGGAATGGGGAATTCAAAGATAAATATACAAAGACAGGAGTTGATAATTAAGTTAATTGGGATCATTCTGGACAACAACAGTATATTCGAAAGTGCAAAGGGAGAACAGCCTGTATATAGTTATTACTACTGTATATAGTTAGGGAATAGCCAACAGTTAACTTGGCTAGTATAGTTAAATATAGAAGAGTAGTGATAAGGTGTGACTGGGAGGACCAGATCATGGAGGGCCTCCTGTGCTGTGCTAACAGTCTGATATTCCATATCAGAAGTTATTGTATTAAAAGCTTTTAAAGTGGAGAATTATAAGGAGCACATGTGAAATGGAGGAGAAAACTAGCATCAGTTTGGTATTTTCTCATCCCTTAATTTTCAGCATATCTTATTCTTTTGAATTACAAATTAAAAGATTTGCATTTGACTTTCTTAGAATTTGGTGTAGGATTGTGTGTGCAAATGTATCTGGAAATTTTTGTTTCATATATTGAAGAAATCCTGGAGTAGGGATAGGAAAAAAAGGAAAGACTACTTTCCTTTGCTGAAATAGGCAATATGCTAAATTCACATCACTAATTTAGGTTGAACTTAATGGTTTTGTTTCTTTACTTGAATAATTTTAGTCTCAGAAAAAAAAATGTTAAATACAGAATTTTATGAATCTAAGATATTCTATCTGGTTATTCTGTTTACCAAGTTATTTTTCAAAAGCTTTGCCAATAACCAAAAAAAAGGATTATGGCAAAAGGATCGAACCCAGGACCTTACACACACTAGGCGAGCACTCTACCACTAATCCACAACCCCAGCCCCTATAGTTTATTAATTTAAAAAATAATGTGTGCATCTGGTGGCAAAAATTAAACAGTACAAGAGATAATTCAATAAAATATAAATATCTTTACCAATTCAAAGTTTCCTGCTGTTAAGAGGCTACTATTTTTAATAGTTTCTGATATTCAATTAGGTGTCTTATTAGCCATCTCACTTTTAACATGTTGAAAACTGAACTTCTGGTTTGTTTTATAGTTTTTTTTTTAATCCTTAGACAACCTTATCTTAGTAGATTTTACCAACTCCCAGATGGTTCTGGCCATAAAGCTAGTGTTTTTCATTGATTCTTTTACCTTATTTCTCATATGAAGTCTGTCAATTGTGAGCTTTCTGTCTCCAAAATATATTTTAAATTTTGTGTATTTCAGTGGTTAGAGCATGCACTTAGAAAGCCCAGGACCCTAGGTTCTATGCTCAGCACCAAAAGTAAATAATCGTAATTCAATCAGTCTTGTATATTTTTCTCCACTGTCACCACTTGAGTGTAAGCCATTATCATCTGCCTGGAATACTGCTGTAGTTTCCTAACTTATTATCCTGCTTCTCAGTTTTCCTCCAATTCTGTTTTCTACTGATGAGCCAGAGTGGAATTTTTAAAGTATACATTAAAAGAAGTCAGTACTCATCTTAAAACTAAATGCTTCATTAACACTTAGTAAAAGGACTTTGATTTTCTCTTCTTCCTACATACCTGCTAAACCATTTCTCATATCAGGGCCTTTATACTTACTCTTTTATCTAGAATATTCTGTTCTTAAGGTTTTTTTTTTTTTTTTTTTTTTTTTTTTTTTTTTTTTTTTAAATGATCAATTGCTCCTCCTATTACTTCCTCAGAGTAACTTCCTAATTCTTGACTATCCTTCACAGAATGTAACAGTATATAATTTAGGACTTACATATTATGGCCACATTTGTTTACTTGCATTTTGTATATCTTCTTTATTGTCATGTAAACTCAGTAAGAACAGGAGTGGTGCTTATAAATGTTGATGCCAACACCTAGCCCGCTACCAAGGGCTTAATATTTAATGAAGGAATGAATGAATGGATCTGTCTAGAATTTGGGTCCAGAAGTGACCCAGATTCAACTTCATTATTTTTCTCAAATGTGCATCCAGTTGTAACATTACTTTTCTCCATTGTTTTGAAATATCATCTTTAGGATATGTTCCTGGTGTATTTGGATCTATTTTCAAATTTTCTCCATTGTGCTCTTGACCTAAGTATTCATTTTCTGATATTAAATATTTTTATTATTTTTACTTTAAAGTTCATTTTAACATCTGGTAAAGTGAGTCCTCTGTTAAAATGTTCCCCCCAGTTTTTTTCAAGTGTTTATTTTATTAAATATGAGGCTTTTTAATAAAGTAGTAGAATCAACATTGTTTCACCAATGTTTGATCACTGGCATAAAAAATACATGAGAAAACACTAGAAAATACAGATTTGTGGGGAATAAGGATGATATTCTTCCTATTCATTAAATGAGAAATGAAAAGAGAAGTTGGTAACATTACTTTCTTTCTATGGACACCATAACATCCACTTGCCACATCCTCCTGATTTCAAGTATGCCTTTAGCTCTTGCCAGATTTCAGTATCTCTTTGTTAGGATCTGTTATTTCAAGTAGACAGGGGCAAGACTCACCCTGTCTTCCCTGGTTTTCCTCTTTGTGCCATTGTGTGAATCTTAAAGTGTCCTGAATTTACAATTTACTATTTTAGAGCCTTACCTTAAATTTTTTGGCAGATATATAGAGGAGTTGGCCAGAAATAGGAAACCAAAGATATCTGCTTGTCTCCTTTGCACACTTATCACAACTTTATCATCTTGTGAGAAACATGAATATCTGGACAGTGAGAATAACATAGGGAAATTCTGTTCTGCCTGTTCCTCAGAGCTTGAATTTTTCTGTGTGACAAGGTATAGCTGTAGCAGTAATAATAATGTTGAGCAGAATACCCTAACTCAACTAAAAATGCTTACCAAACTTGTCAAAGTTAGTAAGGCACTTTTTAAATACCATTTCTGTGTAAAAAACTTTACATTTACCTTGGTGCCTTCCTTAAATTCAAAACAAGAAAATAGGGAAATAAATATATTCTAAGCAATATATTTGATTTTAAAAAATAGTTCTGATAGTCTTCATTTATTCATTTGGGCATTATTTATTTGATGCCATGTCAGAAATGAACAAAGACTTTGAAATGTTGTTTAACTCCTAAGATTCTTTGCCCTTAATCTCTTACTAAAGTTGTCTTCTTGAATTTTACTAATGAATACCTTTTTGCTCAATCCTTTTCTTTTACTTCATCCTTCCTCATTCTACCTGGAAAATTTAACCAGTTTTGATCACATTAGTACTTAAAACTCTTCTCTTTTGGCCTCTGTTGTGCCATTTCTTTACTTATATTATTCTTTAACTCATCTTTTTTAGGCTTCTTCTTTTACTGTGTTCTTTCTTGTAACTCTCAATAACCCCTAAAATTATATCTTTATATATTATATCCCTGTATTTATTACTCTAGAGATATTTTTTTATCGCCTTCCTTATCACTAACACTCCCAAACCAATATTTTAAGTCCTGTCTTAGTGTTTCACACATCTTTTTTCTTTTCATTTCTTTTTCTTTCTTTCATTCTTTTTTTTTTTTTGTAGTTGTAGATGGACAGAATGCCTTTATTTTATGTTTATTTTTATGTAGTGCTAAGAATTGAGCCCAGTGCACACGCTAGGCAAGTGCTCTACTACTGAGCTACAGCCCCAGTCCTTTCATATTTCTGATGAACAGAAATACGAAACAAGGACTGGGGCTTTTCTAGGCTGTTGTGTAACTCTTACCTCAAAATGTTAAAAATGAAGTATTTCTAACCTAAATATTTCCTAATTTTTCAATTTTTTTTCTACTTAAAAGTTTTCATCAAAGGTAGTGTCATTGTTTCAAGCCAAATATGCTAGTCATCTTGGATGTTCATACTTTTCATTCCATTTGTACAAACTGCCATCATGTCCATTGCTGAATTCCTGTTGCTCAGTCAGTATATTAAATGAATTAATTTATTGTCCAAATGGAAATTTTTGTCTTTATTTAGTAACTTCTCTCTTTCTGCTTACCTAAAACTTTTTTTCTGCCAAATCTAGCACAAGGTCTTAACAAGAGAATGATCAGATGTATAGAGAGGTTGAGTAAAATAAAAGCTTAAAAATATTCCTGGGAATTCATAACTGGGAGATTATTTGGGGAGAATGATTTCAGTAGAGTAGGTGCAAGCAGATGCCACATTATAGTAGATTGAGAAGTGAATGAAAGGTGAAGTGGATCAGCAGTTCAGATGTGACTCTTTTCAAGGGGAATACAACTTGGACATGCTTATATGCTAAAGGCACCTAGCAGTTAGAGAAAGAGAGATTGAAGATGCAGAAGATATTTAATGAAATATAAATTCTGACGACCTGTGAAGTGATTAGTTTTTGATCAGAAGATTGGAGGCACATTTTGCACTGAAACATAAAGTAAGGTTGAGCCTATATTCAGATAATTTTGTGTTTTGAAAAGCAGAAAGTTAATGGAGTTCTTACTTGGGAATGGAGCTCTTCCTACCATTTTTTTTTGTGTACGTGAAATAAATAATGGGCAGAGTCAACTGCCAAATGATGATGGGTAATATGTTGAAGCTTTTTGAATAAGGGTGGTATTAGAAATTGCTGTTCTGGAGGGAAAAAAAGGGAGTTGACCACCTTCAAAGAACTCTTCTTAGGCACAGTTAAGCCCAGTCCTGTGTATAGTTAGAAAACAGACTGCAAGGTGGTTTTCACTGTAGTTCTTAATAATGGAGTTAAAGGAGTAAAGAGACTGAACTGAGATGTAACAGAAACGCTAAATACCTGAGATAGAAAAAGATAATTGGTCAAGGGAGATGAGATAAGTTAGTCAAGTATTGAGTTTCAGCCATTTAAATACATGAATAGCTATAAGAGGCATAATCCTGTTACAGCAAATGAGTCAAAGAAGGAGCTAGAGATGTAGATGAGGACAAAGAAAAATTTCAGAGGTAATAATATCAATTGGAAGAATAGAAGGTAAAGATCTTCTATTAGGTAGAAGGTAGAAGTTTAGTAGTTTGTGATAAATGCTTTTTTGTGGATATAAAACTTTTTTTGGTTATCTGGTAGCTATAAACTACCTGATGAGAGCAATGGTTTCTAGACTTTTAGGATCTGGCTTCCCAAGCAGAAAAAAAAAATTAATATGTATTCCCAGTGCATGAACATTATTTATAAAGTATATATAGGTACTTCTATAAATGTTACTTTTGGCAGGGGCATTGTGATACTTTACTAATTTTGGAAATCTTGGTTTACTGCCTGACTGAAGAGATGTTTGAAAGACTTGTTAGGTTTATTTGGATAGTTTGTTTTAATAACTACTATAGCTCAGAGGTAATAAAGGTAAATAAATCTAGATGGAAGAAGTGCATCAGACTAGGTTGACTATCAAAATGCAGAAATTTTTGTTGCAATCTACCAGTAAAATTTTTGTCTTTCCTAATTTCCTTTAGTTACTCTTGAAAACTATACTAAGGTTGAGGTGCTAATAGTCTTCATTTGCCCATTCATATGCGTTCTCTACTCTTGTACCTTGATTTCTAAGGACTGTATCAATTGGTCTGCCTTTGACCTCTCATTTCTGACCAGGTTCAGACGATGAAAGGTATTGACAGAGAAGTAGGAGTATTTATTTTAATAACTTCATTTTTGCTGGTTGTCAGTAACTGTTCCATCCTCCTATGGTTACAGCTCTGTCCATTGCGCTATTGGGCCTAGAGTGCTAACAGCTCTCTTCTGTGGCTAACCTAGGAGTACTCTCTTCCTAGTTTCTCTTAGCCTTGCCTGCATATTTGTAAATATCCCATCATAAACATCACTGCCTTTTATACATAATCCCTTTCTTACTAGGACCTTGAGGACTATAGGACCATATACATTTTACTATTTTTGAAATTAATGGGTGAACACAATGATTGAAACTCTTCATTTAGAATATTTTTAAGCAGATCAGATAATTGTTTCCAAGTTTTAATTGTGCAGATATAATTTTGTGTTTTTGTTTCTTGGGGATTGAACTCAGGGCCTTTTGCATGCTAAGCATGTGCTCTAACACTGAGCTATAGCTCCCACTCAAAATACAGCCTTTATAGGTGACATAGTTATTTACATATTGTTTTCGATAAAAACAGCAAAATAATGGAAACCTTCCAAAACATTTGTTTTTAATAGGGAGCCAGTGTTAGTTCATGTGTTAACTATAAGTAAAGCTTAGTATCAGTTCACTTCCTTGTTAATACTTATTTTAATAATTTTAAGTAGAATGTAGCCTCTGAATTCTGAAATTCAGAATCTGTTAACACAGAAAAGACTTTTCATGTTTGTAAGAAAAAAGATAGAAATCATGACTCTTAACCTCAGTGAGTCATCCATATTTACTACTTAGTTTTTGTTTATGGTTGGCAGTGTATTTTTCAAAGTATTATCAGGTGGATTTCATGAAATAATTTTCCTCATACACGTAAAAGCTTGAGTTTTAGAAGGGAATAGTCAGTGTATTTATATGGTCATTGATTAATTATTTGACATTTCCTATTTGGAGGTTAGTTGAGATTTGGTTTTTAGTCCTTTTTATTTTCTGATGAATTAAAGAATATTTAACCAGAATTATTTTACTATGGAAAAAATGGTCAGAAACTTTTGTGCATAAGTGAAAAATAAACAGCTTGTCTTGCGTCATACCAAATATTTCCTTTGTGTGTGCATCCATGCGTACACATGCACACACTCATACACACACATACTATAGTTTGGAATCTGATCATACAGTCAATAAGGAAACAAAGTTCCTGTCTTCCTGGAGCTTTTGTTCTGGTTGTGTGTTAGATAATTTAACAAATAAATGGATAATTATATAATGTAATGCCATGATGAATAACATGAATACAAAGAGTGACAGGGTTTTATTAAATATTATGATCAGGAAGTACCCTCAGATTTGGTGGAATTTGAAACCTGAATGAAGGGATAGTGCCTGGCTATGTGGACTATGTGGGGAAGAGTATCTTATAGGAGAGAAATTAAGTGCAAAGATGCTGGGAAATTGATGCATTGGTATAACTGAGAATAACAAAAAGACTTCTGTGGATGGAACACAAAGAGCTACTGTTACAGTGGCAGAAAATGAGGTCTAGAGATGAAGGCCATATTACATTAGGTCTTGTAAGTCATAGAAAAACTTTAGATTGTATTCTAAGTATGACTGGAAGATTTTGGAGAGGACAAGGCAGGGTAATGACATGCTCTGAGTAACTTTTTAAAAGTATTATGTGAGTTGTTATATGAATAGGCTGTAAGAAGATCAGAGTAGAAGCAAAAAGACCTGTCAAGAAACAGTTGCAGTAGTCTAGAGAGTTTGAATCCATATGTACACAAATACACACTGCTAAGATGCTACGTATGTGTGTGTATGTATTTGTATATGATCCTTTTGGTTTAGAAAATATATTTTGTTCAGAAACCTTTTATATTTAGCAGTGTAATGTGGACATCTTTTATAGTGAGTACATACACATGTACCTGCTTCCTTTTTATATATAATATAATTATATATAATATAATATAATTACTAAACATAATTACTATAGATAATCTGTTCTTTATCAAATGACATTTATATTTTCAATATTTTTAATAACATGATACTCTGTGTTTTATTACTTATAGAGGTATGTCTATAGGGTAAATTCCTTAAAACATGAGTAAAGGTTATGTGCATACTAAACCTTAGTGATTATTACCAAATTGACTTTCAGAAAGACTGCTAATGTATGTATATATCCTCTCACGTATGAGAATTTTTCTTTCCTTATACCCTTTCCAACACTGAGTAATAAAAGTCTTTCAAATCTTTACATGTTGATAAGAGAGAAACAGCATTATACTTTTGGGTTTTTAAATTGTTTAATAAATATTAAAGTTTATAAATTTTTATTTCTGATAATAAAGGACATTACATTCTCTGTTCTGAGAAAGTAATGTTTTTAAAAAGTTTGTAACTTTTTTTTTTTTTTTTTTTTTTGGTACCAGGGATTGAACTCAGGGGTACTCAACCACTGAGCCACATTCCCAGCACTATTTTGTATTTTATTTAGAGACAGGGTCTCACTGAGTTGCTTAGTGCCTCACTCATGCTGAGACTGGCTTTGAACTCTCCATCCTCCTGTTGAAGCTTCCCAAGCCGCTATCTTATCCAATTATAAGACTGAATTAGAAGGGTAAAATACCAATGTTGTTTCTGACTTATTCCTCAACTCTCCTTATGCTCAATGTTCTATATACTTACTGGGTCACTATCTGCAGTTCGCTACATGCCTAGTGACCCTCTGAGCTGTCATCACTGTTCAATGTAATATTGTTGATTAATGTTCTCTTCCATTGCTATTGATGAAGAAGTAATTAAAATTACAGAGCTAGTTGGGTTACCTGGTAAGAAGATAACAAGATGAACTTGAAGTTCATCCATTCAGTATCTCTTTTTGGCAGTCAACTGTTTTCCTTTAGCCCACAATTCCTTACTTCCAGCTCTTTTAGCTATCATATTGTTGTATGCTATTGTGCACTAAAGGATCAGTCTGAAACAGGACACCAAATTAGCCAGGATTCTTCAGTATTAATAGAAAACTAGTTTAAAGTTCTTCCCCTACCAAAAGCTGAGTCAATTATAGTGTTACATCCTTATAATAGAAAAAACACAATAGTACTACAGTTCAGTGGAATCTATTCATGGGACCCAGATTGCAGAGAGGGTAAGATTGTTATGAAGTTGTTCTGATTTAGAGTTATACACTACTGTGTACATAGTCTAAGGAGGGCAGGCTTTGTATTTTATGCCATAAAGATTTATGTTTTAGTAGAACTTTAGACAATTTGTAGGAAAGCAGGGAAATACAAGGTCAACATTTAATTCATGTAAATTCCTATCCAGTATGTTGATTGCTTGCTTTGAGTATTGACTTGATTTTGTCACTGTAGAAACAACATATACAAAACCTTCAGAGGCTCTGGCATATCTCACAAAGGTGGAAGAACAGATGTTTTCCCCAAAAACATCTTTTTATAATTAACCCTCATATAATAGATGCTAATTCAAAAATTAGTATTTAGCATGGCTTTTAAAACTTCCCAAGATTAATGCACTGTTTCTTTTTCCATTGTAAATGGTTTTAATCAGTTATTTTAAATTGAGTAAGGGAACTCATGAACAGTTAAGCAAACTTCTAAGAAACTTTTTTATCATTATTCTTAAGCATTAGATTATAACTCAGTACATTAATGAAAACAGGAGACTTTTGTGAGGGGATTGAAGAAGAATTCTAGATTCCTAGATTCTTTTAGTTGAAGGGTTTCCAAATTTCAACCTACAATCATATATTGTAATGTTGTATTTGTTTATAATTTCCTCAAAGTGTTCATGTGTCATGGTAAATTTTCTTTTCCAATATGTTTTTATTATACTTTTTCTCATACCAATGTAGTATGAAATATATCTCAAATAATCTTTTTTTCCATTAAAGAAATAGTATAGTACTTTAAGTCTGAATTTTAATACTTCAGTTTTAATATTTTTTAAATATAGAGAAGAGACTTACAGACCAATTATATGTCATGAATAAAAGAGTAAGAAATTATGTGGGAAGGATAAAAATCTGAATCATGGCTAAGTAAGGTTTTTAACTAAACACTTTTAATGTAGTGAGCAAATGAGATTCTTAAGATGCTGATAAAGGGGGTTTATTGCTTATCACAAAGATTTGACCTTATAAATTGACTTATTCTTCTCCAAGGCACTTGAGAGAAAAGACAACGATAGCAGTTACATCTAGAGGCTATTATGGATTGGAGGATGAAAAGGGAACTGCATGTACTTCAACAAGGCGTCGGTCAACACCTCGAAGTTTGGCAGGCTTGACAAGTGGAGTTTTTGAATCTATAATGGTTCAAGTTTTGAGACAGGAAGAACAGCTGAGAGCAAAAGAAGAAAAAAGGTAAATGTTAAAAAAAAAATGAGTTTCATGATGTTCAGATTTCCAGGAATTACTTTTCAAAGAGGAGTTTGCATAACTTTTCTGTGCCCCTATCAAATTCCTGGGTTCATTTATGTAGTACTCCAAAATGCATTGTCGCCAAAGTATAAATTCATAATGAAATAGCACAGTGAAATTTGTTTAAAAATATAGTTTTACATTTTAAAACAAATTACCTTGAAACTTATACAAAAATAATTTCTATAAAAGATTTCAGAATACTTTCTAGATTTCTCAAAATATTCTCAAGGGAACATTAAATTAGATGAATTTTATGTAGATTTGTAGTTTTAGAATAGAATCACAGACCTTTAAAATTAGGAGAAACTTCAGAAATTGTGTAGTTCAAGAATGACGTATAAAGTGACCTCTGCCAGTTCCTCCATTAATATTATTTCCTGGATAACCTAGCTTATTTTGGATTTATCAGGAAAATGTGTTACACTAAATTAGTGGTACCTTCTAGGTACTGGGAGCATAGAGTGATGGCACTTATATAACATTTTATATACAACAAAAGGAAACTAGGGCCTAGAGAGGTAAGTGAAACTCAAGTTTCTATAGTTGGCTTGTGATTTTTATATCAAATCAAATCTCAAACTATGTTTGGAGTGATTGCTGATGGAATAGGGACTAGCTAATATTTGTCAAAGGCAATTTATAATATTGTGTTGCTTTTCTTTTTTCTTTCGTTTTTTTTTTTTTTTTTGGTGGAGCTGGGGATCAAACCCAGGGCCTAATGCATGCCAGGCAAGCACTCTTATCTTTGAGCTATATCCCCAGACCCAAAGGAAATGTTGCTTTTCTTAATAAATGTAGCTTGCTTTGATATTTGTAGAATTAAAACTCAGCCTTGAAACTTTCTACTATCATACTTTTTACAGCAGTTATTAATTTTGGAACCCTCTATAAAATATTTTATTTCCTTCTGTAGAGCCCCATAGAACTTTCCTGCTGTAGGAAAGGGGAGCAAATAGAAAGGGATAAAAATCTGACAGTAGTATATAATAGATTGGACTGGGAAGAATTGGAAAAATAAAAGACTTATAAGAAGTTTATAGTAATCCTGACCTTTGCTATGGGTTATTGGAAATGGAGAAGTCTGATTGTTCTGGGAACGATTAGCAGGATTTGGGTACCTTCCTTGATATAGGGAGAACAAAGGAAGAGACAACAATTTCTCTGAAAGTATTGATAATAATAATAGTAACAAGAAGATAAAATAATGGTTAACATTTATTTATTAAGCACAACTTTTGGCCAGTTTAACTCTAAACACCTTACATGTATTCAACATTTATCCTGAGTCACACAAAGACAAGTAACTTGCCCAAGGTCAGGCAGTTTTTGAATGGTGAACTTAAGATTGGAACCCACCTTCTAGTAGATCTTGTGCTCCTAAACAGTATACTTTCCTTGTGACTTGTAAAAAAGGGAGAATAGCAAAGAAAATGAAAAATCTTGAAAATGTGAACACATTTTGAATAAGTGTTTTGAAGTGATTATGGAACTATTTAAGCATCTTAGTAGGAATGGCTAGTAGGAAACAAGAAACTTAACTAAGTCTTCTTAAATATATTTATGTGTGCCTTGACATCAAATAAACATGGGAAAATAAACCATGAGAGAAAAGTCCTCCACTAATGTCTTAACAACTATGATAATTTAGTGGATTAATATGAATTGAGCTCTTTTTGTGTATAGTGTTGACTTTTTATTTTTTAATTGTAGAATATTTTAAACATAAAGAGTGATAAATAAGATTATAATAAAACTCTGTGGACTCACAATCCAGCAGTTTTAAAAGAAATTAAGCATAGGTATAAACAAAGCTCCCTATTCTTTTCTTCTGCCCAAGAAGAAACCAATATCCTGGATTTTCATCATTCCTGTGCATTTTATTATTGAATTGTAAAAGTTCTTTATATATTCTGGATTCCAGTCTTTTGTCAGATGTATATGCCTTATAAATATTTTCTCCCATTCATGGCCTGCCTGACTTCGTATTTTCAGTGTTTTTCAAGAACAAGAAGTTTTTACTTTTAAAATTTAGTTCATCTCTTTGAAAACACAGCAACCAACCATTGAACTTTCTAGGACTTTTGTTGTTTATTCTGGTGATAAGTATATTTAGGATATTAAAATTTGGTGAAAAACAAACTTAACAGATTCTTTCACAGACATATGCCTAATGTAATTGATGTAATTTCCTTCTTACAGATCACATTTTGGGGAATATAAAATATATTCTAAAATCAGAGTGCTGAAAAAATATATAATATGGGAAAAAGCTAAGACCCCAAAAAATAATCTGATTACTCTTGTTTTGTTATTTGTTATGAACTTAAGTCCTGGAAGTTATATTTTCTAATGTCAGTGTTTTTTCTACTGTACTTGTCCTGTCTTTAACTTAGGGGACAAACCAAACATTTACCATTTGTGGGGGGGGAGTGTTTTGTGTGATTTTTATAAGAGATTCTAGCTTACCTGGCCACATGTGGTATTGCACACCAGTGAAATGGGAGGCTGAGGCAAGAGAATCATAAGTTCAAGGCCAGTAGCTAGACCCTAAACAACTTAGTGAGACTCTGTCTCAAAATAAAAACACAAAAGAGCTGGGGATGTAGCTCAGTGGTTAAGCATCACTGGGTTCAATCCTGGTACATGCCTCCCTCCACAAAAAGAAATTTAAGCTTACCCAAAGTTATAAAACCCCCTTTTTTTTTTAGGGATGGGGTACCAAGGACTGAACCCAGGGGCACTTGACCACTGAGCCATATTCCTAGCCCTTTTTAATAGTTTATTTAGAGACAGAGTCTCGCTGAATGGCTTAGGGCCTCATTAAGTTGCTGAGGCTGACTTTGAGCTTGCAATCTTCCTGCATCGGCCTCTCAAGCCACTGGGATTATAGGCATATGCCACTGTGCCTAGCCATAAAAATCATTTTTAACCAGACATATCTAAGTTTTGTTTTTTATGGTTATATCTTTCATCTGTTTGGAGTTAGTTTTTGTGTGCAAAGTTCACTTGTCACCAGTTTTTAAAATATTTTGTGTTTTTATGAGCAACATAGGATTTTTTGGTTACCCAAGGTTATGAAAATCTTTTCTCCCACCAGAAATTTCTAAATTTCAGGGTTTTTTTTTCTTACTTTTTATTTTTTTTTTAATTGTAGATGGGCACTTTTTATGTGTTGCTAAGGATCAAACCCAGTGCCTCACACATGCTAGGCAAGCACTCTACCACTGAGTCACAATCCCAACCCCTAAATTTCAGTTTTTATGGTTCTATCTATTATCTATTTAAAATTAATTTGCTTATGTGGTATGAGGTTAGGATAGAAGATTCCCCCCCCCCCCCTGCCCAGGGATATCCAGTATCATTTGTTGGGGAGAAGGGGAAGACTCCCACTGATTTACCTTTGCATTTTTTGTTGAAAATCAATTAAACATATATATGTGAATCTTTCTATAGGTCTGTCTTTATGTTGATAATACTTTTTATTTAATTACCATAGACTTATAGTAAACTTTGAAATTATGATATGAGTCTTTATTTTTTTTTCCCAAATTTGTTTGGCCATATTAAGATCTTCAGGGCTAGAGATGTAGCTCAGTTGGTAGAGTGCTTACCTTGCACGCACAAGTCCTGAGTTCAATCCCTAGCACCACCAAAAAAAAAAAAAAAAAAAAAAAAATTTAAAAGAATAAAAGATTGCAAAGACAACAACAACAAAAAAGATCTTCACAGTTTCTTGTAATTTTAGAATATTATGAATTTATACAGGAAAAAATAAGCCTAAGGGACTATTGATTAAGAAAATATGTGTATTACTGCTTAATTTCTGAGTAATTGTTTTCTTTAGTTTCTCTCAGCAGTATTTTATAGCTTTCAGTGAAACAGTTTTTAGTATATTTTGTTAACTTTTTCCATGCAATTGTTAATCACTTTAAAATTTAATTGGCAGTTATTTATTGGTAATATATACAGAAATACAAAAATTTTAGTGTAGTGACCATTTGTCTATTTTTTTCTCTCAATTCTGTTAGTTTGCTTTATTTAATTTGAAATTCTGTTAGACACAGACATACTTGTGATTTTTTTGTGTTTATTACAGTATATGCTTTAATTTAGTGCAAACATCAGCTTCAAATAATGATACATTCGACTTCACAGTAAGCTTTTATTTCCCACTTCCCATCCATCATGCTGCAGTTATCATACATTTTATTTGCACATGTGTTACAAACCCTCAGTACAGTTACTGTGTGTGCTTTTCAAAGTCATTTACTTATTGAAGAAATTAAGAATGAAGAGAAAAAGCATTTTGTATTTATCCATACACTTACCCTTTCCAATAGTCTGCCTTCTTTTGTATTGATTCTTGATACCTGCTGATATGGTTTTCCCATTGCCTAAAGAATTTCTTTTCATCAGTAAATCCCAGCCATTTGGAAGGCTGAAGCAGTAAGATTGTGAATTCAAAGCCAGCCTCAGCAACCCTGTGAGACCTTGTCTCTAAATAAAATATAAAAAGGACTAGGGATATGAATCAGTGGTTAAGTGCCCCTGGATTTAAAAAACAAACAAACCAAAAGAATTTCTTTTAACATTTCCTGTGATTTGGTTCTATCAACAATGAATTCTGGATTTAGAAGACTTTTTTCTTTGTCTAAAAGTTTTTATTCTGCCTTATGTTTTGAAGGATTGAAAACACACATATTTATGACTCTAGGTTGAGAAATTATTTTCTTTTTTTTTGAGATTAATTTCTATTCAGCCTTGAAACATGACAATTTTATTATGCATTATTTTAGAGAAGTCTGCTGATGCTTCTTCTTTTAAATATTTTTTAGTTGTCAGTGGACCTTTATTTTACTTATTTTTATTTAGCGTTGAGAATCAAACCCAGTGCCTCACACGTGCTAGGCAAGTGCTCTACCACTGAGCTGTAATCCCAGCACATGTTGCTTCTTATCTTTGTTCCTCTGTATGTAATGTAGATCCTGTTTCTCTAAGTGCTTTTAAGTTTTTCTCTTTTATTATTTTTTAGCTATTTGTGCTGTGCACTTGGTGTGGGATTATGTGTCTGTGCATGTATATTGCTTGAAATTCAGTTTACTTCTCTGATCCATAGGTTTTTCAGTCTTCCTTTCTGAGTTAGATTTTAAGATTGATGATCTTCTGCATTGTTCAGTCCAGTGATTTTTAAATTTCATATGTATTTTTTCATCTCTAGAAGTTATCTTTAGTTTTATATATGTGTATGTGTGTGTGTGCATCTTCATTTCTCTCACCACTGTATTCATTTTATGTTTATTTTAATGTTCTTTTCCACTAACTCCATCATCTAGTGATTTCTAGGTCTTTCTACTGACTGACATTTCTTTTGGTCTTACCATACTTCGTGGCATGTCCAGTAATTTTTATTGAAAATTAGACATTGTGAATGCTTCTTTGTTAAGGATTTGGATTTTTTATATGCTCCCTTTACAGAGAGTGGGCTTTGTTCTTTCAGACAGTTAAGTTTCTTGTGGATTGGTTTGATAATCCTTTGAAGTTCAGGTTTTAATCTGTTCCAGGGTGAGTCTAGAATAGCTTTTACTCTAGTTCATCTCTACTACAGCATGATCCTTCTGAGATCTCCACTAAGGGTCCCTTCCATAAGTGATGACAGGTCATTTTTGCCAAACTTCGTAGGGTTTTATGCTATTCAGTCATAGGCTAGTACTCAGCAAAGTCTCATGGGGACCCTTATATAGATATATGAAGCTCTTTTTCTGTTTGTCTTTCTTCGTTTTGGAATTATCTCACAACTTCCAAGTGCTTTGTCCTTCCTGATATCCATCCCTGGAACTCAGCTCCATTGGACTCTGTGTTCCCCTCCCTGTACATAGTCCGAAAAGTACCTTACTCAGAAAACTGGACAATTGTAATGACTGCCTCATGTATTTTACTCATCTTAATGATCACAGTTCTGCTCTGTTTCAATATCTGAAAACATTTGTTTTATGTATTTTATTCATTTGTGGTTGTTTATAGTTGGAGGGTAAATTTGATCCAGTTACTTCATCATGGTCATTTCCATGCACGAAAATGATCGTTTCCATGCATTTCTTATGTTTTGACTACATATGTATATATTCATAGATAATATATAACATTGCTTGCATGTCTTCAATCATTGTATAAATGACAACTGTGTTTTCATTCAACATTTATGTATCTGAGCAATATCCATATTAAACTATTACATTTATTTCAAGTGCTGTTATAATAGTATTACATTATGAGACTGTATCACTGTGTATCTATTTACCAGATGAGATGGACACTTTGGATTTTTTCTGATATTTTGTTATTGTAGAATACCACAATGTGTATCCCTTAAGAATGGATATAGAGATAGATATATCAATGTGTATGTTTGTGTATGTGTGTGTTTTCATACTGGTAATCATGGTTATGACGAGTTCTTTAATGTTTTATGGTATGTTGCCAAAATAATGTGATCTTAGAGTTGTGAGGAAGTTGTACTGATAATGTAGTTACCATCACGTGTTCTGTATAAAATGTTCAATAAATTATAGCATTAAAATGTTTTATTATGCATCTTTGACTTGAAGAGTAAACATATCTACTTTCTTTCTTGAAAATATATGAATCATTGAACTTTTTAAGTCTAGTTACTCATTAGTGCCATTGTTGTGTAATTCCATCTTCTTCTTAACTGTCTAAATGTTGCCACATCTCAAGTTTTTGTCACAGGATCTCCTTTTCCCATGGAGACATATCTTTTGCCCAAATTTCTCCTTTAAATTTCTGACCTACTTGCTTCCCTTCTCTGGATGGGCTATCGGTGTCATATCAGTATCTCACATCTGTCAGAAAACATGTATTCAACTTAGGATAATTCAAGGTTTATTTTTAAAGGGGTTGAAATATAGGCGAACATTAAGAGGTAAGACTGTAACCAAGACAAACAGACGGAATAGTTACTGGTACCCAGAAGAGAGTAACAAAAGAGACTGTTTTGAGAGAATTGCCTTCTGCACAGTGCAAGGCAACCTCACAGAGAGTAAACCCAAGGAATATATACTTCACCTTATTTTCCTGTCTGTCTCTGATCACCTGCCAGGGCTCTCCATTGACTGAACTCAAGGAAAACCAGAGGATGAGTTGTCTTTTGAGACAGATACATTTATACAGTGAAGGGAATAGAGAGTGGATTTGGAGGCAAACACAAGATGTTTGGTACAGATATGTTCTTCAAATTTATCATATCTAAAATTAACTGTGAATATCCAGGGTTTTCCTTTAAGACTTTCTCTTACTTCTGTGCTCCCCGTTTTGGTAAATGGCATCACCATCAGTTGAATTGTGCAAGGTAGAAAACTGGTATTCATCCTTGATGTCTTCTTCTCCCTCATATACGTATCAAATCTATCCTCAACTCCTGACAGCTTTATTTCTTACATCTCTCTTGAATCTGCGTGCTTCTCTCTGTCTTCTGTTTTCATCCCATTTCCTTCACCTCTCACTTAGATGTTTGTGATCACTTAATTGATTTAACAGTGTCCATGCTTGCCTCATTGAAACTAGAGTAAATTTTTTGAAATGCAGATGTGATGTTCCACTTACCTATTAATTATCACCTCCTCAAAACAAAGCAAACTCATACAGAAACTTTAATGACTTAATAGTTTATAAGACCCTACTTTGCGCCTTTTGATCTCTGTCTCTCTAATGTTGCCTTATGTCATTCTGTCCTTCATTCTTGCCATAGTGGTCTAATTTCCCTCTCTTCCATTTCAAGAGAATGTTCTAGATTTTGCATGAATCCAAATTTGGAGTTCACATAAAAGGGCATATATAAAATGGGGACTAGGGTTGTGGCTCAGTTGTAGAGTGCTTGCCTGGCACATGTGAGAAACTGGGTTCGATTCCCAGCACCACATGTAAATAAATAAAATAAAGATCCATCGACAACTAAAAAATATTAAAAAAAATATATATATATATGTAGGTGACAGTTTTCTTTTAACCTGTATGTTCTAATTTTTCTAAAATGAGCATGCTTTTCTAATTGAAAATATACTCTTAAAATCTTAAAATTTGTACAGCGCCACCTAGCTAGTGGGATAGGCAGTTCGGTAAATGTCCTTGAGTCTGTTGTAAGATTTCTTTTGTGACCTCAGAAGAATGTGACATCTAGGCAGCAATTTGTGGTTCGATATATGGGAATGCTAAACAAAGCCTCCCTGCATGTATACAATTACCCTATCATCTGTTGTGGTACCTGAAATTCTGTTAACCTATCAATTCTAGCAATCTCAAGTCAGAAACTAGCTGAAAATTATAGATATACATTTGGATCTGAAAAGAACTTTTCATAGGAAATCATAGGAAAGGTCATATTGGAAAACTGGGAGGTGTCAAAGCTCTTAAAATTACTGTAGTTGTGCTTTAGCCTTGGCTTTTTTTTTTTTTTTTAATTAAAATCTTTGGCATAAGAAGTAAAAGAACAAGTTTTCTTCTTGTTAAATAGGTTAAAATCCCTTTAAAAATTTAAGATCAAGATAGCAAGCTGAACAATTTTTATACAGATGTTAAGATTTAAATATGAGAGCACTTTAATTTCCTTATTGGCATCTGATAATTTTTAGCTGGTTATCTGAGCATACACAAATCCAAAAATAAATTATTTTTAAAAATCTTCCAAGTCCAACAGTTTAGTCTAATGAACAAATTTCTAGAAACATATGATCTTTAAAATCAAACCAGGGGGATATAGAAAACAAACACACCAGTAACAAGCAGTGAGATCAAAGAAGTAATTTTTTTAAAAGCCTTCCAACAGAGAAAAGCTCAGGACCAAAGGGATTCTTAGCTAAATTCTACCAGACCTTTAAAGAAGAACTAATGCCAGTGCTTCTCAAATTATTCCATGAAATAGAAAGGGGTGGAACACTTCCAATTAATTCTACGAAGCCAGTATCACCCTGATACCAAAACCAGATACAGACACTGCAAGGAAAGAAAACAACAGACCAATGAACATAGATTTTAAAATCCTTACTAAAACATTAGTAAACCGTATTCAACAACATATTAAGAAGATTGTACAATAATAGAGTTGATTTCATTCCAGGGATGCAAGGGTGGTTCAACATATGCAAATCAATAAATGTAGTTCACCACACAAACAGAATTACTGGAAAAAAAATCACACAGTCAACAAATACATAAAAAGCCTTTTCAACAATATTCAACACCCGTTCATAATAGAAACACTGGAGAAATAATGATAGGAGGAGCTTACCTCAACACTATAACAAACCCAAAGCCAACATCATAATTAATGGGGAAAACTGACTGCATTTCCTCTAACATTAGGAATAAGACAAGGTAGTCTACTCTTACCACACTCCTACTGAATATAATGCTTGAAATTTTAGCCAGAACAATTAGGCATGAGAAGGAAATAACAGAAATACAAATGGAAAAAGAAGTTAAATTATTATTGTTGGCAGATGATATAATGTTATGTATAGAAGATACAAAAAGCTCCTCCAGAAGTCTTCTAGAACTAATGAACAAGTACAGAAAAATGACAGAATACAAAATCAGCGTTCAAAAATCAACGACTTTCCTATACAACAATAATGAATCCACTGGAAAAAAAGAAGAAATTTAGGGGAAAAAAATCATTCACATAACCTAAATTAAAAAAAAAATAGGAATAAAATTAACCAAGGAGGTGAAAGCCCTCTACAGAGAAAACTATATAACACTGAAGAAAGAAACTGAAGCTATCAGAAAGTAGAAAGACCTCCCATGCTCTTGGGTAGGCAGTATTAGTATTATCAAATGACCATATTTCTAAACACATACAGATTCAATGCAATCTCCATCAAAATACCAATGACATTCTTCACAAAACTAGAAAAAAAATCCTAAAATTCATGTGGCAGGATAAAAGACCTAAAACAGCCAATGCAATTCTAAGCAATAAATCACAATGTGGGAGTCATCACAAATACCTGATTTCAAATTATACTACAGAGTAGTGGTAGCAAAACCAGCATAGTACTGGCATAAAAACAGATACATATAGACCAATGGAATAGAAAAGACAGACTCACACAGATACCGTCATCTGATCCTTGATAAAAACTTCAAAAACCTACAATGGAGAAAATACAGCCTTTTTAACAGATAAATGCTAGAAATCTTGGTTATACATATGTAGGAGAATGAAACTAGAGCATTTTCTTACCCCCTGCGCAGAAGACAGCTCCAAATGGATCAGAGACCTAGGAATTAGTCCAGAAACTTGGCTTCTGTATTTTTGGAAAATAAAAGCTAGCTATGATTAAGTTATTGATTTCCAGAATCTTGTATAACACAAAAATAATAGTGGCTTAATGAAATAGACATTTGTCATTTGTGCCCACCCAGCATTTTGGACAGCTTTCCTACCTTTTGGTAATTTCCTTATTACAAATCCTGACACCACAAATTAGATGCCAAAACATTTATATTCTCATACCCACAGCTGAAGTGGAGGCATATAACCCAGGCAAATACTTCTTACTTGGAATTACGTGGAAACAGTATCAGTGGCAATAGTGGGCAAGAGAGTTTGTCTTTTGATGAAGGGAGAAATAGGAGTTTGTGGTTGTCCTAGGTTCTTAGTATCAGAGGTATTGGCTATCTGGTCTTTCCTGGAGAAGTTCCTAAGTGTGATTGGGAGCATTTTCTGTCTTCGTGTCTTCTAAATTTGTTTCTCTAACCCTTAACAGAGCTTCTATAAACTCCTTAATAATCTTTAAATTACTTTTCCGTTTTAACTAGGAGTTTGTTGGCAGATAAGAAATTTGACTGACAAACTTGATATGAATGGTTGATTTGCCTAAAATATAATAGTATGTATAATAATATGTATTATTCATTTTAGAAAATATAAGTAAATGTCTTAATTTCCTTTTTTTTTTTTTTTTTGCTTACATTGTATTGTTTCCTCAATGGATTATTGTGGATTAAAATCTTTTCTAGATTATGCTCTCTTGTGGGGTTCATGTTTTCTCACTTTTTTGTATCCTCACACGTGGTAAATGTTCAATAAAAGTTTATAAAACTAGTAAGTTAGGAGACTTTAAAGTATAACTTTTTCCAAAGCTATTCACCCATTAACCGTATGCCTGCTGAGTTATATATGACCAAAATAACCTTAATTATAGCTTCTATTCATATTTTACGTAGTGACAAGTAAATGTTCTCTAAGCCAGTAAGGAACACCAAGATGGTGCTCTTCATTTTTTGAGAACTTATGTATTCTATATATTGTGTACTAAACAAATGAATCCCAATTTATAATATCTAGTCTCTAGATATTGAAGAGGCTGCCATATGATAAAAGTAGTCTAGTAAATTAACACATTTTTTACACCTTGTGTTAAAATTCATATAAAGTCTTCCTTCTAAAAAGGACTTTTGGAAGTGAAATTATAACATTACCATGCTGCTAAGGATCAGGAGAGACTCCATATTCCTTTTTCCAAAGGGCTTCTCTGCCTTGGTAGCCTATATCAGTCTTGTACTTTTTCTTTCTCACACCACACCTCTTTACTACCCATAGTCTAAGGCTAGATTACATTATTCTTTCTTGAAAGGCACAGTTTATGAGACATAGCAGTGTGAATAGCAGCCTTTAAGTAACTTGAGGTAGTGCACATAGATGCCAGCATCACATTTTGACTGTGTCATGGTCCTTTCAGGCACCTAACAGAATGTGTGTATTTTATCATTGCCTAATATTCTTCCTTTCCAAGACTAAGCCAATTGGTATTAACTTTGGCCTACAGGCAAACTGTGTATTTCCAGCTTTTACACTGACCTCCTATGAAAGTACAGTGAAGTTATCTTCTCACTCTTTTTCATGTTCTTAGTGTATCTATGACATGATTAGTTTCTGAAATACCAAGTCACTAATCTGCAACGCTCAAAGGTTGCTTATCACTGCTTCAGGCAAAAACAAGTCCATAAAAGTTTTTTCATTTGTGTCAACTTCCCCTTTCATTTTCTTCCCCAAGCATTAGTTACTTTTTCACCTTTGAAAGAAGAAATACTCTTCTCTGTCAGAACATCAAAGTACTTCATTGATATCAGTCATTATGCATTGCCTTTAGAAGCCTAAGATGATTTTTCATTATCCTTTTACCCACTTAATGCTGACTCTTTGTATCTTTTCTAGTATTTGGTGCTTCTTAATAGGTTGAACATCCCTGATTCAAAAATCAAAATGCTCTGACATGATACCAACAAAAGGAAAATTCCATATCTGGTGGAATTTGCTGAGGTAGGAGGATGGAAAGCTCAAGGTCAGCCTGGGCAACTTAGACCCTGTCTCAAAATAAAAAAGAAAAGAGATGGTGATGTAGCTCAGCGGTAGAGTTTGCCTGGCATGAGGCCCTGAGTTTAATCCCTAGTACTGCAAAAGAAAAAAAAAAACTTTAATCTGTGTGTGTAAGTTATACATGAAACATAAATGAATCTCATGTTTAGAGACGGGTTCCACCCCCAAGATCTCTCTCACATATGCAAATGTTCCAAAATCAAAAACACTTCTGTCTCAAGCCTTTCAGATATGGATACTTGACTTATACCAATGAAATCCTACCATTCTATGTATAAAAAGTCTAGAGAAACTCAATTTAATGGCAAGATATGTATTATCTGTTATTCTAATATAAATAAGAACTTTAAATCACTTGACTAATATTCTTTCATTTTTGAAAAATTGATTTAAGGATTTTTAATTTTACAGGCTGTTAAAAGTAAAAGTTAGAAGTTATACAATGCTGTTAAACCTTCTAATAAAAGATAGCAGTCTCATTCCAACTGAACTTCAAGCCCCTGATTCAGAATAATCTATCTTAACTCTTACCTGTTTCTTCTGGTAATTATTTTCACATTTCTAAATAATTACTTATGTTACTGTTTCTTGATTTGTTTTTATTTTTTAGTTTGGCATTATCTATTGACATCAATCTGTGGAAAATGGAGATTTAGTTCTTTTTACAACTGTTTCCACTGACACAGAAGTTACATGCTTTCTTTCTGTTATTAATTTTAGTATCTTTTGCCTCATTCATCTTATATATTTTTATTGATTAATCAATAATTCAGCTCTCATTTTTTTACTCCCAAACTAGACATTACCATTTTTTGTTAATGTAATGTATATCCCTATTTACTCATATAACTAATGATTTGTTTGTTCTCAGTCCTCCTTGTATCTTTCTATGATTATTTTTCTTCCTCAAGTATATCCTCCAGAAGTATTTTCTCTATAGGTTTCAGTTTGAATAGTTTTCGCTACTTTCAAGTTCACTAACCTTTCTTCTTCCATGTCTAATCTGCCTCTAATCTCGTTCTATGTGTTTATTTTTAGTTGTAGATGGACACAACGCCTTTATTTTATTTATTTATATGTGGTGCTAAGGATCGAACCCAGTGCCTCACATTGTGCTAGGCAAGCACTCTATCACTGAGCTACAACCCCATCCCATTAATTCTGAAAAAAATTTGAGATTTTTAAAATCTCAAACATTATAGTTTTCATCTCTAAAAATTCAATTTGGGTCTTTTGTAAATATCTTCTAAGTTAAGTGAACTTTTTTGGCCAAAAAATACTTTAATCAAACAAATTAATCAGCAAATTAATACTACTTTAATATATTTGCTAATTCTAACATCTGTGTATTCTGGGTCAGTTCTGACTGGTTTTTCTCATCAGGAGTCATGTATTGCTGCTTCCTTATATGCCTAATAGTCTTGGTTTACATAACAAACATTGTAAATTTTAACCTTTCTGAGTACTGGATATTTTTGAAGTCCATACATCTTTGTGAACTTTTCTCTGAAATGCAGTTGTTACTTGGAAACAGTTTAATAATTTTGGTTTTTTTTTTATAATTTGTTACTTGGATTCAGAGCAATTCTTAGTCTCCTTCTAATTATTCTCTACTTCCAAAGCAAGTCTTTCCTGAATGTTCTACCCATCACCCTATGACTTGTGAGTCTAGTTTTCTAGTATGACTTATGGGAACAGGCACTGTTTTCTCCAATATTTTGTATTTTGTATGGTTTTCCCTCACCTTACTTTGGATTGTCTCTTTCTCTCTCTTTTTTTAATTATCTGTTTACATGCATGTATTGATCAGTACTCTGGATACTCCAGAGGTGCAGACCCTTTTTGCATCTCTGGTGTTCTCTTTTATGAAGCTGTCTCCTCTTTAATATTAAGCTACTTTGGTTTCTCTAGACTCTTTGCTTCTCAATTCAGAGGGTTCATGGGGCTTTGCCTGGTTGTCTTTTTTTTCTCCTTTTTGGCCTAGAAACACTCTCAAGGCAATGTTAGACTGGGCAATTGATGGACTCACCATGTCTGTTTTTCATCTCTCAGAAATCACTATCCTTTGTTTGATGTTTATGTTCTTATTTTGTTGTTTTCTTGTGTCATTTTATGAACTTTATTGATTGGTGTATTAGTCAGTTTTAGTATTGCTGATGTTCAGGTTCTTGAAAACCAATTTCCATGTATTTTACCCAGCTTTTTGTTTTCATGTTTTTGTTGTTATTTATTTGTTTATTTGTTTCAAGAGGGTATGAATTTGGTTCCTTGGGTAGAAGCAGAAGATACTATACAATTATTTTATTGTACTTGGAAATGTCTTTCTTTTCTTTTTTAATTCTTTTTAGATATACATGACAGTAGAATGTATTTTGGCGTACATACGTGGATTATAACTTATTCTAATTAGGATCCCATTCTTGTGGTTGAACATGATGTGGAACTACCACTGGCGTGTATTCATATATGAACATAAGAAAGTTATATCTGATGCATTTTATTGTCTTTCCTATTCCCATTCCCCCCTTTCCCTTCATTCCCCTTTGTCTAATCCAATAAACTTCTATTCTTCACCCTCCTCCTTATTGTGTGTTAGTATCCGCATATCCAAGAGGACGTTCGACCTTTGATTTTTTGGGATTGACTTTTTTCACTTAGCATGATAGTCTCCAGTTCCATCCATTTACGTGCACATGCCATAATTTAATTCTTTATGACTGAGGAATAATTCATTGTGTATATACCACATTTTCTTTATCCATTCATCTGTTGAAGGACATCTAGGTTGGTTTCATAGCTTAGTTATTGTGAATTGATCTGCTATGAACATTAATGTGACTGCGTCACTGTGGTATGCTGATTTTAAGTCCTTTGGATATGTAGCAAAGAGTGGGATAATTGGGTCAAATGGTGATTCCATTTCAAGTTTTCTGAAGAATCTCTATAACTGCTTTCCAGAGTGGTTGCACCAGTTTGCAGTCCCAACAGCAACGTATGAGTGTACCTTTTGGAAATATCTTTAATTACCCTGATCCATGAATGATACTTTAGCTAGTTATACAATTCTAGTTTGATAATGATATTAAAACAGCATTTAAAGATACTCTTCTTGTTTCTGGTTTATTTTGATGCTATTGGTAAGCCTCTCAGTTTTGTCTGTGGTTTATGTAATTTGTCCATTATTCTCCCTCAGGAAATGTAAAATTTTCTCTTTGTCTATGTTTTATTATCATGGGATCAAACATGGCATTCTTAATTTATTTATTTTCTTGGGCTTCCAGAATTAAGAATTTGTGTCCATTAGTTCTGAGAAGTTCTCAGCCATTATCCCTTCAAATATTGCCATCATCAGTACCCTCCTACCTCTCTTCTTTATTCTTATTTTCTGGAGGTCCAGTTGGTTATATGTTAGATATTAATCTGTCCTTTGAATTTAATATTTCTTCCTTATATTCCATAGTTTTGTCTTTTTTTGCACTGAATATTTGGAAAAGTTTTTTAGCTCTGCCTCTTCCTGTGTACATCAGCTATTTAACCATCCAATTTAGTTTTTTTTTTTGTGTGTGTGTGTGTGTGTGTGTGTGCTTGTACTTATTTCTCCGAGTTCTTTTTCATATCTACCTTGACCATTCTGATGCTTTCTTGATTATTATTTCCCAATTTTTTTAAAAAATATTATTTATATTATATTTTGCTTCTAATAATTTTATTAACTGAAATTAGGTGAAATCTTGCAGTGAAGTCTTGAGGATCTCAGTTTTTCTATGTTAGGAAATTTTTAATTATGTATTTTCATTAATATACGATTATTTAGATTTTCATTCTTTTATCAATTTTGTTAATTTGTGTTTTTCAAAAATATTGTCCATTTAATTTAAATTGACTCTTGGCCTAAGGTTGTTCATAATATCTTTATAAAGTCTGTATGATCTATTAAAAAAACACCTTTTTATTTTTTTATTTTTTGGTGCTGGGGATTGAATTTAGGGGCACTTACCCCACTGAGCCACATTCCTACACTTTTTTTAATTTTTATTTTGGGACAGGTCTTGTTAAGTTGCTTAGGGCCTCAATAAGCTGCTGAGGCGGGCTTTAAACTTGTGATCCTCCTGCCTCAGCCTAAGTTGCTGGCATTACAGGCGTGTGCCACTATGCCTGGCCTCCATTTTCATTTTTGGTATAGGTTTTGTGTGTGTATGCTTTCTTGAGCAGTCCTGCAGGGGATTTATTAGTTTTATTAGTGTTTTATTAGTGTTTTTTGAAAACCAACTTTTTGGGTTTGGTAATTTTTTTGTTATACATTTGTTTTCTATTTCATTGATTGGCTGTGTTTTTTCTACATTTTATAAAAATAAACACATATTGTATTTTTAACTTTTATTCTTTTCTAAGTATACTTTCTTAATCTATAAATTTAAAGGACTACTTTAGTTATATCCAAAACTTCTGACTACAGTATCCTCATCATTATTTTAAATATATACTGCTTTTTCTTTTTCTTCCCATTTGTCCTGTATTTTTTTCTCTTCCCTACTACCTTTTGTTATTTTTACCTTCCATGTTTCCATCTCTACTAATTTGAGTATGTCATAAAGTCTATTTTAGTAGCTAACCTAGAAATATTCACATTCATTGTTAACTTATCAAAGTCTGATTAATATTTTTACCTCTCCCTAATTAATAGGACCTTGAGATGCTTTCAACTTTATAATCATTTTTTTCATCCATTTGTTTGTTGCTGTTGTAATGTTTTTTAATTCTTTTTAAACTCTGCATTTTTATCATTTTATGCTGTCTATATAGTTTAACTTATTTATTACTGCTTTTCTTCTCTTTCCCCTTTGCTCTTTAGTCAGAGATCACTGTCCTTCACTGAAAATAGATTCTTTAGAATTTCTTAGATAAGGACTCTCTTAGTCACAAATATTAAATTTTTGTCTGAAAATATTTTTATCTATCTTTTGAAGATGATTTTGCTCTGAATGGACATTTATGTTGGCAGTTATTTTCTAATTATATTAAAGATATTCCATAATGTGATATCTTTCACTGTTTGCTATTTAGGAGTTATAATAAGTCTGTTCTTTTTTTTTTTTCTTATAATTTCTGGAAGTTCTTTTTAGTTTCTCACTCAACACTTCTATGATAGATACAGTTTTCCTTGTAGTCCCCTAACTGAGGATAGGAGGATGGAAATGTTGTTTCTAGTAAAACCGTCTCCTGAGTGTATGGGCTTTTAGAATCCTAGCTGTGTATGGGAGAAGCCAAATTCTACCAGTCTCTTACCACTCCCAATAGTAAAAAGTAAAATTTCTCAAAATTGAAAGCAGATTTTTAAAAAGTCAAATTTTATTAGGAATGCTTAGACTTGTTTATATCTCAAAATCACTGGTAAAACTTACTTGATTTTATTAATCTTATGTAATGAAATAAGACTGCCTGCTGTATCTAATACGTAAAGTAGCTCCTAACCAAAGTAAAGTATGACCTCCTAACCAAAAACAAAAAAGTTGGCTTGTTCTGTAAGACAGAAAGTCTCAATATTTGCTAAAGTAGTGTTCTTACCATGTATTTGTCTTAATGGGTAACAATAGAATAGTATAGGAAATGTCCCATATTGATTTGTTTACACTTTGACTATTAAGAGTAATACTGTGAACATCCATGTAGAAGTTTTTGTGTGGACAAGTGTTTCCATTTCTTTTGGTTGTATACCTCAGAGTAGAGTTGCTAGATCACATGATAAACCTGTGTTTAAGTTCTGGAGAACTACAGTTTTCTAAAACACCTGTACCATATACAGTGTATGAAGTCTTCATTTTCTCAACTTTTTCACCAATATTTATTATCTTTTTTCTAACAGCCATCCTAGTAGATATAGAGTGATATCTTATTGTGGTTTTGATTTGCATTTCTCTAATGGATAGCACTGTTGAAAGCATCATTTTATATGCTTGATCATTTGTATGTCTTTGTAGAAATGTCTACATAGTTTCTTTTGCCCATTTTTAAGTTGGGCTATTTCTCTTTCTACAAATAAGCCTGTTATTAGATACATAATTTGCAAAATTTTCTCCATTCTGTGGGTTGTCTTTTTAACTTTCTTAATGATATCTTTTAAAAGTACAAGTTTCTGGTTTGGATGGTGTCCAGTTTAGGTGCTTTTTTCCTCTTCCTTGTGTTTGGGTGTCATATCTAAGAAATATTGCCCAATCTAAGATCACAAAAGTTTATACCTTTATTTTCATCTAGCTTACTTTTTTAAATTAGGAAGGTTTTATAGAAGTGCCAGTAAAGAAAATTTTGAAGGAAAAAAAATCATTCATAACCTCATTATCTTACAAATTATGTTTTTTCAATACTATTGTCTCCTTGATCAGCGTTCGCTTATTTTCATTATTACTATTATTTGCTAAATAGATGCTCTGTTGTGTTCTGACATTTTCTGTTTATATGTAATAGTCATAATTTCAGTTTTTAAGACTACCTAGTATTATAACCTGTTTTTTCCCAATTTTTCTAATGTAGTTTCTTTTCTTTCTTGATTATTTTATTTTATTTTTATTATTTAAACAAATGGGATACATGTTGTTTCTCTGTTTGTACATGGAGTCAAGGCATGCCATTTGTGTAATCATAAATTTACATAGGGCAATGTTGTTTGATTCATTGTTTTTTTTTTTCCTTTCCCCCCACCCCTCCCACCCCTCTTTTCCCTCCATACAGTCCTTCCTTCCTCCATTCTTACCACCCTCCTTATCCCTAAACCTAAACCTAACCCTAACTCTAACGTAACCCTTCCTACCCCCCATTATATATCCTCATCCGCTTATCAGCGAGATCATTCGTCCTTTAGTTTTCTGAGATTGGCTTATCTCACTTAGCATGATATTCTCCAATTTCATCCATTTGCCTGCAAATGCCATAATTTTATCATTCTTCGTGACAGAGTAATATTCCATTGTATATATATGCCACAGTTTCTTTATCCATTCATCAACTGAAGGGCATCTACATTGGTTCCACAATCTGGCTATGGTGAATTGAGCAGCTATGAACATTGATGTGGCTGTATCTCTGTAGTATGCTGATTTTAAGTCCTTTGGGTATAGGCCAAGGAGTGGGATAGCTGGGTCAAATGGTGGTTCCATTCCAAGCTTTCTGAGGAATCTCCATACTGCTTTCCAGAGTGGCTGCACTAATTTGTAACCCCGCCACCAATGTATGAGTGTACCTTTTTCCCCACATCCTCGCCAACACTTATTGTTGCTTGTATTCTTGATAATCGCCATTCTAATTGGGGTGAGATGGAATCTTAGGGTAGTTTTGATTTGCATTTCTCTTATTACTAGAGATGTTGAACATTTTTTCATATATCTGTTGATTGCTTGTACATCTTCTTCTAAGAAGTGTCTGTTCATTTCCTTAGCCCATTTGTTGATTGGATTATTTGTATTCTTGGTGTAGAGTTTTTTGAGTTCTTTATAGATTCTGGAAATTAGTGCTCTATCTGAAGTATGAGTGGCAAAAATATTCTCCCACTCTGTAGGCTCTCTCTTCACATTACTGATAGTTTCCTTTGCTGAGAGAAAGCTTTTTAGTTTGAATCTATCCCAGTTGTTGATTCTTGCTTTTATTTCTTGTGCTATGGGAGTCCTGTTAAGGAAGTCTGATCCTAAGCCAACAAGTTGAAGGTTTGGACCTACTTCTTCTTCTATAAGATGCAGGGTCTCTGGTCTGATTTCAAGGTCCTTGATTCATTGTGAGTTGAGTTTTGTGCAGGGTGAGAGATAGGGGCTTAGTTTCATTCTGTTGCATATGGATTTCCAGTTTTCCCAGCACCATTTGTTGAAGAGGCTATCTTTTCTCCATTGCATATTTTTGGCACCTTTGTCTAGTATGAGAAAATTGTATTTATTTGGGTTTGTGTCTGTGTCCTCTATTCTGTACCATTGATCTACCTGTCTATTTTGGTGCCAATACCATGCTGTTTTTGTTACTATTGCTTTGTAGTATAGTTGAAGTTCTGGTATTGCAATACCCCCTGTTTCATTCTTCCTGCTAAGGACTGCTTTAGCTATTCTGGGTTTCTTATTCTTCCAGATGAATTTCATAATTGCTTGCTCTATTTCTGTAAGGTACATCATTGGGATTTTAATTGGAATTGCATTGAATCTGTATAGCACTTTAGATAGTATGGCCATTTTGACAATATTAATTCTGCCTATCCAAGAACATGGGAGATCTTTCCATCTTCTAAGGTTTTCTTTAATTTCTTTCTTTAGTGTTCTGTAGTTCTCATTGTAGAGGTCTTTCACCTCTTTTGTGAGATTGATTCCCAAGTATTTTATTTTTTTCGATGCTATTGTGAATGGGGTAGTTTTCCTAATTTCTCTTTCTGAAGATTCATCACTTATGTATAAAAATGCATTGGATTTATGAGCATTGATCTTGTAACCTGCTACTTTACTGAATTCACTTATGAGTTCTAAGAGTTTTCTGGTGGAATTTCCAGGTTCCTCTAAATATATAATCATGTCATCAGCGAACAGAGATAGTTTGAGTTCTTCTTTTCCAATTTGTATCCCTTTAATTTCTTTGGTTTGTCTAATTGCTCTGGCTAGAGTCTCAAGGACAGTGTTGAATAGAAGTGGTGAAAGAGAGCATCCCTGCCTTGTTCCAGTTTTTAGGGGGAATGCTTTCAGTTTTTCACCATTTAGAATGATATTGGCCATGGGCTTAGTGTAGATGGCCTTTACACTGTTAAGGAATGTTCCCACTATCCCTATTTTTTCTAGTGTTTTGAGCATGAAGGGATGCTGTATTTTATTGAATGCTTTTTCTGCATCTATTGAAATAATCATGTGATTCTTAACTTTAAGACTGTTGATACAGTGAATGACATTTATTGATTTCCAGATGTTGACCCAACCTTGCATCCCTGGATAAAACCCACTTGATCGTGGTGCACTTTTGTTGAGAATTTTTGCGTCGATGATCATTAAGGATATTGGTCTGAAATTTTCTTTCCTCAATGTGTCTCTGTCTGGTTTAGGTATCAGGGTGATATTGGCTTCATAGAATGAGTTTGGGAGGGTTCCCTCCTCTTCTATTTCATGGAATACTTTGAGGAGTATTGGAATGAGCTCTTCTTTAAAAGTTTTGTAGAACTCGGCTGAGAACTCATCTGGTCCCAGACGTTTCTTTGTTGGTAGGCTTTTGATGACCTCTTCTATTTCATTGCTTGAAATTGATTTATTTAAGTTGTGTATGTCCTCCTCATTCAGTTTAGGCAATTCATATGTCTCTAGAAACTTGTTGATGTCTTCGAGGTTTTCTGTTTTGTTGGAGTATAGATTTTCAAAATAGCTTCTAATTATGTTTTGTATTTCAATCGTGTCTGTTGTGATATTTCCTTGTTCATTCCGAATTTTAGTAATTTGAGTTTTCTCCCTCTTTCTCTGTTAGTGTGGCTAAGGGTTTATCAATTTTGTTTATTTTTTCAAAGAACCAACTATTTATTTTGTTAATTTTTCCGATTGTTTCTTTTGTTTCAATTTTGTTGATTTCGGCTCTGATTTTAACTATTTCCTGTCTTCTACTACTTTTGGTGTTGGTCTGCTCTTCTTTTTCTAGGGCTTTGAGCTGTAGTGTTCAGTCATTTATTTGTTGATTTTTACTTCTTTTGTTGAATGTGCTCCATGAAATAAACCTTCCTCTAAGTACTGCTTTCATAGTGTCCCAGAGATTTTGATATGATGCGTCTTTGTTCTGGTTTACTTCTAAGAATTTTTTAATTTCCCTCCTGATGTCTTCTGTTATCCATTCATCATATAATAGTGTTTTATTTAATCTCCAGGTATTGGAGAAGTTTCTGTTTTTTATTCTGTCATTTATTTCTAATTTCAATCCATTATGATCTGATAGAGTACAAGGTAGTATCTCTATCTTCTTGTATTTGCTAACAGTAGCTTTGTGGCATAAAACATGGTGTATTTTAGAGAAGGATCCATGTGCTGCTGAGAAGAAAGTGTATTCATTCCTTGTTGGATGGTATATTCTATATATGTCAGTTAAGTCTAAATTGTTGATTGTGTTATTGAGATCTATGGTTTCTTTATTCAGTTTTTGTTTGGAAGATCTATCCAGTACTGAGAGAGGTGTGTTAAAATTGCCTAATATTATTGTGTTGTGGTCTCTTTGATTTCTGGAATTGAGAAGGATTTGTTTGACCTACATGGATGAGCCAATGTTCAGGGCATAGATATTTATGATTGTTATGTCTTGCTGATTTATGCTTCCCTTAAACAGTATGTAATGTCCTTCTTTATCCCTTCTGACTAGTTTAGGCTTGAAGTCCACATTATCTGAAATGAGGATGGATACTCCAGCTTTTTTGCTGTTTCCATGTGCACGGTATGTTTTTTCCCATCCTTTCACCTTTAGTCTATGGGTATCTCTTTCTATGAGATGAGTCTCTTGCAGGCAGCATATTGTTGGATTTTTCTTTTTAATCCAATCTGCCAGTCTATGTCTTTTGATTGATGAGTTCAGGCCATTAACATTCAGGGTTATTATTGTGATATGATTTGTATTCCCAGTCATTTGACTCATTTTTGTTATTTGACATGATTTGGTTTCTCCTTTATTTGGCTATTCCTTTAGGCTAGTTCCTCCCATTGCTGATTTGCATCGTTTTTCATCTCTTTCTCATGGAATATTTTGGTGAGAATGTTCTGTAATGCCAGCTTTCTTTTTGTAAATTCCTTTAGCTTTTGTTTATCATGGAAGGATCTTATTTCATCGTCAAATCTGAAAGTAAGTTTTGCTGGGTATAAGATTCTTGGTTGGCATCCTTTTTCCTTCAGGGCTTGGTAAATGTTGTTCCAGGCCCTTCTAGCTTTAGGGTCTGGATTGAACAATCTGCTGATATTCTTATTGGTTTCCCCCTGAATGTAATTTGATTCTTTTCTCTCGCGGCCTTTAAAATTCTGTCTTTATTTTGTATGTTAGGTCTTTTCATTATAATGTGCCTTGGTGTGGGTCTGTCGTAATTTTGTATATTTGGAGTCCTATAAGCCTCTTGTACTTGGTTTTCCATTTCATTCTTCAGATTTGGGAAATTTTCTGATATTATTTCATTGAATAGATTGTTCATTCCTTTGGTTTGTTTCTCTAAGCCTTCCTCAATCCCGATAATTCTTAAATTTGGCCTTTTCATGATATCCCATAATTCTTGTAGATTCTGTTCATGATTTCTTACCATCTTCTCTGTTTGGTCAACTTTGTTTTCAAGGTTAAATATTTTGTCTTCAATGTCTGAGGTTCTGTTTTCCAGGTGTTCTATCCTATTGGTTATGCTTTCTATGGAGTTTTTAACTTGGTTTATTGTTTCCTTCATTTCAGGGATTTCTGTTTGGTGTTTTTGCAGTATCTCTAACTCTTTATTGAAATGAGCTTTTGCTTCCTGTGTTTGCTCTTTTAACTGTTGATTGCTGTGATCATTTAATACCTGCATTTGCTCTTTCATCTCCTCCTTCAATGCCTGCATTTGCTCTTTCATCTCCTCATTTGCTTCCCTGATTGTTTTAATTATGTACATTCTGGACTCCCTTTCTGACATTTCTTCTGCTGTGCTGTCATTGAGTTTTATTGATATAGTATCTAGGTTTGTTTGGGACATTTTCTTCCCTTGTTTTATCATATTGGTCAGATGTCAGTGGGACTCTGAGATATTGCAGATTTCCTCTATTGTCTTATAGTGTCCCTGTAGATTTCCAGTGTATCACCTCCCAGCCTTCAGTAGCCTGAAGTCTTGGAGTAACTTGATAATGCAGTGCTTCCGAAGAAAGCTGCCCCGAGCCCGCTACTGGTTCCAGTGCTTGGAGCTGGCTCTGTGTGGAAAGGCTCTCACTGGGGGGCCTGCTCCGAGAAGCTGGCCATATGGGCTGAGCCCACCGGCGGAGTGCGCAGGGCTGCCTGGGGAAGCTGCCCTGGCCTACTCTGCCTCTAGCTACCCTGGCCTACTCTGATAAGCCGCCCCTATTGGGCCTGGGTGGCAGGCCCAGCTTCACCCATTGGGGGATACTCACCCCGTGGCTCTATTTTAGTCCGAGTCTCTCAGTGCCTCCCTTTCTTGAATCCTGGGTTCTGGAGCGACTGGAGATGCAGTCTCCCTCTAGTCCACCATCTTGGATTGCCCCGTGGAAAGAGCCTTGGCCGGAGGGGGCAGGGCCGCCTAGAGAAGTCTCTGGCTGCCCTGCCCTGGTGCCAGAGGCTGCTTGCGGGTGGGAGCTCTCCACTGGTTCAGGGACTTGTGGCTGGCTGGCTCTGTGTAGAAAGGCTCTCACTGGGCAGTCTGCTCCGCGAAGCTAGCCTTGAAAGGCGCCTCTCACTGGAGGGAGCCAGGCTGCTTGGGGAAGTCCCTGGCTGCCCTGTCCTTGTCCCTGAAGCTACCTGCGGGCCGGAGCTCGCCGCGCTGGCTCCGTGACTTGGAGCTAGTTCTGTGCAGAAAGGCTCTCACTGGGGGGCCTGCTCCGAGAAGGTGGAGAAGCTGGCCATGTGGGATGAGCCCACCGCCGGAGTGGTCAGCGCTGCCTGGGGAAGACTCTAGCTGCCCTGGCCTACTCTGATAAGCTGCCCCTATCCGGGCCTGCTGCCCAGGCCGAGCTTCACCCGGTGGGGGAGACTCACCCCGTGGCTCTGTTTTAGTCCTAATCTCTCAATGCCTCCCCTTCTTGAATCCTGGGTTCTGGAGAGACTGGAGATGCAGTCACCCTCCAGTCTGCCATCTTGGATCCGATAATTTTATTTTTTATTGATATATATTATTTAACATTGATAAACATAACCTAATTTAAATTTAGTGTTTTATATATTACTTTCTACTTTAAGTAATAGTATAATTCGTTACTTTTTCTTTAGGCTTCGGGAACAGGAAAAAAAAGAAGCAGAAGAAGCTTGTCAAAAGGAAATAGAAGAATGGGAAAGAAAACTTCTAGCTCAAGCAGCTCCAACTTGTATGGAGAACATGTGGGAAATTCCAGCCATTGGGCATTTCCTTTGTTTAGCCCAGCAAATTCTAAACTTGCCAGAAATAGTCTTCTATGAATTGGAACGTTGTCTTCTGATGCCTCAGTGTAATGCTTTTCTATCAAAAATAATGACTTCTCTATTAAGTCCTCCCCATCGTAGACCTACCTTACATCGAAGACCTACTTTGCCTTATAGGGCCTGGGAAGCAGCACTGAGACAGAAAGTGCAGCAGTGGTACACTGCTGTAGGACAGACTGAAAATCCTGATAACTGTGCTGAAAAACTTGGGTTGTGTCCTCAATTTTTTAAAGTTCTTGGAGAAGTTAATCCATTGGAAGAAAAACCTTTTCACGAACTACCATTCTACCAAAAAGTGTGGTTACTTAAGGGTCTTTGTGACTTTGTTTATGAAACACAAAAAGAAGTTCAAGATGCTGTACTTGGACAGCCTATACATGAATGCAGGGAAGTTATTCTTGGTTATGATTATTTGGAGAACGCTTATGTACATTTTCCACAGTTCTGTGGTGCAGATGTACGGATTTATAAACAGAGACCTTTTCAGGCCCCAGAATTTCCAGTTCCACCCATTAAAATACAAAGAGTACCTCGTATTAAACTGGAGAAATTGAAGTGTGACTATATTAGTACAAGTATTGGAGATTATAAGTGTGGTAGAGAAGGCCTGCCCTCAACCTTCAAGAAAGAGCAGGAAATTAATTGTGATCCAGCTTGCTGCCCTGCTAAAATGAACTTTGATAATCATGACATCTCTGTTGAAATGGAAGTAAAGTCCAACTGTGAAATTAGAATTCACAGGCCCTGTGAAATTAAAAAAACTGATTGTTGTAAAGAAAATTTGGAGAAACCAGGGAGTCCAGGGGAAGTTACTGGCTTTGGAGAGCCACTTAGTCCAGGTGAAATAAGATTTATAGAAAATCAGGAAAAATATGGTGAAACTTCCAAAATAAAGACTGAACCCACTCCATTGAAAGAAAATGCTCTAAAATCTTGCCAGATACACGTGAACGGAAGTCACATTGATCATCCAGAAATTAACTGCCACAAAGTTGTAAGGGATATCCTATTAGAGCAGTCACTGCAGAGCCACAAGAAACTCAAACTAACTAAAATGAGGGCAAAAAAGAAGAAAAAGAAAAAAAAGAAATTGAAAGACGTTTTGAATGAAAACTTACAGAGAAAGCGTGAAGGTCTTCATTCTCTTGCTTTCAAGTCTTATAAACCTGAGATCCAGAATAAGTTATTCATCATCAAAAAGAAAGCAAAACATAAGAAGCACAAATCTGGTAAGCTAACACAAATGGGTAAGAATTGCATTTAAATATAATTCCAGTTCTTTCAGTTACACATCATGGAAGTGCTGCTTGACAGAATGAAATCACATTTGTATGTGTGTAAGGGTAAAGTTTTATTTATTTCCCATGATTATAAAACCCAGAGTAGAAGAGATTTTTATACACTAACAAAAAAATTGGTGTAGTACATTTTAATTTCACTTTGGATTTGAACACATATGGACTTTATATTTTTACATTTCTTTCTATCAGTTTCTCTGCAGTGCTTGCCATCGTTTATGGTAAATGTTTGGGGATTTTTTCTAAGTTAAAGACAATACAAATGTAGTAGAAAAAAAACACTGATATCAGAAGATATCATTCCCAGGACTCAAGTTCATGACAGCTAACAAACAAGGGTAGTAGTCAGATTATCTGAGTCTCAGTTTTTCCCATATATATTTTCAGTATCTCTGTTTTCCATATATATTTTATATCCCCAAAAATGTGAACTCTAAGAAGGCAATTATATTAACTAATAAGGCATTAAGCATATGTCTGTCAAAGAATTCATAAATCTTTCATCAAATTTAAATATCCTATATACTTGTCACCAGCATATTTAAACAACAAATATGGTATAAAGTCTTCAGTGGTTGGTTTCTGTACTCAGTGTTTTTGTTTTTCCTGTTGTCTGTCTTTAAGTCAGTTTATGTCTCATCATTAGGATAGATAAAAGCATGTGGTCAACTTTATTAACCTTAATAAAAAATTGGCTGTATTGAGGAAAGAATAAGAATTGTTTACCAGAATGACTTGTGGTTCATCAGTATTTGTGGATTTTAGGGTTTTTTTTCTTCTTTAAGTAGCAAAGTTAATTAAGATTTAACAATAGTTTGATACAGAATTGGCAAATGAGAGAGTTTTCGTTGGGCTAATAATGTAATTAGTACTCTACTATAGTTACTTAAGTCATTAAATATACTTCAGTATGTCTTAAAACATGCATGTAGTGAATCATTGGCAAAGAAGTACTATCACATTTATTACCAAAAACAGACAATTTGTTAGAGTGAAAATTTCAAAGTGTTCATGTCAACCCCTAAGATAAAAAGTTAGTGTTTTTAAAGTAACTTTCAAAAAGAAGCCTTTTAAATTATACAAGTAATCAACTAGATTTTTATAAATTTAGTTTGATCTGTTTTGCTAGTTCACTTTGAAATGTTCATGTCTATGTCTAATACATTAAATAATATTTTAAATTTTGGAATTTTTAAAAAATTCTAAAGTATATAGTATTGTTTTATTAATATCATTATCACCTAAAACCTTTTGTTAAATGTTTATTATATTGCCATTCATGTGTTCAAAAGCAATTATAACGTCATTGTGTAAGATAAAGTAGTTTTCTTCTACATATTATAAAAGGCCATAAAAATGCTAAATAGTGGGTTAAAATGAATTTATATTGTAAGCAAATAAAATGTTACATTTTTAAAATTAAAGTTCAGGATGTTTGGAACTCAGAGAGAAAATGTATGAGCTTTTCATGACCAGTTCTAGACAAGTGAATGAAAACACTTGGAAGGCGAATATAGCAAGTGCTTGCATGTCCCCTCTGAGCCTTTAGAGAAGGCTCGCATGCATAAACTACAAGAAACTTATGTACTTGTTTGTATACTTTGATTTTATCCTCAGACCAAATTTTAGAAAGTTAAGCCTTCAGTGACTAAAATATTTGGATCTGATACATACAGTTTTCCCTCACTCATTAGTATGGGGTGAGCATAGGCCTATTTCTTGTTGTCTTCAAATATTAAATTAACTCTTAACTAATATAACAGTGTTAAAGTGTTCAAATATACCAACAGTGTGCTTGCTTTAAATAATTTTCAGGCCACTTTTCTTTCTGAGAGTTTGCCCTATACTCTTTGATTAGGTGTTGAGACATTGTGACCTATTTTGTAGTCAGTTTAGGACATACTCTAAAACAGTGTTTCCTTTCTCACAATTTTTTTTAAAAACTGAGTTCCCATGATCATGGGTGTGAAAAATGTACCTCTTATAGATTCACATTGTGTATTAGTACAGATTCACAGTGAATTTTGAGAAATTCATGTAAGATTTGTTTTGAAATTCAAAAATCTTAAGGTTTTAAAAGGGTATTGTGATGTATATACTATATTAAGTAACATCCCCAGTAGTACTTCGGGTAACCGCCCCCCGCCCCATGTAATCAAACACAATTTCTACAGAAAAATATATGGATAGCTGAGGGTGGCAGCACATGCCTATGATCTCAGCAGCTCATGAGGCTGAAGCAGAAGGATTGCAAGTTAGAGACCAGCCTCTCCAATTTAGTGAGACCCTGTTCGAAATAAAAAGAACTGAGAATGTAACTCAGTGGTAGCAACCCTGGATTCAATCTCCAGTACCTGCCCCCCACCCACCCACACACAGTATAGTCAGACTAGATGAAATGAAGATAATTTAAAAACCTCATAACAATTCAGGACAGATTTTGTTACCATATAAATTACTTTTAGGATTTTAATTTTCAGAAATTTTTGGACTTGAGAATTGTGGATAAATGATTTTGGATCATTAAAGAGTCTGAAAATCTTAAAGAAAACTGTTCAGTTTTGTTTAACCTAGTATTTTTTCACGTTTATTTTTACACAGAGCATTTTTTCATGTAATTATTACCAAAAGCCCATGTATTCTGTAGAATGTACTTTTGGATGAACTGTGTCATCCATGACTGATTTATAAATTTGCACTTAGAGTAGATTAAAAAATCTACATGTGATTATTCTGGTTCATTTTATGTTGATTACTACAGGCTTTAATTTTTGGTGGTATCTCTAAATTTAGTAAGATACCTTAGAGTATTGGGAGATGCTTTTTAGTAAAAGTTACAGAGACAGATTGGTTGAAAATGATGTGATAATTTTAGTGAGCTCTGAAGCAGTTTTGTAACTTTTAAGTATTCTAATCTATTTTCCAAAATTAGGGTTTCTGTTTTTTAAATTTTGAATTGATCTTTAGTCATTTAGGCCTTTTACTGTTGGAAGCATTATAGAATAAATAGAAATCATTGGAAATAATGTAATGTCCATCATCTTCTGCTCTATCTTGTATGATTTATTCAGTGCATTAAAACAAGAAAAATACAATCTGGTGATTAGAAATTTTTTCTTGGTGATTTATTTACAAAATGTAAAATTCCTGAAAACTTTGTTATTTTAAGCAAAGCTAACTAGGTTAACTGTGTTTGTAAAAAGAAAAAAAAAAGAAGCCTAAAGTTAAAAAAAATTTGACTCATTTCTTTTATTGCTTTTTCTTATTATAAAAGCAATACATTTTCTTTATAGACTACAGAGCCAAGCTGGAATAGCCCTTTCCTTACCACCTAGTAAATGCTCATTTTTTAATTATTTCCCCAAGGAAATCTCCCATTATCTATTTAAATATTCCATGTTGTGTGTACTTATAGCACCAGGCACTTCTCCTTCATAGTACTTAGTTATTGCATTTATTTCTAGGTTATCTTGGTGGTTTTTGGCCCTCTGTAACATTCTTGAGAACAGAAGGATTATTTCTGGTTTTACATTCCTAGCACTTAGCTCAGTAACTGACACACTGTGTAGGAATCTTTAAATAACTGAACACATATAATATGTTTTGTCCAGATATAACTAAGGTTAGCCCCTTAGTATGTGTCTTTTATATCTTTTTCAAGACATAAATATTTTTGAGTAGAATACTATTTTTGTATACAATACTGCTTTGTTCCCACATAACAGTATATCATAAACAATTTAGTGCAATAGATAGGTCTCTGCAGCATCATTTTAAATGACTGCATGGGATTCTGTTGTTTGTATTTTGTAGTTCATTGAACCAATGTCCTTAGTAGATATTTTGGTCATTTCAATAACATATTTTCATAGACTGCATAGAGCAGATAGAGTTGGCTAAAATTAATTAGAAATGTTTAAATTTGGAGACTTATTATAAAACCTGAAAAAAACAGACATATGATTAAAGATGCATTCACATCAATAAAAGGTTTATGATATTTAAGTTATTCATTTCAACCAGTTTGCTTTGGAGCTTTTTCACCCTCTCATTATTTTCAACCAAATCATTTTATAGTAGTGCCTCTAAACTGATTAAAATAGGAAAGACAAGTGGTCTTATTCTCTTCGAGGTTAAGAAAAGCTAAGGTTCAAAGTGTTAAATAGCCTTCTCAATTTAATAATTGTTAAGTATAGGTAAAGATAACATAATAAAAGGTCAAGTAGAAGAAAAATCAATATACAATGATAGTCTTAGGAGGTTTTACAAAGGATAAAGGACTTTGAAGAGTAATGGGAATTCGATAGGAAAAAGATGATTAATAACAAGCAGAAGCATTGAGATATAATTAAGCTAGGTGTGACTCAAACAATTAGCACAATAAAAATTTTTCATGGAAAAGTTGAGGTTTTAATAGCAACAGAGTGATGAGAGTATGCCATTTTGGGGATATATTTCTAATGTGGTCCTATTTTAAATAACTGAATCAAGAGCCTAATACAAGTACATGAACTTGAATAAGATATATCAGAGGGCTGGGGTTATAGCTAGCAAGTGTGAGGCACCGGGTTTAATATTCAGCACCACATAAAAGTAAATACATTGTGTCCATCTACAACTTATATACAACTTAAAAAAAGAAGATATGTCAGATGTGTAAAAATCAGTGAACTGCTTATTCAAAAATGAATGAGAAAATGTTATTTATATTTGACTACTTCCAGGTCCATATTTGTGAAAAGCTTGTAGTATTCTATATGGACGGCACTTTAGAACTATGATTATCTTTATGAAGGAAAACTTTTGAGTACCAACTGGAGATTCCAAGATATGAGTGAAAGAATTGACTATATTCCATCTCCTTTTATTATTCAATCCCTTCTATTCCCCCCAATATTATATAATGCTTACTGTGTGCCAAGCACTGTTCTAAGCCTTATACATATTATCTCAATCTTCAAAAAACTCTAAAAAGTAAATGCTATTATTATTCCCATTTTATAGATTAAAAAAGTTGAGGTACAGCGATTTATTTACTTTTCCAAGGTTACACAGCTAGTAAGTGGCAGGATTAGGAAAAAAGATCTCACAAGATAATGAGGATGCCATTAAAGAACTATGAAAAGAAATTGGCAGGGCTTAAATGAAGAGATAGAAGATAATTAGGAAGAAGAAATTTAAATTTAGATAAAGAACGATAACTTTTAAATCCATGTAAGGAATGTGACTATTTTATCACATTGAAAGAAGCAAATTCCATTTTAAGAGAGATATTACAACAAGTAGCAGAATTTGGCATCTGTTTTAGTCAACTGTTTCACTGCTGTGATTAAATGATCTGACCAACACAATTGTAGAGGAGGAAAAGTTTTATTTTAGGGCTCACGGTTTCAGAGGTCTTAGTCCATAGACTAAGCCCATTCCTCAGGGCTCAAGTGAGGCTGAACATCGTGGCAGAGATGTGGCGGAGGGAAGCAGCTTGCATCATCAGGAAGCAGAAAGAGAGAGACTCCACTCTCCTTATACAAAATATATACCCCATAGCCCCATCCCGATTCCTACCTCCTCCAGCCATACTCTACCACTTCAATTAATTCCATCAGGGATTAACTGATTGGGTTAAGACTTACAACCCAGTCATTTCTCCTCTGACCCTTCCTTCATTGTCTCACATGTGGCTTTTGGGGAACACCTCACATTCAAACCATAGCAGCATCTGATTAAATATTTAAGTTAAAGGTGGGAAATGGACCACCTTTATGTTATGGAGTTACTGTATTATGTGATAAGGTTGAAGAATTACCAGTATGATGAAAAATTTGCTTATCGACAGGAATAACAGAGAAAATCAACTGTTTTATTGAGATCAAATAGCTTATTAATAGAACATTCCAGAAATTTCTACAGAATGTGTTAGCTCAAGGTATGCACATTAGTAAATAGGGTTAATTATAGACTCCAGTGCTGTGGCTTCCCATCTCTGGCAATTCTCCAATTCACTATTTAATAATACAAGTGCCCTTGAGTTTTTAACAGTAATATCTTTTTAAACTACTTGCTTATTAATATTTCTAAAATAAAGACACTGAGCAAGTGGTGACTGTATTGGGATAATTCTAAAACACTGAAAGCTAAATATCAGGAGGCATTGAAATGGTGGAAGTCTTTGAGTAGCCCCACAGACTGAAGAGTGAAGACAGACAAGGGAAAACAGGTAGAGTCTAGGAATAAAAATGAGAAATAAAGTGAGGAAAGAGAAGTTGAAATGAAGATGATAAGTACCTTCATTTCTGTAATACAAGGCATATTTCCAGATTTTAGAAGTCTAAGGTTTTGTGCCTCAGTTACAGTATAAAATATATTCTTAGCCATGATTTCTTTCAGGTTAGCCACCCTTTTGTTGTAAGCATAGTGTTTAGAAAGCTTTCTTAGGTGTACTTTTGTAACATTAATTACTAAGTTTTTTAATTAATTATTTTAGTCATTAAGGTTTTATGCTTTCCCAAGTACAAGTTGACACTTTTTGAACATTTATGTTTTAAGCTTAAGAGTGGTGTGAGGCTAAAACCTCAAACCTTATACCATTCTTGAAATTCTTATGTTTCAAACTGTTCTCTGATTCCACCACAATTCTAGGTCTGAGAATTATATTCCATTTTAAAGGAGCAGGTGACTTACAGCAGTGGGAATAGAAGACCTAGGGTCTGATTAAGGAAATGGTGGGGTAGTGAAAGCCCACTGGGGGGCAGTATGTATCTTGCCTAGCGTATGTCTTGTCCTGAAACAAAACCAAATTACCAAATAAAGGTTGTGTGATTTTGTAATGTCCCTGTGCTTCATTTCAAAAATAATATTTAATAAAAAGTAAGCGCTGATTTTTACAACAAATACAGGGAAATTCAAATTCAAATTATTTTTGTTTTTTGAGGCTGTAGACTGAAGGTACAACGAATATGCTTTTCTTCTATCCCTAGTCAATAGGAATACTTCGAAGTCAGTTGGAAGCAGTTTGAAAGAATATAGTATTATCATCAAAAAGCACAACTTTGAAGTGAAGACAGATCTAGATTAAAGTATATGCTTTACTGCATATTAACTACAAGTCCTTCATTAATTCCTTTACCTGTTTATAGTTGGTTTCTTTATCTGTGAAAAAAAGAGATAGTATAGTAACCTGTTTTGCTATATTGTTATAAGTGTTAGAATAGCAAATGCTTACAACCTTGCATGTATAAAGCCTGGTATGTGATAGGAATTGAATTGGTCAGGAAATGGTAACTAGGATTTTTGTGAAGTAGAATTATGTAATGGAAGGAGCTTGGACTTTGGATTTAGAATTCCTGGCTGTGGTGCATACTTACTGTGTGATGCTTCAGTACATTAATTAATCTTTTAAATTTTTGGTTATCCCACTCTTCAATAAGGTGTCTCACCTACCTTGGAGGGTTGTTTTGAGAATTAAATGAGATAATTTATATAAATCACTTTAGTAAGTGTCTGGCACACAGTTGGCTCTCAGTAAATGTTCGTCTTCCTACATCCAGTGGTAGGTCATGTTGTAAAACTCTGGTAAATAGTGTAAATTATTTAAGTCATTGTTAAATGTTGTCCTCACTATAAAATGGACACAGATAGATGCAAAGAATTGTGAATAATTATCTTTTTTTTCCTATCCCTAGGCAGGCAAAATTTCTGATAAAAAGTGGGATTCTTGTATTTAAAGAATCACGTCCCAGAATTTATTGTGAGCCAGATACAAAGTGAATAATATGATTTCTATCACCAGTAACTTACAACATAGCAAGGAAGACCAAGATTTAAATAATCTCAAAACTCTGATTAAATGTTACATTCATTGATTTGTGTACAAAGTAGAGTGATAGCACAGAGGATGTATAAGCAAGAACTACAATAAAGGAGTAAGAAAAAAGAATTGAAAAGTTAAGAGATTTTCTGCTTACATTCTTCTTACCATAGCTTAGCTAAAATAGAAACAATAACTTATTGATCATTTGCCATGTGCACAGCAGTATCCCAAGCTCTTTGCATGTTGTAACTTGTTTAATTCTCACAGATTAGGTAATATTATTCCTTTTCTGCAGATGATAGCACTGCATAAAGAAATGAAGCAGCTTGCTCAAGGTCATTTGACCAGTAGGTGGTTATAGCAAATATTCAAATACGTGTAATTTAGTTCCACAACTCAGTCTTAAAACTACTACATAATAATAGAATACTGCCTCTAGTAACTTAATAGTTGAAGTATCCTAACACTGTGGTGAACTAAAATAAACACTTCAGCTTCTGAGCCTATTAAAATAGAGTGGCCGATAGAGTCAACTGAGAATTTAAAGTACCTGAATTTAGTGCCTATGTGACAACAATAAGAAATTCGTGGGACTATCAAGAGTGTCTTTTACTTATAAACAAACACAGAATCAAATGATTTTTAAAAGGTAATTAGAGCAGTACTGCAAGGTCAGGGGGTGCATTGAAGAATTTCCTTTTCTTCAACAGATTGCTATTTTGATTAATTCTTTTCAAACGTAGGTCATCAAGTTCACTAAATCTTTTCCCATATATTTTTTTAAAATGATAAAGGTGGTGTATAGTGAAAAGGTATCCTGACATTCAGATTCCTGAGTCCCCTCGAGACAGCTGTATCATAGAGACACCAACAATTTAATCACTTCTCCCTGAGTATTGCTCCTTTAAGCAACCCACCCATTTACCTATTTTCATACAAGTTTAGTTTTATAATAGGCACAATGTAAGCACAGAAGCAAGTAACAGTGATGAGAAAGGAAATATATGTTGAATTACTTTATTTTAAATTAATTAAAAGCAAATGTCAAATGACAAGTTGATACTTATAAACAAGACAGTAAAATTTAAATTATGTGAATCTCAGCAGATACATTTTGAATCTAAAGTTGGCAATTATTCAAATTATGGTTCTGTGATATGATTAAAAAGGAGTACAGAAAATAGCATGATTATATTGATAGTGGAGTTTTATCAATTGTGTTGAATAAAATTTGCAATAAAATTAACATCTTTCATCTGAAATTGTATCTATTTAGGAAAACTGAAGCTTTAGAATTATGCACAGAAAATTTACTGTTTACTCCTTTTCCCTTTTGAAAAAGTAACTTTTAAGTTGATTTTGACCTACAAATAATTGTGAGCCAATAGAAGCATCACTTAAATTTTTTATGCCCTTGTTAGATTATAAACTCCTAGAGGACAAGGCCTTCATTTTATAATTTCTGATTGTATACATAAATTTTAGTGTACTGTATCTAGTATTTGTTGAATAATTAACAGCAATTTATTATTTAATTTTTCCTAATTACAATGTAGAAAAACATGAAAAATAGATTTTATGTATGTATCTTTTCTGTCCTGTTAAATACAAAGAACCAGACTTCAAATGTATGCTACAAATTGGATTTCTTTAAGAATATGACATTTATTTTCCCAGTGTTTTCTGATTGCACAAATTACTAGGTGCATTTTAAAGGGGGATGTTTACCTTCTTTTTAATCTATGAACATTGAATACTGCCAAGGGAAGCCCATTAGGTGAGTGCAAAGCTAAAGGAATAGAAAAACGTTGTTTCTTAAGCTACTGAGGGGATGTTCACATTAGGTTGACTAGAGACCATAATCTTCAAATATAGTTCTTATGCAAGTTCCTGACTGCAGAAGTCATTATTGAAGGTAAGGTTTTTTTCCCCAGTGTCATCATATTTTAAATTGTGAATGTAGATAGTTACTGAACAGTAATAATGTGGCTTTTTTTCCTTAATCTTATTGCAATAAATTCTGATACTTATATAACACATTGGGGATAGTAATAGTTTGGTTCTTATACAAACAAGACAGCATTTGTTAATGTGTCTGTTACAGGTAGTTATAGTTTAATGTTTGCTTTTGCTGGGCTTGTTTGATTCATCATTTTTATTTGACTCACTAGCAGCCATCTGTTAGTTATAATTTAACTTTCAAGGCTCTATGTAATTTGGTTTTTGTTAATGAAGTGCTGTAAACAGCATTATGAAGCTTTTCTCTTTTAATCTTGAAAGGAAAAAAATCCATATCTAAAAAAGCAATCACAAAGAAGAGGAAAACTGTCACAAAGTCACCTACTGTACCAGAATTTCAGGTAAAATTTTTAACTTTGTCTCAAATTTTTGGTTTAATTTTTTGTTTCAGTGTTTATATTATTCCTTGAGAGATTGGCTGAATTTCAAGAAACTGTAACATACTTTTGAGTGTTTCTGACAATGTCTTTTTCTTTGCAAGTACAGATATGTAACCAAGATTTAATCTGCTAGTATATCAGAGCTTTTTACCTTTTTTTGGTTCTTGATAGTCAAAAAAAACTGTTTTTTAATATATTAACCTATACTACATTTCATAGAAGTAGTTTAATAGAAATATATGTATACATCTGTATATGAATACAAGTACTTTTTCTGCATATGTATTAAGCAAATATGAAAGTGAAAGTCAAGAACAAATCATAACTTGTACACGATAATATTGCCTAGGTAATCCATTCTTATTTCTTTGGGCAATATGGAATAGTTGATTTATTAACTTGAAACACAAATATTTTAATTCTTGACTGTATATGAGCTTCAAAGAGAAAAGTAAAGGTTAAATGAAATGGTCTTTAAACTTTTCAAAAAATAATAATTGTATGTACTGCCATATGAATATATGAAGTTTTTTGTTTGTAGCTGATAGTAAAGATAACCAGAGAATTGTGCTTTAATAAAATATGCTTTTATTTTCTATTTTATTAAAAATGTGTTTTTTTCAACAAACAAGTTTCTTAAAAAATTTCTTTGTTGTAGTCTGCCTAATCCATTTCCTAAAGTTTTATAAGCTCATACCTTATTACCAAAAGATAATGAATGCTGAAATGAATTTATGGGTCTCAAGTCAATTAGAAGTAAAAATAAAAAGGCAGTAAGTATGAAAATATTGATAATATTATGTGAGTTTATCAGTTACATATATTTAGAAAATGTGGACAGCTTTTTAAAAAAATTCTATTCGGGAGAAGTTGCTAATTGGTAAAGATGAAATATATTTAAATAAACAGTGAAAGAAAATAGACTATTTTATTTTTAATTTTTCAATTTTTTTTTCATTTTTTATAGTACTGAGAATTGAACCTAGGGCCTCACTGATCTAGAAAAGTTCTCTACCACTGAGCTACATCCCCAGCCCTAGACATATTTTTAATCTCAGTATTTTAGGATAAAGTATTTTAATGACTTTAAGAATATAGTATTTTTAATATTTGAATGAATTACAGATATTTCTATAAAATCTTCTTATATATAACCTTGGTTCCAGCATAGTCAATAAAAAATATGATTTTACTGTTTACTTAGAATCCTTTCTACCATTGATTGCTTATAATATTTAATGCCCTCGTGCTCTATCATTATGCTTGCACTTATGTCATGCTGCCTTTGCTATTTCTCCCTTTTATGTTTTCCTCAATTCCTCAAAATATTAATCCCAGAAATATAGATCTTAGGATACATCTGACCCAATTTTGGTATTTTCTCCATTTGTATGTTGGTGGGTAGATGTTTTTACACTTAATAAGTGACATAGATTGCATAGGCAATGCTTTTTTTAAATTCCAAGTGGTATTTTTTTTAATGATTCATGAAGTCAATGCAGTGGATTGCATGACCATTATTTCTCCTTTAAGCTAACAGAATTAAAATAGAAATTATCAGTGTATTGTACTTAGTGTGTCACATGTATTCATGTAAATATGTATAGTTACATTGTTTTATGAAACTGGTTTTAGTTATGTGTGTGTACACAGTGACATGCATTGTAAAATATATTTTTTTGTTTATAGGTCATGGACAAAAAATGTTTGAAAACCAATCTTTTAAGTGATGCTTTTAGTTATTGTTCTTTTGCTTATTCTCAGCAACTAAAGGTCAAAAGTACAAGTTTTTTCTAGATTGAGCTGTTCAAAATAAATAGTCTCCTTCCTGATTCTTAAGGTTGGGCAGATAGTAGGGAAGGTGTGCGTTTGACTGGCAGACTGGCTGGCTGACTGGCAAGCAAGCTGAGGTGGGGAATAATCTCTTGAGAACAAGACTTCTTATGCTGAATTTACAATATGAGTGCCATTAAGAAAATTTGGCAACTATCTCCTGTAAGACCAGGTCATTTGCTTCAAATAAACATGTTAATAGAAAATGGTATTAGTCATAGTAAACTTTGCAGACTGCAAAACTTTTACCCTCATATTAGAATACCAATTATTATTGATAAAGAAGTGAATTTATCCTTCTCAAAAGCTCTAGTAATATGATATTTAGAACCTCAGATTATACTAAGGACTCATTTTAGCTGTTATTTTAAATAGCTCATTTCTACTATTAAACAAAAATATAGAAATATTTAACTAGAAGATTTCCTTTGTACTATCCATCCTAATTTTTTTTTTTTTTCTCATTGTGGGCGCTGGGGATGAAACCCATGGCTTTGCATATTCTAGGTGAGCTCTTTACCACTGAGCTGTATATCCCCAGTCCTCTAAAATATATTATTGCTTATTGCTGAAAATAATGAAACTGTTGGTGAATATATAGTAAATCCTGATACTCTTTGAATTGACAGAAAATAAACTTAGGAACAAGGGATGAAATTAGGAAGTTTATTTTAAAATCCTAATACGAAATAAAACCTGGCTGGGATGCATGTTTGTAATCTTAGCTACTGGGAAGGCTGAAGGAGAAGGATCACAAGTTAAAGGTTAACCTGGACAACTTAGCAAGACCCTGTCTCCAAAACAACAACAACAACAAAAAACCAAACGAAACAAAAAATGGCTGGGGATGTAGCTTAATAGTATTGCACTTGCCTAGCGTGTTCAAGACCCTGAGTTCAATCCCAGTACCACTACTACCACCCCTCAAAAAATATAAGACCTGTTTTGACCTCATTTTGAAAATGTTTTTGTTGACTTTTTAAAAGTTAGAAATCAAACTTCCCTGCTTATTTGCTTTAGGAAGAATTCATGTTCATAAACACACCTAAATCTATACCTCATTTTAAGAAAATAATTATATCACTCCTATTTAGATGATGGATTGGATTTATTTATTTATTGTGTGTACTGTAAAGGGACTAACAATATTCATACTTTCTCCTGAGATCTGTCAGGGGTTCTCAAAACTGAAGTAATATAAAAATAATCCAGAGCAATATTAAAAATGAAGATTCCTGTTTTTTATCCTCCAAAGACTGTGATTCTTTGAATTAGATGGGTACCAGTAATCTGCGTATGGTTGAACATATGATTTCTGGAACCAGACTATTCAAGTTTGAATGCCAGCTCTACAGCATACTTACTAACTCTAACCTTGAGTAAGTTAGTTAACAACTCTGTGATTCCAATTCCTCATCTGTACAGAGGTGGATAGTACTTACTTTCATAGAGTTGTGAAGATTAAATTATATAGCTAACTATTTTAGCTATTCTTATTATTTATTTTTTTAAATAAGCATGCCAGATGCTTCTGATGAAAAATGTTGTTACAAGTTTGAAAATCAATTAAGAATTGACTTAAGAACATCTGTTACTGACCTTAGCACTTTTTCCAACTAATGACCTTGAATTAAATCTTGGATTTGGTCTTTAAAATTTAATGATCTTTAAAAGATTAAACAGTGAAAAAACCAATAATTTATTTGACCACATAGTAAAAACTTACGCTTATCTTTAGTGTTATGATAAATTGTGAGTTGGAATGTAGGGGAAATTATTGGGTGTTTTTAGTCAACAGTGATTGCAAAAAATAGGAAATATATTCATTTTGAATGTTTAGGATATTGGTGGTTTAGACTTTTATAGCAAATTAACAGTGATGATTTTGTTATATTGACTATATTATTTCATTATCAATTTCTAATATTAAAAAATTACACTGAAAAGTAAATGTCAGTTTTCCTAATAAATTTGTTTTTATTTATCCCAAATTATTTTCTTTTAATCAATCTGTTTAATATTTGAGAAATCTAATATGAATTGTTTTGTATATAATGATGACAGAATGTCATAGAAAGTATTTTATAAACTTAGTGTATCAAGTCCCAAAAAGACAAAATTTTTCAACTTATTAATGACTTTATTTACTGTGGTTCTATTTTTCATTGGTAATCAAATATATATCCTTGATGCAATGTGTACCCACTCCTGTTCCATAATATGTTCCATATTATTCTAAATGCTAATTTGCAGAGGAAATCCATCCAGCTGCCAAAACTTATATAGTAGTGTTATTTTCAAACATCAACTCATAGATCCTTAACATACCTCTGAAAAAAACAATATTTCTTCATCTAACTAATGGAGGAACTAAAGAATAAGAAGTAAAGTACTACCCTCCATGTAACAAACTGGACTAAAAATGAAATTAGAGTTTCTAACTATTTCACTGTGTTAAGGGCCTTTGGGTTATGTCATTATTTTGAATTGCTACCTCTTAAAATGAGTATATTTGATTTCAGCTTTTTGTTTCACTTTCAACAACAGGGATTTTTACTTACCTCTTAAAATGCTTCCCATTTTTAAAATACAGTGCATTAAAAGAAACATCAGGTCTTGTTTGTGTGGGGGGGATTGAACTCAGGGCCTCATGGACACTCAGCTAATACTCTACACCAAGCTACATCTCCAGCCCAAAACATCAATTTTTAATCATGTGGTAATAAAAAGTTATTTTAACTTGTTTGTTAACAAGTTTAATGCCACAGTGATATCCTTATTTGCAGGTTTGTATATTATTATTGCTGGTATGGTGCTCTTAAGAAATATTTTCCTGTTTCATAGTTCTTTTTGTTCTTTGGTTTGTTTTTTGGTTTTTTTTTGTTGTTGTTTTGGATTGGTTTTTATTTGTTTTGGGGGTTTAATACTGGGAATTGAACCCAAGGGTGCTTTTATCATAGCTCCAGTTCCCCACTACCCCACCTGCCACTTTTTTTTTTTTTTTTTTTTTTTTTTAAATCGTCTTTTTCAGTTCCCCAGGCTGTCCTGAAACTTGCCATCCTCATGCCTCAGCCTCCCAACTCACTGGGATTACAGGTGTGCACCACCATGCCCAGCCTGTCTGCATAATTTTAAGAGAGATTAATATAATTTTAATTCAGATACAGTGTAAATTTTGAATTTGCATTACACATGTAGTGCTTACCATTTTTATAATAAATGATCTTTTTATTTAGAATGGAAACAAGTGTGATCCATTTTGTTTGGATATAATTTTACTTTACATGGTTTTCCTTTTGCTTTCAAATAAAATCTACCTTGTTGTTTGTATTTTTGTGTGCTACCTTATATTCCTTTTGGAATGAATAACCTTTAAACCTATTGAATTTCTACCCAAAGGGCATAATTTAAGTAATTTAAGCAATAATGTAAGGAATTATTTATTATATAATTTTTCTGAGATGTGATCATGGTATTCATTTGATCTCTATAGGACTTCTCCCCTATCATATTCAATTACTGTTAGATATTTTTGTTTATTTTGTTTCATTTAGAAAAACCCCTGAAAGAGCCAGGGGTGCAGTGGCACAGCATGTAATCCTAGTGGCTCAGGAGGCTGAGGAGTTCAACGTCAGCCTCGGTAACTTAGGCCCTAAGCAACTCAGTGAGACCCTGTCTCTAAATAAAATATAAAGAAGGACTGACAATATGGCTCAGTGGTTAAGCACCCCTGGGTTCAATCCCCAGTTCCAAAAAGAAAAAGAAAAACCCCTCAAAGAATATAACAGAATAGAAAGATTAGTCTTGAGTTTTGTAGTTTCCTCTACTAGTGTGTCATCATAATGTGAATTGGAGATAACAACTTTTTAGCCTAGGCTAAGACTTGGACCAAATTTTGTATTTTTGGTCTCTTTCAGCTCTAAGATTTGTGATTGTCAAGTAAAAGGTTTACTTGAGAGACAGTGTGAGATTCTTCTGGGGATTCTGTAACCTCTGCAGTATAACTTGAAACCCTCCTCTCATCAGTGTTGGCAGTGTGACTTGACTGTAATCTGAGCTGCTGTGGAGCCTTTCTTTTTCGCCCTGGAGGTTCTATACCTGAGTTATATTTTTCAAATTCTAGCTAATGAGGAGGTATTTATAAAGTATTTTGCTTTGTTCCCAAAATGCACCTGTTCTCCTTATTAAGGTGAACTTTACTTATTTGATTCTGTTTTTAAAATACCATTCCAAATTGTGTTGAGTTTAAAGGCCACATGTATTCCTTATTTTTTAAAACAGAGGGAATAGAGTTGCATATGACATAGGACTGGCATAAATCAAATTAATTATGTTCCTATATAAGAATTTTCTACTTGATTCTATGTATCATGTGTTAGGTATATATTAAATATATTTATAGAGAGAATATATATTAGCATATAAACAAATTGCTATGTAAATAACAAATATAACAATACAGATATATAAATTGTTATGTAAATATTAAGCCATTTTAATATAGCTTCAAAGTAAATATTGTTAAAAACATTTTGGCCCTCAAAAAGAGTCATGTCATTTATTTTAATATTTGTCCTGTCATTATGCACTTAATCCAATATGCCATCCCATATTTGGAAGTTAATCTTCTCAAATTTTCCTATTCATTAGCTCCATAGTACCACAATGTTTCAGTAGCCATATTGACTTATAATTCATAATCATTTGGTACCTTACTACACAAAAGTGTGATCTACAGACTATACCTAGGAGCTTGTTACATTTGCAGAATGGAAGGTCTCACTTGAGACCTACTAAGTCAAAATGGTGTTTTGAGTTCTATGTACAGTGAAGTTTGAGAAGCACTGATTTAGTACATCTTATTAACTCCGTAAGCTACTTGAAAGTGTTATTTTGTATAGCTGTTAAGATAGCAGTGCTGTCTGTTCCTTTGATGGAAGATAAATACTTGTTGATTTCGTGATTGAGTAAAATGTCTAAACATTTTTTTAGGATGTTTACTTATACGAGTACATTTCTATTGTTCCTGTAAGTTTCTACAAGCTACATGTAATATAAGCCTTTATTCCTTGTATAATGAAGCAACTAAGATGTAAGTAAAAAAATTCTCTGAGCTTCTATGTGCAAGTGAGAAATTTATGCTATCATATTAACTAGTACAGCAAGTTCAGTGACGAGATAGAACCATCTGCAGGTTCTGAGACAAATTTGACTTAATCATCATAATAAAAGATTACACTACAAGAAGTTTAGTCCTCACTGAGTAATTACTAAAAGCCTGCTGTAGGGCCAACTTATTCTATGCTTTTATTGATATGATAGAAGTTGAAGACATTATCCAGGTCTAGAGGTGCTTACTTAATTGGCCCATCCACTGCTTGACCATTAACATTTCTTTCACAACCAGATTTGGCAAATTGGAATATGTGGTTTTTAATAAATATCAGCTGTACTTTCCTACTACATTAGTGTGTACTGTTCTCTATTCTAAAAGTGTTTAATTTGTTTTTCAGGGGGGGTTGTTTGTTTTCCTGTTTGGGTTTTTTGTGTGTGTGTGTGTGTGTGTGGTCTTGGGGATTAACCAGAGCTTCTTATGTACTAGGCTAGTGCTCCACCACTGAGCTTCATCCCCAGCCCTGAAATTTTTTCATTTGTATTACTTTAGTACATATTTTCCCTACTTTGTTAGGTGTGTGAGTTTGAAATTGTATAGATATTTCTAATAAATAATTATTAATACTAGTTATAATGATATCTGTGACAATTTTTTTAATCTATGAGGTTGAACTGTGTAGCCATTTTTAAGATTAAAAGTTTATCAGCAATTATATGCTTTAACCTAATAAATAATAAAGGGAATTTAAGGAGCTTCCTGTATCCTATTTCTGTCATTCTGTAGCCAATAGGAATTAACTTGTTGTAATCCGCTTTTGTTGTTTTGTTTGTTTGTTTGTTTCTCTAATAATAAAGTATGCCTTTTAGGAAAACAGTGCCCTTACATAGAAATTAATGGATGTAACAAAAAAGTTTATGGTAAAATTAATAATTTATTAGTACAGCATTTAAAAAATTATTACATAATATAAACATTACAACAAGACTTTCTTTAATCTGAAAATTTTCCTCTCTATGGTTGCAGTTTTGTTTCAGAGATGTTCTATTTGTTTTTCATATCAGATGCTTTCAAATGGCTTAAATCACTTTGGGGAAAAAAGTTAAATATATTGAACTAATGAATAAACTCATAATTTTTACAAGAACTAAAATGTAATTACTAATATTTTTGTTATTGTTGCTGACACTTCTCTGTATAAAAGTTCAGTAATTAAACCCAGTTAGTTTAGTTTTTAGTAACTAAGAACTAAGAACTTTGGCTATTTGCCAAAGTTATCAAGGTAAAACAAAACGAGCCACACAGTTATGAAAAGAAATAGATGTTGTGAGGGTGATTATTAAAAACTACTAAGTTTATATTAAGAATGTGTGTTTAATATTGTTTACATCTTTGAATATGTTACACGAAGTAGCAGCCCTTCTTCACAACTACTCCCAACAGCAGTAACTAATGTTTGTCAAATTATATAGTTAGCAAACCAAAGTAAAGTTATAATGACAGTTCTCCAGGGGTACATTTAGTCACCTACCCAGAGACTGCCTGATGAAGTACTTCTGAAAGGTGATTCAATAACCTGTGAAATGTAGGGTGAGTTTCCAGATCTTTGTCATTCTGGGCTGAAAGTTAATAATGTTTAGGAAGTGTCTGGATTATAATGCAACCTGAGAGGTGGGGATATGGGATGAGATCACTAATGTTGAGATTTCAGCTTACTTTATACTAAACCTGAAGTTCCTACATCATAATAAGTTAATATCTCTTAAAATATAAACTGCAGAACTTTCACTATTGCAGAGAAAAATAATTTTGTGAATTCAGTGTGTGTTAAAACAACTTCTGTTACCACATTTTGGGTGTTTTATATTATGTGTTATCAAGCTGTGTTTTTGTGTTTTATTTTAGCTTATTTGCACTAATCTTGATGAACTCAGGGAATTAATCACAAAAATCGAGAATGAACTCAAAGATCTGGAAAACAGTAGAAAAAAATCGGTAGGTGTTAATCCGAAAGTTCTGTGTATTATTGTCAGCGTTAAAATTTATTCCTGCCTTTTTTCTAAAGCCTTTTTAAAATTTTGTTCTCCTGGATTACATGAAAATTTGCAATGAAAGATAGAAACATTATTCTTTTATTTCTCCTGTGGTCTAGTTTTCATTTTTAATACACAAAAATGGTGCCGGGGCAAGTAAATTAATTTTGTTTGCCTGGTCTATACCAGGTGTAGATTTAGATAACTCCCAATACACTGATTGTTTTCTAACTGATAGTGTTTTAGATAATGCTTATCTTGCAAAATTGTTAATTAACAATTATATGCTTTTAATGGAAGTTTATTGCAAACTTTTAATTATGGAACATGAAAATAGGTGTAAATTGTTTTAATTGGGCCTCAGATAGTTTTGATTCTTACCAATGTGACTTTTTAAAGAACCTTTATCAGCTGAAGGTTTTTTAAAATTAGCTTTCACTACATATTCTAAATAATCTTTACTTTCTAATTTTTTTTATTTATCTTAAGAAACTACAGTATAAGGGCATTATGTTTATTTTCCCAACTTGGTAAAACACTTGTTATTTATTAAATGAGTAACACCTATTTAACTGGAATTTACTTTTGGATTATGTCATAGATTTGAAACATATACCAATAAATAAATGGGGAAGGTTTTAAACATTGAAGAAAAGTAGTCATAATTTAAACAAACAAACAACAAAAAAAAACCTTTAAGTCTTAGGAATGTCATGAAATCTCTTCTGTGTTTTTGTTTAGAACCTGTTAATGTAAATATGTATAAAATATGGTTAATGATTCAGCAAATAGGATATCAGCAGATTTGTAGTAATCACTTTCCTACTACTAGGAAAACCATATTGATAGTCTGAAGGGAGGAGACTGAAATGCCATAAAAGTACAACCTTTTGAGTTATTTAATATTAGAGTGAAAGAACCTTAAGCATTTCAGAAGTCTCTCATGGGATACCTCTGAGAGTATTACTTTAAGAGGTAAAATAATCTTTATAAGGATAATCATAAATTAGCAAGAAAACTGATATACTGAAAATGAGAAAAACTGTATGCTACATAAATTATTTCCATTAAAAATGGTTTAGACCCTTGTATTTTCATATATACTTTAGGTATCTGGAAAGTTTCTTGATGTAGAGGACTGTTTCAGTAAAATTAAATTTACTGCTGTGATATATTCCTCAAAAAAAATTTTGAGAATATTTTCTGTGCAGCCAGAGAAGTTTTTAATGTATTTCATGTTTTATATTCATAAAAGACTGATTATTTTCTGTAGTAGGAAACAATAGTCTCTAGTAGGAAAAAGTAGTCTCTTTTTCTAGTAGGAAAAAATAGTCTCTTTTTAAAATGAGGGTATAATTTGTAGTTTTAGTAGAAATTACTTGTTTTTAGTTGTCCATAATTCATGACTAAACAGAATTCTATTAAACTTGCTAAATTATTTATGCTGCAGTTAAACATAACTTTAATTTATTTCCACATTATAATTTGAGTTTTTATTTGTTTTTAATGCATAGTTTTAAGCATACATTAATTACTTATTTATAGCATGTTTAGAAGAGAAAAAGACTTGAAAACATCCTAGAGTTTTTCTATAAAACCATCCACTTCATTTCATTGGTGAGGTACAAGTGAAGTATAAGCATGTTGCCTTACTTCAAAGACTCAAGTACAAGAAAAATAAGAGGAAACAAACTACAAATACTTGACACTGTAGTCCTTGAGGGCATGTTTATCAGAAAATTAAATAACATATGGAGTGTAATTGATTGGCTTTTGTGTCTCCAAACAATTTATTCATGGCCCCTCGTACTTGCAATATTCATTTTAAAATATGTGTTTCATCATTTGAGAAATAGAAATTCTTGGAACTATACTTAGCAGGGATAATTTTATTGAGATTACCAACATGTGAGCTGTTTCCCTTTGATGTAAACTTCCTAAAAGATTATTTACAAGAACAGATTATTTCAAACAATGTGAAATGGCCACATAGCATAAAGCAAATAGGCTATAAAAGTTGGATCTCAGTAGTATTCCCTATTTTTTTTTACAGAATCTAATACTGAGTTCGTTGTAGGAGTTAACTTTATTGTTTATGTTCATATTTAATACCAGTTTGGCATCATTTGGAAATAAGGTATTTCACTTAACTGAATTTTCTAAATAACTGAAACTTAAACTTTCAATACTAAAATCTTTATTTCAATCACTTAACTTCTTTGCTTCTTTGTACTATGTTGAACACAATGTAAGCAAGCCTTTCTTGATTACTAAAGGTCATCATTATGAATATCAATTCTATAAATTGATATCAGCAGGGCTCTGTGGCGCCTGCCTGTAATCCCAGCTATTGGGGAGGCTGAGGCAGGAGGATCACAAATTCAAGGGCAGCCTAGGAAACTTAGACCTCATCTCAAAATTTTTAAATTATAAGGTTTAGGGATATAGCTTAATGGTAAAGCACCCCTAGGTTCAATCTCTAGTACAAAAAGAAGAATAAGAAGAAAGAAAGAAAGAAAAAAGAGAGGGAAATCTGTTGATATCAGTAGCTCTAATTCGGCATTCATCAAAAGACTTTTATCCTGTGTATTTTAAAGGATTTTGTATGTCTCCATTTTTGGCTTTTGTTCTGTCTTTCTTCATTGCCAGACTGTCTGTCAGTTGTCATCTCTTGTTGAGTATATATATTTGCCCTAACTGATACAGACTCACAGTGAGGACCCTGAGGAATTTTCTTAATAATAAAATGTATTAACTCAGTGATAGGAATAATTGTTTTGACTGATTTCCTGGTCTTGTGGGCTTCCTATACTATTGCTAAATAAATGAAGTATTAATATTGCCCTTCATTAGAGAATATCACTGTCAAAACTAAAATACTATTTAAAGCTTAAACAATTCTGTTATTCATTATCACTTTTCATATCTGTAATAATAGCACCAAAAACAAATAATATATATTCCATATAAATTTTGATTACAGATGTCATTATTACAGATAGAAATTATACATGATTGAGAATTTAATAGTGTCATACAAATAACTAGCTACTTCGGGGGGCTTCTTTTCTGCAGGGCCTTTCCAGATAGTTTTTCCTACCAAAGCAACAAGGAAGAATGATGCTGTTTTCCCTACCAGGTCAACATTCCGTTTAAAAAGTTGTCTTTGTTTTTTCATTAACAGACTTTACATTTTAAAACAGTTTTATGTTAACATTAAAAAGCTTTTTTAACCTCTAAGAAACTTTGTAATGGAAGATGTACAGTTTTTTAAAATCTAGATTGTTTACTCATTCTTGCAAGATGGCTAATTCCTTTTATGGTTAATCATGTAAAGAGAGAAAAATGCTATAATTTTGTTTGAGCTTACTCAGTTAACCTGATCACATCACTTAATTCAGAAATGACTCAACATTCTTTAGATCCTGAAGTGCTATACTTGATTATCTACCTGAGAAAAAAATGAAGCCTCTGGATGAGGTAAATAAAGATATTGTGACAGAGTCCTTTAATTTTTCTCATCATTCTTTAGATCAGGAGTCTTCAGATATCTAAAGGATAAATCACGTTTTTTTGTTTTAATTGAAATAAAATTTGAATTTTGCTTATTTGGAAAATATCCTTTTCCAGTCTAGGAAATTTTTTGTTTCCTAGAAAGATGGAAAACTAAGGTATTGATAAATTTACGTGATGCTATTGTGTTTGACATTTATTAGACATTATTTCTTTATAGATAGTAAAAATTGGAAGATTTACCAAGCTTTTATTTGTTTTGCATGTGAGCTTGTTTTTCATCTTATCTGCTTTACATCATAGTTTAGATTTTCAAAAAGTTTTCAATCTTCTTTTCTTCAATAAGGAAGGATTCACGTAGAGATTGGTTGTAAAGAAAGGTTAAAATTTGGCAACAAGAAGATGTATTTATAAGAGAAGAAACCATGTCTGGATCACATAATGATAATGAAAGTGTAGATATCAGTATAGATAAATTAAGATTTTAAATATCAGACCATATCTTTTCTAATACATCTTTTAACATTCAAGGACCTCAACTTTGAATGGTATTTAAGGCAGATTATAATTATTTTTAAATTTTATTATCAGTATGTTAGAAAAGCCACAAAACTGCCTTTGCTTTTTGATACTGTGATAATACTTGGGATCTAATTCTATTCTTTGCATTTCTTCCCTCCCACCCCCAGAAGTAATATACACAGTGATGTTTAACAAACTACCTTTAATAGTGGAAATTTGGAAATATCCCACGTGTCCAGTAGTAGGCAAATGATTAACCAAACTATAATATTAATACAGTGGTATATCATATAACTAAAAAGATGAAATATAGGTGGGACATTGTTGCTACATGAAAATATTTGTGAAATGTGGTATTTTAAGAACATACAAAATAATATATGCATAATGATTATAGTATGTATGTAGAAAAGTATGTTAAAAATTAAGGATTTCAAATGAATAAAATTAATATTACATTCTTAAAATAATTTAAGTTCATAAAACAGTAAACATTAGAGAAGTTAGAAGATTAGGTAAGAAATGGTGGCACCCATTTCTTGATCACAGAGTTCTGTGTAAGCCAGCAGTTATCAATTAGGGATGAACTTGCCTCCTCCCCTCACTAGGAGACTGTTGGCAATGTCTAAAGACAGTTCTTGGTCATAGCTGAAGAGGTGGTACTGACCTTTAATGGATAAAGGCTAATGATACTGTTGAATATCCTACATAATGATCCTACAATGTATATGACATTCCCCCACAACAGAAAATCATCTGGCCCCAAATGTCAGTTGTCCTAAGGTTACAATACTGTAGTATAATCCTGTATTTGCTAAGTACCCTATTCTTTCATTCTCTGTGTTGCTGTCAACTTATTATGGGAAGATAACAAATTGATGTTAGTTTAAGTTAGGCAGTAATCAGTGAAATAATACCACATTTGCGAATGAGAGTATTCTATTACATCATGTACTTCCAACTCGTATTTGTATTTGATGAAACTTTCTAATGTCAATATTATTTTTTTTTTACTCTTCATGTTTCTATAAGATAGTTTAGAGGGATTCTTAACCTTAGCTGTCTTCAACCCATTATAATTTATGACAAATAAGTTCACTCTTTATCTTTTGGTTTCCTTAGTAGAGGATTCATACTTATAAATAATATGATTGTATATGTATTTTCTTTATTCATTTTTAAAATATGGTATAGTTAAAAACTGAAAATGTAGTGAGGAATGATACACAGGTAAGAAAACTATTGTCAAATTATGTTAAACTCAATTACATGAATTTATATGCACTCAACATGTAGTATACTATTACATATATGAAAAGCCTGATATAAGACAAGGAATTATCAAACATTAATCTTATTTCCTATCACATAAAAAAATTTTAGCTCTATTATAATGAAGGATTATGAGATTTTCCCCTTTATATTATATATATATATATTTTTTTTGTATTGGGGATTAAACCTGGGGTGCTTAACCACTGACCCACATCACCCCCCTTTTAAAAATTAATTAATAAACTAATAAATTAATTTATGTACTTGTTTATTTTGAGACAGGGTCTCACTAAGTTGCTTAGGGCCTTGATAAGTTGCTGAGTTTGGCTTTGACCTTGTGATACTCCTACCTCAGCCTCTGAGCCACTGGGATTACAGACATGTGCCACCACACCCAGCTTATACATTCCATTTTTATGTAGTTAGGCATCAAATCAACATTTTGTAGAGAGTACAAAATCTATTTTACTACAGTGTAAGGAACTTTTAAGTACAATCACAGTCCTCAAAAAACCCTATTGACTTTATTTAATGACTTTGGTTTTAAATGTGGTTGCAGTAATTGCTAAATTATTCTTAAATTTGTTTTATTTAAGGTTTCTTTGCATTTTTTTTAGTTGTAAATGGACACAATACCTTTATTTTTATGTGGTGCTGAGGATCAAACCCAGTGCCTCATCCATTCTAGGCAAGCAGTCTACCACTGAACCACAACTGCAGCCATATTTAAGGTTTTGACAGTTACTTCACTGTGTATAGTATTTTCTTATTGCAGCTCTTTCTGGTAAACTAGTTAATGGTTAACAAAACCAAAAGCCATCTCAGCTATAGGAGGAAATCACTTTGTCTTTAGTCATTTAAATCATCCCAAAATTTTAAAATTACCTTTTGGAAACATTGCACTGCAGATAAACTAAGTTTTCTTACTTTAGTTACAGATACTAGTCTTATTCACTTGGCAAATATTTCCTGAATATCTTCTGAGTTTTGTATAGTATAAGGAGTTTGATAGGAATCTAAAGATTAAAAACAAATCCTTATCTTCAAGGAATTCACTTATAGAGTTTAGGATTTTATCTTAAACCCTGGGGATGAGTTTTTAATTTTAATTAGGGTTACTTGGTCTAGTCCCTGTTCTATTAATTTTTTTCCCAGTAGACAGTGTTCTACTGTGTTGCCCAGGCATAGCTTGGACTCTTGGGTTCAAGCAATCCCCCTGCCTAAGCCTCCTGAGTACCTGAGACTACACGTGTGAACTACTGTACCTGGTTCCCTGTACTTTTAATAAGACTTAATTTTTTTGTTTTCATGTTGTGTTTATTCAGAAGTCACTAAACACCCTAGTCACTTGTTCACTGCCCTTAATTACCTATTTATGTGTTTTGATGGAATGACCAGTAAGCAGATGAATTTTATGAACGATCAAATTAACTTACATGTTCAAAATTATAGAAAGGAAAGCTAGATGACATGAATTGTCAAGCAAATGACTGGCAAGGAAAACAGAATTTTAATTAACTCGTTACAGAGTGATTTGAGCATGCATTTTCTTATTTATCTACAGTAAGTCTTGCTTTGGGGTATTTTTTGACATTTAATAACTACCCTGTTCAATTAAATGCCAGATTTTAACCTTTGTTAATAGAGACCACTGTTACCACTTACTGCAATTTGCCATAGTTTAAAGTAAATGGATGAAACTGGAGACTCTCATGCTAAAAGAAATAAACCAGTCCCAGAAACTCAAAGGTGAATGTTTTCTCTGATATGTAGAAGCTAAACCAAAATGAGGGAACTGTGGGGTTAAAAAAAACAGAAGAAAGATCAGTGGAGTAGACAAAGGGGAATGAAGGAAAGCAAAGAAGAATGGAATAGGGAAAGATAGTGGAATGAATCTGCCCTAACTTTCCTATGTACATATATGAATGTACCACAGTGAATCTAACCATCATGTATATCCACAAGACACTATTTAAAAAAAAAAAAAAACCTAAGTAAATAGAAAGATCAGTAGAGTGAAAGGAAGGGAACAGGGAAGAAAAGGGGAAGTAGAACAAATTATATTGCATGCTTTTATAATTATGTTTAAATGAATCCTAATGTTAGGTATAACTAAAAAGAACCAATAAAAAGAGAGAGGAAAATTATCATGAAAATGACACTCAGAAACCTTTTTTTTTCCCCCAAAGAAACTTCCAGTTATAAGGAAAGGAGATTGTGTGATATTACATCAGGCAGAGACTAAATGCTGTATATTCCCAGCTTGAAAAAGGTTTGAGAAGAGTTGATCCAGGTGGCAGATACTTTTGTAGGATAGAGCTTTATAATGTGGCTCTTAAAACTTTCATTAACCCCATCTGAATTACTAGTCACACACACTTATTAAAATATAAATAACATCTTAAATGTTGTTTATTTTTCAAAGTTCTAATAAATTTGAATTGTAACAGTTGCTTTATTACCTCACTGTTCTGAAAGTTTTAACTTAAATCAATGGGAGTGTAAGGCCAGAAAATGAACTTCACATCATTCTGACATTTTTATTATAAATGATGAGAAAATTCATGGAAAAACCTTTTATGAATTGGGAAATAATATAAAAAAAACTGAGAGGAGTTAACACTAACAAAATTTTCCTACCATTTTATCAGACTTTTTAGAAAAAGAAAAACTGCTGATACATTGTAATATTGAAGCAAAATTAACCCAGAATCCAGCAAAGAAACAAAAGGATTCTAAATTGAGTGTGGTGTCCACATGTAGATGTTCTAATACCTTAAAATAGAAAATGGCTTCCATGGAACCAGTTTCTTTTAATGTAGTTGTGATTCTAACAAGTAGTAGCAGCTGCTTTTAATTAGGACAAGCGATACTTAAAACAGATTTATAGATAACATGAAACACTGATAGTTTTTTAAGGACTTTAAAAAAACTACAAAAACAGATCTTAGAAGTCTAATTTAATATAGGAATAAGGGTAATAACACAAGAAACCTTAACAGTGCCTGACAGTCACTGTGGTAAAACATAACTTGTTCATAATGATGACACAAGTCCATCAAGAGTTAAATTATATGCATTGTTGCCAGGAAATCTGAAAAATATGTTTTAGGAACACTTTGATCATTTAAAAATCTTTTGTATCTAAGAAGCACACCTCAGGTATCTAAGGAATTTATTTACGTAGTTGAATACTTTTTATGGTAGACATTGTGATAGAGTATAAGAAAGTAAAACTAAGTAAGACACTGACCCTGCTTATAATATCAGGCCAGTTGGGCCTTGTGGTGTACATGTGCAGTCACAGCTCCTGGGAGGACTGAGGCCAGAGAGTCATAAGTTTGAGGCCAATCATGGCAACTTCTGGAGACCCTCTCTCAAAATAAAATGAAAATGGTTGGGGGGTGTATCTTAGTGGTAGAGTACTTGCCTAGAATGCAGACGGCTCCTGGGCTTAATTCCCAGTACAGCAAAAATCCACATTTCACTTAATGTGGAATTTTCTGTCCAAATAAGCATAGCTTTAGTGATTTAGTGAGTTGATTGAGAGTTGCTTGAGAACCCACCTTGCTAATAACATGTATAGGTTTGATAAAATCCATCAACTTTTTTACTACATTATCAGTTTACTGAAAAAGATCGAACAAATTTGTGGTTAATTTCTAGCCCAGGTTTCTTTGTTCTTTATAAATGAAAATGGTAGTTTATCGTGTTAAATGAGTATTGTTAGATTTTCTTCTCCAATAATACTGAATTACCTCACTAGGAATGTGATGTTACCCAGTTTTTTCCATCACACACAAAGCCAAAAGACAGGGAAACTTGCAGTGTTATCATTATAGTGCTAGTTGTGTGCCTTCATACATTCTATTTCAATGCTAATTAATAAATATAATGGGGCTGGGATTGTAGTTCAGTGGTAGAGTGCTTGCCTAACATATGTGAGACCCTGGGTTCGATTCTCAGCACCACATATACATAAATAAATAAATGTCCCATTGACAACTAAAACAATTTTTTAAAAAAGAAATATAATGGAAATATTATACATATTATCCAGTTTAAGAAATATAATAGAAGAATTGTACATGCTATTTAGTGTATTCATTGAGATACTTATAGAATAAAATGCAGATATTTTCCTACTAATGTGAAAATTGGTGAGGATAGCTCAAGAAAAAATAATAGCTTATTGTAGTACATGTTAGAACCTCTGAAAGTGTTAAAATGCTTTTTAACTTTTTCTATATTAAATACAAATATTTCAGTATACTGTCAAAACTAGCACTTTTTCAAGGGACTATATACCAACAAGATTAATGCAATGTTTTATCTCCTAAACTGTGAATATGAAGAAGTATGTGAATGTGGTAGTAAATTCTCTAGGTAAGAAATTAAAAAAGAAAAGGTAATACATATTAAATATAGTATTACTTTCCATTTAATATTATTTAAACTAACAGTGTCAAAGAGTTTATTAAAATACTTAATTCTCTTTGTATTATTTTTTTGTACACGAATTTAGATTATTTACAAGTTGCCTTTGGATGTTATTAGTGATTTTAAATGAGATATTGTGTAGGGATCATCTTAACTTTCCTAAAAGCTATTTGTATTTTATTTGAAAAGCATAATATATTGATATTTAATCCCTTCTCACCACAGGATTTATGTGTGTGAAAAGAAGCAAGCCTATTTATAAAAAATAATTTGTTTTGTGATCCATCTTTTTGTGCCCTAACATCTGTAAACAAAAACATAGGAAAGTAGCATTTATATTTTTATAATATATGTCATATTTGTATACTGTTATTTTTATTTTTTCCAAATTGTTAAAATGATATAATGTACATCATAATGTTCTTTTTCATAAAATATATTTACCATATCCACATTAATACCTTCTCAATTTAAAAAAGTATTTTTTGTGTATTTATATATGTATGATTTTAATTTTGTCAAATAACTGTTGAGAACTATTTTATTTAACTATAACATCAAGAAAATTTGTATAAGTAACTAGATGGTTTTTTAAGCAAATGACACAAGTTTAACAAACAAAGCATCTAAATTTATTAATGTACAAAATATATCTGTGCTGATGAGACACTTAATAAGTCTAGAATTTATTTATTTTCCTCTTTTTCTTCCTTTTAGGTGTCCAATGTCCCCAGCATCAGTAGGTTGCCAGCTCTCTCTCTCTTTGCAACACCCTCACCAGCATTTTGCTGGTGCTGTCATACCCATCCCAGATTACTGCAGCAGAATGGAGTTGTTCTTTAGTTACAAGGTAAGTTCCCCCCACACTCATTACACACTTATCAAGATGAAGTTTTTCATTTTACAATATTGTGTAGTTTTGTAAGTTTTTTTCCCTTATAACTTCTTATTAATTTATCATACCCCAAAACTTACAAAACTGCATAATATAATAAAAGACTTAATCTTGTGATCATAGATCAGCTCCTTTTTGTAGTAATCCCCATGGGGTTATAAAACCTCCGTGGCTTAGTTGGGGCATCTAATGGAAAGGGAGCTGGCAATCTGCAGCTGCTATGGACATTGGATGAGAAAGCAATGAAAGGTAAGCTTAAAATTTAGAATATATTGGATGCTTTTGGTTCCATGGTACATATTTAAAATCCATACTTCGTTGAACGTTTTAGTAGATTGATAAAAGTACAACTTTTCTTTAAAGTGACCTTTGATAAATGTTTGTTTAATAACTATCAGGTTCACATAATGCATTGAAATTATCTTAGGAAGATATTTTTATCCCTGAAAATGGTGAAAAATCTAAAGATAGTTGATTTGTCCCCATATTCATATACCTGCTTGTAAAGTCAGTACTAAAATTATATGCATAAAAATTATTAAATATATTTTATTAAATTTATTTATAGCACTGCTTTGCAAATGATTTTTACTAATTACCATCTTTATCTTTAATTCTGTATTATTGTAGATAAATTTTGTAAAAGTCTTTCTTTTATTATGTCTTTTATGTTTATTATATCAGTATTCTTTGTATTTGAAGATGGAGCTTGCTGTTTCCTTTTGTTTTAATTCACTTTTAAACTTTAGGTCACTACAATTTTAATTACTATTGTAATTTTTAAATAAAATAAATTTTAGAGATTTTGATTCTTGCATTAGAAAGATATCCGTAAGTAAATATAGATACTTACACAATAATCTATTTCTTCTTTAGGAATTGTCTTTGTGGGGTTCAAGAGCAACAACATTGTATATTAGAGGGAGAGTGACTTTTACCATGCAGAAGGTGTAGAATTCTGGTCTAAAGTCTATTTCTGTCCATGAGTAATAAAGTCTATTTCTTCCCTTTGTGACTTTAGACAGTTTTCTTTTAGAAAATTATGCCCTCTGAGTTCCCCTTTAACTTCTAATAAATTCATCTAAGAAAAAATACAATGGTTATTCTTGGTTTTCCCCTTATCTGTGTATGTAAGTAAAGTTGATCAGTCACTTTAGGTAATGACCTGCTTTAAAGTTCAATAAATATTTGTTTGGTTTTAAGTAGATATTTGTATTAAACCCACAATAAGGCAGATAGTTACCAACTCTAATTTGTTTTTAAAATTCACAACTTTTCTTCTCTTTACTTTAGTTCCATTGTATACTATGAAACTCTGAGATCACAACTTAGTAGAAAGGGACAGTGTCATCATTTTAATTCCATTTGGGTTATAAGCATCATGTTTTGACCAAAGAAGATGATACATGAAACAAGCAGTGTGAGTTTCCCTTTTACTATCAGTAGTTAAAGCACCTTGCCTTAAATACTAGTCTCAGAGCAGTGATTCTCAACATTTTTAAGCATATGCACCCTTTAAATCAAAATAAAAATATGGACTCACATACCCATGGCAGGCCCAGGGTGCCCTTGTTGAGGTCATAATATTCTTTTTATGTATCTTCTGGGCAAAACATTTATCTTTATCAATTTTTACTTTCTATAATTTGTGTTACAGAAATAATAAACTTTTTGGTTCATTTTTCCAAATACAGAATGATAAATGTACATTTTCAGATTATAAATGATACCATATCATCACTACCTTGAAGAGAGGATAACATAAAATAAAGAGAGGGAAGAACCAGAAAACATGTAAAGTTAGGCCATAGACATTTCAAAACAGGTGGATCAGACAGTTATGTGAAAGATAAAACTATATTCTCGAATTAGGATTTAAAAATGCCTTCTTGCATGTAATATAGTCTGCTGGTTCAGTAACATATTTTCTAGATGTTCGGTTAATTAAAAATTAACCAAAATGTGAAATCTTGATTACTTTTTAAACTCTTTTCTGCAAAAATTAATTTTGTAATTTAGCAGAAACACAGCTACCTCTGGCATATGTCTTGAGATGACATTGTCCAGCTACAAATAGTCTACCCTTCCTATTCCTCATCTACCCAGACCTAACTAAAGTCTTCTGCATCCCCTACCCCACCACCACTATGCTAATCCAGATGGTAACCATACAGCCCAGGTTAATTCTGCAACTCTTTTCCTCCTCATAACCCTCAGTAAAGAATTCAGCATATTTGTTGCTTCCTGGTCTTCTTTCTTTCTCTTTCTTTCTTTCTTTCTTTCTTTCTTTCTTTCTTTCTTTCTTTCTTTCTTTCTTTCTTTCTTTCTTTCTTTCTTTCTTTCTTTCCTTTTCTTTTCTTTTCTTTCTTTCTCCTTAGTCTCTTTTTTTTCTTTTCCAATTAATTTTACCACAGAGGATAGTCTCCCTACCTTTGTACCTTTCTTCTTTTTTCTCTTATCAGTTCATCTTTTTGAGCCAAATGATAGTTGAGGAGTAGAAAAGGTTATATGCCTTCTTGAAGGGAAAAATCTTACTGAATTTAGGATGGCTGTCATCTGTCTGCCTTTTTGTCTTCCTCAATTGCATTATGCTCTCCCTTAATAAAGGTTATTTCTTGCTCAGTTTTATTGGGTATCAATTTAATAGTTTTGTTTTTATGGATTAGAATAAGCTCTTTATATAATCTCGTAAAATTTCTTTGAGAAAAACAAACTTTTAAGGTATGACCCTTTGTTAACTTAGGGTCAGTGTGTACATTTAGAACACATTTAACAAGAAAGAGGTCTATTTTGCTTAGTATATTATATGAAATGGAAATTACTTTCCTTGAAAATTTTTTAATATTATAAGTTATCATGCTAATAGTTAGAAGACAAGAAATAATGAGTAGATTTCATATTCATTATGCACACATGCACATATATTCCATATCTTATTATCCTTTTAATAAGTAATTCTCCCCAGCAATTTAGCAAGGCCCTATGCTGCATAGCAAGACCCTGTCTCAAAAAACAGAAAGAACTGAGGATGTAGTTCAGTGGTAAAGTACCCCTGGGTTCAATCCCCAGTACCAAAAACAGAAAAGGAATATGGCTGTTTATGTTTATATGTATAAAAATTCTGTTAGTTTAAAGCACAGAATTTTTTTGAAGAAACTCTCCTACTAAACACTTGGGCTTATGTATGATGAGATTTTCTGTGACTGAAGTATTGAAGGTTTTATATATGTAAAACAAATTCATGCACACATTTAGAGTGTGCATTTTGCTCTAGATAGAATTTTTCTTACTCTTCTGTATATGTGCCAATTGACTCACTGTAACAGTTCCTTATAGGATAAAGTCTAATTTTATGCATGTTATCCATATGTGATCCATAACATATATAATTGTGTGTTTTGTTAGAAATAAAACATGTGAATTGTATGGTATGTGGATTATCTTTCAAAGCTATTATAGAAAAATTTACTATATGGTTATGTTACAGTAAATGAGGTGATGATGATGATGATGATAGCTCTGCACTAACCTTGTAGAGAAGCAGAGGTTGACTTAACTGCCATAAATTTGTTTCTATGGCATTCATTTTTCATATACTGGTGAGGCATATCTCACCAAATCTTTTTATAACCTACATCAGGTTATAAATTTATGAATTTCTGTGATGCAGTTTTTTAAGAGGTAGTAATACAGTTCTAAGAGCTTGGACTTAAGAATCCAGCAGCTACAGGTTCAAGTCATAGGACCCTACACAAGTCATTTGATCTCTCTGAGCCTCACTTTCATCATTTTTAAAGTGAATATAACAATATACACACCAAATGCTAGAGTCAGTGTCTCTTGTGTCTTTCACTCTCTGTCCCTCTCCTTCTCCCCCCCCCCATTTATAGGTAGATATGTAAAATACCTAAGATAATATTTTGCAAATGACTGGGTGTCAGTGATTATTAATTCTTAGTGTAGCATTGTGATATTGAAAACAGTTGACTATTATGTTTGCTTTTTATACTAGTCTCTTAAAGTAATTGTAAATTTTCCTAAGAAGTTTATGAAGAAGACAGCTTTTAAATATAATAACCAACCTAGCTTTTCTTACTTTTTTCCTTACTCTTTGGAAAAATTACAAAAACTTTATTAGATGAATCATATCTTTTATTTATATAATGAATTTATGTACATTCTGCATCTTTTATGATTTTTGTTTTGTTTTGTGGCACTGGGATTAAACCCAGGGTCTTTACCAGTTTAGAAAATGATTTATTAAAATGTTTACAACTGACACAATTAAAATTTTTAAAAACTTTTTGTATCCTGGTTGGATGAAATGGGTTTCAGGTTTCACCTGTAGAAATGAAAATTATTAAATATAATAAATAAGATTTATTGTAGGATATTTCCCCCTTTCTGCAATTTGAGAAAAAATAATTTTTTGATGAACTATTGGCATTTTGTTTTATTTTTTACTCAGAAGATAGAGCTTGACATTGACTTTCAGACTAAATCTAAGGAATTTACTATAAATTTTTGTGTTTTTAGGGCAAATGGTATCAACGGAGGCAAGCTGTAAAAGAATTACATAGCACATTGATACGTCTTTTAAATGAATTGCTGCCATGGGAACCAAAGTTAATGAAGGCTTTTCAAAGGAACAGGTAATTAAAGCTTTATAATCTGTTTTAGGACTTTTAATTTATGATTTCTGGGAAGATTTCCTGGAATCACTTAGTAGTTTTCCATTCATATGTAATTCAGCAGATAATTTTGGTGCCCACTGTGTGCAAGGCACTTCCTATCCAGAAGAAAAATGATAGTGCAGTGCAGATACCAATGAGTGGCTGGATCCTGTATATGTTTTGAAAGTAGGAATTTGCTGAAAGTTTGAATATGGGGTATAAGAGATGAAAAATAAAATCAGTGTGCCCAACATTTTCACTCTAAACAGTTAGCATTATGGATTTGCTATTAAGGAGAGAATGACAGAGCAACAGATTTGGGAATAATGGGGATTGAGTAGTTTGGATTTTAACACATTGAGTTTGATATACTTTCTAAATATCTAATTGTTGATATTAAGTAGGTAGTTCAATGTATGAATCTGATTTCAAGGGAGTCAGCCAGACTGGTGGTGCAAATTTGGGAGTTATCCATGTACTGATTATATTTAAAACCTAGAGACTGGTAGAAGTCATGTGAACACTGGACATTCCAACATTTAGAGGTGAGATATATGAGTAGGAATGTCTCAGAAGAGATTCTGAAGTAGTACTTAGCAAGATAGGAGGATAACCAAGGAAGAAAGGTGTCCTAGAAACCAAGTAAAGAAAATGTTTCAAAAAGGACTGCTCATGATGTGTTGTAGAAGATAAAGAATAAGAGTTCATTATTGAAGGATTGGGAATATAGCTTAGTGGGAGAGCACTTTCTTAGCATTTGCAAAGCCCTGAGTTCAGTCTCTAACACACACACAAAAAAAGGAATTCATTATTGAAACATGGATAAAAATCTTAAGAGTTTATTCAAGAGAATAAGTGCAAAAGAACTAAAGAGTCCTCATTCATGGTATTTTCCTGTGAAGAGGAATAGAGAAAAAGGGCAGTAACTGGAAGGACATGTTTGGATTAAGAGAGGAGTATTTTGGTTTTTGTTAAGTTTTATTAATGGAGAAATAATGTTTTGTAATTGATAGGAATGATCTAATAGAGACAAAAAATCAACTCAGTGAAGGAAGGTACATTTAATAGAATGATCCTTGAATAGAGAAGAAAGGATGTGTTAACATATAATCAGAGGTATTCACTTAGATAGGGAGATGGAATATGAGTACAAATTAAGGTATGTTGCAGATGATGTGAGCAAGTAAAATTTTTCACTTACTTTCATTTTCCATGAATAAGGAGTAGTCATTAGCTGAGATCAAAAGAAAGAAGGAAAGCACTTCATATTACCCCCACATAGATATTCCTCCATTCCAATCTTTTGTATTGAAAGGGAAATTGATTTTATTGTTATATTTTGGTAACGCATTCTAGTATCTCACAGCCCCATAAAATCCTTGGGCAATAATTCAAAATCTAAATCAATTTAACTAATATTCATGTGCCACATATACTGTGAGGGTAAGTACTGTTATCATCACCACTACACAATTAATAAAGGGATGCCCTAGATTAAGGAATTTTCCCAGTCTTAGAACTAGTAAGTGATAGAAGTAGTACTTAAACTTTAACATGCACAAAGAAAAATTTGTAGCAAAAATAAATTGGAGAATATATGTTCAGATTTCTACCCCCTCACTCCCCCTGCAGTATAGGTAGTCAAACCCAATAGTCTCCCAGTGAGCTCCATTCCCAACTCTTTTTGAGACAGAGTCTTGCTGAATTGCCTAAACTGGCCTTTGTGAACCTCCTGCCTCAGAATCTCAGGTACCTGGGATTACAGGCATATGCCACTTATACATGACTCCGATTTTTTTTTTTTTTTAAACATAGAAATTGAGGGTAAAATAGAAAATTTGGTTGAAAGCAAAAGGAGAATAATAAAGGATCTCTAAAATACCACATAATCATTTGAAAATAGTTTCTCCATAGTTTCTCAGAATTGTAGCTAAAATTTCTGTGAAAGTTATATTACTTTTAAGTTTTGCTGCTCTAAGCTTAATGGAGTAATTCTAGTAAGACACAGACACCTATTATTTCCAGTATTAATTTATTACAATCTGTATAATAGTCACAATAATCAATTTTGTTGCTTAGAATTTCTTAACTTCTTCAAAATAATCTTAAACTATAGTACAATTAGTAATTTTAAGACTGTCTCAAATCCATTTTCCAATTCATCTAGGAAAAAAAATAGCTTTCTTTCATTTGATAAGCCTGACAGCAGCCTTTACAAAGACAAACAAGGTGATTTATTCAAATGGTATTCAGAAATTTGCACATATTACCCTTTAAATTTCTTATTCTTATATCCCAAGTTTCATCTTCTTGAACAATTTATTTTTGGCATAACTGAACTAAGCATCTTAGATACACTTAAGATTAAAGCATTATTTTTAGTGACAACTAAAAAATATTTCAATACATAGCTTAAAATGTTAAAAGTTAGTTTAGCATGTTTGCGTTAGCACCACATATGCTAAAATTGGAACAATACAAAGCAGATTAGTATGGCCCCTGCAGTATGACTGGCAAATTTATGAAGCATTCCATATTTTTTGAATGTTACTTCTCATATGTGGAAGCTAGAGAGAAAAAAAGAAATAAAAAAGAGTATCTCATGAAAATAAAAGAGAGGGCAGCAGAGTAGAAGTAGGGAACTAAAGGTGAGGGAGGAGGGGGAGGCAAAGGGGAAGCACTGGGGAATAAAGGTGTCTAACTTATGTGCATGTTTGAATATATCACAGTGCATTCAAGTTTTATACATAATTATGATGCATCAATTAAAAAATAAATAAAAAGAAGGAAGACCAATAAAGTAGAGGGAGGAATCTGGGAGGAAGGAGGGAAGGAAAGGAGATTGTACTGGGGGCTGAAATGGAGAAAACTATTTTATATGTATTTATGAATATGTCAAAATGAACCTATTATGTATAGTTATAGTGCATTAAAAATTACAAAGTTAGTTCAGCTTCCAAGAGTCGAATATGTATGTATTCATTATTTTGGATATTTTATTTAAGGAGCCGCCTAAAGAAAGACTATGATGATTTCAGAAGACAACCTGATCATGATAAATTTACTAGAGAACTGTGGACTACTGAAGAATGTGAAGGAGATCTTGGTAAAGAATCTCCTAAAGTAGAAATCAGTAAACCTATTGACTCAACAGAGCCTCTAGATATCCTGGAAAAAGATAACTTTATTTCAGGTATGCATTAAAACTTTTCAAAACCAACATTAAGTGCACAAAGAAAAGTTTCTGTGTTTGTTGTTAAAGGAAAACATAATCTGGCCATTGTATATCATTTGGGGAAATCTGGAATGTTCTGAAGAAATACTGTCCAGGTCTTTACAAGAAATTTCTTGGGAGTGATTATTACATTTCTAGATGTTTCTGGAGCCAATTCCTGACTCCAAATATAGGCATATCATTGCTATTGCAGACCATACATCCTTAATCTGCAGTCCCTTTGAAATTCTTTCATTCTCTTATTTTTTTTTTATTTATTTTTATTGTAAACAAATGGGATACATGTTGTTTCTGTTTGTACACGGAGTAACAGCATACCATTTGCGTAATCATACATTCACATAGGATAATGAGGTTTTTGATTCATTCTGCTATTTTTTCCTCCCCCCCCACCCCTCCCACCCCTTTTTTCCCTCTATACAGTCCCTCCTTCCTCCATTCTTGCCCCCTCCCACCCCCCATTATGTGTCATCATCTGCTTATCAGTGAGATCATTCATCTTTTGGATTTTTTAGATTGGCTTATCTCACTTAGCATGATATTCTCCAATTTCATCCATTTGCCTGCAGATGCCATAATTTTATTATTCTTTATAGCTGAGTAATATTCCATTGTATATATATACCACAGTTTCTTTATCCATTCATCAATTGAAGGACATCTAGGTTGATTCCAAAGTCTGGCTATTGTGAATTGAGCAGCTGTGAACATTGATGTGGCTGTATCTCTGTAGTATGCTGATTTTAAGTCCTTTGGGTATAGGCCAAGGAGTGGGATAGCTGGGTCAAATGGTGGTTCCATTCCAAGTTTTCTAAGGAATCTCCACACAGCTTTCCAGAGTGGCTGCACTAATTTGCAGCCCCACAAGCAATGTATGAGTCTACGTTTTTCCCCACATCCTCTCCAACACCTATTGTTGCTTGTTTTCTTGATAATCGCCATTCTAATTGGGGTGAGATGGAATCTTAGTGTAGTTTTGATTTGCATTTCTCTTATTACTAAAGATGGTGAACATTTTTTCATATGTTTGTTGATTGCTTAAGATCTTCTGTGAAGCGTCTGTTCATATCCTTAGCCCATTTGTTGATTGGGTTATTTGTATTCTTCATGTAGAGTTTTTTGAGTTCTTTATATATTCTGGAAATTAGTGCTCTATCTGAAGTATGAGTGGCAAAGATATTCTCCCACTCTGCAGGCTCTCTCTCCACATTGCTGATAGTTTCCTTTGCTGAGAGAAAGCTATTTAGTTTGAATCTATCCAAGTTATTGATTCTTGCTTTAATTTCTTGTGCTATGGGAGTCCTGTTAAGGAAGTCTGATCCTAAGCCAACAAATTGAAGATTTGGACCTACTTTTTCTTCTATAAGATGCAGGGTCTCTGGTCTGATTTCAAGGTCCTTGATCCATTGTGAGTTGAGTTTTGTGCAGGGTGAGAGATAGGGGTTTAGTTTCATTCTGTTGCATATGAATTTCCAGTTTTCCCAGCACCATTTGTTGAAGAGGCTATCTTTTCTCCATTGCATATTTTTGGCACCTTTGTCTAGTATGAGAAAATTGTATTTATTTGGGTTTGTGTCTGTGTCTATTCTGTACCATTGATCTACCTGTCTATTTTGGTGCCAATACCATGCTGTTTCTGTTACTATTGCTTTGTAGGATAGTTGAAGTTCTGGTATTGCGATACCCCCTGTTTCATTCTTCCTGCTAAGGATTGCTTTAGCTATTCTGGGTTTCTTATTCTTCCAGATGAATTTCATGATTGCTTGCTCTATTTCTCTCATTCTCTTATTTTTTATTACTACTATTTTTGAAACTGTGTTTCTGAAGTTTGCTTTAAATGGAATTTGTCACGTTCCTAATATTATGAAGTTTTTGTTTTTGTTTTTGTTTTGTTTTGTTTTGTTTTTAATGAGGAAAGACCAAGGCTAATGAGACCAGAGTAAACACATCATTCTAATAAGGCTGGGTGGTTGGATCAGATTAAATGTGTTTCATTTCAACTCTAAATGTAGTTTAGTGATTTTCTTTAATTCTATAAAAGATTAATATGAAAGTTTGTGGTTAGAGATGTATTAACCTGTTTTATTCAACAACATAGAATAGAAAACTATCTTTGTTATCCAGGTTTCTCTGTGTAGAGGAAGAGAACTAGTAGACTAGATTCCTTTCCATGTTGAACTCTAAGCTCTAATTGTTGTCTTGAATATCTCTTTAAAAGATGAAAATTTTCCTTTTTTACTTATGTTTGCAGCAGAATTAAAGAATTAGACCAAAAGTAATTTTCTCAGTAACAGGTTGTTATTGGGCATAGTTATGATATCAGTATTACCATGTCAGGGGTCCCCTTGCCTTTTATCTCTATCAGTGGTGCTGAAGCATTAGAACCATCCTACAGATTTCTTTTTTTTTTTTTAGTTAGTTGTAGATGGACACAATACCTGTACTTTATTTATTTATTTTTATGTGTTGCTGAGGATCGAATCCAGTGCCTCTCACATGCTAGGCATGTGCTCTACCACTGAGCTACTACCCCAGCCTTAGTAGAGTTAATAAATTTCCAGCTCAAAGATTGACTTTCATCTTTATAATTGGTGCTGTTGCTGTTCAGCTGCTACTTTCTATAAACAAATTACTTTGTTTTTATAATTTTTCAGATGATATGAAATTGTCAGAAGTAGATTTTCCTATGGCTAGAAGCAAGCTGTTGAAAAAGGAATTGCCTTCAAAAGAGGTACTGAAGACACTGCCTAAAACACTTAAACGACAGTCCAAACAAACTAGTTATCTGGATGATAGCACAAAAGAGCTTTCCCCAAGAAAGAAAGCAAAGTTAAGCACAAATGAAACAATTGTTGAGAATTTAGAAAGTGATATGCAGATTGACTGTTCGAATGAATCAAGGAATACAGAGCTACCATTTCCAGAGTCGTTTGCCTCAGTGGATTCAGTACCAATGTCTACTCTCCAGAAAGGGACCAAACCTATTCAGGCCTTGCTTGCAAAGAATATTGGGAACAAAGTGACCTTAACAAATCAGCTGCCCCCTTCCACAGTTAAAAGTGCTCCTGCTGTGGAAAAACCAGTTATATCTCCTCCAGAAGCAAGCCCAGTAAAGCCAGCATTGACCTGCCTCAACAGTACAAAAAGTCCTTTACAGATGGTATACAAAGTGCCCTGTACTCAGTGGTTGCCAATAGATGTTCACAATAGCTCTGTGAAGATTCAGGTGCAACCTATGGTGGATCCTGTAACAGGAGAAAAACTTATGCAGCAGGTTCTTATTTTGCCTAAGAATTTTGTGATTCAGCACAAGGAAGGAAAAGCAGTTGCAAAAGATAAACCACCACATCAACAAAAAGGTTCAGAACAACATTATTCATCTTTACCACAGACAACAAGTATAAACTCTTCTTTATCATCAGTTCTTGTCAACTCAACAACTGTTTCTGCCCAACTACCTATTTTCAACAAGACAATTACACCTTTATCAAATGTGAGTAATGCTAGACCACAGCCTTTGTCACCTGTAACCTCAGTAAGTAATTTATTAACACCACCAGTTAAGACTAGCCAGAGTGAGGCAGGAAAAGTCAAAAATGCAGTTTTAACAGCCACATTCCCTCAGCCTGTTGCTTCGCCCATCGTTTCCTCAACAGTAACAGTTCAGCCTCTCTTATCAGCAACGACACTAAGTGTATCTACAGATCCTGGTAGTTCCCTCAACCCTTCTGCACAACAAATTGCTGATTCTTCTGAAGCAAAGCAAGAACTGAAAACTGTGTGTATAAGAGACTCACAGTCAATTCTTGTTAGGACACGAGGTGGGAACACTGGAGTTGTAAAAGTACAGACCAATCCAGATCAAAATTCACCCAACAGTTTATCTTCAAGTTCAGTTTTCACTTTTGCTCCTCAATTTCAGGCATTTCTGGTGCCAAAATCAATAACTTCATCCTCCTCTGCTTTTTCACAAGTAGCTGGAATGACTACTACATCTAGTCTCCCACCTTTCAGCCAAACACCAACTTCTGTTTCCATTCCATGTGGCTTTAATTCACCCATAGGTAAAAATCTCAAACTTACCTTAGGCCAACCTTCCAGCAGTGGTAATATGGGCCACATGAGAGAGAAAACTTCACATATGTCCTCTTCCCCCTTGAAGTCCTCTGTTTCTTCCAGCACTCTACTACCATCAACAACAACTAGTTCAGTAAGTGTAATTAGCATATCAACGGGAAACTTTGGACAAACCAATACAAATGTTATTCATACTCCAACTAAACAGCAACAAGTAGATTGTATCACAAAAAGTTACCCTGTTACAAGATCAGAAGCAACAACAGCAACAAATGGAGACGTCATCAGTGCTACTCCAGTTCAAAAACTTATGCTAGTATCAGCCCCATCTATTCTTCCTTCTGGCAGTGGAACTGCAATTAATGTGACACCTGCACAGACATCTACAGGTGTTTCTACCCAGAAATTAGTTTTTATTAATGCTCCAATTCCTAGTGGCACTTCAACCCCAGCTATTGTTGGAGAATCATTAAAACAAACGCTACCTCCCACCTTGAATAAGACATTTGTAAAGACTCCAGAGCAACCCCAAATAGTACTAATTCCATCTACAGTGGGAGCACCAATAAAAATAAATGCTTCACCAACTGTGTCTCAGATAAAAGATGTGAAAATTGGACTAAACATAGGTCAAGCAATTGTAAATCCTTCAGGCACAGTGCCAGCTATGCCATCAATTAATATATTGCAAAATGTAACCCCAAAAGGAGAAGACAAAAGTAGCAAGGGCTATGTTTTGCCATTGTCATCAAGTGGTAATTCAGTTCCAGTAAGCTCAAATTTTGTGAGTCAAACTATTACTCCTGTTAATGAATCAGTGGTTTCTGCAGCAAAAACAATAAACATGTTTTCAGTAACAGGAGCAAATGTATCTTTGGGTTCTCTTTCAGTGACCTCATCCTCTGGTTCAGTTGGGACACGGCCTCCTGTTTTAGTCAGTGGAAATGATACCTCCTCAAGAAGTATGCCTATCTTGTCAAATAGATTTGGCACATCAAATCTAGGAAACACTGTGGCTATATCAACTGTGAAAACAGGACATCTTGCATCATCTGTTTTGATTTCAACTACACAACCAACAGTGTCTCCTAAATGTTTGACATCAGCTTTGCAAATCCCTATTACTGTTGCCTTGCCTACACCTGTGACTGCATCCCCCAAAATGATCAGTACAGTTCCACATTCAGCAACAGTACCAGGATCCACACGTTCTGTATCTCTTTCTAAAAGACAATCTCGAACTTCCCTTCAGTTTCAGTCGCAAGGGATTTCAACTACAGTGCCAACAAATGTAAACACAAATAAACCTCAAGCTGAATTGTCATCTGTTTCACCAAGTCCAAGTAAAATAATTAGTATTTCCAATTTTGCTTCTCTTCCAAACCAGCAAATGTCCCCTGCTTTAGTAAAATCAACTCCCAGTTACAGTTCTGTTCCAGGTGGCTCTGCCATTCACACTGCTACAGCAACATCAAATGTAACTAGTCCAGTAGGGGGTCCAATTAGTGAACCTTGTATTCAGCAAAAAATAGTCATCAACACCAGTACACCTTTGGCACCTGGCACTCAGATCATGATTAATGGAGCCCGGTTTATTGTTCCACCACAAGGTCTTGGAGCTGGCAGCCATGTTCTCCTTATATCTACTAACCCAAAATATGGGCCTCCCTTAGTTCTTAATAGTGGCCAAGGCATCCAACCTACACCCATAGATAATGCTGTGCAGAAGATCACACTAGCATCAAACAATTCTTTAAGTGGGCAACCTGTAAAACATTCTCTAAGAAGCTCTACAAAGATTGTAAATTCTCTCGGGAATGTAAGTTGCCTACCCACAATTCATACGACATCACAAATCATAAACACAACTGCTAAAATTTCTGTTCCACTTCCTGCACCAACAGTGTCATTGACTTCAGTAATTAAGCCTCCACCAGCTTCACATTTTGCTAAGACATCTTTGGTTTCTGCCATTTCTTCCAGTAATCCTCCACTGCCAAGTAGCACTTCAGTATTTCATTTGGACACATCTGTCAAAAAATTGTTGGTTAGCCCAGAAGGAGCCATTTTGAATACCATAAATACTCCAGCATCTAAGGTTTCTTCCCTCTCTCCATCTCTTTCTCAGATTGTTGTATCTGCCAGTCGAAATCCAGCTTCTGTCTTCCCTGCTTTTCAGTCATCTGGTTTAGAGAAGCCTGACACAGCTGCATCTTGAATTTAAACGAAACGAGCCAGTTTTTAACTAATGGGGCATTGTTTTAACTCCCATAAAAATTTTAACTGTTTATTATACTGTTGAAAACATACTATACATAGGTGTGTGTGTGTGTGTATGTGTGTGTGTGTGTGTGTGTGTGTGTGTGTGTGTTTTAATGTATCTTTTCATTAGCTTGCAACAAGACTTTCTTGGGGAGGGAAAAGTGTGTTCCATTTCACTCATTGGTATGAGGATGTTTTCAAAAGTTCTTTGTTTAAAATACATGGTCAAGATTTACCTGTCTGTATCACATAATTTGAACAAAGTCAAGTTTGACTAGTTTAGAGTAAGCTAGCCTTTTGCACAGTTACATTGACATGTTTCTTGAATTTGGACTATTGCAGCGTGTCTATGCTATAGCATTCTGTGTCATTAGTGAAATCTTATTTTTGTTTCTGTAAAAAGAAATATATATATATATATTTATGCATTGTGAAAATGCAGTCAATGGTGTAAAATTGTACATATTCCTAAATCCCTAACAACCTGTACTAAATATATGTACAAAGAACTATGCTGTCTTATTTATGTTTTGTTTACATAATGTATAGTTTTTTAAGTATTTTAGTAATTTTGGACCAGTGAACTGTTAGCAACAATGCAGAAGAATCTGCATGTAATAAACTGAGTTGCTGTATTTCTTTGTTTGAATACTATTTTTAAAGTGTGTTCTTGTTCCATTAAAAGAATACATGATACAAATGAAAATAGTCCTTTAAAAAAAGGAATTAAGGCTGGGAAATTTGTATTACTAATAACTAGTGTTTGCACAAGGCCTTACACTTTCCAAAGTTTACTTGCATATATCTCTTTTGTTACTTTCACAGTATTCTTGAGGAGTTCAGTGATACAACCAAGGTTACCCAGCTAATCTGTGGTAGAGCCATTCCTTGAACCTCATGCTATAAATCCTTTTCCCACAGTTCTACGTTACTTTTGTTAAAAAATTTCTTTTTTTCATTCTAGATTTATGGTTTTAGATTTCTCTTAGAAATTCACCACCAAATTTTCACATTGGCCAAAATAAGTGAATTTTTTTTCAGACCAGTATACTTGGTCTGTCTATATACCCCAAATACATTTCTTAAAGCTCTTAAAATTAGTTTAGGTTCACAGGAAGTTGTAAAGATAGTACAGGGAGGTCTTATGTGCCCTTCTCCTTGCTTACCCTAGATGTTTAATATTAAGTTGAAGTATTGGTTCATAGTGACTGATTTTCTAAAATGATATATAAGAAAATGAATTTTTTTAGTTAGAATAAAAAGTGTATATGGACACCTGTCCTCTTTCCATTTGTTTTTATTCCATTACAGAGCAATTACTTATATTCTGTTGTAAAGCAAATTTGGGGAGTTCATCTGAGTCTCAGGATTTGACTTTGTAGCATTTCAAAACCTGCCTCATTTTAAATAAAAGGTAGCTTTTATATTTATTGGATCTTTATAACTATTATCTTATTTGAGACACCAATTGTATGTACATTTTATTCTTATTGTTAAACCTCATCTCAAGGAGTTATAATTTGAAGCTGAAGATGTTAGGAAGAGTAGACCTAAAGATTTCCTTTGAAACTAAGTCAAAATGATATTATCAAAGTGAGAAGGCAGTGGGAGTATTCCTGAAAAGTTACTCCAAGCTCTTAAAAAATGTATATTTGTGCTCTAAGACCATACTTTTGCCAGTAACGTCTATGCTCTACTCTAGTCTCTCCCAAAGCCCAGATTTTCCCTGGTTAGTTTAAAAGACGCTTGGATTTCAGGGGTGAGTGATAGTTAAAGTGCATTGTGTAGCACATAGGGGTGCTCAATGTAAATGTATACTCAGCCTTTAAAACAATGTAACCTAGAGCTGTTCACCTTTGGTCTCAAAAGGATTCTCTAAACCACTTCCAGAAATTAATTTGCTGAATTGCTCATGACCTAACTTTAATCCCAGTGAAGGACCTAAACTAAGTAACCACTAATTCTGTTCTAACTCCTAAATTCAAAATCCTAATGAAGTCTTCAAAGCTCTGTGTGAGCTGGTGAACCTTTAAGAGTGAAGCATCCACTTAATGTTTTAAAAGCTCTTCAGTCTGTTCCTGCCTTCATTTTAGTCTACTCTCCCCACTTGTTCAGGGCACTTTGAGACACATCAAGGTCTTCACCCAATGTCCTCTTGAATTTAATGTTTCATTATAGTTACTCACTATATGTCATAACTCTCATTGCCACATCCAGCCAGCAATATGATGTAGTCACCAATTGTGAGGAGGACATAGCCCTTCTTCACCCCTGTAATATAATTATTTGTTTGCTTACTTAATACTTAGGTTACTTACTTAGGTTACTTAGTACCTATCTTTGTTTTGTTTTTACAACCTTGTCAGTCATCTTTATCATCCCAGCAGCTGGTGCGTGGTATTCAATATATATATTTGCTGAATAAGTGAGTGAGAAATCTAGATAGCTTCTTGTATTATTTAAGGTCTAGTTTACTTAAAAACTAATAGTCCCTATTTTTCACTAGGAATTTAAATTAATGAATGTACAGATTGAAAAAGCCAGATTTTTTTCCTTTGTCTTCAGTTTTGTAGATCATGTGGAGCTCTGGGGTCTTAGTTCAAGAGTACAAAGCCTAGAATCCCAGTTCTTTGTGCCCAGTGTTACCATTAAGTATCATTAAAAGTCATCTATAAAGACATATATATAAAGGAAGAAAAGCCACCACAGTGCTACGTAAAAGGGTTTATAGTACTAAAGGTCTGTGTTTCTACACTTTGTGTAGAATTATGCCAATGTGAATGTCTCCCATTTTAAATACTAAGTTAAAACATGCCAATTTATGATGTGTTAGCTCTTCACTTTCCTCTCATTTCATATATTTCTAAGTGACTTTTTAGTTCCCTGTTCCAATTCCAAGCCCTCCAAGTCTCTTGTATTTAGTAAGTGACATCAGTAGTTTTATGATTAAAGTAATGATGACTATAATATGTACACTAAGGTCAATGAAAATGTTTACTTATTCCAGTAGAACATTTAACTTATAAAATACTGAATTTGGAAAAGTTTAATATTAAAAGCTTGAGAAGGTGGCAAGTTCTGAAGTAAGCTAAGAAATTTGATGGGGATTTTAACTATCCAAACTTAAACTGTTATAACTTTAAGATGATAAACCGTTTACCATTAAGTCTTTCCAGAAGCCATTTTACCATCATCTGAGCCTGAAGCCTTATTGTGGCTATAGAACTTTTAATTATCCATTTATTATTCCTCATTTATTCAATAGGTATTATACACGTCATGGTGCTTAGAGAAGCTCAAGGCATGGAATAGTTTTTAAAGGTCCTCTTTAACTTAGAGAAAAAGATCTGAATGTGAACAATCTCTACAGTTAAAAGTAATATGAAGAAGTGCTAGAGACTCAACAGGGTGTATTTTTATGTATGTAAAAACATCATTTTTAAAATAACAACGTATTTTCCAAAATTTTAAAGTCATTCTACACATTTACTGAGAACTACATAATGCAGAAGATACTGAAGGAACAATATAAATGAGTAAGATCCCATTCCTGTACCCAATAGGAAAGAATAAAAAAAATAAAAAGTTAAAAGTAAATATCAGAGGAATGAACTACAAGAGTTCAACAGTTAGTTGGAATTTGTGATGGGACTGAAAGTTTGTGCATAACTGAACCTGCAAAGACAGTCTCAGAAAAACTCGAGGAGCAGAGGCACAAATCATTGAGATTGAATGGAATACTATAGGTTAAGAGTGCCAAAGGGGAATGATTGAAAAATAGAGTGAATGATAAAAGACTAAAAAATACTCAAAAGTAATTACAAAAGCTACCAAAATTTCTGAAGAAAAGGTAGTAGCATTTACATACAAGATGGAACAAAGTAACCTTGCAATGTTGCTATGAGGATTAATGGTCTTTACTGATGTACATGTCTCTCCCTTTACTGATTTACTTTTAATGGATGCTTAATAACATTGAAATGAGATAATTTATGTAAAATAGTTGGTTCAGTGCCTAGTAAATAATAAATGGTGGTTCTGTCAGTCACCTGACTGGGGACAGGGAACCTAATTAGGATGTCAGGTGTGAAGACTTGATATATGGTAGTGGAGAGATGAAGAAAAAATAAAACTTAAGAATAAGGATAGAGAAAGAAATTTTTAAAGGAAAATTTACTTTGCATAAAATTTAGAAATTTTTAAAATGTCAATGAGAAAAGTTATCTCCCCCTAAAATTAACATATGAATGTATCACTAAACTTATAAAATATGAATAGATTTAGTTGATATTTGTTTTTGGTGGGGTTCTTGTATTGTTTTTTAAACCAAAATTTATTGAGATAAATGCTAAGTTGATTTTACAGAGCTGTAACAGTTAATTTAACAGTTAATAGTACATATAAATAATTTTATTGATTTACATCTCTCCCTGATCATAAAAAATTCAGTTATGTGTAATAGTAAGAAATTTAGTTCGAAGTATAATACTTACATGGATCTAATTCTGAGAATCTAATGAAATTATCTAATCACCATAAAAATTTTTATTAAAACCATATAGAAGCTGGGTGTGGTGGCCCATGTCTGTAATCCCAGTGACTTGGGAGGCTGAGGCAGGAGGATTGCAGGTTTAAAGCCAGCCTTGGCAAATTAATGAAACCCTGTCCCCAAAAATAAAAGGGCTGAGGATGTAACCTAGTGGCAGAACACCCCTAGGTTCAATCCCCAGTATGGGGGTGGGGAGGGGGCGCATATAGATTCACCATCTACCATTTTAGGAATTATAATTCTATCAGACTTCAATTTAAGCAAATTTAGTACCAGTTGAGAAAAAACAGTAAAACCAAAAAGATTACATTATATTTAAAGAAAGAAAAGAGATGTTCTCCAGTTGATATTGGGAGTTGGTTGTAAACATCAAACCTGCAGTGACCCAAGCACCTGAGCCCTCACAACTTAACCCTACAGCTTCCTTGAGGAACTGATGATCTAAGGAATTCTCTAATGCTTTGGGGTCTCTGCCCAAGGCTTCATGTGGAACAGCAGGGACCACTTCATGAAACCTGGAATATAAAGTTTGCTTTAGCCAATTTTCTCTTGTAATCATTTGCTTTTCTTAGCATATAAGCTTTGTCTCAATCAGTTAAACTGCCAACAACTTTCTTCTGCTTTATTTCTCATGGGAGATGATATTTGTATACTTTTATGATGTTTTGATTCATGAATATACTGGGTAGTGATCAACTGAGAATAATTAATATATCCTTTATATTAAAGTGTTTTTTTTTGTTTTGTTTTGTTTCTGGTGCTGGGGATTGAACCCAGGGCCTTGAGCTTGAGAGGCAAGCACTCTACCAACTGAGCTATCTCCCCAACCTAAAAGAAAGGATTTTTGAATGTACTCATTGTAAGGCAATAAAACTTTAATATAGGGGCTGGAGATATAGCTCAGTTGGTAGAGTGCCTGCCTCACAAGCTCAAGGCCCTGGGTTCAATCCCCAGCACTGCAAAAAAACAAAAAAAAAAAAAAAAAAAACAAAAAAAAAAACCCTTTCTTTTGAGGTAGATGATGCATTATTGTTAATTCACCTTACTGTGCTGTAGAACACCAGAATTTAATATCCATGCTAGATAAGGAACTGAACTCAGTAGCAAAACAAATAACCCAGTTTTTAAAAATTGGTTAAAAATCTAAATAGACATTTTTCAAAAGACAAATGCAATTGGCCAACAGATAAATGAAAAGTACTCAATATCATTAATCAATAGAGAAATGCAAATCAGAACCACAGTGAGATAGTGCCTCATCCCAGTTAGAATGCCTATTACAAAAAAAAAAAAAAAAAAAATTTAAAACTAGTAGGAATGTGGGGAAAGGGGAACACTGTTGAGGGGAAATGTAAAATAGTACAGCCATTATGGAAAATAGTATGACGTTTCCTCAAAAAAAAAAAAAAAAAAGCTAAAAGTGGAACTACTCTATGATCCAACAATCTCACTCTAGGAATATGCTCAAAGGAAAGAAAATCAACATGTTGAAAAGACAACTACCTTCCCATGTTTCTTGCAGGACTATGCACAATAGTCAGGATGTGGAATTACCTAAATATCCATCCACAGCAGAATAAAGAAAATGTGGTACAGCAAGGCACGGCAGCTGAAGAGGCTGAAGCAGGAGAAATGAAGTTCAAAGTCAGCCTCAACAACTTAGCAAGGCCCTAAGCAACTTAGAGATTCCCCATCCCCCAAAAAAGAGATGAAGATGTGGCTCGGAGATTAAGCGCCCTTGGGTTCAACCCTCGGTACAAAAAGAATCAAGAAAATATGGTACATATACCATATACACTACAAGATACTATACAGCCATTAAAAAAAAAAAAAGCCTGAAATCCTGTCATTGCAACTTGGAACTGGAGGATGTTAAGTTAAGGGAAGGAAATAAGTAAATTCCAGAAAGATAAACACTGCATGATCTCACATGTGGAATCTAAAAATGTTTATCTCATAGAAGTTGAGAGAATAGCAATTATTAGAGACTGGGGAGAATAAGGAGCTGGGGAGAAGTCAGTCAACAGGAATATAATTTAGCAAGAAGATGTTCTGGTGTCAGATCTAGATTTAAGGGCCCTTGCACATGCTAGACAAGTTCTCTACTATTAAGTTACACCCTCAATCTGGAGTCATACTTCTGATGCATACATCTAATGTTTTCATGCTTTGGGAGATTTTTTCTAATTTCTAAGCAAATTCCCTTGATTGATTTCATGAAAATTTGCATTACAATTCTCCACGTAGTTCAAGCAGTAGTAAAATTTTAGAATCTCACTTTTTAAAAAATATACATGTTCCATATGGTTTTTCTCCCCCCAAAATTGTGAGGAATTCTTTTACGTTTTTGCAAATCTCTTTAATGTTTGGGTTAATAGAAAAGAGTTAGATTCCCATATTTTCTTCTGCATTCAATCTGTTGTGATATGTTGTTTTGACTGAAGTACTGTCATTCCTACATTATCTGTAGGGGTGTAGTTCTAGGACTTTCCCCAACTCTTCCCAGTGGATACCAAATTCCGTGGATGCTCAAATACCTTATATAAAATGGTATAGTATTTGTATATAAAATACACATTCTCCATGTACTTAAGTCATCTCTAGGTTACTTATACTTCATAAAATGTGAGTAGTTATAATGTATTATGTAGGGAATAATTTTTTAAATTTTTATTATTTTTAAATAGTACAATCTGTTTTGATATATTTATACAAACATGGAATATATCTTATTAGGATCCCAGCCAGTAGATGTACATGTTGTGGAGATTCACTGTGGTGTATTCATGTATGTACATAGGAAAGTTATGTCAGATTCATTCCACTGTTTTCCTATTTCTAACCCCACTCCCTTCCCTTCTTTCCCCTTTTTCATCCAATGAACTTCTGTTTTTTCCCTCCTGCTGCCCCTTCTTCTGAGTTAGCATCCACATTTCAGAGAGAACATTTGTCCTTTGGTTTTTGGGGATCGGCTTATTTCACTTAGCACAGTAGTCTCCAGATCCATCCATTTACAGGCAAATGTCATAATTTCATTCTTTATGGCTGAGTATATTCCATTGTGTATGTATACCACTTTTTAAAATTCATTAATCTGGTTTTAAAAAATATATTTTAAGTAGTAGATGGACACAATACCTTTATTTTGTTTTCGTTTTTGTTTTTCAATGGGGTGCTGAGAATGGAACCCAGTGCCTCATGCATGCCAGGCAAGTGCTCTACCACTGAGCCACAACCCAGGTCAAATCCATTCATCTATTGAAGGGCACCTAGGTTGGTTTGATAGCTTAGCTATTGTGAATTGAACTGCTATAAATATCGATATGGCTGTGTCATTGTAGTATGCTGATTTTAAGTCCTTTGGGTATATGCCAAGGAGTCAGATAACTGGGTCAAATGGTAGTTCCATTCCTAGTTTTTTGAGGAATCTCCATACAGCTTTCCAGAGTGGTTGTAGCAATTTGAAGTCCCACCAGCAATGATAAATGTACCTTTTTCCCACATCCTCACCAACATTTATTGTTACTTGTATTCTTGATAATTACCATTCTGACTGGAATGTTGTGAAATCTCAGTGTAGTTTTCATTTGCATTTCACTAATTGCTTGAGATGTTGAACATTTTTTCACATATTTGTTGACTGTATTTCTT